>NC_138031.1:31565831-32165831 GCF_964106645.2 Podarcis pityusensis | reverse complement strand
CCATAAATTGTTAAAGGAATTGCCACCAAGGGGTAGTCTCACAACAAACTACAAATACATTTTCAAAGAACGTCTTTTCATATTTAATGTACAAAGAGTTCACGTTTTCCTAGAAATGTCTGGCGGATTTGCTTTGAACTTAAGAAGTTGCTAACTTCTTCTGAATCTTGAGTTGCACCTTTGGCAAAGGCTCTTATATTTTCAAAGGTAAGAATCAAAGTAAAAAAAAACAACCCAACCCTCAAAACCCTGGCATACATGATAGTGAAATCATCAGAGTTTAAGGTTTGAAGGAACCCCAAGAGTCACCTATTCCGATGATTTGTGCTAGAGAACTCATACACCAAAACCGTTTCTTACAGATGCTTGCCTAACACCTGTTTGCAAAAACCCTGGAGATCAGGATTGTAGCACCACTCTTAACAACTTAACCCAGCCAACCTGCCAGGTAATATGAGTTTCCTTTGCCTAACATTTAACTGAAAACCTTCTTTGTGGTATCGGAAGTGGCGGAGAGCAGATCTTTACTACCATATATATCTGGCAGCCTGAATGATGGAGTTAGCAATGGAAAGGCTTTTCAGAAGGAATGGAGTATTTAAAGACAAAGAAGAAGTTGGCTTGATGGCTATAGTGTGTAAGGGTGTTTATGGCCTGCCTGTTGCAATGGCCTTCACAGAACTTGCTTCTCCTTGAACTTGCAGTTGCCCAGTAGGACCATCCTTTTAATGCTTTCTTCTCACTCATACCTTCTTCTCCTTCCTGCATGATGTCCTGCCCCTTGACAGCCCCAGATGTGTCTGGGCTGCTCAGCTGACCTGGAGTGATTGGGACAGTCTCAACCCAACCTGATTAGGCTCAGAATCTGCTTCACAGCCCTGGGTACAACATACAATAGAGACAGGGACTGGAAATATATTTGTCCATTGCTGAACATCCCTGCCAGACTATGCTTTGGGTATAGTATTCTCTTGGCATTTGAAGAGTGACTAGGGATGCCTGTTCACATGTGTGATGTCACCACACCTTGAGCCCAGCATTGCAGTGTGTGTGTGTGTAGGAGAAATGGTAATGAACTCACATGAGCATAGTTCATGCTGTTAGTCCAATTATTCTCATTTATTCAGTTAGTTTAGGAATAGCCCATATTCTGTGTTGGTTGGAATGGGGGACATTTTCCAGCCCAAGGGCTGCATTTGACCCTCAGGCCTGATTTTCCCCATCCCTGATATAGGTGGTCATCCTTTTCAGGTGTTACAGTTGGGAAGGAACAACACATAGAAAAGGGCTACAGGCCCTTTATATACCAGAATATTAGGTTTGCAGATGTCTTTAGCATATGTGATGCCGGGGTGCAAAAAACTGCCCAGCACCCCCAATTCTTTTTTTGGGGGGCAACTCAGAATTGTTGAGCTTTTTTGGGGGGCACGCAACTCTCTGCTGCGAGTGGAGGAAGAAGAGTAATCCCTGCAGAGGCACACAGGAGGGTAGCTGGCCGGCTGCCTCAGTGCCAGCAGAAGAAAAGCCTGCAGCACTCCAACGGGCTCTGCTCTGCTTGGCAGCAGCTGTTGGCTAGCCTGGCTCTTCAATTCCCGGACTCCAAATCTCAGCCTGGCACCCCTGAGAGCCCAGCGCCTGGGTGCCCTGAACCCCTAGGGCCTATGGGTAAGCCGGCCCTGTTTGCACATTTAAAGTGGATAAAGGGCTCTGTTGCCTTAGAGCAACAAGTTGACTTAAAACAACAACAAAACCTTGACTTTTTAGGGTTTGAAAAGTGAAGATGAAATGTACTGAAGATGGGGGAAGATGTTTAAACACCCTAGAAGCAAATCAGGACAAACGCTCAATAAAGACTGGATCAAGACTAACCTTTGCCTTGTGCAAGCAAATGAGAGTAATGCTCTAAGCAGGTTCTCTGGAAAGCCCTAGAACTCCCTAATAGGGAAACTTTATATAAAGCATAGGACACGACTGTATTCTGAAGCAAGATATCCTTAGTCCCAAATATACATTTTATTGGTTGAGCAGAGACTATATTTCATGTTAATTTCAGACATGTACATTATATGGGTACAGTGCAGGCAACCTAAAACTTTGTTACCAACTCACTTAATGACAAAAAGGAGACTAATTGCGCAGCCAAGCACATGTATTGAAATTCTTATCTCAGTGATGTGCCAACACACATACCCCTTGGGAAGCATTAAGCAGTTAGTCATGGCTCCTTTGAGCAAGAATCTGCTGTGTCAGTTTAGCTTCTAGTTAAAATGTAAAGCTGTCTTGAGTAGGCTGAAAAATAACAGATCCCACTGTCCCTGATGATTTGCATAGACTATACTAGAGGTACATAATAATTAGTAGAGGTAGAGAAACTTAGATTGGATTTTTGAAACACATTTACCAGCTACTTATTGCAAAAGAATGATTGAATTAGTTTGATTTAATGAGGCTAGCTTGATGTGTGTGAGTCTGTGCCACGTAAAGAATCCAGCGACTGATAGGTCATGACTCCATGACCAGCTTGGTCTAAACATGCAGCAGGATGAGTTGGTAGCGTAGACTATGCCACTTTAGAGTACAGGTAGAGGATAACATTTTTGAATACCTCACTTTGTTTAAAAACTCAGTTCAAATACAAAACGAGTATAGCAGGTTAAAGGCTAGGATAGAACATATTCCCTTAAAGTACTAATTTGTGGGGGTTAGGATTTTTTGCAGGGGTCACGTAGTGCAGGATTAATATATCGCTGTCAGTAATCTGAAGTGGGTCAGTCCACTCTACCATCTCATTCTCACCCCCCCTTTGTTGTAGGGTTGACCAGGGTTTGCCAGCCTGCCTGAAAGCTACTGACCTGTCTGGTTTGTGGGATCCTTATCACCATTACTGAAAGGGTGGTGAGACAAAACCCACTTTTTCTGCCCCTGGCTGGTTTTCCATGAAATAATTGTTATTTGAAATTGCTTTTCTCGTGCCTGCAGAAACCCACCAAGCACAGAAGAGACCCAGTCACCTAACAACTACATGTTGGTAGGAGAAATCCAAGTCGTGGCCCTAAAGTGTTGCCATGCCATGTTACCTTAAAAAATGATCATATGGAAAGGTCTCAATAGACAAACTTCCATTAGAGGATCACTGAAGAGAAAGCAGATGGAAAACTGGGATTAAAAATTTGGCACCCCCTTCCATTTTCTATTATGTTATCAAGCTCCAGTCTTGGTTTTTAGCATTCCGCCTCCCTTTCCAGGGGTAAAAACCCCCAAGCAAACAGTAATTCTCCAATAAAGAGAGCCGTTTTATGAATGTATGTGTTTCTCAAGGTAAATGAGGATAAGATGTGTATAAAACTTATCTAATCATCTACATAAAATGTTTATGATCAAACATGAGCCAAAGTTTTCCATGAAAGATTATTAACGAAGTACTAATTGCCTAACTATTCTTCAACAAGGAGGTTTTTTATCATATAAAAACCAACCACAGCATGACATTTATCTTACATGTGAACTCTCTCCCATTTCCTCCCCTTTTTTCACTCTACCCTCCCTCAGTTTTTCTGTCTCCTAAATTGGAAAAATGATAAGTTACTTGACTTAAGCAATATTTAACTAACTGCACTAGTCACATGTCATTTAACTGTAACTCAGCAAATCTTCACCTGATGATTGCGAATCTATACCCTAGAACACTTTGTCTTCTAGAAAATGAAAATATTATCACCATCCTGATTATATAAACACAGCAGAAATTGAAACACAGGTTAACACCCCCCTCCCCATTTCTGTTACTCACATACTGTAACAAGAATGGAGAACCTAGGGTTCTCCAAACGTTAGACTTTGGAGCTCCCATCAATCTGAGCTACCATGACCAATGCACATGGATGATGGAAGCCATAGACCAATGACATCTGGAGGGCTGCAAGTTCCCCATCCCTGTTCTATACCACATTAAATATGGAAGCACAATCCCTAGAGGCAGTGTGGTGCAATGGTCTCCTTGGAGCAGATCCATTTAAATTAACCAACCTAAGGCAGTCATGTTTAATAACATTCGTGTGCCTACTGTTGAGTGTGGAATTAAAAATGGTGCTCTTCCAGAGTCACCTGTGTGTATAAGCATTCCAGCTTGCCAGACAAAACAATCCTCCTTTCTCCCTCCCCCTGAGTGCTAATCCAGAGGCTCTCCCAATCCACCCCAGAGCCAATTCTGGGGGGTGCAGGGCATGTGGGGGGGGAGGAGAGGCAGGAAAGACCCATTGTGTAAGTAGAAGTCCTTGCTCAGGGCTTCTGCTGATGGGTCTGGTTAAGTCAGTCCTGCCCTTAGGCTGCAGTCCTAACCCCTGAAAGTGAGCCCTGTTGAGTTCAGTAGGATTGACTTCTGAGTAGGCATGGTTAAGATTGCCTGGTCAGACAAATGTTAAAGATTGAACACTTTCAAAGTGATCTCAGTCTCATCCTCACCTATTAAAATTGCTTTTGTCAATTTATAAATGATCACATTAGTTGACACAGCTATGAGATTATTGTTTGCAGCCCTAATTTACACATCCCCAGGGGATCGCTTGCAGAAACTTTCCTACATTCAAAATATAATGATAAAACACCAAGAGGACATCCATATGCACAGCTATCTTTTTAGGGACTGGATGCACTTAGGCAATGCATTTGTTGTTTATAGTCTACACGTGTGTCTGCTTTCAAGCTATTCTGGTTCCTATTCATTCACATGGTGGAAAGAAATAACTACAACCTGAGTGGTCAAAACAATGTTTTTTTGGGGAGATTCTGACAGAATTCCTTGGAATAAGCGCATTTGAACTCAATGAACTGAACTCATCTACTGGAATCCCATGTATATCACCTTCTATGATGAAAAGAAAAGTAGGATATAAATGGAAGAAAGTGAAATTATACACTGAGGAAGATTTGCTGTACAAATAACCTTTAGTTAGTTAATTATTTTTATTTTTATACCCCGCCTTTCCCTGTTTAAAAACCGGGCTCAGGGCGGCTAATAGCAAATATAAAACATTGATTAAAATGCGACTTAAAAACAGAATCAAACAGCATAAAATACAACATAAAATGCGGCATCAATATCAATAAAATTCAAAAATTCAGGGGTCATTTTGGGGAAAAAACCCAAAACCCCAGTCAGTAGACATCAAATGATCAACAGGCCTAACTGGACAAGTTGGTCCTATTAAGGCCAGCAAGGAGACCAGGGAAGAATTTAAATGTGGGGTCCCATAAAGGGTTTCTTCAGAGAAGAGAAAAGGGAAAAGGAATAGAGGATCAGGCTAATTCAGATTGAAGGCCAGGCAGAATAGCTCTGTTACAGGGCCTGCGGAAGAAGATCAAGTCCTGTAGGGCCCTAGTCTCGTGGGACAGAGCATTCCACCAGGTTGGAGCCATCACTGAAAAAGCCCTGGCCCTGGTGGAGGATAGTCTGGCTTCCTTAAGGCCCAGGACCTTAAACTATTATTATTCATGGACCTTAGGGTCCTCTGTGGGGCATACCAGGAGAGGCGGTCCCATAAGTACGAGGGTCCTTGGCCTCAGGGCTTTAAAGGTCAAAACCAGACCTTAAACCTTACTCTATTCTCCACTGGGAGCCAGTGCAGCTGGTAGAGCACTGGGTGAATGGTAAGGACCCCGTGAGGAGCCTTGCTGCAGCATTCTGCACCCGCTGGAGTTTCTGGGACAGTTTCAAGGGCAGCCCTGTGTAGAGCAAGTTACAGTAGTCAAGCCTGGAGGTGACCGTCGCATGGATCACTATGGCCAGGTGGGGGGGGGGGAAAGATAAGGGACCGACCGCTTGATACGGCGAAGATGGAAAAATATTTCAGGTGGTCATTAGTCTAATGATTCTGTGTATGGTAGCCGTCTTTTGTTCCCAGCAGTGCTCCTGGGAACTAGCATAGTCACATGCTGACTATTTGAAGTTGTGGAAGTGTGAGAACAAGATGCTGGAGGAGGAGGAGAGGGAAGGTGTCAGGGACTGGGCAGAGAAGGAAGAGTGGTGAAGACCACCTCCCCATTCTGGCCCTTCCAGGGAGGAGGAAGAGGAAGACAGTATAGATTTACAACAGGGGTTTGAGCGAGGTAGCAGCAGATGGGGCAGATGGGGGAAAGCTGGGAAATCATGGAAGAGCTGGAACAACACCCAGTTGACGTGTTGTCATCAGAAAGCATTCCAGACCCTCCATCTCCCAGAACCTGGCGAGCCCGAAAAGTAGGAGAGCAAAGAGCTCGAAGACAGAGGGCATGTAGCAGCATCTGTAGAAGTGATGAAGTGGGAGAGATGGGTGTGTGTGGAGATTCACTCGGGACAACACCAGTATCCAAGAGGCTGGGTTCTATAGCCTCTCTGTGTAAGGACTGAAATAAAAAAGGACTGTAAGAAGCTTTTCCTTGTCTTTATACTTTCCTGGGCAACCAGCCGAAAGCCGCTGACAGCATCCTGACAGAATTGTATTTAAGGGAAAGACAAATATTCTGAAAATTCACGCATCCACTGAAGATCAAGCCAATGTTCAGGGAATGCTTTTGCCCCACTTCATTGAAATTTAAGGAAATCTTTGGGTTGATTACATCTTCCCAGTGCTAGTCTTCAGTATAACATGGACTACCAGTGACGCGGGTGGCGCTATGGTCTAAACCACAGAGCCCAGAGCTTGCCGATCAGAAGGCCAGCAGTTCGAATCCCCGCAACGGGGTAAGCTCCCATTGCTCGGTCCCTGCTCCTGCCAACCTAGCAGTTCGAAAGCACGTCAAAGTGCAAGTAGATAAATAGGTACTGCTCCAGCGGGAAGGTAAATGTTGTTTCCGTGCGCTGCTCTGGTTTGCAAGAAGCAGCTTAGTCATGCTGGCCACATGACCCAGAAGCTGGACACTGGCTCCCTCGGCCAGTAAAGCAAGATGAGCGCCGCAACCCCAGAGTCGTTCGCAACTGGACCTAATGGTCAGGGGTCCCTTTACCTTTTACCAGTGATGAGAGAGTTAACTATTGGTGATTGATAGAGCATTGGTGAGGATTTGGCAGTCCCAGAACAGTGACATGAAAGAAATGTCTCATAAGTATGGTGGATGTCTAAGGAAGAGAGAGAGTTTGATAGCTGTTTCAGCGTGCAAACCTGAGAATTCACAGTGGCTGTTTGAATTGGGTTTTCAGGAAGCTTTTTATAACCTTGATTTTTATTAGCGTGTTTTCTATTTTATATCCTGCTTTGAATGATCAAACTCTAATAGAAAACAGGACAATTAGCATGTGCCAAGGGAGCCTTGCAGATAGCACAGGAATGCTTTCTGATAGCATTCTTATCAGCTGGTAATGAGCGCAGAATCTTTTAAAAGTACAGTACAATAACTTGAACTGCCTCCTTCCTCTAAGGGTGAGACTATGAGTAGTAAGAAAGACAAGGCTGTTGCCAGAAGTGGTGGCTCCATCTTGCACTTCTCTCTGTGTGTCTAGGGTAGTATCTTTTAAATCCTCTTATCATTAAGCTGTGCCCTCTTCTATTCGCCCTCCTGTGTCCAGCCCTATCTGCATGATGCACCACTATGTGAGGCCCCTCTGGTTTAGTAGAAGAGCGTGCCTCAGGGATGAGCAACTTGTGACCCTACAAGTGTTGGACTACCATCGCCAACATCCTTGATCACTGGCCACTCTGGCACAGATTTCCCATTCCCTGGTGTAGATGACAAAGGCATATATATATATATATATATATATACACACAAAATTAAAAAGTGTTTTATTTAGAGAGTGAATGACTAAAGGGCCTGCTATTGTTATTGTGTGATTTTAAAGCACCATGGAGGTTACACTTGGTTCAGATATTAAAATTAAATAGAAACCCTGCTCCCAGAACAGGAATGCAATAAATAACACACAATTCTCTCCAAGCTAAATTAATTGGTGGGAGCGGGGGCGGAAGATCGTGGATTTAAATCAGTGGTGTCCAAACTTTTTTCAAAGAGGGCCAGATTTGATGAAGTGAAGGGCTGTGGGGGCCGACCAAAGTTGTTGATTTTACGATTTTACCCCAAAATAAAGTTGTTGAGCTTTTTTTAGGGTTGGAGTTGTTGAGCTTCTTTTGGGACACAGGGGCCGGATTAAACTGACCAGTGGGCTGGATTAGGCCCCCGAAACAGAATTTGGACATGCCTGATTTAAATTGAAAACCAGAGCCAAGATGTCCAGTTCAAGCGACAGCCTACAAGCAGCTCTATGTATAGATAATTTTTTCCAGAAGCTCCAAAGACTTCCTCTTTCTTGCACCAAAAGGAAACCCGGGAGCCAGGCCAGTGTTTGGATCGTCCCCACAAATGCCTAAGATGCCCCTGTCTGGTCCTTGTACCCCCCTCTCCTTTGTCGAAAGTGCACAACCAAACTAAGTCAATGCAGGAGGCTCCTTCAGCAGGGGCACTGAAAGGGGACAGGGAGTCAGGGAAACAACTGCATACTTTTGAAATCAACTTTGAGGCTGATGCTGCTACTAGAGTGTTAAGAGGGTCTATATAGTGAGAGAAATTCTAGGCCAAGTAATTTTGCTGAATTAGTTACTTCCTATAACATCTCTCTCTCTCTCTCTGGATGACTTTATGTTTAGTTTAGACCTGGCTTTTAATTATAGCACCTGGAGCTGATCTTTTAACTTAAAAATCCAGATTTATAGAAAAATCAATGGCAATTGTAAAAAAAAGGAAAACTTCTCAAAGCTTACTTTTTCTCTTCTGCTGCTCTTCCCAGGAGGAGCTTTGAATTGAATGCAGCTTTCATATTGAATCCTGAGGGATCCTAGATCATTTGGCAAGGAACTCAAGAAAAGTTTTGTTCAGCTGCTATAAGCCTTTCAAGTGAAGATTTGCTTTCGTAGTTTATTTCGAGGAAATCTTAAAAATGCTGTTTGAAAAAGCAATTAATAAAGTTTTGAGAAGGATACTGGGGAGAGAAAACCTACACAAAACCACACATACGCAATGCACACAGAAAATAGTATTAGGACAACATTCTTAATCCTGACACTTCTTGGCATGAAACATTTTAATGCTTGAGATTGCAATCCTGACAGCTTGGTAAAAGTCCCAGAAATCATAATAGTTTCTTCTCTTCTGCTTCATGGTGCGCCAAGAACATTTGCAGTTATATTGATCACTGCGTGAAAGTCTTTAAATTGGAAAGTGGGGGGAAGGCATGACATGGCATCTCCTTTTCTGATATTTGGTTTAGAAGAAGATGTTTTATTTAGAAACAAATGTTGCTGCTGTATGAAAACCACATTTGAAGGCTTCTTAAATAAAACCCTAACCTTTCCCAGCACTGTAGGCTAAGGAAATGCTCTACCACTGAACTAAATCCCGTTCTGTACACACTTTAGTCCTTCCATATCTGTTTTGAGATTTGACAACCAGAATCACAAACACACTCCTGGATCTGTAAGTTTAAAAATGCTCAGGCCTGTGGGATTCTAACAAAAGCCTGAAGGCCAGAAATACATTACATTATAACAAACTACACACGAGCAAGAACACTAGTATTCAGGGCTTGTAATTTGCCCATAACCTATTTCTTAAGCAGATTTCCGTTTTTTAAAAGACTGAAATATATATATACCTGTAAATAAAATAGGGATGAGTTGAGAAAGATTGGGACATGGGAATGTGTTGCATCTGCTGAACATGGGCTCAGGTCAAATGGGATCTCAGAGCCGTAGAAAGAACTTTTATGAGTCTCCTGAGGGAGTAAGACAGAAATGGCGCTTTCCCCCTCCACCGCCTCCTGGGTTCCAGGCAAGAGGAGATAAGTACTATAAGCTACTCAGAAGAAAAGAGTCTAATTGGCTATTGATTCCATGGATTTAAAGTTAGATGGAACATGGCTTGAGATATTTATTTTTAGAAGTACATCAAATGGTTTTCCATTCCTTGCCATACAGTTTCCTGCTGATAGTTCAGGAGTGACGGTTTGCCTGCTCTAGTATGAATGTTTTCTGGGGTTCACAAGTTGGGCTGGCCTTTCTTGCCAAGCCCAAAAACTGTGGTAACCAACCCCAGCCTATACGTTCGCTGGTTTGGCCAAGCAGACTCCACCATCCCCTTTTCCTGCAGTAGCAGCAGCTACGGAAATCCCCTCTCATGTGGGAACGAGATGTGTAGAAGTTGTGTGGGTACCAAGGTGAGTGCCTCAATCAAGTGGCAGCCAAGGACATAGGCTGTTTCTCTTTCCTATGAGAGGGAGCCTGAGGGCTTTCCCCACCTGACGGCCATAGAGCTAAGGAGCTCATGCTCCGAAGCAGGAAAGTGTGGAGACTTGGCAACCAAACCACTCCCAGCTAACCTTGAAGCTAGGAAATGGGTGGAGGACCACCCATCCATGCTCCCACAGCTTCAAAGCTCCAAAGAGTGGTCAGCATATTACATTTGTCAGACTGCAGCAGGTTGCCCACCACAGCAAGCATGGCAAGTGAAAATGTGGAAGCCTGAATGTAGTATTTGTGGAATTGCAGGACGGCTACTTTGTGCTTCATCAACAACTTCAATTATCTGAGACTCTTTCACCCATTTGAGCAAGGTTCAGAACACCATGTTAACTATTAATGGGATGCAACAAGTCACCGTTTTACAGCTCTTTCAGGGGAGTGTATCATACAAAGAGTACATTGCCAAGTAATGAATTACTTTGATTGGTGTGTGTGTGTGTGTGTGTGTGTGGTAGCTTGTCAGCAAATGTTCAGAGAACACAAAGTAGTAACACTGAACAGAGGATCTAAGAAAGTATTCATTCTGCATCAGCTAGTGCATTTCTGTGGAATAGGCGCACTTGCAACAAAGAACTGGATTGACTGCTTTCACGGGGGTTGCTAAGAATGTATTTGTGTCTCTCTAGTGAGTAAAGTGTAAATATGTAGGGTGCAGGACCAAACTATGAACTTGCAATTATTATCACAATCGTCATCATAATTATTTCCTTATTTATTAATGTAATAGAATTTATATACCTCATGAGTGCAGGAAAAATCTCAAAGTGGTTTACAAAAACCTTCCCCTGAACAGAATCTCTAGGAATAATTGAGGGCTAAGTTGGTAAATTCCAACACACAAACATGCCACATATATTTAACTCATTCACTTATTTTTTGTGGTAAGTTGTGTGTGTGGTGGAGACTAGTTATGCAGAGTGTACATGTTTTAGATGCTGTTCACGTTAAAGAGGCTTGCTGTCATAGCCTGTTATGTTTGCAACCTATACACTGTGAAATATTGTGAAATAGCTTTATAGCTACAGTTCTAAAATTTCAAAGCAAGATACACCAAATCATTCTCCCCCCATGAGGAAATCATCTTATTTTTCACATTAAGAGAAATACGTATAAACCAAGCTAATGAAAATAAAATTAGCATTTCCATCCAGGTGGGTAAGTATCAGTACTTTTCCAACTAGGATAAATTATCTAGAGAAATTCTGTCTTTACAATATATGTTCCTGTTTTCATTTTACATTTTAGCTTGCATTTTAGTAAGTATTTGCTATGAGAAAAAAAACTGTTTCAAAATCACGACAATATCCTATTCAAAGCCACTCTTGTCAGATATATCTTCAATCTCAGTTGCAGGATTACTTCTGACACATGCCAGTCAAGCCAGAAAGAGCAACACCCACCTTCCTCCTTGACATTTCACATGCTTACAGGTGTAAAGTGCATTGCCTTCATCGTAGCTTTATTTGAATAATTATTAAATACATATCTCTGAAAGAGAAAATAGTCTATAAGTACAGAAACATTTAACAGTCTGTGTTGTGATGCAATAATAAAATATTTTAAAGATCAGACTATAAATAACATATTGTGTGTGTGTGTGTGTGTGTGTGTGTG
This sequence comes from Podarcis pityusensis, assembly GCF_964106645.2. Classification (NCBI taxonomy): domain Eukaryota; kingdom Metazoa; phylum Chordata; class Lepidosauria; order Squamata; family Lacertidae; genus Podarcis; species Podarcis pityusensis. The sequence continues at coordinate 32,153,952 of NC_138031.1, read as the reverse complement.
TGTGTGTGTGTGTGTAAAGGTATTATGATGTTGGCAGTTTTATTCTCAGTCTCTTTCCTAATGATTCCTAGCATGGAATTTAGCTTTTTTCACAACTGCAGCTCACTGGCTTGACATCTCCATCAAGCCACCCAGTACAATCCCATGGCCCCATTCTCAGTCAGCCACCCTCTGTTCAGACCCCATATGTGAAATTAAGATCCGGTCCCCCCAGTTTTATATCTCTTGCTTGCCAATTTCCACCTCAGTTAGAGGAAGGCCCATATCTCAGTGGTACAGCATTTCCAATCTGGAATTTCCAGGTAGGTCTGGGGGACACAACTATCTAAAACTTTGCAAAGCCATTGCCAGGCCTGTCACGGTGCTGATAAGCTAGATGGGCCTGTGGTCTGATTCATTATGAGGTAGTGACCCATGTTGCACTCTCTGGAACTAACTTTACCATACAATATTCACAAACCTCTTTCTTGCCTTGCTACGCAAGGAGGACTGTAATCATCACAGCTGCTTAATTAGAAAAAGTCTTTCTGCCTCTGCAGTCTTGTACTTATTTATGTTTACCTTTATATCTTGCCTTTCTTCCAAGGAACTGAAGCTGGCACACATAGTTCTTCCCTGTCCCCATTTTCTCATCACAACAAGGCTGTGAGGTGTCTTAGGCTGAGAGATGAAGACTGGCCCATGGATCACCCAGTGAGCTTCTTGGCTGCGTAGGAATTTGAACCCTGGTCCCACAGGGCCTTGTCCAACCCTGACACCACACTGGCTCTCATTTTATGGAGTTTCTATTAATTTAAGTCCTACAATTTGTGTGTTGTAAAAGACAATCTGTTGTCAGACGACAAAAAAAAAAAAAAAGAGGGGGACAGTTTTGTTTTGCTTTTTTAAGAAAAACTGGAAGCATTTTAGTCAAGCCAGTTGGAACTCTTATTTAAAGGCTCCCATGAAATGTCCCAATATTATCGCAAGAAATAGCTAATTGTGTCCCATAAAAAGGAGAATGATACAAGGCGTAGCATGGCACACTTAGCTGGTTTTATGACTCCTCCCATTGCAACACATAAGTGATATAGTAAAGAGTTAGCACTTGGATTATCAATTACTGATTGCCAGAAAAACAGAGTGGTTCACATCTTCTTTCCTGGAGAAGTAGTCACTTTCAAGGTTTATGTTCAATGATGAGGATCTCTGAGTCCGTCCTGGACATGGAAATGGCAAATTATACAGAAGTCTTAGATCCCAGTTATACTAGTCTGGAGTTTGAAACAATGCAAGTCTTGTATAATGGCAGTGGTGAGTTTGTATCTTCTCAGAGATGAAAACCTGAGTGTTTGAGTGAGCAAGAAAGAAAAAGAAATGAACATTATAAAAGGGTTTTACTCTTAATTGGGTAGCTAGGGTTTGCTTTTGAAAACTGAAATTTTGAAAATTATTTGTGACTCCACTTCATCTCAAAATGCATGTTAATAACATTATACCATCTTTATGGTACGGAAAATAAAATGGCAGTTCTGCATAATAAAGTAACTGAACAGGATTGTCATCGGTCAGTTAATCAAACAAAGAAAAATGTTCTTTCAAGCAGAGGAGGTTCTTTCTGTGTTTATTTTATTTACTGTAAGATGCATGAGTAACTATCTTTGGCAGTTTGGGAATGAGAAATATTTTTGTACATGATATTTTAAAATGACAGTTAAGATACAAATGTCCAGAGGGAAAAATAATGGGTCGCACAGAAAAAGTATATTGATGTCTATTTGCAGCTGATAAGTTTAATATACGGTAATATTTCCAGAGCGTTGATATGCAAACTGGACTGAGTTGTTAATCACAACAACTCTCTCCAAGCTAATGGTTAGCTGGGACAACTTTTAGCTATTTGGTTAAAGTCACTTTTTAACTTTGGCTGGGTAGAAATTGCTGACACAAAGAGTGCAATAAGAACTCGTGAATGGGATATGAAGCAAATACTATTTAACTTTTCATATAAAAGCAGATTAACATGTTTGGACATAATGGTTAAATCTTTTAGATCATGTTCCTTTTAAATAAATGTTCATCCTTTATACCTTGTATCAAGACACTTAAGACTTAAATAGTGCTAATTACATTTAAAGCTATATTCACACAGAGTTGATCTCTTGGTATTTACTGGTATTTATCAAGGTGAAAGGAACAAAACCATTTAATGAAAGAGAAATCTCCCCATACTTTTGAGAGTGTACAATCACTTTGCTTTATTTAAAATGTTAGCTTTTGCATTGGAATACCTGTAATATACATTGATGCTGTGGTTTAATAACAGAATAAGCAGAAGTGGAGCAATACTGGAAGCAAGAAATTTTGGGGAAATACCAGTCAACTGCCAATTTAAGTTTGATTATTTGTTTTCATAATTTTGATTTTTGAAGAGATAAATAAATTTTTCATGTAACTATTAATTTAAGGTTACCAGATTTTTTTCAATGAATCCGGGGACACTTTTCAACTTCAATGGATTTTGTATGGGGACTGATTTGTAAATCCGGGGACTGTCCCCGGGAAACGGGGACGTCTGGTAACCATATATTAATTCTGGGTAGAATTCTTTAGCCGTTGCAACCAGTAAGACTTCCTACATTCATCAAATGGTGGAATTTAATTGAACATAGCTTCTGATACCCCATTAACCTCGGCATGCTTCCTACTTCCTGTCCTTTAAAAAATATTCACAACAACATTATCCTCACAACATCGAAAGCAAACCCCAACATGCTTCCACTGAATTCTTTGAACAAAACCACAGCTGAATTACTTACAATTATGTAAGTGTCTTAATGTAGTGAAATTGTTGCATAAACATTTTTCTGATTGCAGAATATAAGAATGCTTTCCAATCGCAGAATTCCAGCAAGGTTTCCAACCCAGTATGTTCCATCAGTAAAAACATCTAACATCCAGCAGCTGAAATCGGCCCATCTGGTTGCTCCTTAACTGGATTAAGACTGCATACTTCCACCAAAGAAACAATGGGTCCTGTCACTTTAACCAGTGGCAGTCACCTGCCTCAGAAGGTTGAATCGAAACACAAATCCTAAACAGTGGTGCCAGATGCTGTCTAAGCTGATCAAACCTTTTTAGCAACAAGATCCTTGGCTTTGGGGGGAAAGCCCAAAAGCTTCACTATATAGCTTGATGCTAGGGCTATAAGTTTACATGCAGACGGTCCTAGGCTCACTCTACAGCATTTCTTGAGTATCTGAAACCATTGGCTCCTGCTCCCAGTAGGCGAGGGTGATTTGCCCAGTAATGTAGGAAGTGAGCATAGACAGTACTGAGCTTAATAAACCAATGACCGAACTGCATATAATACAGCTTCCCCTGTTTCTGTTTGTGTGGATGGATGCCCCTGGATATTACAGCTTTCTTTCAGGGAGTCAACCATGTTGCTGGCCACTGTCAAGTCATCTGAAGATTAATGCACAGTTAATGCATACCAGCCTCCGATAAAATGTTGCCTTATGGCATTGTCCCTCAATTATTTAAACTAACAAAGATATTTAAGTAGTTAGCTACACATGCAAAGCTGGGCAATTGTGTCAGTACTCCCAACTTCTATTACAAGCCATGGAGTTTAAACAAAAAGCATTCGTTGTCATGAGCTTCATAAATTCTGACAAGTGGGTTTGAAGGCATTCATTAGAATAACAATCAGGGGTAATTAGGCATGTTGTGTTTTCTGCAGTCCTGGGATGGTGAATGCTAATTAAAAGAGAAGGCCAGTAAGCCCCCACCCGGATGGTGTAACTTAGCCACATTGTTGTATTCCTCCCCTTCAAGGCTCTACATCGAACTCTACATCTTGTTCTTCCCTTTCCTCAGACAGTTGCTCAGCAGAGCCTCTCGGCATGAACAGTGCAGACAGTGGAATTGGTGGCCTTTGTGCAATATGCGGAGACAGAGCAACAGGCAAGCATTATGGCGCCTCCAGTTGCGATGGATGCAAGGGGTTCTTCCGACGCAGCATACGAAAGAATCATGTTTACACCTGCAGGTAGGAGAAATAACCCCATCTCAGAGGTACATCATGCAGTATTTATTTATTTGAACCTTTACTATCCACTCTTTATAAAACCAGGAGGGGTTCCAGAATCCAATATACAGTGGTACCTCGGGTTACAGACCCTTCAGGTTACAGACGCTTCAGGCTACAGACTCCACTAACCCAGAAATAGTACCTGGGGTTAAGAACTTTGCTTCAGGTTGGGGGCCACTAGGGGGCGCATTGGAAGATGGCCGACAATACCATCTCTCCGACCCACACGGGGTAATTAAGAGGCTGTTATGGGAGTAGGCAGCCTCCCTTGTTGCCCCAAGGAAATGGGGAACACTGCCCTTGCCTGCTGTGCCCATAAATCAGCCCCTAATTCGAAAGAAGGGGGTGAGGGCCCTAGGCAGAATGCCCCCGTGTGGACATCGGCTCTCCTGGACACTGTCTCTGATCGCGCACTAGTTGCAGCAATTTGGAATAATTAATTACAAAAGAAGCAAATGCACATATTTCAAGTGAAGAAGGGGAGTGAAGTCTGCTAATTTAAGTGACCTCTGCGAAAGAAGACGACGGGCTGGAGAAACAGGAATATTTTACGATGAAGATACACCAAAGGCTGGGTATGTTGACAACGGGACAGAATGGGGGGGACGACCTTTTTTACTTTCCTTCTATGTGATTTACAAGAACCTCTCCTCATTAGAATCGTTGGTTGAACTGACCCAAGCAGGATGATTAAGGTCTGTGTGGAGATAAACTTTAACCAAAAGTATACTTTATAGAGATCGAGAAGCAATAAGAGCTTTTGGGAATGGCGCAGCAATTAATTCGGAGTCACCATCTTGCCAAAGGATTTATAGCCGGGAGGAAGAACGCACTTGTTTTCAGACTGCGTTCCTAGTGAATCTCCTCAGAGGTTTTGAGAAAGGAGGCAGATTGGTGAAGATTAATGACGCTAAGACTGTTTTGATGTATGGAAGTGATGTTATATGGAAAACGTCTGGATATGGCTACTGGATAAAAAAAATAATATCCACGCAGGATTACAAACTGTTCTAACCAGCTTGCGGAGACTATCAGAGGTCACAAAGAGAAAGGAAAAATATATGAAAATAACAACAAGAGATGTAGAAAAACAATAAGAAAGGACTGGATAGTACTGTGAACATCATAAGGTTAGATTTGTGGATATTAAAACAGCAGTAAGAAGCAAGAAGTTGATTGGATCCCCTTTGGAACTTGAAATATGGGTACCCCCAACAAAAATTTAAAATTCGGCTGTGTAATTTGGAATTTATGTAATTTGGTTTGATTTGATGTGATTGGTCGGTTAATAAAAAAATATTCTTAAAAAAAAGAACTTTGCTTCAGGTTGAGAACAGAAATCGTGCGGTGGCAGCAGGAGGCCCCATTAGCTAAAGTGGTGCTTCAGGTTAAGAACAGTTTCAGGTTAAGAACGGACCTCCGGAACGAATTAAGTTCTTAACCCGAGGTACCACTGTATTGAGATGACAGGTGTCATATTTAATGGGAAGTGATCATGCCTTATTTGGTAGAGCAGTCGCTTTCCATGAATAAGGCCCCTTGCATCTACAGTTCAAAAGATGCGGCTGCAGGCAGTGCGCAAGAGACCCCAGAGAGCCATTGCCAGTCAGAATGAACAATACTGAACTAGATGGGCAAATGGTCTGACCATGGTATTGGGTACATCCCGATGTTCCCTTACCACGACACAATGCCAAGACTAAGGGCCACTGTCACAGCTTACACAGCCCCCTCCACATTGGGGGAGCTGAAGGTCTGCATCAGGGTTCCTACTCTCAAGTGAAAAAAGGGGAAGATCAGGTTTCTTACTTGTGCAGTTTCTCATTGCAGAAGTTCAGACCCTGATGCATGGAGTGGTGATGTAAAGGCCAGGAAGTGATGTAAAGGCCGGGAAGTGACCTCCGCTTTTGGCAGGTGTGTTCTTCAACACACTGTTGACTCCATAATAATGCCTCAGTGGTGGATTTATACTGGACCATCCACTCACCATTCTGCTTTTTTGGTTGTCCTGTGGATGCTATCCAGATGTCACCACAGTATTGCCATCCTGTGCTATGGCTTAACAAAAGCATGCCAGAAAATAAACTGGAGTTTTTGTGGTATGAAAAGTTACAGGGTTTCAGTGGGAAGTTACGGGACATGCACTGATTGGAATTTAAGTGGCATGTCTACCCTGAAACTTTTGCAGGCACAACCACGCATAAAAATGGGATCACATACTGTATAACCATCCCAATACCACCCCGAGCACAGGTAATCATGAATGCACAATAAAAAGGACATCTGGCAGTTACAGGAGGTTTAAAGCTTGTTCAGATGAAAATATGTTTTTGAACAGCAAGGCAGAATGGGCAGTGGCAGATTTCATTAGCAAACAGCTCCACAGGATTGAACCCATTAAAGGTTTTACGTATAGGGAGTTGCTGTCTGCGAAATGATCTGTAGGTACCAAACTTTTGCCGAATGGGAACAGCCAAAGCAAGTTCAATCACATGATTTTCTTAACTGGGATGAGGGCATGTACAGGAACAGATCTGGATCCAAAAATCTAGAACTGAAGGTAGACAACGGTCTACCCCTGCAGGCAACTCTTCAGTCTGATTCCAGTCCTGGCAAGACTTGAGCCCCCTGGCTGTTCAGCTGCCCACTGCCACTTCTTAACAGCAAGATTCTGCTATGGGTCCTTTTAATCGTGTCTCTTGTCTCTTAATCTTTGCAATGCTCCGCTGTTTCAATGCAGAAGAGTTTCCTTGCAGAGTGGTACTTGGCACATTAAAGATGAAACTGTTTTCCTCAGCAGTCGTTTGCAATCCTCGACCAAACCATTTTCATTTGCAAATGGCAACAAATGTAGATTTTGATCATCAGATATGGCTTCACAAGCAGTGCAGTCTTGTGAGGTTCCTTCCTATCCTTGGCTCTATTTTGTCCCTCTATCTCTGTTCTTTCCCCCCTCAAGTCTGACTAGATCTGTGCTACGAGGTGCCCTCTGGCATTTCCTTTTATCCCCTTTTCGTTTCTCAGGAAGGCTGCCTAGGACTGTTGCCGAGGTTAAAAGGTACTCTCTCTCCTGCTTTTACCATCACTTGACTTATCGAGATCTTCAGTTATCTTGAGACTTTCGGATACAAAGACATCTCCGTATGTTAATATTGAAATCCAGGAGAACCTCAGCATTTATCAGTGTGTACTTGATTTCAGTCCTTACACCTGGAAAATAAAGCAATTTAACTTGCCTGATTGCATCAGTCCATTTTAAGCGCAGCAGCTCTAGCTAATTGCACCACCACAGCTAAAATGATGGTTTAACCTAGACAAACAGCCAAAAACTATTTCTCTGGCTCGGGCATCCTCCTGCCTTGCCCCATAATTACTTGAAAGCTTGAAAGCCCTGCACTCTCCCTCCCAAGACAAATGTGTTATAGGGTGTCCCATCGCTTCAGGGGAAGAAAACCTTCCTAGGTGTGCCAGTGCATCTAAGCCGGGGATATCACCTCGTTTTGACATGGGTATCACTTGCAGAGTTTGTTTTTAAATTTGGTTAAGGCCCTCTTTCCTATGGATCCAGTGGATCCATGGGAAAAGTCAATCAGTGGTGGGTAGAGCTAGAGACCATACAGATGCAGTACTATGATACCATTTTAAACAGTCAGTTCTTCCCCCATAGGATTCTGGGATCTGTAGTTTGAAGGGTGCCAAGAGCTGTTAGGAGACCCCTATACTCCTCACAGATCTACAATTCTTAGAGTGGTTCAACAAACAATCCTTCTTCACAGGGAACTCTGACAATTGTAGGTCTGTCAGGGGAATAGCTGTCCCCTAGCAACTCTCAGCACCCCTAACAAACTACAGCTCCCACAATTCTTTGAGAGAAGCCATGACCATTTAATATTGTATCATAGCACTTTCAGTGTATGGTGAATGTGGCCAGAGTCAATAGCAGGGTTAGAATTGCTTTATTGCATGGTGTCCCACCCCATTCTTTCTCTTCTTCTCTACCTCTGCTCACTCACACAGACACACAAGTGCACATACACTCACACATGAAGCAGAAGCAGTTCTCAGAGGGGCAGCCTGGATAGCAAGAGTGAGCACACAATGTCTGAAGAGCTGAGTGATTGTTCGTGAAATTTGGCCTAGGGCCACATATGGCCATTGGGCTGCACTCAGTTATAAAAGGTAGCTTGGTAAAATAGAACCAGTGTGGTGTAGTGGTTAGAGTACTGGAGTAGGACTTGGGAGACCAGGGTTCAAATCTTCACTCAGCCATGAAGGCTGAGTAACCTTGGACCAGTCACCATCTCTTAGCCTAAGCTAATGCATTATAAATGTAGAAGTACATTGGGATAGCTCAGTTGCTAAGAACATGAGACTTTTAATTTCAGCGTTGTCGGTTTGAGCCCCACATTGGGTGAAAGATTCCTGCATTGCAAGGGGTTGGACTAGATGACCCTCACGGTCATTTCCAACCCTACGATTGTATGATTTCATCAGTATCAAAGGCTATAGCCAGGCTCATTCCAGTAGCTTCCATGAACAAAGGCAGTCTACCTTTGAATTCCAGATGTCAGGGACAAGAAACAGCAGAAAGTTGTTTCCTTCAAGCCTTGCCTGAATGCTTTCTACAATATCTGGGGGCCCCCTTGGAAATCACGTGACAGAGCAGACAAATCTTTGCTCTGATCTTACAGTGCTTTTCTTTCATTTCCTATTCCTGACCATTTGCCCCAGCAGGATTGGATCAAGGTGTAAGAAAATTAATCCTAAACATTCACGAGACTGGGAGCAAAATTTATATGCCTTGCGTTCACAAGATGATGAATAACCTAATGGGATTTTACTTGCCCATCACAAGGAATTATTCCGTAGAAGAATGGCAAAGAGAAATGTTTCAAGGCTGATTAAAGAAAAAATACCACTGAAGGTTGATAGTTGGAGACATTGTTTTGACAGTGCCCATTAATTGTTTCAGCCGTGCTAATCAGGACCCTCCTTTACTTGCACTCTAATATATTTACCCTCGATTCTGTCCAACAGATTTAGCCGGCAATGTACTGTTGATAAGGACAAGAGAAATCAATGCAGATACTGTCGTTTAAGAAAGTGTTTTCGCGCTGGGATGAAGAAGGAAGGTAACTTTTTTTTAACCTCCTGTTCAGAGGAAAACACTTCATATCAATTAGCAGGAAACAAAATCTATAAGCAAATACCTAATGAATATATATTGGTTGTGCCTACAAAAGAAGGAGATTTTTATAGCAGTCGAAATATGTTTTCAATAAGAAGTCAACTTGCTATGTAATTTTTGGTTAATGCTAAGATTTGACACATGGGTCATTTGAAAACAAAACAAAGCATGCTTTCCTCTAGTTTTGCATGCTACGAGATATTCTTTGTTTTAGTTGAAGTTGATAAAAAAAAATTTACTCTTCTCAAGTCATTGTGGCCTCATGGACAAAGTGGTGGATTTAGGCAGGTAAGATCTGAGTTCACACTGGCTCAGCTGTAGTTGGGTGACCTTTCATACACTCTTGTCCTCATATCTTCATCTGTAAAATTGTAATAGTAATAGGAAACATAGGTTTGTTGTGAGGCCTCTCATATTATCAATACTATTCCCAATTTATTGCAAGCTACCTTGTGCATCCAGTTCTTTAGAAATGGGACAGGAAAAAAAGAACCATTGACATAGAACCATTGATGGTTCTATACAGACCTCATTTCTATGCAGAAGGATGTTTAAAAGCAGACTCATGAGTTCTCCTATATTTTAGCATGCCTGGAAGTAGGCATAGATAAACTATGGAATTCACCCCAGAAGTAGTGGTGGCTGCTGGATGACTTTAAAAGATTCGACAAATTCATGGAAGATAAGAATGTTGATGGATACTAGCCACCATGGCTGCACTTTGCCTCCATGGTCAGAAGCAGTATTCTTCTAAATTCCAGTTGTAGGAAACTGCAGGAGGGGAAATTGCTGTTGTGCTCAAGTCTTGCTCGCTGGCTTCCAATGGGCATCTAGTTGACCACTGCGAAAACAGGATGCTGGAGTCAGTCGGCCACTGGCTTGGTCCAGCAGGGCTATTCCTTTGTTCTTATGTTTCCTGCATGGAAAGATAAAAATGGAATTTTTAAAAAGTGGGGTTCAACATTCCATACGCTGCTGTTCCACAGAGGATGCTTTTCATTTTTTCTTCTTTAAAAATTGTTTTTGGGATGGAGACATGTGACTCCCAGTGTCCACTGCTCTTTGTCTACAAGGGGAGCTTTTAGCCCTCAGCATGTGTTGAATTCAATATCATTTTGGATAGACTGAAGGAGCTTCGTTGGAAGGCAGCTTATATAGTCACACTGAACAAACAGACAAATCCCATCGGTTCTGAATTCCAGGTGAAAACATTGTATGGTGGTTGATTTTTAAGTCAAAAGGAGGTGGTAATGCTGAAAATCCCAAGGGATGAGGGATAATAATGCCAAGCTTGATTCTCCTTTGCAACTGGCATATTCAAAGTAGAAGTTAAATTTCAGGCTTCTTGCAATGTTGTTTTGTTTTGCCCTCTGTGGGTGTGTGACAGACAGACAGAAATTGCTTAGTGCTTCCTTGGAAAAGACCCTTCTCTTGCTGTAGAAGACTTACACGCAGCTATACTTGTAATTTCAGAAAGGTACTCCCCAAAATTCTGAAGTGCATCCCTTTGAAAACAGAAACATGACATATTAAATCACATCAATAAGATTTGCTTAGCATCAAAGAACTGCAATTTAAGCTAAGGCTGCACTTCTGTACCCACCTACTTGAGAGTAAGCCCATTGAGCAGCCAGGGCAATCCAGAGCCTGATTGGGCAGAGGTGGAGAGAGATGGAGCTATGGAACCACTTCCATATCTGCAGACTTGTTTCTCATGTCAGCCAAGGCACAAGGATGGGAGCAGACATTTGGACCAAGATTGGGCTTGCTGCCATCAAGGAGCAGGAACAGCTCAGGATCCTGTGGCTCCCAGACCAGCTCAGTCTCCATCCATTTGGAGACTTTCCACAAGCTACCAGTAAGGACTGACACTGGTTCAATTCTTTGGGTGGAGGGACACTAATCCAACCCCTGGTCCAGCACAAAAGTGGTTTGGGTTGGCACCATAAAACCTCAGTCATAGTATTTGCTTACTAGTTTTATCACTGTTCTTTATATGTAGATATGACTTTGTAAAATCCAAGACTTTTTAAGTTTGTAGAAAGTCTTGCATATATTTGGCAGGGCTTTCCACTTCTCCCACCATTGCAGCCCTCAAATGAAAGTTAGTTTCAACCTCTCCCAGCTTATAAAGGATCACGAGAGCTTAGGAACAAAATTATCTGGGCACTAGGAGCTGTGCCAGTGTTCCTCCATTATTGCCTTTGTGTTCTTCCTTGAGTCCTCCAAGCTAAGGAATACCATTTCATTCTATTTTCCTCATAGGCTTATTACATTTTTTTAAACAAAAAACAAAACAAAAAAAAAGGCTTTTCAAACCGACTAGTAACAAACTTTGAAGTTGAATTATGTGCAGGCAAAACATTTATTTCTGAAAAACTTCTCATTCTTTTTTTAAAAAAATGGTTTGTAATGCATTCCCACCATTTATTCAGGGTGATCAAAGTAGTTAGATGCCAGTCCTCTGGTATAATTTTATATTTAAAGCATAACTACATTTTGTTGTTGAGGTGCTGAGTTAAGAAATGAAAAAAGATAGCTTTTCTCCAGTTAAAAAAGACTGGAGCATCATTCTTGATTCACGTCTACGTGACCATTTATCACTTAGTGTTTATCACTGTACGACATTTCTTATTATGACCTTAATAAAAGGCCCATCATGAATGTCCTTGGCTAAGAATCTAGTGCGCCTTCACTATAAAGCGTGTTCATTCTTCATATAAACTGCAGAACACTATATAGTGCACTGAGCACATTTTTATTGAAGCATTGGTGCTGCCTTCTCAACTTCTCTGATGCAGATTGCTTCCTTAAAAATAACAAACGGATCACTGGAAATACAACTGATGCTTTTATAAAAGGTTATGAGGTTCTGTGTGGAATGGAGAAATACGTTGATCACAACTCTGTTTTCCTCTCCTTGATATGACCTTGGATATAAAATAGGTTCAGCAAAGCTGATGGGTAGCCTTATTTATCTCTTTCATTTTTGCATTAAAAGGGACACCTTGTTCCAACACAAGCTTTGTGTTCCACCATGCCATTCTCTTTCGAAAGGCTAGTATGCTATTATTTTTGCTCCATACTATCTGCTCCAAACCCAAATACTAGCATCTCTCAATGCTACATCCTTAAAAATGAACTCTGACTGGAAGACAGTTGTTTTTGAAAGCTGAAAGTGGTTTTAGAGAAGTTTCACATTAGGGATGGAGTTGTGTTATTTTTTAATCCACTTTTTAAAGCAAACTTCCCTAAGTCACTAGTCCCGATATTCAGATTGAAACATAGCTATCAGTGTGATTGCTTATCCTCCCCCAAAAAATCCATCAGCTACTTCAGCAGTTCAAAAGCTTTGTAAAGAAAAAAGAATGCTGGGGCAAAGAAGGAAAGGTTCAGACCTATCTCTAAAAGTTATGAGACTTTTTTGACTTCAAAATTTCTAAAGTTGAAATGGTGTTCTTTGTAAACAGAAATTATTTTAGGACCGTTTCTTATAATGCTTATATAAAATGTTATAAAAATGTTTGCCATTGCTCTTCCATGAATTTCTGCAATAATGTCATGACCAACTTTGGACATCATTGGTTCGTACAGTTTCTTAATAACACTTTGACTGCATACAAATCATAACGAGGTAGGACTTTTGGCTTATCCTACAATGTTTCTCAAACTTGGGTCTCTAGCTGCTGTTGAACTACAACTCCCACCATCCTTTGCTAGCAGGTCAGGAATGATGGGAGTTGCAGTCCAACAACAGCTGGAGATCCAAATTTGAGAAACACTGTAACATGTCGCAAACAAACAAACTGTCTGACTGCTCTAGCATTGCCCCTCCCCTGGCATGAGCAAGATAGACAAATCACAAACCTTTGACTTCCCATTACATCTAGATCAAGGAACATGATTTGTCGCTCATCAAGAAGCCACAATTGCTAGCCAGCCTCAAGCCATGGTTTATTGTTGGTTTGCTGCTTCTTTTAACTGGCTTATGTTGGCTTGCAGATTGTGTTAGGGAGAAGCAAACCACAATCCTGCATTTGTACATAATGGCAAACCAAGGCTTCTAGGTTTCTTCCTCCTACTCTTGCCAGGGGCGGAAAAAAAGAAGGTGCGATTAGGCAGCACCCTTCTCATTCCTGGTAAACCACGATAAGCTGGAAACTCTCGCTTATAGTGATATGTAAACGCTACCTTTGAAAAGCTGCTCAGTAGCATGGCTACATGCAAACCAATGTGCAATTTTGTTTCCTTTCCCAGCTGTGCAAAATGAACGGGACAGGATAAGTACAAGACGAAGTGCATCTGATGGCAGCAACATTCCTTCTATTAATATGTTGGCCCAGGCTGAGTTGCTTTCTCACCAGGTACAGCAATCCACCATCATGGCCTATAGGATCCCCGTGACCTTTAAAATGTTCTCTGTTTTATACATGCACCTATCCTTTTGCATTTGCAATACAGAAATGAGAAGGGAAGATTTTCTCTAGAAAATTATAATCTGAATCAGCTTCTTTTGCAATAAGCTTTATACATCTTTCACTTTCAAAATACTTAGCTGCCTGATTCGGGTAGAGCCATTAGCCCTATTGGGTGCGATTTGTAAGCTATCTGAAGAAATGTTTCACTGACCACTTGGAATACTCCTGTTGAAGTTAGTGAAATATCAGGGGCTGAATGCCTAATTCTAAAGGTCTACTTTTTTCTGTAACAGTGAAAACAGAGCTTGGTTTGTGGGGTGCTAAGGGAAGGAGGTATAGTGTTGGTTTTTGACACTCAGTAGGAATATTCTTATGACCAACATTATTTCTGTGATTAAGTTGTTTTAAACTGTTTTTAATGTAGTATTTTAATTGTTTGTAACCTGCCCTGTGACCTTATGGTGAAGAGTGAGTAAACAACAACCAAGAAACCATACAGAACAACTTCTAACTGTTTATATAATTCAGATCCTGCTTGTCTTTGATGCCAGATGTTCCTCATCTGAACCGCCATTTTTTCATCCTTTTCTCTTAAGGTTTAGCAAAGATTGTTCCTCTTTTCCTTTGCCTGATATTCAGAAACCCCATTACTTTTGGCTCCCACCTTTGCTTTCTCCTCCTATAACTCCTTGACTTTGTAGTGTGGATGCAGAAGTGACTGTCATGAAATGAAAAGTCCAACAGTACAATCCTATGCATGTTGGTCCCATAAAGCTCAAAGTTCAGGCAATTGCGTAGTGTAGGACTACATCCCACATCTCTCTCACCATGCATATGAACATGATATACTCATCATTTGGTGTATATATGGGCTAGTATATACTCACTATAAACCTATTTTCTGATGGTATGGGGGGTTATAATGGGTGACTGTAGGCAGACAAAACTTTATTATAAAGACTGCTGTAATAATGTGAGTTCATAATTTCTCTCCACTATAACCAGCTCCCTGTTTCAAGCCCCTGTGCTGGTACTGACATCAGCGTTAAGAAAATTGCTGGCATTAGTGAAGTATGTGAATCTATGAGACAGCAGCTCCTGGTGCTTGTAGAATGGGCAAAATACATTCCAGCTTTTTGCGAACTACGGCTGGATGATCAGGTATGGGATAATGAGCTGAGAAGCCACAATAATGGTTCCGTGTTGAAGGCTCTCTTTTCACAGAAGACACTTCTAGGATGTTAACATCAAGGGAAGTATATATCATGGGGGAGCTGGTTCTGGCATATACACAGTTAGATTCAAGAGAGTGGGTAGGCTTGGGTCCAGAGAAGATCATGCCACACAGGAGAAGCCAAGCAAACAAGCCCAGGTGCAAACAAATCCACAGTAAGCAACTGAGATCTAAGAAAAAAGAGGGGAAAGAATCAGGAAAAATCTACCTTTTATGAGACACAGTCAAGTTACTCTATAAGAAAAAAATGCCCAAAGGCCTTTTCCTACCTGCTTTCAACAGGGGTATTGGGAGGTGGTGGGCAATTCTTGTTCGGCCTCCACTAATCTGGTGCCTTCCACATGTTTTGGACTACAACTCCCATCAGCCTAACCAGCACAGGACTATTGTCCAAAACACCTAAGAGAGCACCATGTTAGTTGCTCTAGGAACAGCTGAGGGACTGAGTCTCAAGGCCTGATTTTCAGGACGTCATCAGGTATTGCACATATTCAGAAACTGGAAACAAAGCCAAAACAGAGCATCTGCTTATCCAAATAGACAAACTTCCATTGTATTTCCAAAGTGGAAACCTCTTGTCTTCAAGAGGGAGGGAGGGTGTCTTCACATAGTGTCAACAGTTAGTATAGGTGATTCATCTTATTCCACTTGCTTTATTTTTGAAGTTACCATTGTTCTATGCACATTATTTTTCCCAAGGTTGCCCTGTTAAGAGCACATGCTGGAGAACACCTTTTGCTTGGAGCAGCAAAACGCTCTATGCTTTACAAAGACATTATTCTTTTAGGTAAGTTTATCTTTATTTTACTTTTTACAACACAGTCCTGGGCATATTTACTGTCTCACTGAGCCTGATTCAACTAAGTAGGTGTGCTAGCGGGAGCTGGCTCATGAGTCCTGCTAGGACAGTGGGACATTCCCCATCCTCCTCCAGCCCAAATTGACTCAAATGTGGTATAGAGAAACACTCCCCCCCCCACAGGTGGAGGAGATGGGAGATTATTCCATCAGGCTTGCTGAAATATGTTGATGGAGTGACTGGAAGAGCTTGGATCCTTTTCATGGTGTTATTGGGGGTTTACTCTTAGTAATTGTACATAGGATCATCACCTAAGACACATCATGCTCTAACTAGGGATGAGTGAATCTGCCAGTTTTGGTTTCTCAAAGTTTCTCCTTTTCCCAATTTTCAGTTCTCAACATTTCCACACCAGTAAGCAACTTTTAAAAAATAAAGTCATCAGAATTTAGCACAAATTGCAAGGGATGGCACTGTTTCAGTTTCATGTTGATTCAGAAATTGTGAATTAAGGAGGTTTGCCTTGCCTTGTGAACTGAACTTCTCCCCATCCATAGCTCTGACCTTTCCAATTCATTATCCACAGCATTGTATCTGCTATTCAGGTTTGGAGAGAGGCTGATATGTTGATGACAAAAGCTTAAGGTGTGGCCATGCTGGCTGTTGCAAAGCCCAGTGCTATATAGCAGCATTAGTCAGTGGGGTGCCCTCCACATGTTCTCACCATCCTTGACTATTAGCCATGCTGGCTGGCCCTGATGGGCTCTATGTATTTAGCAACATATGGAGGGCACCATGTTAACTACCCTGGTATATGGGATTCATGGTAAGTATATTGGATTCAAAAAGCGAAGATTCGGCCACCCATCTGTCTTAAGATGAACCTTGAAGATTTTGCTCTCCTTCTTGGTGGATATATTATGATTATGATTTCTCTGCTGGCATATTATTCGTGGAAATAAATATTGCATGTGTGAAGAAAGGCCTTTTGTGAACACATTCATTTACATAAATGCACTATAGAAAATGGAAGCTGAATATGAATTTTAAGGCTACTTATGTTGTCAAAAGAGTTCTGGTTTTGTTTTTGCTTCTTTAGGTAATGATTTTGTAATCCATCGCAACAGTTCTGAAATTGAGATCAGCCGAGTAGCAAACAGGATACTGGATGAGATAATTCGACCATTTCAGGAGATCCAAATTGATGATAATGAATATGCTTGCTTAAAAGCAATTGTCTTCTTTGATCCAGGTATACTTCAGAATCACACACACACACACACACACACACACACACAAAATGTGATAGAGATAACATAGTCTTAGCTGAAAAGCTGAAGATTTTCCTATGCTAATGTTGACCTTGATGTGGTTCCTAATTTAACAAAATGTGTCTTTGTCAGCCTTCCCCAACCCAATGCTCTCCAATCTTTGGACTATGACTCCTATCATCCAACAACAGTTAAAAACAGAAAAAGTTCAAAATGACCATCAGTAAACCACTGTCAAAGGATATAGTCTTGATTGCCTACATAGGCCTGGCAGAATAGGATTTTTTAAAGCAGATGTTTAAAAGTTGGCACAGAAGGCACCATCATGATAGTAGAAAGATCTGCATAGGAACTAGTCCACGCCTCCTTCCTCTTGAAATGCCCTGCTGTGAGTATAGAGGTGGGTTTTTTCTACAGGCTACCACTGGTTGTAACTTCTGCCCATCTGTCATTGGGCTAGTTACATTGGGAAGCTCCAAGTTGGTGGAGGGACACCTCTGTTCCACCCCAAATCCCCTCCTGCATAGTATTTGGGGAATTTGGATTGGTCTGTGAGTCTTCTTTATCCCCAGGGCCCACATGGATAGTAACAATACCAATGATTCCTTGCTTTGGTGCTTCTTCCATATCCTTATGAAATATTTCTTTGTTCTTTGAAGATGCAAAAGGATTGAGTAACCCAATGAAGATCAGGAACACAAGGTTTCAAGTTCAGATCAATTTGGAGGACTACATCAATGATCGTCAGTACGACTCCAGGGGACGCTTTGGAGAACTCTTACTACTTCTGCCCACCCTTCAGAGCATCACCTGGCAAATGATTGAGCAAATTCAATTTGTGAAACTGTTTGGAATGGTTAAAATTGATAGTTTGCTTCAAGAAATGTTACTGGGAGGTAGGTGTGTCAGTAGGTTTTATTGGACTTCCTTGTGTTTAACTGTACAGTGGTACCTTGGTTCTCAAACGTAATCCGTTCTGGAAGTTTGTTCCAAAACCAAAGTGTTCAACAACCAAGGCGCAATTTCCCATAGAAAATAATGCAAAATCGATTAATCCATTCCAGACTTTAAAAAATAACCCCCAAAACAGCTTCCGGGTTTGCAGTGTTTGTGTTCCAAGTTGTTTGAGTACCAAGACATTTGAGAACCAAGGTACCACTGTACTCAGATGCACTTATATTAGTGCTGTACCCCTCCCCAAGATACATTTTCCTGCTACTTTTGGGTCTAGAATTATTTTTGCAAAACTTAGGGCTAAGGGGGTTTGACATTTATGTTATAACTTTATGTAAACAGATGTGGAGAACTTCAGGCCCTGGAACCAAATGCCCCCTTGTAGGCTTTTCTGTTTCTCCCTGCGGACACTTTCCAGGCCACACACCTGGACTGACCTGTTCTGTGCCCTATGAGAATGTCCCTCATAGGACACTCAGTAGGAACTAGCAGTCAAGGGGTAGTGGTACATCTCATCTTCCTCTGTTTCCATCCTGGCTTTGTTAATAAGTGAATTAAGGTCTTGCAGCTCCTCTAAGTGAGAGAAATGTATTTTATTTTGTAGAATCAATCAGCATGACACTCTTAATCTCAGGGTTGTGGGTTCAAGCCCTCTGTTGGGCAAAAGATCCCTGCATTGCAGTGGGTTGGTGTAGATGACCCTAACGGTCCATTTCAACTCTACAGTTCTCTGATTCTCTGTCCATTTGCATAGATAAACGCTTGGGTTTTCTCTTGCAGGTACGTCTAGTGATGCCACGAATCTCCACCAAGTTCATCCTCATCTAGCCCAAGATCCTCTCACTGGACAAACTCTGCTTATAAGTTCAGTGGCTGCTCCTGTACATGCAGAACCGATTTGTAAGTTTATTGTAAATATATCTCTTGAGTGTAACTTCTGTGGGTTATTTTTAATTCACTGCTTAATTGGTTATCAGTGCTTCACATCTTTTTCCCCCAACCTTAATTGTTTTCTACTAACAACATTTCAACAACCTGAGTTTAAAATTTAATTTCTTATATTGAGCAAATTTTTAGTGAAGGCTAGGCTGTAGCATTGCCAAATCTTCATCCAGAAATACTTTTTTGGGGGGGGGGGCAAAGAGTGGCTTTCAGAGGGCATGAAATGTTTTTCTGAACAAGTCTTTAAGACTACCTTTTTCACTGCTATTATTTGAAGAGGTTCACAGTATTCATTTTGTAGTTTGCTCCTTCTTCCGTATCATTTCTCCCTCTGGGCTTTCTTTTGATGTCATCTCAGCCAACTGCAGATCCTTCACCAAATATGATGATGCCACAATACCATGTAACCAATAAGATTAGATGTTTTAGGTTTTGGGGGTTTTTTTGTTTTGTTTTTACAATCAAGTGGTATATACATTTTACGAAGTAAATAAAAATTCATGAAATAAATGATTTGGCTACGTCAGAGTTTCCCAAACTTGGGTCTCCAGCTGTTTTTGGACTACAGTTCCCATCACCCCTGGCCACTGCTCCTGCTAGCTAGGAATGATGGGAATTGTAGTCCAAAAATAGCTGGAGACCCAAGTTTGGGAAACCCTGGGCTACATGATGATGGCACTGAGGACCAACAAGCCAGTGTCCTCACTCTAAACGGGTATAGGGAGGTGGTGGTGCCTCAGTCCAAATTGACTGTGGGGCTGAAGCTACTATGCTGCATTGAGAAGTCAGCATCCGCTGAAAGGCCTTGACAACTGGAAAACCCCTGCGGACATACCGTATTTTTTGCTCTATAAGACTCACTTTTTCCTTCCTAAAAAGTAAGGGGAAATGTATGTGTGTCTTATGGAGTGAATGCAGGGTGCGCGGCTATCCCAGAAGCCAGAACAACAAGAGGGATCGCTTCTTTCACTGTGCAGCGATTCCTCTTGCTGTTCTGGCTTCTGAGATTCAGAATATTTTTTTTCTTGTTTTCCTCCTCCAAAAACTAGGTGCGTCTTGTGGTCTGGTGCGTCTTATAGAGCGAAAAATACGGTATTTCCCACGTTCAGGCTCTCGCTGAAATAGTAGGGACTTCTTCACGGCAGGTGAAAAATGTTCATGAAAAGCACATTCCCTGCCTCTTGTTTCAACGCAGCCCTAAGTTAAGAGAAGCTTGATTTGATTACTGATAATTCCTTTTCAATTCTTCCCCAGCAACTCCCGAAACTCCTCTGCCTTCTCCTCCACAAGGCTCTGGTCAGGAATACAAGGTAGCTGCAAACCAAGTTACGGTTATTTCACAGCAATCTCTTCCAAAACAAAAGCCATTGTGATATTGATCAATGCTTCTTCTTTTTGTAATACAAGCACTGCATTAAGCCATTGTGACACTGGAAAACTCAGGACAGATAACTCAGACCTGCTGTTAAAGAGACAAGTACAGTTCCCTTTGGAGAAGTTTTATATATATATAAGAAAACAACAAATAAATCACTTTTACTAACTTTTTTTTTAAAAAAGCTTGAATTCAGATATAATTTGTGGGTGCAAGTAGGTGAATGGAGATGGGGAAGCTGTTTCCTGTTTGCAATGCGTTTGAATCAGTATTGAAGAAATTTAATTTATTGTCCCCTTATACATGAAAAAGTCTTAAGTATCACTAGCGGAATGCAAAGCCTGATTTTAAAGGAACTGCAAGCTGAAATTTAGAAATAATGAAACAGCAAAGCAAGTAGTTTTAACAGTTAATCAAAGCAGGTGTCTCATTTTCTTGAATATACAATGGAGGTTGAAAGCCAAAATACTTCCTGCAAGCATCTATGTGACGTATGTGTGAATTATATCGTGAAATCCTGTACATGTTTACTCAAAAATAAGACCCATTGTGTTCAGTGGAGCTTACTCTCAGGCAAGCATGCATTGGATTCTAACCTATGTGGAAGCAAATCTCCTTAATTTCAATGGAATTTATTTTAAGTAAGTGAATACTGCTGTGGGATTTGTTTAAAAATGTATTGTCTTTTGCTCTTAAGTAAGAGGCTCTTGTAAATAAGTTCTGCTTTTAATGTTGAACTGTGGGTTTTTAAAAAGCTACTATTCAAAATGTGAACTATAATTTTTTAAAGAATTAAATAAGGATGTTAGCAAAAAGTGGAGAAATATTTTCCCCATTTACACTTTCTCCTGAAGTGGAAAAATTAGAAATTTTGGGGGAAATTAAAAAAAAAAGCACGTATCTTCTGAAGTATTCTGTTAGAATGAATAGAGCAGTGTTCTAAAATAGCACTGTTGCAGCCAATACACACAGCTGCATTTTTTTTAGTTCCAACATTCAAAGTTGGGAATATTAGTGATTAAAGCATTGGTACTATGTTTGCCTTGGTTGCTAAACAAGCAACACTCTTATCACTTGATGCTGAAAAAGTACATCTAAATATTTTCCAGTATAGAATACGTTCAGATAGCTAGTAGCCTAACAAGCACAGCCTCTGACTGTTGATTCTATTTTGCGTTTTTTGTATCAAGTGAAATAAATGGATGAATGTTAGAAAATAGACACATGCCCTCTTATAACACGCAAACAGGAAAGTGTCGAGAAGCTTGCTTCAGTTCATACAAGACCTTCAAATGTTGATGGTTTATATTTTCATCTTCTATCTTTCTCTATTTTCCCAGCTGGCAAAAAAGGGAGGGGGACTACAAAAAACTTTGATACCAAAAGCTTACAATAGCATATCATATGCTGGATTTTTAATCAATAAAAATAAGCATATCCAATTTAAAATGTCATGCAACCAAAAAAGTTTCACATACTGAAAAAGCACAATGTTATGTGTTGTGCTAAGTTTTTTAATGAGCAAAATGAGTTTAGCTTTTATAAGAAAGTACTGGATAGATTTCAGTTTCCCCCCCAAATTTCTCTCTTTTGTTCTAGAAAAAACAAACATATGGGAAAACATCCTCCACGTGACTTTAAAATATCCATAGATTTTACAACTGTAGACCCTTCTGATGTTATCGGCATAGTATCAAAGCTGTTGCAGTTCAGTTCTTTGTCATGCTTTTCCGGTGACATCAAAACCATTGGACCAATGTCATGGAGCCTTTCTTACACCAAAGTTGTTCCTAATAGAGATTGGGTTGTGTCATAATGCCCACTCTGGGTAGCAGATCCCAGAAGGCCCTGCAGTAAAGGCTATGGAAAAGTTAGATATAAGAACATAAGAAGAGCCTACTCTTTGAGGCAAGTGGCCCATCTGGTTCACCATATTGTTCTCATAGTGGCCAACTAGATACTTAAGGGAAGCCTGAATGCAATAGCACTCCCCCCCCAGGTGATTCTGACCAACTGGCGTTCAGAGAAGAAGAAGAAGAAGAGTTTGGATTTGATATCCCGCCTTTCACTCCCTTTAAGGAGTCTCAAAGCGGCTAACATTCTCCTTTCCCTTCCTCCCCCACAACAAACACTCTGTGAGGTGAGTGGGGCTGAGAGACTTCAAGGAAGTGTGACTGGCCCAAGGTCACCCAGCAGCTGCATGTGGAGGAGCGGAGACGCGAACCCGGTTCCCCAGATTACAAGACTACCGCTCTCAACCACTACACCACACTGGCTCTCAGAGGCATATTGCCTTCAACAGTGGAGGCAGAACATAGCCATCTTGGATGGAGCCATTAATAGGCTCACCCTCCATTAATTTGTTTAATCCAGACGCAGGTCCAACACTGGTCCTGAGCTGAGACCTTTGCTCAGGAATGCCCAGAAAATGCTTCTCCACCTAGAGTCCCAAATACTACATCACTGGACCACTGGCATAGGCAACAAACCAAGATGGAACTAACAGCAAGAGTGGGAGTGAGTTAGCCTGAGCATGGCAATCTGGGTTGAGTACCATAAAAGGGTGTAGTTGGAGTAGTAGGTGGATCACCTGGAGCTCTCCAAGGTCCTGTACCTCTACTTTGCCTTGCCCTTTGGGCTTCTATTTCATGATGGGATAGGACAAGATAAGGTGGTGATGGTGAAGGAGGCAGGTCCACATTGTGGATACTTCTTATCTGGTCCAAGTGTCTATTGTTACCTGAGCATTGCAGCAAGAAAGCAGAGGAGCAGAGTTTTTGGTGCTTAACACTCAGATGAATGACTAAATGATTTCCTAGACTGCCAAATGTAATGAAACACTTTTCCTTTTTGAAACTCTTAATATCGTTATCTATTTTATACAATGCTTTTCCTTGTTAAATAATAAGTATATTGTAATTTATTGAGAATCTGATTTATTTTCTAGGTGTAAAATTATTTTTTTAAGCCTAATTGTACAAAATCAAAATGACTGGCTTTGTTCGAATGGTATATTGTGCTGAGCTGTTTGAACCATGATGTAATGTATGGATGTTGGCTTGAGTAGCCATGAAATGGCTGCTGCAAATGTTTTCAGATAGACTGTTTTTCATCAATGCTCAATAAACAGATATTGAAAACATATGAATGTTAAATGGGCCTTGAAGTAACTTTTTTTCTTTGCATAATGTAAACAGCAATGTTGGGTTGTTGGGTTGTTTTTACAAAAATTGGCTGTCATAACTATGAGCAGAAAAAGTTAAATTGTTATTGAAATCAGATGAGAACCACATCACAGCTCAAACTGCATCGGTTAGAGCTTTAATTAGGCTAAATTCCTTTTATTTCTTACTCAGTTCATTGAAATCCTTAGAATTTCTAAGAGGTGAGATTGCTCTTTGGGGATGGCAGCTATTGTACTGTAAGTTAATAGAGTTCCATCCCCCCCCCTTTTTTTGCTTTTTGAGGTTTCAGATCAGAAAATTATGTGTGATTTAATTCAGGGAAGAATGGATGAGATTAATTTTTCTCCGGTCAGATAATTGTATGTTTTTGATCTATGTGTCTTTTTTCAATTTTTAAAAGGAAAATAATTTACAGTCTCTGCATGTACATTCTAGTGGATCAGGTCAAAGACCTACCTGTTTTCACAGTGGTCAACCAGATGCTTAGCCATAGCCCTCAAGCAGAACATAAGGGCAACAGCACTTTCTCCAAGTGGTATTCAGAGGCATACTTCTTCCAACAGTGGTTGCAGAACATAGCTAGTGATGATGTTCTTGTCCATGAATCTCTCTAATCCTTTTGAAAACTCACCCAAGTTTCTGGCCATCACAACATCCTGTGGGTAGGAATCCCATAGTTTAACTTCACTGTATGCAAACGTATTTTCTTTTGTTTCTCCTGACTCTTCCAGCATTCAGTAGCATCGTGTACTCTCAGGCGCTAGTATTATGAGGAAGATTTCCCCCCTCTATCCATTTTCTTCACATCTTCCATAGTTGTTTATATCTCTATCATGTCCCTTATTTTTATATATAAACTTGAAAAGCTACACATTTTGTAACTCAAACCAGTTACTCCAACCAACAGTTTTGGTTGTCCTTTACTGAGCCTTTCCCAGCTCTACGATATCCTTTTTAAGGAAGGGAACCAAAACTATACACAGCATTTTAATTGTGATTACACCATACATTTGTATAATGATGTTGTTATTAAACTGGCAATTCTTCAATCCCTTTCATAATGATGGAATTTGCCATTTTCATTAACCGCTCCACACTGGATCAACATATTCATTGAACTATTCACTGAGATGCCAAGATCTCATTCCTGGGATTGAGCAATACAGCTGCAACTAAAATGTTTTGAGTGTGTTGTAAATTGCAGTATATGAATGTGACACTAGATGGCAATGGTGAGCTATGTCAAATTCAATATATTTTTCAAAACGTTTTTTAAAAAAGCATTTTCACAGTGTTTTTTATATGCCTGTAGATTCAGCCATAATCACCCACAGTATAGACTCCATTAGTGTGGATGTGAAATTAGGATTTATTTATTGCTGAAATGTACACCCTTGCTTACATTGTATTGCATTTGCCATTTTACTGCCCCTTCACCAAAGTTACGGAGATCTTTTGGAGCACCTCACAATCCCTTTTTGTTTAACCCACCCTGAACAATTCGACACCACCAGCAAATCTGGCTACCTTGCTGCTCACTTATATAGCTATGAGACATGCTATGATCTTTGTAATTCCAAAGAGTTAAGGAACCCATAATGGCATCGCCTGATTAAATTTATTGTGGTAAAACAAGTAGTGAATTTTGTTTGAGAAAGTGATAGAGTCATGTTGTAGAGAAAGAATGGCACTCTTTCCCACTTCCTCTTGAAGCTCTTTGTACTTTTCAGGTGAATTCTACCGGATCCAGCTTTAACCAGATCCTTGGAAAAATAAAATCTCACTTTCTCTTCATGGGGAGCTGATCTGAGGAAGGGGGGAAGAGAAGTGAACAGATGGGGTGGCACCCATAATACACACTCAAAAATCCAAATGTATCTTAAAAGGTTGGTGACACCTGAAATAGGCAGATGCCAGGCCTAGCCACCATCTGTCTACCCAGCAAGCAACATTTCCTTAGTGGACTACTTGTTCAAATGGCCTACTTCGTGTTAGTAATGGAAAAGGAATAAGGAACAGTATATCCCTACCTCCTTTCCAAATGATTTGCTAAAGCAAATCGTGCCTTAAAGTTGAGGTAATAAGGCCACAGGAAAGTGATTTAAAAAGATAGAGCCCAGACTGTTTTAAGGCAAGAAAAATTGTTTTCCTCTTGGCCCTTCTTTACAGTGCTCATTATGAAGGCTAGAGGTAATATTTTCCACATTGATGGTATCTGTGGTTGGGCAAATGCATTTTTAAAAAAACTTCTCAATTGTTGTGTGTTTCAAATAAACTGCCCATTTAATGTTCCTCTTGGCAAAAAGAATTATTTGATACAAATTATGGCTTGGATCTAAAGGTGGCCTTCCTCTAATGCAGAGGTGGGGAGCCTCAGGCCCAGGAAATGGATGCAGCCAACAAGGTCTGCATATCTGGCCCTGCAGATTCTCCCCAGCTCATGCCCTCACAATGGACCACGCTCCTACTTGGCCTGATCAGTCCCTCCTGAATGCTTTTGCATAGAGAATGTAGTTTACTGTTCTTCAAAGCTCTGGGATGTATGGAAGGAGTTATTTATTTTTATATAAAAAAGGCACTGATACAAAAGCACAACCTTTATTATAAAGATTATCCGTTAACATGGGGAAAGATCCTCTAAAGTTGATCTGACCTTGTATAGTTTAAATAGAATTATCTGTGGCTATCTACCATATTTTTCCATGTATAAGACTAGGTTTTCCCTCTAAAAAATAATGTCCAAAATTTGGGGGCATCTTATACACTGATAGATCTCTCCCCATTTTCTTAAATCGGAGTCCCCCAAAATAGGGGGCGTCTTATACATGGGGGCGTCTTATAGATGGAAAAATATGGTAACTATCCATATTACACTCTGCTTATGTACCTGAATAAAGAAAAGAAGACAAGAAGGAATATAAAAATGGTAGCCATACAGCACTCTGGATAATTACTTTTTTTTAAATCGCTCAGCTGCATAGCCAGTGGCCACAGTTTGAACTTCTAAGTTTTGGGAAGAAATCTACATATTCAAAGTACAGGCAGAAAGGGAGAAGCAGATTCGGGATCTCTGGGAATTCAAAAACAACTTTGATGTAGAAGAAGTACATAAATACAGCAGCTGAAAAATTACTTTGGCAAAAAAAGTGACATAGATTAAAAAGTTTCTATACACCAGCCAAAATAAATTCAATACACATAGATTTCCATCAAAGCTGGAGTCAAGTATTTCTTTCTCCATTTCATATTTTCATATCTTCTTACAACTTCATATTTCATTTTTGCTACTGTCAAGTGCAAGGAAAATGGAGATTCCTATGGCAGACAATAGCAGCAGCCATGTAGTTCGAACATTTGATGACCCAATTGTGAATTTGTGTCCACGTTGTGGAGATGGCAGCTTTCAATCTAAACAGTTCTTCGGCTGCTTTTCCCCTGGGATCTAGTCAAAGCAGGTTGATGTGCTGAAGAAAGTCTTGCTCCTAGGCTGTAGAACTGCTGGATCTTAACAGCGCTCATCCATGAGTAACTGTCAACATTAAAATACAAAGAATGTACTCAAAATGGGTGCAAACTTGCAGAATAACAGACCATTTAAATTATCTTTGTTCCCAGAAATAGTTTTGCTATCAGTGAAATCATTGTGCGGTATTTTGATACTCTCTTCTGCAGCACACAAATTGCTTTGTTCAGTTACCTCTCTGGAACTTCTACTGAAAGGTATTCATGCTGCGAAAGGTATTCATGCTGAACTCTACACACAACCTCCACCCTAAGTTAAAGACTGTTAAGAGTAGATTGACACCTGGACAAATTAATTCATCTACAGTCGTACCTTGTTTTGCGACCAGGATCCGTTCCAGAGCCCCAGCCACTAGCTGAAAAGGATGCAGGGCAAGGTGCTGCATCTGTGCACGCATGTGGAATGGTTTGTGCGTCTGCGCATGTGCGAAGCACGATTTAGCATTTCTGCACATGTGCGAGCGGCAAACCCAGACGTAACCCGTTCCAGTACTTCCTGGCTTGCTGCAGACGTTCGCTGGAAGGGACGCTAGACGAGGCGGACGTTCGCGGAGGTATTACTGTACTTTCTTATATCAAAGAATGCAATCCTATCATGTCTACTCAGAAAAATACCCAGTTGAGTTCAATGAGGCTGTTCCTGGTGTGTATAGGATTGCAGCACTGGTCACAGTGAAATTCATGTAAAAGTTAGCTTCCTTACAAGCAACAGCCTTATTTTAGATCCAACTCAATGTGAGAGATTTAAGCATGGATTGATGCTTCCATTGAAGTCAATGGGTTTTGAATGAGTTTAGGTCTGTCTGGATTATAACCCGAGTATGTTTAATACATAAGGTTAAATATTTAAGAGTTAGGGGTTCACAGATCTTGGAGGAATTCAAACTCATTAATATCTATCTGAACACTACCTAGCAGTTTGAAAGCACATCAAAGTGCAAGTAGATAAATAGGTACCACTCTGGCAGGAAGGTAGACGGCATTTCCGTGCACTGCTCTGGTTCGCAAGAAGCGGCTTAGTCATGCTGGCCACATGACCCAGAAGCTGTACGCCGGCTCCCTTGGCCAATAAAGCGAGAAGAGCGCCACAACCCCAGAGTCATCTACGACTGGAGCTAATGGTCAGGGGTCCCTTTACCTTTACCTAGTTGCAGTTTATGAAAATACAATATACAGTGGAACCTCGGGTTGCGAACGTGATATATGCGGGAGGCACGTTCACAACCCGCAGCATTCACAACCCACAGCGCTGCGTCTGTGTATGCACGTGATGTGATTCAGCTCTTCTGCGCATGCTCAAAATGTGATTTAGTGGTTTTGCGCATGCGCGAGCGCCAAAACCCAGAAGTAACCCACAGCATTCGCAACCCAACGTATGACTGTTTATGCATAAAACTTGCTCTTTTCATGACACAGTTGCTGCAACTGTATTCATAATTATTGGGAGCGATTCTCATTGGAGTGGGACCTGCTTCTTAATGCATACAGATAGGTTGCCAACCCACTCTTACAAACTTCATCTGTGTCATCAAATGGCCACTGAATAATCTGCTAAAATTTTCTAGGAATGCACATGTCAGTTTTAATCAAATGCATTATTTTCAGAATAATAAAAAAAAGGAAATGGCTCTTCGACATTTATTCAGAGCAAAACCACCAACTTCTTTTGACTTTGATCAAAACTGAGAAAAGGAAGGCGATGAGGGCTGAAGATTGAATGAAGTGACATCGCATTGCTCAAGCGTTGCTGTTGAAGTAGCAGAAAGGCAACAAGCACTTTCTACTAATATGACAGAACAGCTTCACCCATTTTGAGCACCAGGGCAAGTTGTAGGGAACTTAATAAGGAAGTGAAATAATCAGAAATCAGGCTTGGAGGACAAAAGAAAGCACTATCACTACTGAGACAACATGTTTATGTTCTATGAAATAACATCCACTGTGAAATTTACAAGTTTGGGTCATTCAGCCTGTGCAACTGAAATCAACAGGACTCAGTGGTTCCTCTTCCTCATAGAAATAAACATAGCATCCTTTTCCATCCTTTTCCATAGCCACAAGGGGTGCTTATCAATTAAGTCATATGCCACAATTATCAAATGCAAGAAAAAGCAAACCATACATTTGTTCACTGTGAATATGGCTCATGCAGAATGAATTCCAGACTTCAGTGGTGCCATAAATGAAGTATGATGGTTTAACCAAGTTTTGATTACACTGCCAGATTCCTTTCTCAACACACATCTGAAGAACATTATGTATTGTAGAAAAGGGCTTGTGGACACTCTTATTGCTGCTGTTCAGGTCAGGATTCCTTAGGAATCATTCTCTGTACAATAGCAAAAGTTATGGTCACCACTAACAGATGAAGCAGGGCTGGTGTCAGACTCCATAGAGCCTTTGGCATGGTGCCAACCGGGACCCCTCCGAACCCCAACCCCCAAATCAGGGAAGGGTCCAGCCCTGTTTGGGGTGCTTGCAGGAGCTGCCAAGCTTTCTTTGCCACCCCTGGAAACACTTCAGCAATGCATGAGTGGCAGAACTGGAGCAATCCTCAGTTCCTATCCATGTTGACTGCCAATGATCTTAAACTACCCCAAATGCAATGCCCAGACCAAAAGATAAATGAAATTACTTTTGGCAATTTAAAACGGCAGTGATTGGCTCACAGCTGAATGGGTGCTGAGATTGGCTCATGGCTGAAAAGAATTTGCAGGGCTATCCAGGAATGCAATTAAGTTGAGCTGCTAACAAGCCCTCCCCAAGCCCACAGGGTGCTTGATCTAATGTGGTCAACATCTGGCACCAGGCATGATAGGAAAGCTTTTGCCAGATCTAGCAGGTCAGTTACAACATGGCGTACGCTTGCGACAGAAAGGACAGCTGAGAAAGCAATCAGTGTAGGTAATTTGGGTGGTTTTCAATTAAGTTTTACTCAGAGTAAACCCATTGAACGAAACTTAGACATGCTCATTTATCTCAGGGGGTCTACTCTGGCTAAAACCTAGTTAGAAGCCACTCTCTTTTAATCAACAAATTGCCCACTTCTAATGCAATGGACTGGGAAAGAAAGATGGTTTGTGGAGGCTTGGCACACATATGGGAGTCAGCAGAAATGCACTGGGCTAGCTCTGCTCCTTCAAAGATGTCAGGGGCTGGGCAGAGGAGGAGGAGTGGTGGAGACTGTCTCCTCATCCTGACCCTTCCAGGGAGGAGGAATAGGAAGACAGTATAGATGTGCAACAGGTGTTTGAGGAAGGTCGCAGCTCAGAGGCAGATGAGGGGGGAAAGTTGGGAAATCATGGGAGCAGGCAGAGCCTGAGCAGCAGCTGGCTAACATATTGTCACTAGAAAGTATTCCAGACCCTCCATCTCCCAGAACCCAGCAAGCCTTAAAAGTAGGAGAGCAAAGAGCTCAAAGACAGAGGGCACGTAGCAGCACCCGTAAAAGTGACAAATGAAGAAGTGGGAGAGACGGGGAGCAGATATTTACTCAGGACAATGCCATTGTCCAAGAGGCTGGGTTCTATAGCCTCTCTCTGTAAAGTTTGAAATAAAAAAGGACTGTAAGAAACTTTTCCTTGTCTTTAGAATTTCCTGGGCAACCAACTAGGAGCCGCTGACAGCCCCCTGACAAAAGATGATACATGTGATAGCAACATCCCTCAGCTGACGTGTGATTGGTTCAGTCTTGAAGGAAGCAGCTAGAAGGTATATAAGGCAGCCTTATCCAACCTGGCTCCTTCCAGATGTTGGTCTACAACAACTTTCATCATCTCTGACAATTGGCAACAATGACTAGGAGCTGCAATCCAAAAAACCTAATGAGACCAAGTTGGAGAAAATGGATGTAAGTTCTCTCTATGGGGGCAAGAGCTTTGATTGACCAGTGTTCCCACCCCTGTGGAGGAAATTCTATGTGCATCAATTGTCTCCTTTCAGCATGAAGTGATCATGCATCAGCTGAGAGACATCAGTATACAAGCCATTGAAGGACTGTGCTTTCCTGTTTTCTTCTTCACTATCTTTCCCTGTATGGTGATCCACAACACACAAAGGAGTTCAATGTGTCTGCTCCCAGTTGTTTAAAGATACCACGCACAGTTATTTAGAAATAGTAGTAATTATTCTTGTCCTTGTCTGGCACCAAGAAGGAAACTTAATTCAAAAACCCAAGATAAAGAAAATTTTGCATTGTAGATAAACATTTTTGCTCTTGCAGTCAAATGACAGCATATTTGTGAGATTACATTTCAAAGGCACAGTTGCACTGGTTCCATGCAGCAGGGTTATCTTTGATGCTTGTCAGACTTCTCAGGAGAATAGGCCCATCATTAAAGAAATGCATTCTATTCATTATTCCTTCTTTCCCCCACTATCACCTCTCCTGTTCTTTATTCACTTTGTTCCTTCTGCTGTACCGTGTGGGTCTTTATTTTCAAAACAAGCCACTTGCGTGCTACCTTTTCAAATACCTTTGGAAAATTTAAATATATAATGCACTTAATGCTCCTTTTATCTTTCGTGCCAGAAATATCTTCAAAAAGTCCAGCGCATTTGTAAAGCAAGAATAGCTCTTCTGGAATTCTTTCTGGACGTTGTTAACTAATACCCTTGTCACAACTGTCTTTCTTTTACTTCCACCACAAATTAATCCACTACACCTCTTGTAATCTGAATTATCTTGGTTTCCTGCTTCATCTCTGAAGAGACGTGAAGAGGGGATCATAGTCATGTCTGTATTGCAAAAGGCTTCTATTCCAATTTGAAGAATATTAAACATAATGGTGACAGCCCAAGTCCCCTTCCTCTCCTTTCTTCTGCACCCCTCTGCATCCCTCACAGTCTGCTTGGGGAGTGTCCTACAACCAGGAGTGCCATCTTGAATAAATTATAAGGGGTAGGTAAGCCCTGCCCCATATAATCAATCACATGATGTGGTGAAAACACACCAGTTGAATGGCAATGGCCATCAACTCAAATATTTTAATGGGGGGTCAATAGGACCTCAGCCCCTAGGAGGGTTGGACTATGGCCTGGGAGACCAGGGTTTGAATCCCCACTCAGTCATGAAACTCACTGGGTGACCTTGGGCCAGTCATCATCTTTTGGCCTAACCTACATCACAGATTTGTTGTGAGGATGAAATGGGGAGGAGGAGAATCATGTACCCCACCTTGAGCTCCTTGGAAGTAAAAAGTGGTACATAAATGTAATAAACAAATAATTTTTTTAAAAGGTTATAACTCACAGAGTTGGGGCCAGGCTAAGGGATGAAGGGAAAATGTTGATCCAGTACTCATTTAAACACAAACCTACCTGAGTTGCACTTCCTGGAATAATACAATAACTAAAACACAGTCATTTTTTGAACGGTGCCCTTCTCTGAATTTTGCGACGCAGTCCTCCAGGCAAGTAATGTGTAAAAGAAAAAGAAAAAAAAATATATGCTGGGGTATAATAACATATCAATTGTGTTATATGGTGGTTGGGGAATCCCTTGCATAAATTTGTACGTTAGACAAAGCTGCATTCAAAAAATACGTTTATTAGGAGGAATTCAGACCCAAAGTGCTGACAAAAAACCCACAAATTGCTGCAGAAATGTGGAGAACTGATCTGAAAAATCATGTGGAAAAAATAGACACTTGGGCACCCTATTAGAGACACATAGCACCTGTCAGTGGAAGAAAAAAAGAACTTTGACACTCCTACCTGGCACTGGGCATTACGGAAAAGTAGTTATCAGCTGTAAAGAATTGTCTTACCTCTGGGATGATGGACATGGAACGCTTTGCATTTTTGAGGACAAATCTATTTATGTGCAAATGATTTCTTGCTGCTGTCGCAGGAGCTACAGCAAGCAGTGCCAAATATTTATTTGGTTACAAATTGAATTTGCAGAGGCAAACTGGACACAGGAGGACCATCAATCACAATGGGACCTAACTGTTTATGATGATGATGATGATTATTCCTGTTTTTCTGCTTTTATAGCTTTTTTATTTTATTTTATTTCAAGCATTAGACACTGGATGCAAAGGCAATTACCATCCCTGCATGGATGCTGCTCTTTTTCATTTCTGTCGCTTTATTATGGCAATTGAATTCCCATCCCTATCCCATTTTCCTTTTTATCCTATAGGGGGATTTGGGGGTCTTTTTTTTTAGTTTTTCTTTTTTTTCTCATTACACAGTATTATTGCTATTTTAAACTCTTTCCTGATGTCCTTTCCAGGACTTCATCTGACTTGTCTGAGCTTCTTCAATCATAACCTTAGCTGCAGTTCTGCAAATAGCAACTGTTCTATGTGAATGAGAGTCAGAGAACTTAGTCCTCTAAATTCACACAAAAATGGGAAACTTTCTTATTATTCCCATTACTGTGCCTTGTGTATAATATTTGGAATCAAAGCCTACTTGGGCTTGACATTTTGCTAGTGATGGGCAATGTCTCTCTGCTCTGTTCAGAACTGGATTCAGAAAACAGAGTTCCTTCCCTCCAAAAGTCAGGAAATAGCCTTCTTATTTATATTTTAATACGTCCAGTTTTGAATTTGGTTCCTATTGTTCTTCCAGCTATATTACTGGGAGGGTAATGAGATCTGAATTCTCTGCCCCCAACTCCCACAAGCATCCCAGCCACTGGGACCCTGGGATACTCAATTTCCCTAAGACAGCTAACTGGTTCTCCAGTTTATGGTAAAGGTAAAGGGACCCCTGAACATTAGGTCCAGTCGTGACTGACTCTGGGGTTGCGGCGCTCATCTCACTTTATTGGCCGAGGGAGCCGGTGTACAGCTTCCAGGCCATGTGCCCAGCATGACTAAGCCGCTTCTGGCAAACCAGAGCGGTGCACGGAAACACCGTTTACCTTCCCACCAGAGCAGTACCTATTTATCTACTTGCACTTTTACGTGCTTTCGAACTGCTAGGTTGGCAGGAGCAGGGACCGAGCAAGGGAAGCTCACCCCGTCACGGGGATTCAAACCGCCGACCTTCTGATCGGCAAGTCCTAGGCTCTGTGGTTTAATCCACAGCACCACCCGTGTCCCTTCCAGTTTATGGTATTTAGAGGTTAATAATATCCTAAGCTTTGCGATTAACACTGTTACTGCAGCATTCCCAGTGATAGAGAACTTTGCACAGAGACTAAAAAGGGATTGTGGGGTGTGTGGCGATCCTACTTGTAATGAAGCCAAGCATTGCAAGTGGAGCAAGGTCATAATATGGATCAGGTGTAGGGAACCTGGAGCCCTCCAGATGTTGAGGAACTACTATTCCAATCAGGCCCAACAAGCATGGCCATGGATGTTGTAGATCAGTAACATCTGGAGGGCCAAAGGTTCCCTACACTTGGACCAGATAATTATCAACTTTGGCAGCACCCCAATTTTCTGCAGAATACAGATTCATCTCCACCCCACCCTGAAAAAAGTGTCCTAGTGTATACATGTAAGTTTCCACCTATTCCTTAGTAAGTAGCAGAGGAAATGTCTGGTAGCTCAGTGAGTACCAAGGACAAAGAGTTGTAGCAAGAAAGCTGAAAGTCTTTGATTTAAATCTCAACTCAAATTCATCCTAGCCTTCTTACAGTTCTAGCCTTCTTACAGGGCTGTCACTGAGATAATTGCATAAGTAGTGATGGTGAGAAGACTGTGATTACCTGATCCGAGATACAAATTTGTCTAGGTCATAAAGGCTGGATGCATTCCAGATCAAGCACGATTTCCCAAGTTCTTCTCTGGCCTGGCATTTTAAACGAGAAGGATTTATTTATAAAAGCCTTCCTACCTCACCTTAAAAGGTTCCCCGGGACAACTTGCAACCATAAAAAGCACATGGTAGTACAATAAGAACAGAGAGCAATATGGCACAACCAAGCACCAAAAAGATGATCCTGTGTAGGAATCCTGGCACTGTATTCAACTAACTTCTATTCAGAGCAGACCTATTGAAATTAATGAACCTAAGTTGGTCATGTCTATTAATTTCAATTGGTATACTCTGAGTATGACTAGCATTGTCTACAACCCATCATGTCTAGATGAAGTAGGTTATTTCACCAAAGTCCTCCGTGTTAATATCTTACTTTGGATTAACCTCTACTTGGTTATCATAGAATTGTAGCCTGCAATGCAGCAATATTGTAGCCCAATGTGGGGCTTGAACCCACGACCTTAAGATCTCAAGAGTCTTATGCTCTACTGGGGGGTTGACATGAAGCTGCATGGTTTTTTTTAACGGGCACATAAGCTACAAAAAATGCAATGTGCACAAGTAAAGTCATTTTTTTTGAGTTCCTTAGGGAGGAAGGGCAGGATATAAATTTAATAAATGATAGAAATAAACCGGGGCAATGTCTGAGCTGTGGCATTGCAGCAGCTAATGCATTTGGTGCCATGTCAATCATGCATGTGGTTATCTCATCAAACTACAATTCCCAGGCAGTAGTGTGATCAGGAGCATACACACAGCAACATTAGTGTGGGGATGTATGCACTACTATTTCAAGCCAAGCCAAACAAAGGGAAAAGCTTCTCCTGAATGCTTCTTGGAAAGCTCACTTAACATTCTGAGCCAATTCACAACTGAGCTAAGGAGATCTTGCCCATCATAAACAAGAAGCATGTTAAGTATTTAAAGTATGCTATAGAAATTCTCAGTGCTATTGTTTTGCATTATGCAATCGTTCTTCTGAGCCGTTGAGTAGACAACTTCTGTCATTGTTTTTCCATACTTAGTCTTCTTCAGAGCTGCCCATTCTTTTCTCTCTCCTGAATTCATATGTTTTTCACAGCCAGAAGAGAAGTACAAAGCCAGCGGGTGACGCTCCCTCCTATCACTGACTTTGTACCCTAGAAAAGGCAATGCTTTACTGCCACTTGTCAAGCTCAAGGAAGGTGACAACCTTCTCCTACTGTTTTTGCAATATGGACAAACTAGCAAATCCTGAATATAAAATACGGTTTTAGCCCTGCAGATAAATCACTAAGGGACTAATTGCACTAATTGAAAGTCCCATTCAACTTAATGGGGCTTACTTCTGAGTAGCAGGCATAGGCTTGTGCTATAAATAAGGGTTGGCCATTGGATGGGGCAGCTATATTTATTAGTCTCAAAATTAGAGCTCAATATGCATTGTTGATTCTGATGGTTGGGATTTAGCTGTGCATATCCCCACCCTTCACAGAGAACACTATTGGAAGAAGTTTTGGTGTGCTTTTTTTTTTTTTACTGGGACTGAACCATATTACTGAATACTAAGTTGATGCCTATTCTCCAGTTCCATGGTAGATTTGGCTGGAGATTTTAATGGCGGTG
This sequence comes from Podarcis pityusensis, assembly GCF_964106645.2. Lineage (NCBI taxonomy): Eukaryota > Metazoa > Chordata > Lepidosauria > Squamata > Lacertidae > Podarcis > Podarcis pityusensis. Next base: position 32,117,665 of record NC_138031.1, on the reverse strand, counting down.
TTGGAAATTCGATCGTTTGATGAGTCCCTGATTTATGCTGATAGTCTCTGGTTACTGTTTTATTATGGATATTATATTATTTTATTCATTAGCATTTTCTTTTTGAATTTACTGACTGTAAGCTACTTTGAGTAGCATTGACTATGCCACACAAAATACGCTGTTCAACTGGCGGTGGTGTTTTTCCCAGCTGAATGGCAAACCTATACTTAAATGGAATCTTTCTTTGTAAAATGTAAAACGGGTGGCAAGTCCAGAGTCCTGTGCTTTCAGATTTTCACCTGCTAGTCCTGGGAATCCCAGGCACATGTAAGATTCTGGACCCAGAGTCAGAGCTATTGACAGAAATATAGCTTCTTTTACAGTCGGTAGAGGATGAGATTCTTAATCGCAGGATTCGAGCTCCATGTTGGGCAAAAGATTCCTGCATTGCAGAGGGTTGGACTAGATGACCCCCATGGTCCCTCGAGCTCTGCAATTCTATGAGTCTGTGCTTTTATAGTAATCAGTGGTAAACAACAAGCACATTTGCAGCACTGTCTTCAAAAGCAAGTATATTTTGATGAAATTAGTTCATTATTTCCATACTTTAACATTTCTCTTTTTATCTGTGCAGGGAGACGAGAACATGAAGCTAGGGAATTAATTGCTATTTCACCTGGAATGTTATGCAATGCATTTCATTATCTGGGGTCTTTGCACAAATCTTTCTCGCTAATGTGACTACCAGAAAAGAAAAGAGGAAGATATAAGGAGTCCCTTTTTTTTGCACGCTGAATCCTGAAGTTTCGGAGTGGTAAAATTTTAAATGCTTCATGCAAAATCAGGTCAGCTATAGACAAATGTCAGTAGACTGGATGCAAAATGCACTGCAGGCAGAAAAAGATGACATTTATCAGTCATCCATACATCAGTAACTAAAACAATTTTAGGGTTGTCTAGACAGGCATCTATTATTTCTTAAATTTAAAAGCTTTAGTAGAAAGACAACAGCAAATGCTCTTTTTATATTTAGGATTTCCCCGCCTTCCAAGAGAGATGAGACAGGCAAAGGAAAAATGGCAGTTTTCAAACCGAGAACTGCAGATTTGCTGATATATAGAAATATTTTTGACAGATGTACTCTATATATATGTACGTGAACACAGGATAATTTATTGCTCTATATCAACGGCAATGGAACTGAATTATCAGAGTATGCATATTGTATCGGATGTTATTACTTTGGTACTCTGTATTAAGGGCACAACTGAGCTCAAATTAAGCACTTTTAAGTCTTACTCATTTCCATGGGAGAGTTAAGCACATGCCCACAATTTTTATCACATAAATGGATGAATGCAAAAAAATGTTAATTTTTATTTGCCATACTGTATTTGCATCCAGACTTTTCCTTAAAGAACTCTAGCAGCCTATGTGGATGTCTGCTATTTTATCCCCACAACAGCCATGTGGCTGAGATGGAACCTTGCTAAAGACTATTCAGTGGGCTTAATGTCAAACAATCTGAATTGGAATATACACAATTCCAGTCTAACATTCTGGCCAGAGTGCTATTGTGTTCACATTCTACTTTGGGGCTTCCCATAAACATCGGGTTTGCCACTGTGAGAACAGAACACTGGACTAGACGGATCTTTGGTCAGATCAAGCAGGGCTCTTCTTCACTTTAATACACTCGTGTAACAATGATATAAAAGTACTAGTCAGTTAGAATGGATCATACTCAGTATTGGGCCAACTGTGATGGCCATGGTACTAACTGTAAAGAAAGGGTACATCTGCTTTGGCAGTTTTAGAACACAGGAAGTATTTCTGGAAGTATTTCCGGTCGGGTTCTTTTTTGGTCCTCCCTGGAGATGCTGCGCCACCGAGCTACAACCCTTCCCGTTTTCCCTGCTCCTCTTTCCCTCCTCCTGGGTGTCCTGCTGCCGCCTGAGTACCAATGCTCAAAGCAGTTGTTGGAAGGGCCACACATAGGACTTAGTCCAAAAACAGCGATTTGAATGTGTTATAAACATACAACACCAGAGGGAGTCAGAAAGCAGAAAACCTTTCTACAGTGGTACCTCGTGTTATGTACTTAATCTGTTCCGGAGGTCTGTTTGTAACAGGAAACATGTTACATGAGGTGCGCTTTCCCTAATGGCGCCTCCCGCTGCTGCTGCACCGCCAGAGTGCAACTCCCACTCGCATCCCGGGGCAAAGGTCGCAAGAAGGGGTGTCTACTTCCGGGTTAGTGGAGTGCGTAACCCACAGCATTCGTAAGGGGGATGGTCTGTAACACGAGGTACCACAGTATAGCATTTTTACGTACTTTTTCTTTTTCTTTTGTTATAATGATTTAATTTCTGACTTATTTATAGCTGGTTTCCCCCCTGTGTGTAGATCCACCCTGAGACCCGATGCTAAATGGTCTGCAGCACGATTTTAAACAGAAGTACAGTGGTACCTTGGGTTAAGAACTTAATTCGTTCCGGAGGTCCGTTCTTAACCTGAAACTGTTCTTAACCTGAAGCACCACTTTAGCTAATTGGGCCTCCCACTGCCACCGCGCCGCCGGAGCACGATTTCTGTTCTCATCCTGAAGCAAAGTTCTTAACCCGAGGTACTATTTCTGGGTTAGCAGAGTCTGTAACCTGAAGCGTATGTAACCTGAAGCGTCTGTAACCCGAGGTACCACTGTAGTAGCATGCCCAGAGGCGTAGCAAGGTCAGGTGGTACCCAGTGTGGAAATATTTTGTTAGCCCCCCATTGATGGCTCAGGGTAGGCTTGGGAGTTGAGGGGGCGGGCGGTGGGCCGAATATCACCCCCTCAGCTATGACACCCAGGACATTCTGTCCCCCGCCCCCTTCCTATACCTCTGAGCATGCCTTCTGAATTTAGAGCAGTGCACAGCCCCCCTTATCTGATTTGGAGCCTGATTCAGTGCTTCAGAGTAGCTGTGTTCCAACCTGGGATGGTCTGGGGCCAACCTGACCCAGGTCCAGGTCCCAAGCCAATTTTGGAGCCTTGTAATCAGGTGGGAGGTGGGGTAGAAGGAGATGTGGTTCCTCAAACATGGCCACATGTTTAAGACACTGGTTAAACATGCAGTCTGGAAGGAGGAAAAGGAGACACACGGAATATGTTTACATGTCACCTCCTCCCTTCCCTCATTACCAGACCCTGCTTTTGACAACCCTGGATCAGTCTGGGGGGCCTCAGTGTCGTCTGGGGCTGCCTCAATCTGGGTCAGCGCAAATCAGTTCAGGATCCAGGATTAAGCCAGATCTGATACACAGCCCTTGAAAATATGGCACTCTTGAGTTGCCTCTAAAACTCCAGTTCTTGGAGTTTTGTGGTGGGCGTGTAAAGTAGTTAAAAACTTTTGGGAGATGATATATAATGAAATGAAAAAAAAAATGTTCAAAATAACTTTTGTTAAAAAACCAGAAGCTTTCTTATTAGGAATTACAGGTACCGAGATCCCAAAGGATCAGAAAAGATAGTTTATGTATACAACAACAGCCGCGCGGATACTACTGGCCCAGAGATGGAAGGAAGAGTCAACCCTGACCAGAGAAGAATGGCAAACCAAGATGATGGACTATGCCGAGATGGCAAAATTAACTGGGAAGCTCAGAAATCAAGAATACAAGAACTTTAAAAAAGAATGGGAAAAGTTTATAACTTGTTTACGAGACCATTGCAAGCAGGTCAAAACATTGGCAGGATTTTAACCACACTTGTAAAGTAATGGAAAGTATGGATAATTTAGAAGGAAAATATTTTTTTTTTTTTAAATATTTATTGGGGTTTACAATAAAAATAAATATAGTGAACAGTATAACAAATATCTTAACATAATTTCACATTTTCTTTGGACTTCCTCCATCTCCCGCTCCCACTTTCATCATTATAACTTTTTACCAGCAATTTATTATCTTATTTGCATTCTTATATCCCATCTATGTATTTATAATCTTATAATTCTCAAAAAGGTTTATATTTTCTCAATCTCACTTATTATCTTAAATCATCTAAGTTAGTGGTGCTCAATTATTTATGATCTAGCATCCTGCTTAACATTCACTCAAATTACAATGTTTTTGTAAATAATTCTTAAATTTCTTCCAGTCCTCCTCCATCTTCTCTTCTCCCAGGTCACGAATTCTGCCGGTCATCTCGGCCAGTTCCATATAGTCTATCAGTTGCATCTGCCATTCTTCCAGTGTGGGTAGATCTTGAGTTTTCCAGTGCTTTGCAAGTAGTATCCTTGCTGCCGTTGTTGCATACATAAAAAATGTCCGGTCCTTCTTTACCACCCCTTGGCCGACAATACCCAAAAGAAAGGCCTCTGGTTTCTTTGTGAAGGTATACTTAAATACCTTTTTCAGTTCATTATAAATCATTTCCCAGAACGCCTTCACTTTAGGGCAGGTCCACCAGAGGTGGAAGAATGTTCCTTCACTCTCTTTACATTTCCAACACTTATTATCAGACAGGTGGTATATTTTTGCAAGTTTGACTGGGGTCATATACCATCTATATATCATTTTCATTACATTTTCTTTCAAAGCATTACATGCAGTAAAATTCAACCCAGTACTCCACAACCTTTCCCAGTCCTCAAACATGATATTATACCCAATGTCCTGCGCCCACCTTATCATAGCCGATTTAACCATTTCATCTTGTGTATTCCATTTTAACAGCAAGTTATACATCCTTGAAAGTACCTTAGACTTTGGTTCTAACAGTTCTGTTTCTAGTTTCGATTTCTCCACCTGGAACCCTAGTTTCTTGTCATTTTTAAAGACTTCTTTAATCTGAGCGTAATGTAACCAGTCTCGCACTTTATCCTTCATTTTCTCCAAACTCTGCAATTTCCAGTTGTCTCCATCTTTTTCTAGTATTTCCCAATATTTTGGCCATTTAGCCTCCATATTGGGTCTTTTTCGGGCCTTAGCTTCCAAAGGTGAAAGCCACCTTGGAGTTTTGTTTTCCAACAAGTCTTTATATTTTGTCCAGACATTAAACAGTGATTTTCTGACAATATGGTTCTTAAAGGCCTTATTTGCTTTAACCTTGTCGTACCATAAGTATGCATGCCATCCAAAAGTATTGTTAAACCCTTCCAAGTCCAACACGTCAGTGTCTTCAAGAAGTAGCCAGTCTTTTAGCCAGCAGAACGCTGCGGCCTCATAATACAACTTTAGATCTGGCAGGGCAAAGCCCCCTCTTTCTTTCGCATCAGTTAATATCTTAAACTTAATTCTGGGCTTTTTGCCCTGCCAGACAAACTCTCTCTGCCACTTCTGAAAGCACTCCGTCTTATCCAAAACCTGAAGTGTTTGAAACAAAAACAACATCTTTGGCAATACATTCATCTTGATAGCAGCAATTCGGCCTAACAAAGAAAGTTTCAATTTTGTCCAACTGTCTAAATCTCTCTTAATTAATTTAGAAGGAAAATAATTGGATAAATACTGATATGCAGTTGTAAATATTATCATTATGACCCATGGAAGAGATAGGGGGAAGTCAGGAGATTCAGAGTAATCACGATATTCAGATTTTGAATGGTTGGTTGTTGTATGTTTATATTTTGTAAAATCAAATAAAAATATAAAAAATAAAAAATAAAACTCCAGTTCTCACAGTGCTCTCTCCCAATTCAGTATTACATGTTTCTAAAGGTGCTTTAGAAGTGATGACATCAAAGGTTATATTGTCCAGCTGACTGGTGATACAGGAAATCCACTATGGCAACATCCGATAGGTTTCCATCCAGTCCCTGCTTAGAAACCTTTAACAGAGGAAAGTCCACCATCTTCCAAGGAAGTCTCTCCCACTGTCAAACAGCTCCTACCACCAGGCAGTCCTTGGTAATGTTTTGCTGAAATCTCCTTTCTTGTAAGTTGCTTTGGATTCCTACTGTCTGTAGCCACACAAAGAAAGAAAGAAATTTGCTCCATCGTCTATTAGACAACCCTTTGAATGGTGCTGGCATGTTGCCTCTTAATCATCCAGGGTAAATGCAGCTTACACTATTGTATCCTGAGTACACTTCATTTCCCATTTCCGAAGCAGGTATGTTCGTAAACTGACTGTAGCAGTTTCATTTAAATTATTTGTTAGTAATTTATTTTTATCTCATTAATAAACTTACGTCCTGATTTTAGGTCCTCTTAAGATTAAGAATGTTTAACAGAATGTTTAAACTCGCAACAGATCTGATATTTTTTTCTTATTATTATAGTAAACAAATATGTTCAACTTTCTCATTTTCTTCCAGGACAGACAGGTGTGTGAGTGTGTGTGTGTGAGAGAGAGTGCTTTACACTGCCGTGCACATGTTGAATGCATGTTTTAAATGCATTCCCCAAAATGTATTTCTTCAAAATATTTTATAAGTCCGTCATCAAAATGGAAACCAGTGCTGTTTGCAACAAGGTAAGAATGAAAAACAAAAAAACCCCCAAACCACGATTGAAAATAGTATATAATGAAGCAGAACACAAGTGGCAGATAAAAAAATCAGAAACTGTCCATAAAATGCCTGGATCAATAAAGAGGATTCTCCCCCGCCCCCTGCCGGTGCCAAAATTATAACAATGTTTTCATCAGTTGGGCCTCCTTGGAAAAGGAATCTGCAGACTGGGAGACCGTATCTGACACAGCCCTCTCCCCAAAGGCAAAATGAGGGCATTGATTTACTGGGGATAAAATCAAGGACTCTCCTTGGCTAAGGCAGGGACGGGGTTTAAGGTGTGTTGTGTGGGAAAAGGATCTGGCTGGCAGGCTAATTCCTGAATTTCCCTCACTGGCTACCAACCTGTCAACAGGTTTCAGTTCTCCATTCTTCCTATCTCAAATGCAGCTTTTCACATTTCCATAGCAATTTCCAATTATGGTTATTATTTTTTAAACCCTCGTGAACATTCACCACCCATTTAGTACAAAAATACAAACACACTGTTGCATGCAATTGGGACTAATACCCCCCCCCTTTTGCAAGCCGCTTCCCATTATATAAAGCATTTTTTTTTGTACTGTGCTTTCACTAATCTATGCAATTCCATGCCCCACAAAGATACATTTTCTCTCTCCATATTGCTTGGCTGGAGAGCTGCAGCGCAAAATTCAGAGAAGCGCAAAGTGCTTCGTCTCACGTACTGGTCTGAGAATGAGGTGAATGAGGGAGCTTCTCATCAGGATGCAAACAAAATTTACTTTCTCCTCCATCCTACCTGTCAGCTACCTGACAGCACCTTCGAAGGGAGAAGAAGAAACGCCACACTCTCCAAAGGCATTCAACCTCTTTCCGTGACACCCCCCCCCCGAAGCCTATAGGCCACCAGGAGAAGTCTCGAGGCTTGCAGACTCTTGTCACTCCACTCCCTCCCCTGACTCACTTGCAGCCCATCGTGGTGGATTATAGGTCAGGCTACTCGGGAGTGAGCAGTCAGCCTAGCTACTTATTCTTCCCATTCACTATATGCATGCATCCTCATATGCATTCACAATATGTGGTTATGGAACTTGGAAGGGTTCCTTCCTTCAATTAAACTACCTCCAGGTACCCGGTAGTGAACGGTGCACAATCAAAACTCGAACTGGAGTGCTTGTCCTAAGCACTGACAGCAGGGTTAAGGCAGCATAATTACTGCGATGTAATGATCGTCTGACAGTCAGATGCAATGCTCTCATGAAACCGGAGCGTTTGAGGCTGCTGTTAAAATTCAAGCTGGGGGCTGTATTTTACTTGTCAACATCTCCCAGATAGCGAAACTTTTCCTATCCCAAATTAGGAGGGTCCCCTCCCATGAATGCAGAAACCTGAAAGTATGTTACAGTAATTGGAAGCAAAACTTTCTCCTCCTATGTGTACGTGTGACACAGAACTTAAAACCTGGTCAAGCCCTCTGTTCTCACAGTGGCCAGCCAGATTAGGGGCGCCACCTTTGTTCTGGCAAAGACAGGGCAGGGCAGGCCGGGCTGTTCAGGGGCGATTGTTTTGTTTTGTTTTAATCTGGTGCTGAAGTGACTTCAAGGCAATCCATTACACCCTATGGCAGCACACAAACATGAATTTGTAAATCTGTTTGTGCTTGGCTGCCCAGAGTTTGTACATGACCTTGCACACACCCTTTGAAACACATGTATTTGGAGAGGATCCCTAGCCACACACACACACACACAGAGAGAGAGAGAGAGAGAGAGAGAGAGAGAGAGAAGACCTGAAATACAGGACAAAACTGTATCAATACAGGAAATACACAATAATCCTGTATTATACAGAACAGGGGGCAACCCTAAACCAGATGCCTATGGGAAGCCCAATGGTTTCAGCAACTGATACTGAGATGCATTACTGCCTCTGGCTGTGGATGCAAAGTAAAGCCATTGTGCCCAGTGTAGCCATGAACTGCTGGACACTTAAGGCACATTTCAAAAAGTCAGCTCTTGCATGCGCCATGCACACTATGGACATTTTAGTCTTTAAGGGACCACAGGAATCTGGGTTCAGCCAGAGAACTACATGGCTGTGTTTTGGGAAATTGCAATTTTAAGGATTTTTTTTCTTCCCAAGGGAAAAGCAGAAGCAGATATGGGAACAAAAAGCATATTTTATTGACACTGCCTTCATCCTTGCAAATTGGTGCTGTCTTGTGCATTAAACATTACTTTCAGCTCATTTCCCCTTATAGCACAGTTTACAAATCATAGCTCAATCCTCTGTGTGTTTACTCCAAAGGAAACCCCTTATTGTCCAGTGGCTAAACTGGCACAGGATTTTGGCTTCAGAATTCCCAGTTTACTGTCTCCTATTGTAATCCACTCAGTTTTGAAGAGTAATGTTTGATGATATTGACTGAACTAATAATCACCTTGCTTTTAATATGGCATCTTTGTATAAGTTCAAAAACACAAATGCATTTTTAAAAAAGGAATGTAAAATTCAAATACTGAATATGAAATGGAGAGAAGGGAGAGAGAAATGGAGAGAAGCCTTCTATCCCCTAGCAATTGTAGGGTTGTTGTTGAGTTGCTTTCTTGTTTGTCTTTTTACATTTCTTCCTGCCCAAAGATGCTTAAGTCCTGTTTCTTTGAAATTGCCAAGGGACCGAGTTTCAAGTGTCTTTCATTTCCTATTGCAGTCGAGCTATCTCCCCACTAGGTGGAGCTGTAACAATAGGTTTCTTCAATTTATGATAATAAGGAAAGTCATGAACCAATTTGAAAGGCAATGTTCATTTTAACAATTCAGATACACTCCTGTTAATTTGTATTTTATAAAGGTTCAGCAGGCTTCACTGAATGTCTTGTTAACCAGAGTTTTAAATTTGCTTCCAAATCTGCCATTTGATTGTGCATTTTAGAGTGATTTTTTCCCCTTTATGGGTGATTGTATGGCATATTTGTATGAAGTGTATGCATTTGTGTATGTGCATTGATATATAAAAATATTCCCTTCACATACACGAAATATGATTTTTAATGCAATTCTTCTGCATGGATCAGGACGTGATCAAAATGCAGTGCTAGCACAGGACACAGACGCAGTGCCACCACGCATTGTTTAGAAATACGCCCAAATGGAGAGGGTGATTGCCTTCCCTTGTAAAACCCAGCAGGTACGCTATTCAATATCCAAGAGAGAGACAGAGAAAGAGAGAGACATAGCAGACATGGCTTTCTTTGAGGAAACACTTTTGTTCTTTAAGGATATTTATAATCTCTTAAAGGGCCAGTGTGTTGACAATGAGCTAGCCACAAACCTGTGATTAGCGATGAAAGGGGTGGGATTTGAAGGATCTCGGAGAATCCCGATCCCAAGGCCACGTTTCTCAAATCAATTCATTGTCAGGACCGGATTAACTTCAGGCAAACACAAGCGGCGATGCCGAATTGCAAAACTGGGAAGCTCCAATGCGATTTAACGCCACTTGCATCCATGCCACGTTGCTTGGATGCAAGCTCCATTGAACCCAGTGAAACATTCTTCTGAGTAAACATGCATGGGCTTACCCTGTGCATCCTGGGTTTCGACTCCCTGTTCCCTTGAGGCAGCTGCTGTTTTGCGCTCTCTAGGGTCCCCTCCGGGTCTTAAAGCAACAGCCCCCATAACTTGGAGTTTCTCCAGGCTTGGGAATCTCCCCTTTCTAAATTTACAATGCTTTCTGAGGCTGCCCTGCTCAGCGCCAACTCTTCTGCAGTGTGGAAAGATTCTTGCACGTAGTTGTGCGTTCATACAGTCTCCTGTTGCTGCATGCTAGGATGGGTGGGGTGAAACAGGGGGTCCCTCACTGGAAGTCTAGCGAAGCAGCCCTATATCTACTCGGAAGTAAATCCTATTGAATTCAATGGTGCTGGCTCACAGATAAGCGGCATATAGCCATCCTCAAACCAGGCATGAGGAACACAGAAGTACAAAGGAGAACGTCTTTCTACACCTGGCGCTTCTCAAATCACATTGGGACGATGAAATAGTAAAGAGAGTCCAATTCCTGGGGGGCGTTCAGTCTAAGCAGATTTTTTTTAGGGGGAGAGTCAACTTTTATGAGGAGTTTGTCTGATTCTGGGGCTTTCTGCCCCCTGGAGTGGCTCCCACATTATATGAAGCCACAACTCAAGAAATATGTTGATAAGAGGGGAAAGCACTCTGCACATGCTCAACAGCACTTTGTTTCCCCTTTGCAACAGAAATTGTAGAACCAGCTCATTATTTTGTACTGTAAAATAATATGCTTGCCCTCCCCTAAAGGTAAAGGTAAAGGGACCCCTGACCATTATGTCCAGTCGTGACGACTCTGGGGTTGCGGCGCTCATCTCGCTTTATTAGCCGAGGGAGCCGGCGTACATCTTCTGGGTCATGTGGCCAGCATGACTAAGCCGCTTCTGGCGAACCAGAGCAGCGCACCAGAGCAGTGCACGGAAACGCCATTTACCTTCCCGCTGATGCAGTACCTATTTATCTACCGGTACTTGCACTCTGACGTGCTTTCGAACTGCTAGGTTGGCAGGAGCAGGGACCGAGCAACAGGAGCTCACAAACCACCGATCAGCAAGTCCTAGGCTCTGTGGTTTAACCCACAGTGCCACCCGCGTCCCCGCCCCAGTGACCCATTTTTTGGTCAGCCATGTCATGTTTATGATGGCGCAATTTTATAATGGGATTGTAAACAAAGGACTCTTTCCCTTTGAGCGTTCAAGAGCAGGGCTGTTGTGTTGACTGCTGTCAAAACACATGTGTGTGCACCCCATCCATGACTGCAGCAGAGAGGGGAAATAGAAAGCATTATAGGGTGGGAGGAATCCAGAAAATTGGGGGGAGAATGCTTTGCCTATCTGATGAAAGGCAACACTGCGGGATTATAAACAGGGCTCGACCTAGAAACAGACTGTATGGGGTGGTGTCCCCCAAATAAAGAGGCTTCCTTTGCTCTTGTGTCTAACGCCTACATCGCAGGAATGTTGTCCTTTGATTTCTAAAGGGAAAGAGCCGCCCCCCCAACTTAGCAGGACTTGCTGTCAAGTAGACATACACAGACGAAGGCTGCAATCCCACACCTACTCACTTGTAAGCAAACTCCATCAATTCAATCTCAATCAACAAGGCTAGGATTGTGGCCTGGATGGGGCAACTTTAGGGGGTTTTTTGGGAGATGACCCAGTAGCAGCTGCAACAAGTTTCTTTCCAAGGGAGCACTGAGTGCGGAAATGGTGGCTACAACCACAAAGCAACCTTTCAAAAGAAAAGAAGTGGGGAGGAAAGCCACAGTCCCCCCCCCCAATTAACAAATAAAGGCATGGGGGGTTCAGTCTCTCTTTGCTTTCCATTCCACTCTAACATTTGAATTGATCAGTCTTAGCAGACATTCAGTACAGCTCCACATATGACCCCCCCCAATTAACCTTATGGTAACATTTGTTAAGGTGCTTTAACATATATACAGTGCTTTTTTTCTTTTAAAAAAATGTTTAGTGGTACTCGCATTTGGACTCAAGAAAATCAGCATTTTATAGTTCAAATTGGGAAAAATCAATACAGTAAATGTAAAAGGTAAAGGGACCCCTGACCATTAGGTCCAGTCGTGACTGACTCTGGGGTTGCAGCACTCATCTTTCTTTATTGGCCGAGGGAGCCGGCGTACAGCTTCTGGGTCATGTGGCCAGCATGACTAAGCCGCTTCTTGCGAACCAGAGCAGCACACAGAAACACCATTTACCTTCCCTCCGGGGCAGTACCTATTTATCTACTTGCACTTTGATGTACTTTCGAACTGCTGGGTTGGCAGGAGCAGGGACCAAGTAACGGGAGCTCACCCCCTCGCGGGGATTCAAACTGCTGACCTTCTGATCGGCAAGCCCTAGGCTCTGTGGTTTAACCCACAGCACCACCCGCGTCCCTACAGTAAATGTACAAAAGTACAAAGATTCACAAAATGTTTAGGGGCGTGAGTATCCCTGCATCCCCCCAGGAAAAAAAGAGAGCACTGAATAGATATATTTATTTACAACACTTGGGGAAGGAGAAATACACAAAGCCATAGAAGATATCAATTTGTCTGGACTCTGCAAAGCTGAACATGAGTTGGGTCTTTTGGGCTACCACAAAGACCTCTTCCCTTCCCTAAATGGCTCTTTCTAGCCATTTGCTAAAGTATAAGTATTGTTGCACATGCAACACCCAGTTTTTCCGCTGGCTTTTTCTCCACTGACACCAGCAAACTTGCCTCTGAAAGGGAGGGGAACCTAGGTTGCTGCATAAACATGTTAGAGCTGTGGTTTTCGGCACTGCAAAGAAGGGTTGCCCTGTAAAGATGCGGCCAGATCGCCACCAACTTAGATGACTTATAAGAAGGGATTAGATGCATTCCTCAAGGACAAGGCTATCTATGGCTGATAGTTGTGATAGATGGAGGCTACCTCCAGCATCGGAGGTGACATGACTCTGAATATCAGATGCTGGGGGACAAGACTGGGAGAATGTATAGTGTGCTCCTCTCCTGCTTGCAGACTTCCCAGAGGCACCTGGCTGAGTGCTATGAGAGCCGAATGCTGAACTAGTTTGGGCTTTTTTTTATTTATATAAACATTTATATCCTACCCTACTAGTACCCATGCGCCACTCAGGTTGGCGTGGAACAATTTCAAAGTTACACACAAACGCACACACACACACACACACACACACACACACACACACCTACGAGTAAAATATACAACATTAACAATACTAAAAATAACAATAGCAGAGATCAAAGGTAATAGTGACCTTAGCAGGCAAAAGCCTCTTGAAATACAGTCAGCGAAAGATATCTAGAGAGAAGGTCATCCAGACTTCATGGGGCAAAGTATTCTGTAGTATTGGTGAAGCCACCAAAAAGGCCCTGTCTCTTGTTGCCCTTACCTGTGCCTCCGTCTGAGATGGGTCTCAGAGAAAGACCCATCCTTTTTCTCTTAGGAAAAGGGCAGAAGCTGGGTCAAGGCATTTAGGGTGCTTATGTTCCTGACAAACTCTAAGTTATAAACGATAACTCCTGCGCTACTGTGAAAAACATCACTTCAGCTGGTGGCGGTGTGTGTGTGTTCCAATAGATGTGTTTCCCATCAAAATTACAGAATGTCAATCCACACCAGATTACTTTCATTCGACAAACTGATGGAAAAGCAGCTATTTTGTGATGATGTTAATCAACAAGAATCTGGCTATGAGCATGCCTCATAATCAGGGCATAATCTTCCAAGGTGGGAGAGGGGAAGGGAGCAATTTATTTTTTGAATTCCAAAGGGACTTTTTATTTCTTTTGTGACAGATATTTTGGGGCATCTGAAAACACACCTTCACAGGAGGAAGACGTTGCTGGGGAAAGCGAAGAACAAGGCTGCACAGAAATCACACAGCTACAGGTAAATCTAAAGGGACTTTGTAGGATTTTCATTACAGCTGGGTTACCTGATTTCACCTACCCAAATCCAGAACTGTCTGGCACTAGACAATGATAGACCAATTTGCTTCTGATGATTATGTTTCCTTAATTAAAATATTTTTTTAAGATACAAAATTAGGTTTGGGGGATTCACTGCCCTAGTGGCTTCAAAGTGAGGCTTCCAGACTGCTCTGCAAATATGTTCTTTCATATACATGGTAAGTCTGGAGAATGCCTTCTGGAAACAAGATGCACCCTAAGCCCTTTGAAATGTGGCAAATCACTGTGTACTGTAACCTCTTTGAAGTTTGTTTGGTTTTAGACAAACAGCTCATCGTATAGTAAAACTGTTCCTAGAAACTGTTCAGTTTTTCGATTGCACAATTGCACCACTGAATGGTTGTGTGTTGGTGTGCCCGGGGCACACAAATGCACACACTTACATCCATAGAAACATCCACAAATAGAAAAGCGTGGGTGATATTCAATTAAGTGCAGGACCCCCCCCACCAGTATCCCTATTTTATAGGAACAGTCCTGGATTTACAGAAGCCATCTCTGTTTCTGATTTGATCCCAGAATGTCCTGGTTTTCCTTAGGATGTCTCTACTTTCATCTGAGAAATGTTGGAGTGTATGGAATTATGCAATACCTGAGCCATCTGAAGGTAGCCCTGTATAGGGAAGTTTTCTTAATGTTCAATGTTTTATTATGTTCTTATATATGTTGGAAGCTGTCCAGAGTAGCTGGGGCAACTCAGTCAGATGGGTGGGATACATTATTATTATTAGGAATAGGATGTCCCTATTTTCATTGGACAAATGTTGGGGTGTGTGTAAGTGTTACTCAGACTAGACATATTAAAGTTACTGGACCTATCTAATGACATTTGTTCATTTCAATGGGCCTACTCCGAGTAAAATTTAGTTGAGTATCACCCTAGATCAGGGGTCAGCAAACTTTTTCAGCAGGGGGCCGGTCCACTGTCCCTCAGACCTTGTGGGGGCTGGACTATATTTGGGGGTGGGGGAAATGAACAATCTGTGGGCCGGATTTAGAAGGTGATTGGGCCAGATCCAGCCCCTGGGCCTTAGTTTGCCTACCCATGTCCTAGACGCTGGGGAACAGACAGGCTAGTTATGCACAAGGAAAGCAACACATCTCTGAGCACATGGTTTGCAAATGAGTTGTTTGTCCAAAGAACCTGCAAGACCTGGTACTTGCTTTGTTTTGTTTGTGAAAGCCATTGTAGCAGTGATCTTTCATTTGTTCCAGCCTTGATGTGGACAGAGTACGGCCCCTCTCTATGCCAGCATCGACCACTGGGAAATTGGTTTGATGCTGGGAGAAGCCACAGAGTGGCTTCCTACTCCATTGAGACTGTCCTTCTCACATTACTTGGCAGCAACAGAAATAATGATACTGTAGCATCAACTGTCCTACTGCAGTAATGTAAGTACTCACTCTGAACAGTAGTGCAACACATTCTCAGTATTGTAAAGCTTAGTTGCTGCAGTTGCTGTGAATCTCAGGTTGTTAGGAAGGAATTAACACTGCTGCTAGTCGAACAGCACAGGCTCTGTCTAAGGGTGCACTCAGATGTGGGAATATTGCCTAAGTTTTCCTGACGATAAAGCTTGTGTTTCTATCCTGTTTTTTAACATTTATCTCACACTGCGGCACCTGTTGCATTACAGAACAATGCAATGTGTCGTTTTGGAGATCATCTGCACACCAAGGGATAAGTTTAGCACACATTTGAGCTAAACATTTTTTGGACTGAAAAATTGGTTACTCTTTTTCCCTACAGAAGGCTATGGAAAAGCCATAGTAGTGTGTTTCCCCAGCCAGATGGGTAGGGTATAAATAATAAAAAATATTATTTTAAAAAATATTATTCTTATTTTGCCTTTTATACAGCCAGAAGTGACTTGGACATTTTTGAATTTCTGGAGTGTTCTTCCCCTCCCCTTCAGAGCACATAAGACTACAGTTAATACATTTCTCTACATGCATGGTATTTACCATTCCAGATGCAAATAGTTATATTTCCTGGAAGACCTACTCCTTGTTTGATGGCCTTTCCCCCACCTGGTCTGGGTGGGTGGGGCCCAGACTGACTCCAGCTACAAAAGCTGAGCCTGCTGAACAGACTCTTGAGTTGGGGTATTGTTTAGGGTAGATTGCTGCTGCTATTGATATTAATTTTTTGTATCTGTATTTTTATATATTACGGACTTATGTCAAAATTGTTCAGTTTGGTTGTGTGCTTTTTGATGTGTTTTATTTATTGTTTATGACTTCTTTTGTTCTGTTTGTAGTTATGTAAACCTTTTCATGTTGTAAGCTGCCTTGAGCATGGCTTTAACTATGGAAAGGTGACATATGGCTCTATGCGGCCTAGGACCCACGTACCTACAGGACCGCTTCTCCTGCTATGCCCCGCGGAGGACCTTAAGGTCCACAAATGACAACATTTTGGAGGTCCCAAGTCACAAGGTGGTTAGGTTGGTCTTAACTAGGGCCAGGGCCTTTTTAGTAATGGCCCCAACTTGGTGGAACACTCTGTCACAAGAGACTAGGGCCCTGCGGGATTTGACATCTTTCCGCAGGGCCTGCAAGACAGAGCTGTTCCTCCTTGCCTTTGGTTTGGACTCAGTCTGACCCTTATGTTTCCCTCCCCTTTATGATTTTGACTTTTAAAATGAGGTTGCATTTTAACCTGTATTTTAAATTGTTCTTTTTCTTCTATCTTATTATGTTTTTACTGAAATTTTATTGGTGTCAGCCTGGCTCTGGCCGGGGAGGGCAGGGTATAAATAAATTTATTATTATTATTATTATTATTATACAAATAAAATGATGGTGATTATGACAATATTCTAAAGGGAGGGATCGTATCTCAGAGGCACAGCACATGCATGTTTTGCAGAAGGTGCCAGGTTCAATTACTGGCATTTCAGATGGTAAGATAAGGCTGCTGCCTGTGTGAGCTGACCAGCCTCCCTAGGTTAAACTACAGGTCCCATCATTCCTATCCACTGTCCATGTTGGCTGAGGCTGATGGGAGTTAGAAGTCCACATCATCTGCAGACAGCAAGTTGGAGAAGGCTGGACCAGGCAATACTGTGCCCGAGGGACAATTAACCCAAGCAGCTTCCTATGTTTTCTTAAAAAGCAGAGACATCACCTTGCCAACAAAGGTCCGTATAGTTAAAGCTATGGTTTTCCCAGTTGTGATGTATGGAAGTGAGAGCTGGACCATAAAGAAGGCTGATCGCCGAAGAATGGATGCTTTTGAATTATGGTGCTGGAAGAGACTCTTGAGAGTCCCATGGACTGCAAGAAGATCAAACCTATCCATTCTGAAGGAAATCAGCCCTGAGTGCTCACTGGAAGGACAGATCGTGAAGCTGAGGCTCCAATACTTTGGCCACCTCATGAGAAGAGAAGACTCCATGGAAAAGACCCTGATGTTGGGAAGGATTGAGGGCACAAGGAGAAGGGGACAACAGAGGACGAGATGGTTGGACAGTGTTCTCGAAGCTACCAGCATGAGTCTGACCAAACTGCGGGAGGCAGTGGAAGACAGGAGTGCCTGCCGTGCTCTGGTCATGAAGAGTCGGACATGACTAAATGACTAAACCACAACAGCTTCCTATGTACCTATATTTGCCTTCTTTGAATGAATTGCTTGAACTCCATGGGGTTGCCGTTCAAGTTTGCATATTGGTGCTTTGAAATAACATTTGCTTCCAATTTGTTTCCAGGTTCAAATGAAGACTTTCGATTTCATTTATAAATCTTTCTAACAGCTTAGATCCTTTGACTATGAGATTTCTCTCTCAATGAAAAGCCCTTTGTCTTTCTGTCTGAAATGTGACAGCAATCTAAGGGATATAGATATGTGCCTGGAAGCTTCATGATCAAATCCCCTATATAACTATGCCAAAACAGAACATACATTTATACATCTGGCCAGGGGCTCTACTTGTCATCAGCGCTGCACATCCCTCAGCAGAATAGAGCCCCATCTTCCTTGTGTGGATATTTATTTAATGACAATTGAAGGGCTGCAGATACTAAGTGAAGAATGAGCCCGGCATTGACCAGCTGCTAACATGGACGTATTGGGGCTTGGAGCATGCGGCTCAGATTATTCATAAGAACTGTACAAGGGAAAGAAAGGGGCCCTGTGAAATGACTCCCTCAAAAGGCTTTAAAAGAAAAGAACAAGTTCTCATACATGTAGAAACATTGGAAGCTGCTTTATAATGAAGCAGTCCATTGGTCCATCCAGCTCTGTATCTAACACTGACTCTCCGGGGTTTAGACAGTGGCTTTTCCCAGTCTTACCTGGAAATGCCTGGGATTAAACCGGGGACCTTACAAAGCAGACGTATTTCCCCCGCCCCACCCAGTTTCTCATATTTGGTTGCAAGTTTGCCTAATATACACATTTTTGCAATGCTATTTCCCCATATGTAATGCTTTTTTCTATGTTATTTTTACCAACACATTCATTTTAACATACACTTTACCCCATTGTATGCATTTCTTGTACATATTATTTGGAGAACTGCATTGCAAAATTCAGTGGAAGTGCAACTTTCGAAGGATGGCTGTGTTTCAGTAGTTTCAGAAAGTGTGAATTAGTTAGGTTCACATTTAAATTTGAACTGAATCAAATTTCTCCCTCATCTGTATGTTCTACTCACACGAGCAATGGCACACATGACCTTCCTGAGCCTTTGACTGACAAACATTAATTGTGAGCCTCTAGTACATTGATAACTTCTAGTCACTATTTTTTACAATCATGGTTGCATTCATCCTCAACATCAGAATCAGAAATGGCTGCTGACTAAATCTGTGCACTGCTATTTCTCCTAGACATGTGCATCCAAAAAACATGCAGGAGTGTTCTTTTGAAGGAGACAAGCCATGCCGTACATTAGCGACAATAGTAATTTCAATTTTTCAGTGAGAACAGGCCTCTGTGGAGAGCTGTTGCCAGTCAGTGGGCTACATGCACCAATAGACTGACTCGGAGGAAGGCAATTTCCTATCTTCCTACTGGCAGTCAATTCAGAACACCTCGTGTTTAAAAACAACAACAACAACAACAACAATCTTACAAAAGAATGAACTTCAGGGGAATCAAGTAAGTGATATATTTTGGAGTATGCAGCAATGGTGGGGGTGGGGAAGGGTTGGAGACATAGGAAATGCTGATTGTATGCAAAGCGAAAGGAAGCATGCATAGCAGATAAGAGACTGACAGAGCAGAATTACCAAGCATAACAGAGATGGGGGTGAAACTCGCAAAGGACTGGGTGAAAGTATTCAGAACTTCATCGACAGTGAGAATCAGGGGTGGTCTTGTTTTTGTTGGTCAATGTCACCAGTTAAAGGGATGGTATTTTGAAATTGGACAGCCAGTTTCAAAGAAAAGAGAACAAGTAAGATTATTACTCCGAAGTTGGTAATTAAATTCCAGTAAAAGAACTCAGCCATCAGTTCACTTCAGGACAAACTTGCACAATTTGTGGCTCACAATCCAGGCTAAAACAGGCCACACCACTGGTGCATTATGGTCTTTCCATTACTGGAAAATTTCTCCCTCAACTTCCCAAGTGGTCTCAAGCAAGTAGCAAACAGAGAAGGCTGACTGAACCCCCAGTGGGTTGGTATACATCATTGCAGGGCGGGTGAATTGTGTTTTGCTTGGTGGGTCCTGAGCTGTATATGTCTACTTTAGTCCATCAAACTTTGTATGGCATTTGTAATGATGTCTGAAGCAGGTTTTGAATTTGGAACGACTCTCCTCTATTTTAGAACATGCAGTCTTCAATTTTCTTTCCTTTTGCTTTAAGTTCAGCTTCATTTACACTTAAAGAAAGCAGTGGCAGTTTCCAAGCTGCTGCTGACATACTCAAAGCGGAGAGTGCATTTGAAATAGGTGTAAAATCTCACAAGGCTCACCTAAGTCCCGTACAGAATGACAAGTCAGAAAAGCAGCAATCTGTTTGTGAACCCAAGAATCGCACGCTGTAACTAAGTGCCTTACCAATAAGCCTGGTGTAGGCCATACAAGCAGCTTAAAATGTGATTGTCATGGGTACTCTATACATAATATATTCATCCCAAGGTGCACATACATTTTTTACTATTAGCTTTAGAGAGATTCAAGTGCATGTGCATTTGAATGTGAAACATAATAGAAGGGGGAAAGTGAACAATAAGATGCAATAGTGGGTGGCACAACAAGAATGATGAGCTCTGCTCAGGATGAATACCAGAATCCAAACAGATAACTGCAGCACTTATTGATGGCACAGATGCCAGGTAACTAATCTAAATCATGGATCACACACCTCAGCATTACAGTTCTGAAGTCTCTTTTAGAAGTCTTTGATTTTGCAGAGGCCACCTAGAACAGAGACTGGCAGAACTGTGATCCTCCAGATATTGTTGGACTTTGACTCTCCTCACCCCAATCCAATATGGCCCGGGGTGGTGGTTGTTGCAGTCTCCCTCTCTCATAGCACAAGAACTCATGCAGTTCATAGCTAAATGATGGGATTTGCACACACAAGAGGGGATGGGTCAAAATGCTGAGGACATGTTATTTCTCCATAGCATCTGGCTCAGGAGAGGCTGTGAAAGCTCTGGATCAGTGTCTGAATGCAGTGGTTGACTGGACGGGACCCAATAAACTATGTGCGATTTTGATGAAGACTCTTTGGGTGGGTGGAAACCTTGTGTGGGAGACAGCCAAGTTACCTGTTCTGGATGGACTTAACCCCCTCTGAAGGAGCAGGATGGTGGTGTTCCTAGAAACATCTCTGTCACTAGAGGCCAAAGTGTCCTCCATGGCTAAGAGTGCCTTTCACCAGCTATGGCCATTCCTGGACAGAGATAGCCTGATCACTGAAGTCCATGCGTTGGTAACTTCAGTGTTGTATAACAGCAACACACTGTATGTGCGCCTGGTTTGGAAGCTCCAACAGGTGCAGAATGTGGCAGTTAGACAGCTGATAATAGGAGCACATGGTCATCAACATGTGGCACCATTATGAAAAGATCTGCATTGGCTGCCCATCTACTACAGTATGAGGTCAAATCCTTGTACTGATTTGCAAAGCCTTGAACAACTTGGGTCCACATTGCTTTAGGGACTGCCTGGACCCTGATATCCCAGCTCAACCACTGAGATGATCTGTCAGAGCATGATGATTGGTCATGCCAATCCAGCCTCGATGAACCAAAGTTCTTACTTAGCATAAGGCAACTCCCTACGTCACCCTTAATCATCTTGGATGCTCTTTTCTGAACATTTCACAGTTCTGCAATATCCTTTTGAAGGTGTGTTTACCAGAACTATACAAAGTACAGTGGTACCTCGGGTTACATACGCTTCAGGTTACAGACACTTCAGGTTACAGACTCCACTAACCCAGAAATAGTGCTTCAGGTTAAGAAGCTTCAGGATGAGAACAGAAATCGTGCTCCGGCGGCGCCGCGGCAGCAGGAGGCCCCATTAGCTAAAGTGGTGCTTCAGGTTAAGAACAGTTTCAGGTTCAGAACGGACCTCCGGAACGAATTAAGTACTTAACCTGATGTACCACTGTATTCCAAATGCAGTTGCTCCATATATACTGTATCTACAAGGCAATGTGATATTGGCAGTTTCAAGAGGATAAACAGCAATGCACTTTGTACATGAAAAATGGCTCCATAAACTACAAATAGTAAGTGCATCACTGCTCAGCATATGCAAATTACATGGCTAACCCCTGTAGCTTTTTTTGTGTAATATAACTAAGACTTTGGTGAAAGTTGTCTTAGCAGTGGAATCACATACATGAGTACTCATAAGGAAGCTCCATTGAGTTCAATGTGGCTTACTCCTAGGTAAGTGAATTGCAGCCTAAACCACCTTTGCAACTTTTTAATTGTGACTTGTGAAAATTAGTGATTTTGATTACATGAACCATTTTGTATATTATTATTATTATTATTATTATTATTATCATGATCATCTATTTTATAAGATTCAGCATCTCATTTTTTTATTTTAATATAATTATTTCAGAAGATACCTTTTAATGCATCCTGTCCTTAGTACAATCACTGCCACAACACACTCTGCTTGGGCTTATTCATGAACAGTAAAATAAATGATTGCCATCAGAACTGGGCTGGTTTTAAGAATCTCCTTCCTGTGATTAAAGCCCCAAACTGCCCCTTATCATTTTTCACCCTTGTGTTCCCTCACACTTCCAGGCTTGTCTTGGCTAGATCAGCTAAATTTCCCCTGAAAGATTGAGAACCTATCCGGGCCCACTCAGTCACAGTCTAAGGGAGGAATTCAGTCATTTCAAAAAGTCTCATTACATAAGATCCTTTTATTGCCTCTTGTTATTTATCTTTTTGTGCTATCACCTTTCCCCCCTCCTCCTCCTCCTTAATTCAAATTAATAAAGTCCTGCAGTGAATGGTCCTTCTCTTCCATAGAAAATTCTTTTTTGAAAAGGCTGAAAAGTCCTCAAAAATCACAATGCTCATAAAATGGGGGAAAGGGGAGGCGGAGAGGACACCTTTTATTCTTTCCCTTAGACTTCAGTGACACTATGAAGTTTCACATAATTTGCAGACTGCATCTCATAAAATACTGGCAAAATTTATTCATTTCAAATTAAATAGATGTAGCACAGAGTAATCTTTCTCTATTAAATATGTCACTTTTTGCAATTGTTTCTTAATATCCCTCACAGCTTCCATCTAAGATTAGCACTTTCTTTGCTGCCACAGTTTCACTAACCCTACTGAATTATTCACTGAAGCAGAACCTTCAGATATCAGGTTAGAAAGGCCTTGATTATGGCAGGAAGTGAACTGTATAAACCATTTTTCTTTAAAGGAAAAATGCTCCGTATAGAAAAGTCAGAAATCTGTATTAAATGTGCATTTTTTTTAAAGTTTATAATTGATAGGAATTTAGTCAGCTGTGACCTTCTTGTATTTTGTTTATAATAATGTACAATAACATTCGGACAATGCTAGAGAACGGTTTAAAAACACGCACGTCTTCATGGTACTATTTAAAGTGGAGTTGGATGTCAGTGGATATTTTTCCTGTTTCGTTTAAAGTGGGAGGACACTGTGAGCAGGTAAGTCCTATGATGCTTCATTTTACATGGCTGATTATTTACGTTTCTCTCTTCTGGTTTTGCTCCTTTGCTGCATGGGCTTCAAAATATTGGAATCCATGGTGACAGTGCAGTAACACTCCTTTTTATGGCTAACTGCCAATGTGGGGCCATTAGTTTGTGCCAGCCAAGTGCTGAAAAGTCGTTTGAACCTACCAAGGAGTCAGCAGCTCTCTTTGCTGGTGCTGAAATCCAAAAACTCACCACTCACAACTCTGCTACTTGATGATGTGTCCAGAGGCACCCAGGAGTTTGAAATATAGTCCTGACACAGAACAGACTAAAGGCACTAACTTGAAGGCTCGGCGAGAGGAAGAAAACGTCTTTCACTCATGTCCATCAGTCAGAAAAGGAAACTTTCAGGAAGCAATTCACCTTAACAAAGACAAAGAAACATCCTCTTTGGCATCCTCAAAGGTTTGCTGAGCTATGGTACATTTGGACATAGATGGACAGAAAGCATTCATCCCCAGAAATGACTAGCTTGGATTCATAAACAGAGATGTAATCAGGGCAATTAAGCGACTAGGCCCAGCGGCGGAGGAAGCCACCCATAGGGGTGGGGCGAGGGCAGGGCACACCACGGGGGCTCTGGAGTCTGCCTGCCTCCTCCCACTCAGCTGCCCTTCAGCTGGGGGAGAGGCAGCGGGCGGACCGTTTGGGCAGCGTGGAGCCTGCCCCCACCCCCGCCCAAGCCACTGCGTCTCTCCCAGGAGAAATGTGTGGCTTGAGCGTGCTGCAGGCCCCATGGTGAGTGCCGCCTGGCATTTTGTCACCCCCCCTCAGTGGTGACACCCGGGGTGAACCACACCCACCACACCCCCCTACCTCCACCCCTGACTGGGCCATTCCCAGTATCCAACTTGTGGTTTGCCCCAAAATGGCACAGAAAATAGTTGTGTTCTGGAAAGCTTTTTTTCCCAAAAAAAAGGGGGGGAAGGCTGTACTTCAGTGGCAGATTACAGTGGTACCTCTGGATGCAAATGGGATCTGTTCCGGAGCCCTGTTTGCATCCTGAAGTGAACGCAACCTGCGTCCACACGTCTGTGTGTGCGTGGGTTGTGATTCACCACTTCTGTGCATGCGCGTGACATCATTTTGAGAGTCTGTGCATGCACAAGCAGCGAAACCCGGAAGTAACGCACACCGTTACTTCCGGGTCGCCATGGAGCGCAACTCGAAAATGCTTAACCCGAAGCTACTTCAACCCGGGTATGAGTGTACATACTTTGCTGTGATGGTGGGTGGTTCCCAGTGCTGTTTTTCTAGAAAAAGTGCTGGAACTCAACATGAATGCCTCCCTTGTGCTCATAGAATGGCAATGATTCACACTTGAGAGGTTCTGGCAAGCTCCAGCTGAAAAAAGCCCTGATGGTGCCATTCCGATTGGTAGGGTAGAAGGCAGAGAGATTAATGGGATGTGAAGCCAGAGCCAATGGCAGACAGAGCCAACTAATTCTATTTTCTTCCCCCATTCCCTAATGGACCAGCCTACACTGATGCTTTAAATACAGAAGGTTGAATCCCTTGAACCTGTAGGTTGGTGTGGCCAAGGCCCTTGTCTGAAACCTTGGACAGCTCCTGCTGGTTGGTGAGGATATTAAATAGACCAATGATCTGACTTGGCATAAGGCGGCTTCCTAGGTTTCACTTTTCAGTAAATGGCCTTGCAGCATTGCCAGTAATTATTTTACAGTATGTTCCCATTTGCCAAAAATAGGAAAATGGTGGAAACTGAGCACTATTAACCGTAAGATAATAGCCAATTAAAAGCAGTATCGATTTTCTGCATTACATCATGGATCCTTGCTGGGCTACGGCAAACCTTTCGAGAAAGAATTTCGGCTAGAAACGAGTGCATATTGTACTCATCACCCATGCAAACAAGCAGGCTATTAAAAATACCAGTAACAAATGGGAATCTCTGGATAGACTTGCTGGGATGATATTCTGGGAAACCTACAAGCAAATAAAAAGCTATCTTCATCAATAGGGCACATTTAGAAAGATCTAACCTACTGCTCTCCATCTCTCTGTGTTAAAAATGAAAAGAATAAAAATAGTATGAAAATAATAAAAATCTGTGTTTTTTTTAAAAAAGAATATATGTTGCCTTTTCTAATTATGTGTTATTTATTTGTATTTACTTATTTAAAACACTTCTGTCTTGCCCTCCATCTTAACTGAACTCAGCTTTATTCCTCTCTTGTTCCTGATATACATCTTCATTCACCGCTCCTTCCCTGGTAGGGAGGACACCATTTGGTGGCTTGCCTCAGTCGCCAAAATGTATTGGGCCAGCCTTGCTTCCTGTTCTATAATGCCTGTACAAGGACTACAGTAATTGGATGTTAAATTGCTAGCACTGGTGAGGTACAGCAAGTGAATTCATACCATGTCCTATGGCCAGTCTTGGATTTTGTCCATCTTGTTCCCAACCATGACTAGTCAGCTACTCCTAGGAAGCCCTAAGCAAGGTACAATGGAAACAGCAATTCCCTGGCATTCAGAGGCATTATATATCTCACCATAGAGTTTCCAATTAGCCATTTGTGCATCCTGGTACTTTTAGATCCTGGATTCAATGGTCTTAATGGTGGACCCCCTTGGTGGACCCACGGTTCCTGTGGCTCTTATGGGGGTTGTATCGTTTTCATGGTATAATGTTTTTAAATGTGTTGTAAGTTGCTTGGGGACTTTTGGCAAATACCAAGTCCAATAAATACTATGATTACTATTAGTAATAATACAGCTGTGAGACATACAATATTCTTTCCCATATTTTACTTTCCCTTCTATACTGTTCTTAAAAAGAAAGAAAGAAATGATATAATTGGATCAGGTGCAATTTTGCATTTTAAAATCATTTGAATCATAGAGCCATCATGACTAAAGGGATTAAATGGGGTTTGCTTCTGCCGTCCTTATGGTAAACACATTTGCTCAGGAATAAGGACTATTTTGTTGTAGAAAATGATAATAAACATGTTTTATTTGGCTAGGTATTTCTGTTTTCCTGATTTGCTACTCTATTGTTTGCTCTGCAGCTTAAGGAATTTTATTGGTGATATTATAGTGGCTTGATTTGTCTTTCCCTTCTTGTGTGTTTTTTCCTAAGTTGCTTTGGACTCCATCTTGGTGCCTTAGAGGAAAGGCCCACCATAAGTCTGATTTTATTTATTTATTTGAGGTGATTTATGAGTCGATCGCTACAAGACGTTTTTAAGCAACTTCCAAAACATCTAAGAGCCAAAAAGGCATAGCATAAAGCAAAACAATACATTCTGATAATCCACAAACGGACCCAGCAGAAAAAAGAAAAAGTCAGCCACAACAATATTTCAACAAATGGGCCCTCAGCCAACTAGGCATAATCCATCAAATGACTAGGAGAAGTTAATGATGGTGCCAAGTAGACCTCATCTCAATACATTTTTTTTCTTTAATACATGGATGGGAAACCTGCGTTGATAAACCACAACTCCCATCATCCCTAACCATTGGTCTGACTAGGCTGATGGGAGCCAGAGTCCAACAGAATCTGGATTGTCAAAGTTTCCTTATCCCTAATGAAAAGCAGTCATGGAAGGCTTCAATCTTTAGTGGAGGACTGAACGAGAGGTTGCCTTCCCTTTCTTCTGCTTCCCTTCCCAAAATACATTCTCAGCTAACCAATGCAAGAAATAGCATGGGTACCTTTTCCCCCTGGGGTGGAAAACAGCCAGGGGGAAACACACCCCAGTCACCAATTGAGTTATTACAGCTTCTTTGAGCAATGACGCTTTTAAAAATAAATAAATGTGATGACTGTTGCATTTAATTTCCACGTAACGTTTAGGTGGACCCTGTCCCAGCCACTAACAAGGTGATTGCACTAAACATGCAGCCCCCATCACTTAACACAGGGCAAAAGTAGTGGCTGGTACCCATTGGGGTGGAAAGCAGGGAGCCAGAGCCATGGACAGGCACATTATAGTTTTGTCCCCAAGAGTTCTACAAAGGACAACAGTCAGACGAAGGTATGGGTAGGCAAACTAAGGCCTGGGGGCCGGATCCAGCCCAGTTGACTTCTAAATCTGGCCTGCGGACGGTCCAGGAATCAGCGTGTTTTTACATGAGTAGAATGTGTCCTTTTATTTAAAATGCATCTCTGGGTTATTTGTGGGGCATAGGAATTTGTTCATTTTTTTCTTCTTCAAAATATAGTCCAGACCCCCACAAGGTCTGAGGGACAGTGGACCGGCCCCCTGCTGAAAAAGTTTGCTGACCCCTAGACTAAGGAGAAGGCAGCTGGCTGGCAGTGCCAATCTCTGGACTGGTTGCAAGTATGAAAGCGGGCAGGTGGAGTCTGACTGAGGACAGCAGACTATGGTTGGTGGGGCACTGTCCCATTGGCCCTAATGGACCAGCCTCCACTGCACTGTAACACTATGGAGGCTGCAGTCACAAAGACATAATGCTAGGCCGAGGCTGCATAGCTGGTGCTCTTTTGTTCTTGTGGTAAAGTGTTCTGTGCACACCCAGCACTGAAGAGCATTAAGAACACAAGAACATAAGAAGAGCCTTCTGGATCAGGCCAATGGCCCATTTAGTCCAGCATCCTGTTCTCACAGTGGCTTGTGAGAAACCTGAAAGCAAGATCTGAGCACAAGAACAGACTTCCGTCCTGTGGTTTCTGGCAACTTGTATACATAAGTGTTGTTGCTTCCAGCATTAAATAGTCAGTAGCTCTTCAAAGGTGAAAGAGGCGGAGCTCCCCCCCCCCCCCCCCCAATATGCAACATCTCTACTATGGGAGAATGCCATGAGGTTGCATGAGAAGACTTCCTTGGAATGTGGAACTGCCTCCCCATCTTCCTTCAGAACTTTCGTTAGTTACCTCATTCACCTAGCTAAATTTATTTCAGTGTTTTCACTCCAATGTGCTGTATAGAAGTTACATTTTGGGAATATGGGCAGGGCTTTTTCAGTTTTTATTGTCTTTTTATGTGCTATAATGCACTTGGGGATATTCTGACAAATGGCAAAGGAGGAATAAAATGTTGTATCCAGTGTTGACTTCCACTTAGATAACAAGTAGTTCCCAGTACGTTTACGAGCACAATTCAAAGTGTTGGTGCTGATCTTTAAAGCCCTAAACAGCCTCGGCCCAGTATATCTGAAGGAGCGTCTCCACCCCCATCGTTCTGCCCGGACGCTGAGGTCCAGTGCCGAGGGCCTTCTGGTGGTTCCCTCACTGTGAGAAGTGAGGTTACAGGGAACCAAGGCAGAGGACCTTCTCGGTAGTGGTGCCCACCCTGTGGAAGGCCCTCCGATCAGATGTCAAGGAAATAAACAACTATCTGACTTTTGGAGACATTTGAAGGCATCCCTGTTTAGGGAAGTTTTTAATGTTTGATGTTTTATTGCTTTATTATTATTCTGTTGGGAGCTACCCAGAGTGGCTGGGGAAACCCAGCCAAATGGGTGGAGTATGTATGTATGTATGTATGTATGTATGTATAAATAAATAAATAAATAAATAAATAAATAAGGATAACAGGACTTCTCCTTCCTCTCCATTCCCCTACAGTCCCCTGTGTCTCCCTCAAAATCTGCTCTACAGGGTTTTGGGACCCTCTGAGGCTGATTGGAAGGCCCTCAGGAAGAGGAGAGGAATGGGGAAGTCTATTGCATGAGTGGAATTCTGTGTTGGATGTAATGATGACTGAACAATTTAGCAGACTGCTGTTCTACTATGTTATATACTGTGACATGAGAGGGAAGGAAAATGGAGCATTGGCCACCTTCATGTAGCACTGGAAGTTGCTGGGTATTCTAACAGAGTATCTTGGCCTGATCTATCAAGGCTCTTCTGATGTCTTCATGCAAGAGTGCATACTCAAGGCTACTTAGTACAGATTTGTTTATGTCTTCACTGTTAAGAGATCCTGCATGTGCTCTGTTTGCTCTGTAAATTTATAGAACATCAGCGAGCTATGGGCAGTCCATGCCCATGGACTACATAATATGGTCTATATAATACGTACCCCAGCCCTCCTCTATAATACCAAAAGAAAGCCATGTTTATACTTGGAAGGTAAATAGTTTTTAAGCTTCCTGGTTGCAAGGCTAAAAAAAAAAATACTCTGCTGTAATCATTCCCTTATTACAAAATTAATGGATTTTCACACATGGACAGGTGTGCAAAAAGAAAGAAAGTAATGTGGGAATTTCACCTGTATAGTTCCAGTGCATTGTAATACTTTCTCCTTGCACCTGAGATCCATTCAGAATACTTTTTCAATTTTTGTGAATGATTGCTTGATACTTCCCCACCTACTTCATTAGATGTCAGTATTTAATCTTATTGCTTACCTGCTGTATATTCTGTATATTTTTAAAGCATTAATTGTTGGCATTAGTTTGAGATTTGGGATAATTTAAAACAAATATAGTCATAGATGAGTGTGATACTGTTGCAGATAATTGGGCATAGGTGTAATTATTTTACCTAGGAGTTGTACCACCATCCTGACCTCTGAGTGCGACTAAGGCTTGATAAAAAGGCATAATTAGTTACCATTAAACAAGCAGAGTCTTTCTTGATTTATTGTTTTTCAGCAGCAAACTTGCATGGCTTCCTCAGGGAAGCAATGTGGGATTTTGCAAATGACTTCTAAATGCTATTGTTTCCCCATCAGCGGTAGGGAGATAATATTTCACACAGGCCTTTTGCAGCTTAATTGTTAATAAATAATTTTCAGATTTTCCAGTAATGAAGTGTTCAGTATTTTGTGAAGAAACACACATATTTTTTTAAATATTTGGGATCAGATTCCACTAACAGGTCCCACTAGTGGAAATCCACACAAGGGCTTCCAGTAGCACTAATAATAATAATAATAATAATAATAATAATAATTCCAACAGGTTAAAAACAGAATAAAACTTCAAACATTAAAAACTTCCCTAAACAGAGCTGCCTTTAGATGTCTTCTAAAAGTCAGATAGTTGTTTGTTGACACCTGATGGGAGGGCGTTCCACAGGGCGGGCGCCACCACCAAGAAGGCCCTCTGCCTGGTTCCTGGGGCTATCTTCTTCCCACCCCCCGCATGCTCCTCAGTTGACTCTAGGGCAGTGGTTCTCAACCTGCGGGTCCCCAGATCTTAATAATAATAATAATAATAATAATTTATTATTTATACCCCGCCCATCTGGCTGGGTTTCCCCAGCCACTCTGGGCAGCTTCCAACAAAACACTAAAATACAATAACACACTAAAATACAATAGTTGGATTACAACTCCCATCATCCATGAGCTCTGGCCTTGCTAGCTAGGGGTGATGGTAGTTGTAGTTCAACAACATCTGGGGACCCACAAGTTGAGAAAGGCTGCTCTAGGGGGTCAGCAGAACCCTCAGAACAGTGTTTGGGGAGGAGCAGGAAGAAATGATTACAATGACAAAGCAATCTTGGCATTATACAGTGGTTCCTCCGGTTGCAGATGGGATCTGTTCCAGAGGTCCGGTCGGATCCGGAGGTTTCCACAACCTGAGGACCACTTCTGTGCATGTGCGCACGGCAAAACCCAGTAAAATACTTCTGGGTTTGCTGTGCGCGCATCCTGAAGTTTACATAACCAGAGGGTTACATAAACAGAGGTACGACTGTACTGAATTCCTCCCTTTGCCTCGATGATGATGAAAACATGTGTGTAGAGAATGAGCTCCGAATCAGAAGACTCCATATTAGAGAATAGTTTCAGGTGGGTAGTAATAACATCTATCCTATTTATCAAGTTGCTGACACTGAAACCCATTTACATGCATGCAAACTGTGTGGCATATAAGTCACATCTGTAAAACATGGACACATGTTTTAAAGAAACACTATACATTTCTGAATTTTACTGTCATAGGGAGCTGGTAACATGATTGGTGGACATCATGACTCTAAAGAAAGAATGAAGACCAACAGACTTGATCAATTTCATTTTTTTGTTTCGTTTAGTAAGTCCTGTGAATTATCACGTGAATTCTACATGTTTTACAGGGAGGATTTTGTGACAGGACAGGCTTTGTCCAGACAGGCCTATGCCATTTGGAGTTTATAAGGTCCCTAGCTAGAATTAACATACAAAAGAAAATGGCGCACAAAAACATCATAAGGCACCAAGAAAGAGTGAGTGGTTTATGGGTATAATTAGCTGATCTGCAAGGGTACATTTATCATGGTCTAATATTCTGCCACCAGAACCAATATAATTTTAATGAACATTTTAACTCTGTCATGTGACAAAATCTATATCAGAAAAAAACTGCTTTAGAGCACATCTATTTGCTTAAATTTACTACTCTAAGGTGAGTGTATGTCACATTTTGGTCCAATGTGTGTTAAAACATGTTGCAAAATTTATCAAATGCAAAAAAGTAAAGGCGTCTAAATGATTGGGGCTCCCCTTTGAGCTTGATGCCTAGGGCAAATGCCCCCCCCTACTCCCCACCTGCAGGTCTGATTAACCCTCTTTATATCTGTAGACAGAAGGTGCTGAAAAACCCTACTCATTATCTCAATTCTTGCTCCTTGTATTGCCACCATGTTATATTTATCTGAATAAAAGAATGATTTTCACTGTAAATTGGTCTATGAGGCTTGGGTTGAAATCTATCCTTGCCACATCTGGGCAAGTTTCAATTTTAAATAAAGCTCATCATACAAAGTCTGAATGCAACATATTGTTGTTGTTGTTGTTTAGTCGTGTCCGACTCTTCGTGACTACATGGACCAAAGCACGCCAGGCATATTGTTAGTAGTATAACATATTGTTAGACTACTTGAAAACAAGACATAAGATGGTTGTAATCGTCACGATATTTTCAGGTTATTGTGCAACATTTTAATATTGATGTTAACTTTAATATGTTTTGTATTTTAACTTTTATATGTTTTAGAATATGGCTGTATATTTATCTTGATCTTATTGTTTTATCCTTTTGTAAACCGCTGTGAGGTTTTTACAATCAGTGTATAAATTTCATGAATTAAACAAATGAATAACTGTACTTCCCATTTTTCCTTACTCTTTCCTTTCACATTTTAATGATATTTAAATTTTGCTATATGATTTAATATGGTTATGTGTTACACAATAAAATTACTATTTTGGGTATCATGTGTCTCTGTACCAGTGAAGTACACTTCATTTTTGAAGAGCTCGGATACTTGTTTCTAATTTTTATTTTAGAATGTTTTAGGATGGTCCTGAATTATTTGGAGTTGTATAATATAAAATCAGGTTAAAGGTCTTATAACAACAATAAGCTATGTTCAGGTTGCTGTATGCCAGATTACAACTTCCATCACCCCCAGCAGGCATAATCAATAGTCAGGGATGATTGGAGTTGTAGTCCAAAAACAACTGGTTGTATGCTTCCCCCGCAACATTTCAGTGTATGTGTGAACTGGTCCTGAGACTAAGAATGCCCATCCAGCATTCTTCTTATCTTTGGGTCAGAATATATGAACAGTAGAATGTCTCCATAGATCTGTAAGTGAGGGATAACTCCCCTCCCCCGCCACAAAAAACCTTATTCACTTCATAGGCATGGAACTTGGGTGAGAGATTAAAACATACTATTCTGTCTTGCACATTGAAATGCTAAAATCCAGGCAAAGCTTCACTATATAATTCTTCTGGAAGTCCAAACTGCCCTAGGTCTAAGGATGGGAACCTGTGGTCCTCCAGATGTTGTTGGACTACAACTCCCATCAGCCCCAGCCAGCATAGTCAATGGTCAGGAATGATGGGAGTTGGAGTGCAACAAAACATCTGAAAGGCTGCACTTCCCCTGTCTTTATATATTCCCTTATATATATATATTCCCTGTCCGCCCTAGTCAGACATGATAGCCCGGCTTTTTATGAATCCTCAACTGCGTAGATAGTAAATTGCATTTCCTCTTTAAAATGCGGCAAGTTTTCTGCTGTTTTTCTTTTCTCTCTCTTGTCTGAGCTCATCCTGTTCTTGGATATTTTCTTTTGTTTTCATGTCAGGAATGCTAGAGAATTACAAAGAGAGAGGCAGAAGGATTTTTAAGAATGTAATGGAAAATAACACTTAATCTTTCAATAAAATACTGCTAACAAAAACATAGAACAGGACAAGTCATTACATAAGTAATATGCAATTTACTTTGCCCTTAATAGGAACTGCTTGAGACCTTAGGAATGTACGATAAAACTACCAAATCACAGTTTGTCTATTCAGAAGCTTCCAATGGGGCCTGCAAAAATGTTGTATGCATGCCAGCATAGTGGTTTGCCTGTGTTTCTGAAAAATCTGTGAATAGAAGGTAACAACAAACACTCTTTAAATGAAAAATAAAAATAACCAGCACATCCTGTTGATTTGCAGGGCAGCCTGTGCTTAATGTATTGCTTTCTGCCTTCTTGCCTAATATAGAGCACAAGGCCCAATACAATTTAGACACTGTATCGTAAGAGGAACATCTCCCATATAGCGAAGATTGGATCAGGGGTGTGGGTATCTGACTGATGATAGTTGGTAGGTAGACTCAAAAGAGGGTAGAAAGGAATGCTGTCAATAACCAGAACAATAAATATGTCTCCCATTTCTCTTTCTATTCAAAACAGAAGGCTGAAAAGATGGCATAATTCAGGCACAGGGGCTAAAACTGAAACGCAAGAAGCCACTAAAGTCATATTGAACTGGTTATGCACCTTCCCCTTCCCGGTTGACGGCCAGTTCTAAGAGCAAAAGCAGACTGGGAAACACTGGATTGACGCCTACATTTGAACTCTCATGCTACTTGGACGCCTACATTTGAACTCTCATGCTATATGGACAACACATATTCCTCCAAAATGACATCTTTCTTTTACTCCTGTTCCAGTACGTGGCTGCATAACAGGCAACTTCATTCAACATATTCTCAGTCCTTATCCTTCTATTAAATGATAACGCTACTGAGCAAATGAAAGACAACGTACAGTCATACCTCCTGTTGCTTTTGCTTCACGTTGCAGCTTTTTGGGTTGCGAACGCGGCAAACCAGAAGTGTATACTTCTGGGTTTTGCCGCATGCACACACGCAGAAGTGTTCTGCATGCTTTATGCATGCGAAGAAGCGTTCTAGGCGCTTTGCACATGTACAGAAGCGCTCTATCGCACTCTGCACTTGCGCAGAAGCGCCGCTCTAGTTGCGAACGGCACCCCGAAATGGATCATGTCCACAGCTAGAGGTACCACTGTACATAGAGTAGATGAGAAAGAAACTTGTCCATAGTCCGCTTGAATCAAGCAAGGATCTCAACAGATGTCTTTGACCATAACAGCAAAATAATTTGACTTGTGGAAACAGACTATCTAGCCCAGTATATGTTGCTGTTTTTATTCTGATGCTGTTGTAACTGCCTCAAGCTTTTATGCCTGCCTTCTATTTTTATTTTTTGGAGAGAGGCTTCTTCTGAATGTGGTGCACATTTTAGTATCACGTCTAACAGTTATTGCTAAGTTATCCTGTGCGCGTTTTTATCTAATGCACACCACAACTTCTTGAGGCACTGGATTCCATACAATGCAAGTGACAACGGTGAAAGAAAAGTGCATAAGGCTCATATAATAAATGCCATATTAAATTTGACACCTTAAAAAATCTGCTGGTATGTGGGCACTATGTGTATCTTGTGGTCCTTCTTGACCTTATGTCAAAGATGGGGAACCTGCTCCCATCAGCTGTAGCCAGGATGGCCAAAAGCCAGGATTGTAGAAGTTACAGTCCAACAATACAAGGGTACCTCAGGTTAAGTACTTAATTCATTCTGGAGGTCTGTTCTTAACCTGAAACTGTTCTTAATCTGAAGCACCACTTTAGCTAATGGGGCCTCCTGCTGCTGCTGTGCCGCCGGAGCACGATTTCTGTTCTCATCCTGAAGCAAAGTTCTTAACCCGAGGTAATATTTCTGGGTTAGCGGAGTCTGTAACCTGAAGCGTATGTAACCTGAAGTGTATGTAACCTGAGGTACCACTGTACTTGGAGAGTCACAAGTTCCACACCTTTGCCTTATGATGAATTCACAGTTTGAAGAATTGGATGGTTTGGCAAAGTCCATACATTTGTATATATTATGCATTTGTATGCCAGGCTGAACATTTCCACCAGGTTGTATAATTTAACATTCCTTTAGCATCCACATCATTCTTAACAGAATACAGAATGAAGCTGCCTACAGTTCAAATTAGATGGATTGGACTGAAAGTGTGGTGAAGATGCAATGTGAGGAAGTCCACCTGCAGTATCAAAAGCCTGTTTCCGCTGAAAGCTTGTAGAAAGAATTTTGGTAGGGATTTTTGGAGTACATAATTTAGTATGAACTTAACAAACTGCAGTTTCTTTCTTAACTGGTAATGGAGTTTGTTTGTTTTTTAAAAGAATAGATTCTAATGGCTGTACTTTCCATAAATGCCATGGTTTTCAAAATGAAAATAATAAGAACCAATTTTTATCACTTAATGCGAGAGCTTCCTTCAGTCCTCAGAATATAAGTATGTGTGTATCTAATAGCGATATATATTTTGTCTACTTTTCTTGAATATTTGTTCTCATTATTTATTTATTTATGTAATAAAATTCATACACTGCTTGATTGCTTAAAAAACGTCTCAAAGCAGTTTACAAGAAGATTAAACAATAAGATCATTAAAAAAAATACTACCCTACTTTAAAACATACAAAAGTTAAAATGCTAAAACATGCTTGAAATCAGTAGGGAGAAACTATTGATTACAAGCAATATCTTTAATATGACTGCTTGCATTTTGGTGAGTTCTCTAATACAAATTACTTCACATAGTGCTATAGAAAATGTTCCCTGCCCTCCTTTTGTAGAATTTTTTTTTTAAAAAAGATTTGCTTGGATCCTTAGAAAGTTACCCATCCATCTTGCGCCTCTGCAGCCACCTGCGGTCTCCAGAAATGATCACTGGTGGGCAGGAGGTCTTCCTAAAAGAAAGAGGGACCGCTAAGTTTTAATTTATATATTTTTTAACTGTTGCTATATCTGTATTGTCTCTGTTATACCTAATTGCAAATTCAAATGTATCCCTATCATGTTTTATGACTTCCTTGATATTGTATGTGGGCTGGAACTGGTCTGTGACCGAAATAATAAATTCATTCAAAGAGGGACCGCCCCAAATAGCACTGAACATTCTAAAACAAGTATAGGCAGTCTCGGCCCTCTAGATGTTTTTGGCCTACAACTCCCATGATGCCTAGCTAATAGGACCAGTGGTCAGGGATGATAGGAATTGTAGTCTCAAAACATCTGGAGGGCCAAGTTTGCCTATGCCTGTTCTAAAAGAAGTTAACTTAAAGTGCAATCCTCTCTCTCTCTGTGTGTGTGTGTGTGTGCGCGCGCTCAGAATTAAGCCCCACTGATCTCAATGGCTTTCCCTTCCATTTAAGTATATAGGATTTCAACTTTAAATAAGTTCAAAGAAGGAATAAAAAAATTCCTTCCTGTAGCACCTTAAAGACCAACTAAGTTAGTTCTTGGTATAAGCTTTCGTGTGCATGCACACTTCTTCAGATACACTCAAAGAAGGAAGTTCATGGACCACGGTCTCCTGGTCCTCAGAAGAGCATTCTAAGAAAAAAAGTGGGTTTGGGGAACATGTATTTTATAAACTTCCTTAAGTTAATTTATCTTAGAATTCAAGCCACAGTGTTCAAACAAGGCTTCCCTGACCCAGAGCATACATGGGCCTTCTGTACTTGTCACCTTCATTGTTCACGTCAAGGGTGGGTGGAGCTCTTTGCAGAGCTGTCCACCTTCTGGGAGGTTAATGCAGAAGGCCTTCTTAGCAGGGGAGCCCTAATGTATCCAGAAACCTCTGGAATTCTTTGTGCAATCAAAGTGAATACTTGGATTGCAAGAAGAAATATTTCACAGTATTCGCCATCCATTTAGTCAGGCCTAATTTCTCTGAACCAGCCAAGGATCTTTAGTGCATCCTTGGGAAGAACTGTAGTTTTGCATGAAGGAGGCCTCAGCTTCAATTCTTTGCATCTTCAGTTAAACTGGGAACTCAGGCATTTGGGGAAACAGTTCCACATGCCACCTTAGAGAAGCATTGCCAATACGGGGCTAGCTGGATCAATATAGCCTCACCCAGAATCAGGTGGGTTCATATGTTGATATGTTTAAGCCTCAAATGGCCAGCTGCTTACTTACATCAAATGGAATTGGGAACAATTCACCATAGAAGTCAATGACTAATGCTCCTGCTTATACCATCCACCTCTTTGTATCCGTCAAAATGAGTTTGTAGCAACGTATCCAGTATAATAGCATTCACTAGAATTGCAAAGCTCTGGATTTAATTTCGGTGAGTACTCGACTTGTGCATAGCCTACAATAAAATACTATCCATTGTAAGTAAAGGTGTCAGAATTAACTCCTAAGTAATATTTGCTTATGCAGTGGAAAACCCCATTGACTTCACTGCATTGTTAATGCAAGTAAGATATTTCATGATTAAGGCTCTTTATACTTTAAAACACAACATTGATTTTTGTGAAATTACACAATGAAATTTAATATGCCTAAGTGATAACTGGGCTTTCTAGATGTTTCTCAGATATGTGCATTTAATATATAGAATGTGTGTGCGCGGTTGTGTGTGTTTGTGCACACATACACACACATTTAAAGAAGGAAATTTCAGTGTGACAAAAGGACATAATGGGTTAAAAACTATGTAAATGTTACTCTAGTTAAATTACAGCTTGTTGTTCAGATGAATACTCT
Organism: Podarcis pityusensis; assembly: GCF_964106645.2. Lineage (NCBI taxonomy): Eukaryota > Metazoa > Chordata > Lepidosauria > Squamata > Lacertidae > Podarcis > Podarcis pityusensis. The sequence continues at coordinate 32,079,712 of NC_138031.1, read as the reverse complement.
CCACTTCTCATATAGCTTTAAATTATGGACAAATGCTTGCAATTGTGAACTACCCTACATTGTGGCTGCCTGTTCCCAGGCTTCATCAACCCGAGCTGTCCAATGGGATTACTGTAAGCTTTCACGGCAGTCTGCCAGCCACTGATCAGAAATTCATATCCCTGGATGTTAGATTGCTCTCTTTATTCCATCCTTGTGATGGCTGTGATTGCTGTCATGGTGTTAGGTTAGAAATTAGCATTTTGTGGCCCAAATTTTGCCATCCAGAACATAATCAGAAAAGGGGGAAGGGAAGGGGGGCCAGTAAAAAAATAATAATCAAAGAATAGTAATTTCATCTGTCAAAGAAGAGAAATGCAGTGCTACCATGATACAGATGTCTACAAAACTTAGGCCAGGGAATGTTGTGGTATTTATGGTCTGATCTGGCAAAATGCATAGGGAGGTGGTGCTTTTTGCAAACCCAAGTATGTGATAGCAGATTAATGGCTGTTCTCTGCTGCTGCTGCAGCAGCAGCAACAACAACAAGATACCTTAGCTTCAGGAATGTTTACAGGAAGGAAGGAAGGAAGGAAGGAAGGAAGGAAGATTTTTAACAGATAGTTTCAATGACATGCTGAATTAATTACAAGAGGCTGGTTATCAGGAGGTCAGAGATGGACTTGTTAGCATTGTTTTGGGTCTAGAGACAATCGTAGTATGTATGTATGTATGTATGTATGTATGTACTGAACTGTAATTTCCCTTTCTAGTTTACATGTCTGAGTCCCAAAAGGATGAATGCATATTGCACATAGGGAATGCATATTTAACATACGGTTGTTAAAAGGAAATAAACATGGATAAACACCACAAGTCTATCTTCCCTTCCTCCCTGTTTTTTAAAATCAAATCATATTTAGCTATTGGAATTTTGATGAAGAAAAACACAGTTTAAGCTCTTTGGTGTTTTATGTTCAATATTCTTCCTATATTGCTTTTCTCAGGGTGCTGTATAGGATGCTATTAAACAGCCCTGCAGTAGTCACTGATCTGTTAATGTTCTGTCAAAACAATTCATTGATGGTTAATTACAGAAAATGATTTAAAGGAACTATTTATCTGAAGCTGTAGATAATATAAGGTAGGTCCTTGGTAGCTTGTTATTCTTTCTAGACACTTTGTGGACATGGTAATTCCCCCCCCCCCGCCCTGTCCTGTCATTAGTGCTAAGCAAACTGGAAGGATTCTGACATGTGAGGTGCACAGATTCTGCAAGGAGCCTTGATTTTTATCCAGCCAAGCCTATCTGTCATCTTTAATCATGCAAAAAGCAGGATTACTTAATCATTTCATTTTATTGAAAAGAAAAAGATTTACATTAAAATGATGACATGGAAAGGAGGGGGGGAAATTGAAAATGATTATCAAGAAAATGTAATGTGGAGACGAAAGCTCCATTGCTTTTGTGATGCTCATTTAAAGCAATGATCTAGTAAAGCTAAGATATAAAAGTAATGATGATGTTAGCTATTGGAGTATAACCATATTTCCTATGCATTTTAAAATGCATTTGAACGTAGTATCTGTTCTCAAGGGCAGCTCATCTCAGAGGCATTATTTTCCATCCCTCTTCTGCTTTTGTAAAATTGTACTTTTGCTAGATTTTGCTACCCTTGCTAGCATACAAGCCCTGCTAACAAGTGTGCTCTTTACTATTAATATGCACAAATTTATCTTTCTTGCATTGCCTTGAACTGTATGCCAGAATGAAATCCACTAATTAGATGCCCAGCTTCTGAAATCTTAATGTCCTCTTTCTTCCAAATTTGAATGTACGTATTTTTAGAAAGAGGGAAATTTATTAATTTCTCACATACTAAATTGTGAGTTTCCACCTCATGAGTTATGTTCAAGGGTCCTTTTAGCAAGCTTCAAACTATTATTTTTTTCAGTTTACTGTCTCTTGCCTTGGCTCCTTGGTTCACAATCGTGTTTCAAAAGCTTTAAATGTTTAAATGTCTGGTTAAATTCTGCATGTCACCTGTAAGAAATGGGAAGTACAACAGAAAGCCAAGTATTAGAACTTTTGTATGGTGAAGTAAGTTTTATTCATTTTAGCAAATGCGGGTTCACAGGTGCTTTTCAAAATCCAACAAGTGTTATGCACCGCCACAACTTGACTGAATGCATCACAGTTCTTTAATTTTTTAGATTTCAAGGCCCTAATCTGAATTAGTTGTGTCCTAGTTATTGGTAGTTAAAATCCACCAATCTGTGGTAAAATAACTGAATCAATTGCATATGTGAATGCAAAATTATACATATTTAAAATACATAAACATGCAATGGTATCTGAATACGATCTAGGTTTTTCTCAACTGACTTAATAAAACCTTGCACTGATCAGATATGCAGACAATTTAGGATGTGAGCCTAAATGTACTGGCTTTCAAGTAAGCTTCATCAAAATTAAAGAGACTTTGTTTGGACTGATTTGGAAGTATTACAACTGACATCTTCTCATAGATTGTTCGAGGGATACAACTTAACTGGTTTAAGGATAAAGTTGCGTGCAAAATTCTTTTTCTAGGTTTTATACATTTCAGCTTCTCATTCCTCTTCAATTTCAGCACCAGTGCAATGGAAACCTAGGAATTACAGTACAGAGAAAATGATACTGCACCGAGAAGGAAATACTATATATCAGTTGCTTTTGTAATGCCAACAGGTTTGAAGCTTGCTACTGGCTTGTTTGTTGTATTGAAACTATAATCGCTTGACTATTGGGTTGCTTCTGTGAGAATGGCTTGATAGGTAACTTTCTGCAGCAGCAAAATAATTAAAGTGTCATGGAATACATATATATATGTGTTTGTGTGTTATTTTGATGCATGCCAGTCAAAACTTTCACAGTCATCCTCTAAAAGCTAGGAATGAGTCTGATTTAAAACCCAGTATTACTAATTCAAATATTTATATATTGGTAAAGGTTTTTATAGTACTAGAACAATCTTTAAATTGGAATGTTTTTTCCTGTTTAAAGTGAACTCTAATGCTGTCTCAAGACTTTGTTTTCCTAATATTCTATATGATGATCTTTGAAATGTAGCTACATTTAGGTCTGAATGGTTTAAGAATAAATATAAATTCGCATCTCCCCTCTAAACTCTAAAGCAGGCTTCCAACTCTTTTGAGGGTCTAGCATGTAAAACTGGCAATGTGAAATACATATCTGCTTCCCTTAGTTATGAAGCAGACACCAAAATGTCATTGAACAAATATTTCAGTGCAATTTGGCTTCCAAGTAATGTAAGTAGTTTTCCATTTTCTTATGCTTAGTTTTGATAGTACTTTATATAGTTGTATGCAGGTTCCTATTTGCTCTGAAATATTTTTTTCCGGGCTGATGTATTATCACATGTGTTTTGTATTTACATAGACATGTTGAATTTTTGTTTGACTTCCTTGCAACTAACAGGAAATTTTGTTTTCCATCCTTTTCCATTTACAGCTTGTGCTAAAGTAATTGTACATTTATTTAAAATGTTTTCTTATTAATGCACAGGCCCAAATATTATCTTGCTGGATATTAATGGCCTTGAACTTAATGGAACTCTTTGGAGTTGGATAGGATTGACGGCCGCAGTGCATAATTTAAACCTGTATCTGATTAACCTTTTACTACAAAACTGGATAGTGTGTGTGTGTGTGTGTGTGAGAGAGAGAGAGAGAGAGAGAGAGAGAGAGAAAGAAAGAAAGAAAGAAAGAAAGAAAGAAAGAAAGACAGACAGACAACTTGGGTATATTTGGGTTTCTTACACTTAGAAACAATGGAAATTTGAGTTTAGACACCTGTTATGCTTATGCTGCAAAAAGTTTAAATTCTGACTTTGAGCACATCTTTATTTAATACGTCACATGTGATTATGCTCACAATCAACACTGCATAAAACGTTGATCATATTGCAATGGTTTTAACAGGTTATATTGTTGTCAGCATTAATTTATATCTCATTTCTTAATACTTCCCTACCCTTAAAAACTAAGCAAAGATAACATGGCATTTTAAGCATCTCTTAAGCATATTTCCAAAGATGAGCTCTAGAAACTGCAACGGTGTTGCTATAAGATTTAAACAATAGGTGGCAGTGTTACATAGATACAATTTCCTTTGGATTTTAAAAAGGATGGAAGCATTTAAAACGGTTGGTGCGTTGTTGTTACTGTACATAATTGCAGGTATAAGCAAATTTAATCTGGTTCAAGATATATTACAAAACTTTTCCTACCAAGTTATGGCTTTTTTCAAAAAAACAAATGACCAACATACGCAATAGCCTTTTCATGTCCCCCTATTAAATATTACCAATTAGAACATTACACAGCCTTAATAGGTTCCTATTGTGTAGCTGATCATAGATTTCATCAAATTCAATAGCAGCTTGTACACAGAAATCTTCAATTGTATTTTTTTTATAAAAAAATCCTTAAATTAAAAGTAACACACAAATAGAAAACAGTAGCTACAATATTCAAGAATAGCTGTGGTGAATCCTTTTCGGGAAATTAACAATCCATAAAATTAGGACCAGTTTAACACCCAGGTGTTGTATGCAATAGAACTTGAAAACTTACAGTCCTTACTACATCATTAGCCTGAATGAACACCCATATGGTATACTTATTGCCTATACCGTTCCACCCATATCTATATGATCTGTATCTTATTTTTTCTCCACATTTCTATGCAAGAGCTTCTTTTTCTTATGCAATATCTTCAAGGAAAGTAGCATCCCAAACCAAAATGCGAAGTGGCATTATTTACAAGGGAGATGCGTGCCTAAATCCAATATGCCAATACACATATTTGCCTGAAGTGTAAAAACACACACATACACATACAACAACCCACGTAATAAAGGCTGAAGCAGTACAAAAATGGAAAATGGTTGTAGTTAGCTTAAATGGGTTTGATGACACGAATGTGCATCTAAGATATGGCAATTTCAGCATGAAATAAAAACACCATACTGACCACTGCAGGATCCCTGCTCCATGTTTATGTCGTCTACTTCTAGGATACAGCTTTTCTATTGTGCCTTCGCCATGAAATACATGCATCACTGTGTGCTAGAGGCATCCATTCTATAATTTTAGTAGCCTTTTCTTTAAACCAGAAAACGTTTGCTGAGAGATACCTTAGTGGCCTAATCGGTACTAACCATTTTTATTTTTATTTTGCTCGATAACCAGTTTATTTTTTTTTATCTAAAAATTAGCATATTTCTAGGTCGGGGGGGGGAGAGAGAAGGAAGATATAGGATAATCATGCTGGGGAAAGGAGATAGCGATGGATAGCAGGCATGATGAAATGTGTCTGATAGGGTCGTTTTCTTCTGTACCACCATTTCCTTGCTGCTGTGGGATTACAGAAAATGGTGGCTTCTTATACTTTATGGAAAATGTAAATTTTACGGTATAACCTTTCTGTGGAATATGGATTTGCAACATCTCTGCCGCCGTCCAGCTTGCCATGTCAAATTTAGCAACAATATTGGCAATATTCTGTATACATACAGAAAGGCGTCATCAAATTGGAAGGCAGCATTTCCCTAAAACTGAAAATTATGGATTCAGTTACTAATAAGAACTAATGCTGACCAATCTCGTATGATGGAAAATTACAACCTTATCTGCAATACTATGGCACCCCCCCCCCAAAAAAGCCCAGTCTTGTTACCAAACAATTCTAATATGTGGAATAATTCAGGAAGGAAATAAAGTTTTCAGTGCTTGCTTTCTGTGGCCACCCAGTCTCAGCCTCAATATTTGATGGGCCCATAGGAATGACTGCAGTGATGTTTTGTAAATGAGACCCTTATCTGCTTTCTGGTTTGAAGGTAAGATGTTTATAATAGTATGAGCAGATTTGCCTTATTACAGTTTAGAAAAAGACTGTGGCTTTGTGGTGATGCTGATTCCCCCCCCCCCTTTTTTTCCCTCCCAGTTGCTACTTCATGAAATGGAATGGAATGGATGTAGAATATGTGACTAATAAAACTGATTTTATTAGCCACATACATTAAAAACAGAAGAGTGACAAGCAGAAATAAAGGAGCAGGATAGGGATAGAGGGGAAGGTGTGGGCTGCACTGGGGGAGCATTAGCAAAGACATCAATAAATCAAAGGATGACACCTATTCTAGTCAGTCAGAAGAGTGGTACAAAAGAATTTTCTTTGCAAATTATAAATACACGGATAGCTAAAACTGCAGGCAATGCAATCTTTTAAATTATTTCGTTTTATACATATTACATTTTACACGTTTAATTTTGTGCCGTGTTGTTTATGAACCAATAAAAATTGTGTTTGTGGATAAACACAATTTATTCTGAAGGAATCTTATTTTCTTTGGTTCTTTTTGGGTAAAAGAAAAAGAGAAATCTTAACAGGCTCGTACTGTATGAATGGTGGTGGTGGTGGGGTTACTTCCAAGTAAGTATGCTTAGGAACAGATTCTGCCTCAGATGGCAGCCTTTTATTTTAAAGGGGGGGGGGGAGAAGAGCTGAAATAGATATATGTCATACTTCCATATGAAACAGACCATAAGGAACTGGTAATCAAGAATTAATGATAAGACCTGCTGTAATGGATCAGGCCCAAATTTGTTAAGCCTTACAGATGTCAATGGGACCAATAGCTCAGTCCTTACTTAAATGTAGCTTCCCCCATAGTTCAGTGTGACATGCTGTCAAGGAAGTGTAGGCAGCCTTCCTCGCTTGAAACCCCTTGTTCTGTGTGCTGTGTGTGCCATTTGAAATTTTGGTTAAGTTTCAGTGCTGCTTATAGACCTCTTTCTGGATTACAAAACAGCGTAATCAAGATGGCAGTTCTGTTTTATCTCGGTAAACAAAGACAGCAGATCCTGAAATATCATTTACATGAGCACCTATGCTACTCCCATGCAGTGTGTCGTAGGAAATGCATGCCAGCTGGGAAGAGAAGTGCCACTATGCTTCAAGCATCCCCTTAACTTCCACTTCACCCGAAACACTTTTACATAAATGACTCGGTTGACTTCCTTTAGAGTAACAGCTGAGTGATGGCAATATGCAAAAACAATGGCCTGACTCCTTTCATGTGCCCCGATAAAAAGCCTTCAGTGGGATTTCATTGAGTTTGCCATATGCAATCAAATAGGAAAACAATGCTTGTTTTGTTGTCCCCCCACTATACTATATTAACTTTCTTTATTTCAAGCAACAATACCCTTCCATCATGAACATGAGCAATTTATTCCATTTGCATTCTTTTACCCTGTTATAGCTGTGCACTTAGCAAATGTGTTTGCAATGAGCTTGTGAGAGAAACACATAAAACTTCTTGTTGAGCATACCAATATGCCTTTGAGCCTGTGTGTGTGTTTCTGTTTTAAACTAACTGGTTTGCCTTGACACCAGTACTACACCAGAAATTTCTGTTGCATTTTTGAACCACCACACATCCATGAATGTGAAAAGAAACTGCGTTCAAAAATGTGCAAATGGAAGAGAAAATTTCAGTGAAATTCTCATGGATGGGGGGCAAGTTTCTTTTGCTCTGCTTGCCTCACTTTTGTGGTGGTTGAGGGCTGTCATAGGGGTGGGGCAGATTTCTGATTCAGTTTGCATTTAAAGGCAAACTTAGCCAACTTGCACTTGGCAAAGCAACTGTAACACAGCTATCTTTCAAAATTCACACGTTTCTGAATTTTGCAGTGAGTTCTCCAGCCAAGTGACATATACACCAGTGCATACATTATGGTAAAGTGTGCACATAAATGCACATATTGATGAAAATGACATTCAACAATGCATTGGATAAGGGTATATTACTTGCAAAAATGTGTGGATTTGTCAGGAGTGCATACAAAAATGTGTTTATTAGGACAAATTTGTACTAAAATACTGAAGCATTTTCACAGGGATGTTTTAAGTATAAAAAACTCAAATTACTGCATAAATATGGAGAACTGAATTTAAGATTGGAAAAATGAGAAACAGAGAGCACCTAAAATTGACAGAATCATCAATCACTACCTGTGAACGTCCTTTTTTTCATTCTACAAATCATCTCTCTTGTGCTCTGCATTTTGTACCTCAATTAAAGCCCAGGGGAAGATGTCCTGATATAACTCCTCCCATGGGACTCTTTCAGGAAGTGAGGGCAACTGGGAATGGGAAGGCTTTAGACTTCCAGATCAAGTTTTAATGGAAAGGGGGGAAGGAACCTGCCTTTGGCCACCTCAAAATGATAAAACCGAAACTCAAATCTCTGCACCCTACAAAATTCTGAAGAAATTCTTAAGTACCCAGAGAATGAGTCAGAAAAACAGAAAACGATTTTGGATGGGAAGAAAACTTTGGAGAAACTGAGGAGCAGATTTCAGCACTACTTAATAAAGATCAATCCTATGTGTGTCTATTCAGAAGTCAGTGCCATAGAATTCAATGGGACTTTCAAGTGTGCAGCTTTCATTAACTTTCCTTTGACTGCAATCATAAAATAGACTTTCCTACAAGGAAGGATGGACAAATCTGACAATTTTGGGTTCTCTCAGTTTCTCATTTTCCCAATCTCAATTTCAATTCTCCACATTTCCACATCAGTTTGTGATTTTTCTTTAAAAAGAAGTCCTTGTGAAGACTCATCAGTGAATTTCTTCTAATTTGCACATTTGTGTGCAATTTTGCCTAATATACACATTTTTCAGAGAAATGCCCCCTAACATAATGCATTTTTGTATGTTATTGTCACTAATATATGCATTTTATACACACTGTACCCTAGTATATGCATTTTTGTAATCATGACTTGGTTGGAGAACAGCATTGTAAGATTTGGAGATGTGAGAATTTTGAAGGATCGCTATGTTTCAGTTTGCAGATTGTTTCAGACAATGTGGATCCTTTAAATGCAAACTGCTCTACCTGGAACCAATTCCCATTGATATCATTGGGGCTTTCTTCTTTGTAGATATCAATGTTCTTCTGCATGGATGTGCACAGGATTGCCCTGTTAATATACTAGGGAAGACTGTGTGAAGCACTGCAAAACCCTATATTGCATGGATTATAGCAAAGGAGACCTAAGAAACATTTTCCTTGTTCTGACTGCAATGGTAAAAAGATGTCGGTGAGCGTCACACAAAAGCAGGAAACTAATAGTATGGCTTGACAACCCCCTTTATAGATTAAAACCAAATTTAATTTTAATATTGTATTTATAATCCCACTAATGTGCAACATTTGTTTCAATGCAACTTTTTAGGACAGTGAGAGGAAGGGAAAAAAAGCAATCTAATGCTACAGTAATAGCAAGTATACATGCCCTTTATATTCCGCCTGCCTGTAACACATTCGGAATATTTATTAAACACTCAACAGCATGAATTTTTTTGCAGAGCTGTATCGGATGAATCACTTGACCCTTAAGACTTGCTGTATCTCCAAATAGGCACTTAAGTTAGAACAGAGTGTATATATAGTCTCTCGCATCAGGTTAGTGTGTCTCATAATGTGGTATTTTACCAGCACTGTAGGGATGTTGTACTGGGACTGCTGGCGTGTCTGCAAGCTTAGAAACTTGGATGTTAATGGTCCGAGCTCCAGAGTTTCTACTTCTTTGTTCCAAACAAAGAAAAGGATATATTTGAACAATGTTAGACCCATTTGTCTACACAGGGCTGCTCTAGTGAAGATCTTTCAAAGCATACTGCGAAAACACCCCCTCCCTTGCTTATTTCTCATTTCATCAACATACAGCCTGGCAGCAGTAACAGAGTCCCTATAAAACATCAGATCGCCCAGCTCTATTTTCACAATGCGCAACTTTTCCTATTATTGTGTGAAACAGCAACATACTTCATGCAAAATCATTTAAATATTTTGCACTTGCACAATATGGTTACAACTCTGTGCAACTGGAAGTGTAAGATATATTTAAAATGTTATTTATTCATTAACAATTTAATGCTGTAATCCTATACACACTCAGTAAGCATGCATAGGATTGTGCTGTTAAACATTAAAAATGGGCACGTGGAAAGTTGGGAACTTTCTCAAATATCTCATTAGTCTACCTTAATATGAAATCTATGCTGAACATTTAAGATTATGTTCCATTAATAATATTTCATGATAATTGTGACATTATATATTCAGTGGTACTTGTAGCAGAGTAGCCTCAGAGATGTTGTCTGATATCAATTAGTGCTCTTAAAGCTTATCAAACAGATTTGAATTAATCGGTAATTTAAAGCACCATCTCTATGAGCTGTTTTTTGCTGGTACTTCTTAATGGGGACATTTTAATGTTTTAAAGGAAAATGTAGCATGAGATGTGTTGCTTAGTGTAAATTTCTAAAGGAAGAATGTTACTTACTAGATTCTTCAGCTGATTTTCAAAGCTAGACTCCTTGGGTTACAATCCTGCACATAGACTGACAAAATATCATTCAAGACAATGGGACTTAAGCAACCTCACTGGCTGCAGGATAGCAGACTTGAACTACAGTAATAAGCAGTAAGTCCTATTAAACACGATGGGATTTACTTCTGAGTAAACATGCTAAGGATTGTGTTGTAATATAAGCTCCCTTCAGGGGTATTCTAAGAGCTTTCGTTTGGAAATCAAACTACAGATGGTAACAAGTCTTGTTGAGATTGAGGGTATACATAGGCTAGATTAAATTTCAAAATTTAGGCACAAAGAAATTTTAGCTTGATTTTGCACACTAGTTATAAAAACAGTTTCACTTTATGAATAACACAGTGCTCTTCCACGTTATGTTGAATCAGAAATGTAGATTTCATTTTAAAAATAAACTGCAAAATGAGATACATGTTAACAGCCCCCGATTTATGCAAAACAGACCCATTGAAAGCAATGGGTTTTAAATGTATTCAGCAATGGTCTTAAGTAGTGTTAAATTTAATGTAAATATTCTATTACTATTAATTATTTTACTGTTTTTTTACTGTTCATAATAACTGAATGCCTGAATGCATATTATAAAAATGGAACAGAATTCTGCATGATGAAAACACGGGTGTCACAGGAAAACAGAAACCTGCTCTTCCCTGTTTACGTATTGCCAAACCGCCTCTCATGTTGCCATTCTGCTTTTCAGTGAAACTGTTTCTGACTGGCAAAGCCCCAAAAGTTTTGAATTAAGTCTGCTGTGGAAAGAAATGCAAGTTTAGTTATAATCACTGTTACTTAAACACATTAGTATCTGGAGGTTCAACTTGAGAATGGTTTTATTTTGTGGGGGCGAAATGAAGGATCCCGCTAAAGCAGCCTGCCATTTTACAAAGTGCATTCTTTACCAATGAAAATTATTCAAAAATTATCAAACATTAGTGCCAAGGTGAATGTGTTTGTGCATTACAGGTACATTAGCCTTTCTTCCAAGTATCATGAGTTTGTTGTTCAAGAGTGGTATTTTGCAGATTTTCTAGAGTGCAGTTAACAACAGCATGTGTCCTGCTTGCAGCTTAGAATGCCAGTCCTTTAGACGTGTATAGCTACAATGATATTGAAGGGGGAAAGGGAGGGAAGAGTCACAGTCTCATATTTTTTTTATAGGATAAAAAAATTAGCAGCTCAGATCTGACATGTATAGCTAGCTGCCTGTCAGCTGAAATTCTCTTGCAATTCCTTACCATACTAAAGTGCTTCAATTTTCTCAAAATTTCTAGATCTTGCTTCTCCAACTTTCTCCCAAATAATGCTCCTGTTACCTGAACATTAAGGCATTAATACATTAATGCAAACAACCTGTGGAACTTTGCGTTCAGTTTTCAAAATGTTTATGTATTAAAAATTTCTCCCCCATTTCCAACAGCCAGCTGAAAATTTGACACAGCATTGTGTCAACACAAATGTTTCTGCATTATGTCAAGCGTTGCCAGTCTTACGCATTTTATTTTTATTTATTTGAAATTGTTTATATCCCACTCCTTTCCCCCAAAGGAGATAGGAATAGCCTACAATAAAAGCAGTAAAAATTCATAAAATATAGGAGTTGTGATCTCTCTGCCTCAACCTCATTTGCAATTCTAACTTGCAACGGTGTTCTAAATTTGAAACGTCATTGAATATTTAATTTTAAGAGTAATTTTACTCTTCCCGATATTAAGTCGGAATCTCCTTTCTTGTAACTTGAAGCCATTGGTTCATGGCCTACCCCCAGGAGAATAATAGCATAATAACCCGCTCACCACACACAGTTTAAAAGGCCATACATTGTTTAATTAGCCAAGGGCCTGGGAAAAGAGAAATATTTTTGCCTGGTGCCTAAATATATGTAAGGAGGGTGCCAGGCAACCCCCCTTGGGAGAGCATTCCACAAGCAGGGAGCCACCACAGAAAAGGCCCATTATTGTCTTGCCACCCTCCAGACCTCTTGCGGAGGGGACACACAAAGAAGGGACTTAGGCCGGGCCGATTCATATGGGAAGAGGTGGCTCCTGAAGTATTGCAGCCCTGCAATATTTAAGGCTTTACAGGTCAAAACCAAGATTTTGAATCAGGCCCAGAAACTAATTGGCAGCCAGTGCAGTTGGCCCAAGATAGGTGTAATATGCTCAAACTGTCTGGCCCTGATAAGCAACTTGGCTGATCAGCACCAGCTGAAGTTTCTGAACTGCCTTCAGAGGCAGCCCCATGCATAAAACATTGCAATAATCTAGCCTCCATGTGTAGATGATTTTTCCTACTGCACGTGTTCTACCCTGGGCACATGGAGATCTGCAGGGGCAGTGACAGTGACAGAATGGAAAAGGCTGGGTTAGGAAACATGCCTCACCACTCTCCCCATATCATGTGGGGGGTGGGGGGGGAGGGAAATGACTGAAGAGGACTGTTGTAATTGGAGTTGCACACTATGTGCACTGTATAGTTTGGCTTATACAGAGCAAATTACAGTGGAACCTCAGGTTACATACGCTTCAGGTTACAGACTCCACTAACCCGGAAGAACTTTGCTTCAGGATGAGAACAGAAATCGTGCTCCGGCGGTGTGGTGGCAGCAGGAGGCCCCATTAGCTAAAGTGGTGCTTCAGGTTAAGAACAGTTTCAGGTTAAGAACGGACCTCTGGAACGAATTAAGTACTTCCGAGGTACCACTGTACAGAAAATGTCCAAGCTTTTCCTGCTTTTCCAGAGGATTTCCTCCCATTTTGTGAGAAGAAGCACGAGACACAACAGCCTCATCACATTATATCAGTAACATGTGGCTACACCTAGATAGGCTGGGATGGTGGCTTGAAGAGGTTTATCATGGTTTATGCTAGGTGTGGGGAACCTGTGGCTCTCCACATGTTGTTGAACTACAACTCCCATCTGCCCCGGCAAGCATAGTCAATGACTAGGGATGATGGGAGTTGCAGTTCAGCAATGTCTGGAGAACCAACGGTTCCCTACATCTGGCTTATGTGAAGGCCTGCCCTCGGCTTCCTAACCTATTATTCATTGCTTTGTATCATGTGGATGCTTTAGTGTCCAAATAAATGGAGACTTCCAAGGTTTCGCTCCTTCCTCCTGGGCCGTGTTCAGAAAGTGGTGGGGGGGATGAGTGTTCAGACCCCTGGGCCCTCACTTGTGGGGTGCCTCAGGGTTCCGTCCTCTCCCCCATGCTTTTTAACATCTATATGAAGCCGCTGGGAGAGATCATCAGGGGATTTGGACTGGGTGTCCATCAATATGCAGATGATACCCAGCTCTACCTCTCTTTCAAATCAGAACTAGTGAAGGCGGTGAAGGTCCTGTGTGAGTGCCTGGAGGCGGTTGGAGGTTGGATGGCGGCTAACAGATTGAGGTTGAACCCTGACAAGACAGAAGTATTGTTTTTGGGGGACAGGGGGCGGGCTGGTGTGGAGGACTCCCTGGTCCTGAATAGGGTAACTGTGCCCCTGAAGGACCAGGTGCGCAGCCTGGGAGTCATTTTGGACTCACAGCTGTCCATGGAGGCGCAGGTCAATTCTGTATCCAGGGCAGCTGTCTACCAACTCCACCTGGTACGCAGGCTGAGACCCTACCTGCCCACGGACTGTCTCACCAGAGTGGTGCATGCTCTAGTTATCTCCCGCTTGGACTACTGCAATGCGCTCTACGTGGGGCTACCTTTGAAGGTGACTCAGAAACTACAACTAATCCAGAATGCAGCAGCTAGACTGGTGACTGGGGGCAGCCGCCGAGACCACATAACACCGGTCTTGAAAGACCTACATTGGCTCCCAGTACGTTTCCGAGCACAATTCAAAGTGCTGGTGTTGACCTTTAAAGCCCTAAACGGCCTCGGCCCAGTATACCTGAAGGAGCGTCTCCACCCCCATCGTTCTGCCCGGACGCTGAGGTCCAGCGCCGAGGGCCTTCTGGCAGTTCCCTCATTGCGAGAAGCAAAGTTACAGGGAACCAGGCAGAGGACCTTCTCGGTAGTGGCGCCCGCCCTGTGGAACGCCCTCCCATCAGATGTCAAAGTGATAAATAACTACCTGACATTTAGAAGACATCTTAAGGCAGCCCTGTTCAGGGAAGTTTTTAATCTGTGATATTTTACTGTATTTTTGGTTTCTAAGAAGAGTTCCTCTCTGGATGTCCATATAGGCAGAAAGTGAGGATGCGAGCTGCACCTTTCCCTCAGGGGTCCAGTACCATGTCTTACACAACTCTGAACCCCAATGCTGCAAAGCAGATATTCAGGAGGTATAGACTGCAAGTAGAGAGAGGAATAACAAAGATACCTGGCATCTCCTTCGTTCCTCCATCCAGATTCCTCTGGATCAAAGAAGCCTTCCACGGAGATAGTCTGTCTGCTCACAGGGGCCAAAGTCTGAATTCAAGCCAAGGTTATTTGGGCCACAAGGCCCTGGTATTCAGACTTTTACAGACTTGGGGCAATGGCTACATCATCCAAAATGTGATTTTAGTTGCTAACGATTTTCAGCATAGGATACGAAATACTTGTTTGATGCTGCAATCCTATGCACGCATATTAGGCAGTAAATTCTGTTAAACACAATGGGATTCATTTTAAGGGTACTCTAAGAGCAAGATTGCCAAAAGCAAGTAGTGGACCTATACATAGACAGTTGCACATACACAGAGCCTGTTCTCTTTTGCCGAATCCATGGAGCCTAGTGATGAGGCCATCTGATGTAAGGGGACAGAGTAGAAGTGGTAAATGATACAACCATTGGGATTGTTTTAAAAAGAAATTGTTGAAACCATTGTCTCTGAAACGATTCCCTGGATTCCAATGGAACAGCTATGGAATAAGGAGTGTGAGAATGTAGTTTAGCTTTATTCAGTTATCTGAGTTCTGAAGATTTTATTTTTTAAAAGTTTTGGCTGAAGAGATTCTTTGTTTTTCAGTAAGACAACCACCCCAACCCTTTATGACCCTTTCTGAAGGGAATGGTTTTTTATCTTCAGGGATAAATTCGTAAGATAAACAAAGTCTTACAAGCAGCAGACTTATGCTTTCCTTCCATCTTTTGAAGATATAAGATCCTTCCGGGGATTTTATTTTGTTAACGAAATATTCTTGAATTTGCTCTGTGATTCCTTCAAGCACATAAAAGGTGCTCCTTGTAAACAGGTCTCCATGACCTTGTGCTTCAGATCATAGGAAGGCTGTTGAAAGTTTTCTGAATAAAGGTGCAATGTTCTAAATTAAATATAGATTTGGGGTTCAGTGCCTGCTGAGCTGAACGCAGGAAGATTGTAGGACCAGTCAAAGCAAAGTGACTGACACAGATGATCCCCGTCAACTCTTCATTTGCCATAGCTGTTGGCTGTTCATTTAGACTGATGCTGTTTCCATGCTTTGAAATATCCTACAAGAATGTATGCTGGTGGAAGTATCTATTACAGTTGAAAATATTAGTAGAATCTCAAGGGTTTCTCATAAATGGTGTGGTTTACCACATTCCCCAACCTCGTACCCTCCAGGTATTTTGGGCTATAACTCCCAGCATTCAGATTCATTGGTTCTCCATGAGTTCATGCATTATGGGAGAGGGAGAAAAGATTTTCTGTATCTGGTTTCTCTATTTACAGGTAGGTAGCCATGTTGGTCTGCTGTAGTCGAAACAAAATAAAAAAAATCCTTCCAGTAGCACCTTAGAGACCAACTAAGTTTGTTATTGGTATGAGGTTTCGTGTGCATCTGAAGAAGTGTGAATGCACACGAAAGCTCATACCAATAACAAACTTAGTTGGTCTCTAAGGTGCTACTGGAAGGATTTTTATAATTTTGTTTTCTCTATGTCATGCATAATTTTATAAACCTCTGTCATGTTACCTGTTACTCGTCTTTTCTCTAAACTCAAGGCCTGGATGAACAGGACTGCTCTTAAATTCCCCCTGAATGTTAATAATGAGAGAGGCAGAGGGACCTAACCATGGAGGGCCTTCCATAAACTGGGAACTGCTGCAGAGAAGGTCACAGTTCAGTGTCAACTGGCCGGCAGTGGCACCACCAACAAGGCCTCTCCTCCCCTGCCGATTGCAGGGCTCAAGATGGTTTATATCTTCTTGTTTCTGGCCTTGGATATCAGCTTGCTATTGAGAATATTAACCTCCATTATGCCTACCTGAACAAGGCTGTTGCTCTTATGGCAAGAAATACACGATACAGAACCGATTATTAGGCTCTTCACCTCCACAAATACAAGATAGACCCAACTGGGAATAGAAACAAATAAGAGACCATCCGTGTTAGAGGTGACATTAGAAGAGATGAACGAAGATGTTTTCAGCAGCAAACAAACCAATCATAATTTGCCTGCTATTAATCACTGCTCTCTTCAGGATGTATGTGTCCCTTAAAGGGAGACATGGCACTTCCCGAATGTCTCCTACTGGATAAGAGAAAACAGACTAGTTAGTTAGTGGCTAAGAACACCCTGATGCTTGGTGCTACAAATTGAAAGTGAAGGTTACTTTCTTTGTAGACTTTATCTTAAAGCAGTAAAACGGGTAGCAGCAGCTACAACTGAAAGTATTGATTTTGTAATTTCAGCAAATTAAGAACAAGACAGGAAACCTATTAAACCTTTCCACTGATTGCCAGGGCACTTTTTGGCGATGCTGGTGCTGACATTAAAATTACATACACCTGTCTCTTTAAAGCAAAAATATACATCTTGGGGGGAAGATAGTGACAGCTAGCATGCGGGAAGAGATTTTTGTATGACTTTGTGTGAATTCACCTTTCAAACGTGGAAACATTTGAAGCAAAGATGACAGGAGCATTGAGCATCACCTATAAAATATTCGCACTGTAGAGTTCGACTTGGAGGTTCCTTTTATTGCATTTTAATAAATTAACATTTCCACGAAGCCTGGAGATTTTTTTGTAATAACAGCAAAGAGGGTAACTTATCTGTCAGAACTTTATGAGTAATGATTATGTAAAAATCCACATAACAAAAGCTAACAGCAGAAATCATCAAATTATTCTCTTCTGTATCCACATATGAAACAAGTTTTATTTTATTGCTATAAAACAAGAGTGACTTCAATTAAAGCAATTGGGGGAGAGGAATTAACTTATAATAATACTGCATTTTTGTCGATTAGAGGGCTTAAGATTTCTTGTTTCAATAGAAAGTGTTTTTCATCTTTCCCTCTTTGAATTAAACTGTTACTGTTTCATATACTGAAGTACCACCCATCTTTTCATACTGTTCGTTAGAAGAATGGTGTTTAAGTTAACATACCAGATCAAGTCATTAAAATGACACTTTTGGAGCACTGAGTTGCAATCACACACACAAACACCACAGAATGATTTCTCAACTCAAAGTCATGATAATTCAGTCGAATTAACTTGCCTGAAGAAGCGAAAGTTTCTATCAAACTTTTCACACATCTCAGTATAACTCCTGTTCTATTAATTGTATACTTTCCATGGTTTTATTTATTTATTGCAGAATTATTGAAATCACAAGCTATGTGTAACATAGTTTAAATTTTCTTTCCGTTTGCTTCTTTGAGCATAACATTAACTTTTCTTTTTCTAACCAATATCTAGAAGTTATTTTCATTGTATTCCCACTAATCATTGCCAAAGCACCACTTGAGAACCTCATAGTAATATCTGAAGTGCATGAGCAGATTCATTTCTCTTATTTCAGTTGTCATCCCAGTGGTACAACATGACTCTTTATCCTCCCATCTGGAATAATGAAATGCCTCTGGAACTGTCTTACTTGCTAGCTGCAGTAATATGCTGATCAGGACTGTGTGAAGTCAAGTTGCCACCAACATTTTAAAGTTTCAAAACCAGAAACGTCATGGTAGGTTTTATCTAAATTCTGCAGGGATTTGGGGCGATTTGTAAGGAAACACGATAGGATTTTCATTGCTTTGGTCTGCATGCAGTGTAGTGGTTCAAGACAACACACCTCACTAGCCTTGCTTTCCCCCCTCCTCAAGTGTTGCAGGTCTTAGGGTCCCTTCCAACTCTACAATTCTATGATTCTTTGAAGCGCTTTTGCCTGGCTGCACTGCAAATTATTATTATTATTATTATTATTATTATTATTATTATGCAATAAAACATCAAAAATTAAAAACTTCCCTAAAGAGGGCTGCCTTCAGATGTCTTCTAAAAGTCAGATAGTTGTTTATTTCCTTACCATCTGATGGGGTTCCACAGGGCGGGGCACCACTACTTAGAAGGCCCACTGCCTGGTTCCCTGTAGCTTCACTTCTCGCAGTGAGGGAACTGCCAGAAGGCCCTCGGCACTGGACCTCAGTGTCCGGGCTGAACGATGGGGGTGATGCTCCTTCAGTTATACTGGTCCAAGGCCATTTAAGGCTTTGAAGGTCAGCACCAACACTTTGAATTGTGCTCGGAAACATACTGTGAGCCAATGTAGGTCTTTGAAGACTGGTGTTATGTGGTCTCGGTGGCTGCTCCCAGTCACCAGTCTAGCTGCCGCATTCTGGATTAGTTGTAGTTTCCAGGTCACCTTCAAAGGTAGCCCCATTAAGAACATGCAGTAGTCCAAGCGGGAGATAACCAGAGCATGCACCACTCTGGCGAGACAGTCTGCAGGCAGGTAGGGTCTCAGCCTGTGTACCTGATGGAGCTGGTAGACAGCTGCCCTGGACACAGAATTGACCTGCACCTCCATGAACAGCTGTGAGTCCAACATGACTCCCAGGCTGCGCACCTGGTCCTTCAGGGGCACAGTTACCCCATTCAGAACCAGGGAGTCCTCCACACCTGCCCACACTCTGTCCCCCCCCCCCAAACTGCATCCTTGTACTGTACTAATGCCTCTTGCTTGCCTGGACGAAGAATGGGGTTGGGGGAAAATCTCAAGTATTCGCATTACTGGAATGCCATCTGCTTTTATAAAGGTAAGATTTGCATCTTTTGCTTCAGCCACTTTTTGCCTCTGGCCCCAACCTCCACTGGCAGGTGGGTCCAGAAGGTGACTCATGAGGGAATACAGTGTTTGGGACTAAGCCCACACCTGGCCTAGGCCACAGCTACAAGCCTGCCACAGTGAGAAACCCTTTGTCTTAAAGTGTGAGTGAAACAAAGCAAAGCTGTGAATGTCCCCTGTCTGAAACTGTTGCCTGCCAGTGTATACAATACTGACCTGGACCCTATAAAACCCATAAAGCTCCCAATTATGCGGTTATCTGAACCTGAGGTATTGCACAAATCTCACAAAAGCTGGTGCAGGGAAAGTCTCTCTGCCTGTGTCGCACCCACTCTAGGTCTTGGCCCTGATGTCTTAGAACTACAGTCAAATAATGACTGGTCTTTCTGCTTTGGGCTCCAGGTTTTGTGATAATCATCCCATTATTTAACTCCCTGATCATCTATTGACAGAATAGATTGACAGAACCCACAAGCACTTTGCGCCCACAGCTACACCTGGAATAAATCTCGTTCTCCAATCTCTCTTTCTCTTCATCAGCTCTAGTGTTGAGTGAACAACACCACAGACTCCCTGTGCCATGTTTTGACCCACTAAGGCAACCAGCTTTCTAATTGTTTTGGACCACAACTCCCAGCAGCTCCTGGCTGAGGCTGATGGAAGCTATAGTACAAAGCATCTGGTTGACCTCAGATTGGTGAAGGCTGCTCAAACACCATGGGTGAGAGAACACAAAAGCGTATATTTTTGCCTATACATATTGTTTGGGGTGAGCAAAGAGGAACACACAATTAGAAAGGTATGTTTTTGTTTGCCTTCAAGGGTAAAATATGGAATGAAAAGAACTATATAAAAAATGAAGGCATAATCCAATGTTGATCAGTATTTATATTGCTTAAAATAGAGCTCTGATTGTTCTGGCATGAGGCAGGGCCTTCTCAGCAGTGGCCCCTGTCTATGAAACTCCACCCTGACTGAGATTCATTCAGTTGTCCCCTACATTGCTGACATTTAGACCTCAATTAAAATGTATTTATTTTGCTAGTTATCTCTTCATTTGAACACAGGGTTTATTGTCTGTTGTATTGTGTTTTAAAGGTTTTTATTGATCTGTTGATATTTTAATTACTGTTTTATATTTGCATTGTGCTTTAAGACTGTTGTTACTTATCCTGGTCTCTGACAAGGGTGTAATTAATTAATTAATTAATATATTTTATGCTTTTTGGGGGGGGGGACCCCATCAAAAATTCCTAATAAGGTTTAAATATTTAAAAAACCTGAACTAATCACAACCAAGTGCAATGTAATAAACGTCAATCCATGTTGGTTAATGGGAATTGTTAATTAGCAACAGATTAATGACTGTATTTAACAGATTAAATCTGGGTAGCAGGATGTGGAAAATTTGGAATGTATCCAACTGAATTCTACTCAGCGTAGACCCATTAAAATTAATGGACCACAGTTGTATGTTGGATGCATCCCGTTCTGCGGAGCTAAGAGATATATGAATTTATCACAGAATTTATACGGCAAATGTTTCTAAAAGAAACCAAGAGGTAATCGTGGAAGATACGTAAAGGAAAGGAACAAGAGCAGAGAGGCAAAAACAGATGAATGAAATTTCTGAACAGGCCAGAAGCTTACAGTATTGTTCATACACACATGATATGCATCCATGTGTTGATAAATAGCTCATTTCACATGCTACAGCGGTATGTGAATACTGATAGGCTGTAGATAGCCATTATCACTTATTAGGATAACTTAATTAAGCTAGCTTATTAAAACCCTTTAATTCATTAGTGACAAAATCTTGATTAGTACATTTTCCTTCTAGGTGACCTTATAATTTAATAGAAAATGAATTTTTAAATGGAGAAAAATGCCTGTGGCAGAGATTTTGTGTAAATGAATAGAGTTTGTAATACACACAGGGATATAATCGAGCCTAATTAGTGAGGGTGCAAATGAATTTTTATTTCATACACCAGAAGTGTCATTGATGAGCCATGGTGTGGAGTTTGAAATGCATTCAGATTGGCAGTGTGAGACTGAAGTCTGTGGGAAAATCACTAGCTAATTCATTGATTGCCCCTTGGAAATACTGCTGTTAATTGTTAGGTAATTAACATGGCGCTACAATTATGTTGGCCTTAGGGGGTGATTAATGTTTCAATATGTCACATTAGCAGCAGCTAGGTTTTTAAAAGCTTGCTTTTTCACATGGCTGTGAGACAGATGGCATATTGTCCCTGGAAATTTGTTTTCTTTTACTAGAGTTTAAACCAAGGTTGGAACTTCCCCTCCCCCAGCTGCCTCGCACACATACACAACCCTCAAGCTTATTTCCATAGGGCAAGTTGTTAAAACCTGTGCATCTGAACCAACGGGATCTGGGCTGCCAAAAGGATCGGTCCTGCATCTGCCGCAGACACGGACGGAAGCGTTCCTTTCCCCTAACATGTGAAATCAAAAGTGTGTCGGATTTTAGGGGAACAGCCCTTCTGCCGCCCAGCAGCTTTCCCATTATTTAGTGACTGTGAGAAGCAAAGGATTGGCCAATGTGATATTTATTGTGATCAATACAATTTAAGTAGAAGCCAAATAAAAGCATGTTGAACAAATGCGTTTAGTAACACTAATATTGAGTACATTAATGTCGGCACACTTCGGTGCTTCACTTATTTTGAGTTGAAATCTATGTTCTTCTTGTTGTTTAGTGATTCGGGTTAACATTTATCCGGTTGGCAGCTACCACCTGTTAGAACTGTACCTCAGGTTTGACTTTAGTGCTAAGTATCCAACTAGAATTGTATGGAATATTATCCACCTTTGATTTCCAGACAGAAATGAGCAGTTTTAAGAGCTTTTCCACACACACAACCCCCCTGTCCCAACACACACACACACTTGGGACCCCTACATACTTTCTATGTAGGGTTTTCAGACACAGGGTTTATTGCCTTAGTTTTTCTGATTATACTGCTAATGCTTCTGTCACAGTTTCTAATGTTCTGTTCACAACTGCAGCACCCGTTGCATTACAGAACTGGGTTGTTTTTTTTTAACCGATATTCTGGCACCTGACACTATATTTCATTCACACCAGTGGGCATGATGTAACACAGCAACAAACTTCACTGGACAGCATTGCTACTCCCTGTCCACACATGCATGCTTCTGTTCTCCCATGAGAATGGCAGGAAATAATGGTATGCTAGTATACTACTCCAATCTCCATGGGGGGGTTTTAATGGGGTTGCAAATGGATTTCTTCTGGAAGCAATAAACACAGAAATGAGTGCTTACAGTAGATTCCACTAGATTTCCAGAAGTGTATTTTACATCATGTTCACATACAATGTAGAAATTAATAGGGAAACACCAGAAAAATACAATAAAGTGCCATCTGAACGCAGCCATTGTCTGCAGCTGCAAAGGTAGTGTGTCGCTGGTGAATTTATACTGGACCATCCACACACCCCATCCTGCTTTATTAGTTCTTCCAGTGTTGTTGAATTATTGCCATCTGAAGGGGCACTCTTGCATCATAGCACAGCAAAAGTGTGACACAACATTTGTGAGGTAAAATGGTACAGGATTCTAGCAGCGAGTTACGGGGCATCCGTCAACTGGAAAGAAAGCAGGATTCCCTCCCCCAAACTTTTGCAAGTGCAAATAGTATTGAAATTATAACTGCTCTGATGCCATTAAGCGTGTTCTCCTTCACAGAGAGCACGTGTTGTGGTGGGGGCCGCGAGGACACTCCAAAGTTGGGGGCGGGCTAATTGATCGTTGGCCACTGATGCCATTTGTTGATTGACAGCCAGAAATGCTAAAACTTCTTGCACGAAGCTAAGGCTTCCTCTTTTCGCCTGTGCATCGGATTGCCCATCCCTCCCTCCCTAGAATAGGGTTGTTCACTTTGACCTTGCTATGCCTGTCATGGGGTCTTCTGCTTTTGGGCAGGGGTCCGGTAGGAATTTTGTCCATCTGGCTGACTGGCTGGGGCCATTTGGTTTTTGCCTACTGCGTAGCAAATCGTCACAACTTGTAAGGTTGCGGTTAGGCATTGGTTTATGGTTTGGTTGGTTGAGGGGCATGGATTGGCTGTGCCTGCCCCTCTAATGCTGCTGCTGCAAGGGATTCCGTTAAAGGAATCAGGGGCTAACTATTGCTTGTCCACTCTGTCAAGGGGGCTTGGGCCATAGCAATGAGCTCCTGGTTGCATTTGGGGTGAGGGCAGGTTCCCTGCTCCGTTGTTACCTCCAAGTGTATTCCCCTATTCTGACTTTCGCATCGTGCGGAATGTCAGTCTGTCCCCCACGGTGGGGGCAGATAGTCGCAAGCAATGCCTAAGCAACCACTCACAAATTTGTATTTTAATAAAGTTGTGGCCAAAATTATGCCAAAAATCTTAATCAAAAATTCTGTGTGATGTGTGAGTTATTGGGGTGGCCCTGGGGACCTCAACACGCAATAAGCACAAATCAACATATAAGCAAAAGAAGTGTCTGGAGGCATCCTTCGATGGCTGCTTTGTTTAGACAACAGAGTTGTCCTCCACACATACTTTGAATCTGCGGAAAGTGAGGAACAGCTGTCTCTGCCTCCACACTGTATGTGCTTTCAAACATGAACATATAGCATGACCATGCATGTCCAGCATACAATTGCCTCCCATTGCAGGGGGGTGTATGGAGAGATTTCCACCTTTAGCAAGAGTCCAGACCCCCTTGAATGTTTGAGTTTCTTTTTTTTCCCAAGTCCTTCTAGCTTCTAAATGGTGGGGAGGTAGGTACCATTTTGGGATCTCCCTCAGGTGCAAAAATATCTTTGGCTGGCCCTGGCTCAACAAGGCCATGAAAAAGAGGTGAAGAGGTCATCTCTGGGCTTGTACATAAGCATGGATGTTCTGTTCGGCTGTATATTGTAGTGCTGGTACATTGGAAATATTCCATGTAGACTTTGTGTGGCCTGGCTATGGAGACCTCCAGCTTTCAAAGTGGTTTCCAAAGACAGTTGATTTCAAACTGGGCTTCCTGGATTCGGGAAGAGTTTATTCAACCTTTTGATGCGGCATATTGAAGGAATACATCCAAATCAGTTTTAATGAAAGCAGCAGCAATTGTGTTGGCAATCTAGCTAACATTTTGCATCTTCCGCAGTGGTATAGACCTAGGGTGGATCTACACACAAGGGGAAAACCACTATAAATAAGTAAAAAATTAAATCGTTATAACAAAGGAGGGGGGGACCCACTATGGAAAATCACTCAAAATATTTTTGATGCCATCTGGCGTTGCATGTTTATAACGCATTCAAAACGCCGTTTCTTGACTAATGTAGCTGAGTCCTTGATGTTGTTCCAGGTCCCTTGTGCAGGGAGAAAAGCAGCTTCCACAAAAATGCAGTGCCAGATGTTCACAGAAAATTCTGAAAAGTGTCCTTTCTCTAGGGAAAGTGATGAAAAAAGAAAAATCTCTGAAATTTTCTCAGAGAAATCTTTCAGATCTACTTACTTTACTTACCACATTTCTTCTTCTATCATGGAATTCATGGCAATATCAGACAGCATTCCCATGTGACCCCAGGCACTGACCAGACCCAGGTCCGCTTAGCTTTAGCAAAGTGGTTGCATCATGTGCCTTCTAAACATGCCAAGAACATCTCTTGCTTCTTACAAGTCTGAGACAAAATACAACATCCCAAGCTTTTACAGAAACTCATATGGCTTAGGCTGTCTTGTTTCTATTATGCATTCTCCCCCTTCCAATACACACACATTAGGTTCTATCTAAAAAGACTAGCATCAGTTGATTTGAGCTATTGTGATTAATTCTCAAGACGCCGTTAGTTGCTCTGCATCATGTGTAGATATTCATATCCTTCAAAAGTGTTCCAACAAGTTTCACCTGGCAGACGGAACCATATGCTGCAATGCAAAATGGTTTTCAGTTTTCTTGTAATATATCAGTACTGTATAGCTCCATTAAAAGGATATTTTAAAATGTCAGATCTGGAATAGTTTCTAAAATGCTTGTAGGATTTCTCTCTCTTTCTCTCTCTCCATGTCCAATTAGGGCACATTATCCAAGAGGTGTAATGGACTCCAGGCTGTTCAAAGGATCATGTTCTATTATAAGAATGCTTCATTTCTCCCCCTTTTTCCTGTGAAAATTCAAGATGTCATCTTCCTTGGTAGCACCATACTGTGGTCTTTGTTATTACTTCAGTCACTGGCTTTTATATTGATTGTTCCACTTCAATAAATGACAGAAACCTTTCTCTGCAGCTATACCAGCTATTAACTTTTAATTTCCATTAAAAGCTAAATTTTAGGGGGCTCTAATGCTTTAAATTTAGCATTTTAGATTTTTTTTTAAAACCCTAAACACTTAGATTTGAATGCTTCTTAATCTCCCTTCTTTTTTCCCAGTGAAAAATGAATGTATAGTTAAATGCGCAGGCAAGGTTTTCAGAATATTGGCTAGATTGGAGGAAGCTGTTGTTTTGAGATTCTGAAGTTGGGTTGTATTTACTTTTACTTTAATATGCATGTTTAGAATAATGCAAATTCAGTTTAGGATGGGGCTGGAGTGTTATTACTAAACTGCACGAGCACCTCAATTCAGAAAGATGGTTCATTACTGTCAATACCACAATGCATTTTTCTTGCAGTAGCAGGAAAGTCAACATGTGATAACTGCAGATTATTTCATAGCTCGTTTTTAAAAGTAGCTCTGAGGGGCAGATAGTAGCTCTTCTGCAAACCTCCAATTTGATATTCACAGAACTCCTGTTTTTTTAATAGCCCATTCACACTGTGAAGGGAAGAATTGGCATAGCAATGGTTGAAAATTGTTGTTTCGACATTGGGTTTTTGTTTTGTTTTATACAATGCTTTGTAAACCATCCTGGGCTCCTTTGGAAGGAAGAGTGGGATACTAAATAAATAAATAAATAAATAAATGGGGAGGAGGTCACTTAAAGGGTAAATAAATAAAAGAGGTGCACATTTGATGTATTTTCTGCATTTTGACTTGCCTTCTTTTGACCTATATGCATGTCTGGGTTGTATCCAATGCTGCTGTTCTGCTCACACAGCTGACTTACTCTTGCACAATGGAAATTCCTTCTCCTCTTCCTCTCCAGCCTCAGAATCTGCTCCACACCCTCAGAATCTGCTCCACAGGGTTGGGGAACTCTCTATAGTGGGTTTGAAAGGGGTGGGTGGGAAGAGAACAGGAAGAGGAAGTCCTGATGAATAGGTGGAGTACTGTTCATGCAAGCTTCCCTACAACCCTAACAATCTGCCCTTTCCTAGATGTTCCCCAAACGTCTCATTTTTTAAAAAGTATGATTTACATTGCAAATAATACAACTGCAAAACAGCCAATACCCCAACTTAAAAGCAAAACAAAACATGGCAGCACAGAACAACAGCTCATAGCATCCAACCCCTTCCTTCTGAGGAGATTTCACCCCTCCCATATCCAAGAATCTCCTGAGGAGTCTGCTGATTCTCCAGAGAGGAGGAGGCGTGTTCTGCTCTCTACTTATTCTGCTCCAGCACCAAGTCAGTCAGTCAGTGTCGGAGAGAGAGAGAGAGACTGAGTGTTAGAGATCGTGTGTAGAGATAAGGTTGCTGCTAAGAGCAGCTGCAGACACTCAGTGCGGTGCAGCATTCATTTATGCTTAGACCTATTAAGCTCTGTATATAGTTTGTATAGTTGTAGATAGAATAAAGAAGATATTCTACAGAGCTGCTCTCCGAGTTGTTTATATACTCTGCTAGACTCTGCTGTACTCTGCTGTGCGATGACTGTCTTCTTGTGGGAGTGAATCCGGTGCTCACAACTCTAAGCTGTGAGTCCACAGCACTTTGACCTGTTCCTGTGCAGAAGGTGGTCTTTGGAAGTGCTACCCAGCTCGCCTAGCCCAGTCGGGGCTGAAGTGAATGAGTCCAGTTGGTGGCACTGGCTCATGGGCGATGCTGACACCTTCTCTCCTATTCCAACTAATGATGCCAAACCCAAGGCTGGGCTGGTTTGGGGGATCTGCTTAGGGCCACAAGGGGGAACAGGAGTGCTTTGGACACTGTAGATCAGGGTTGGCAACCTAAGGCCCATGGACCACAAGCGACCCACGGGGGTCGTTTAACCGGCCCACGAGCTGCCCCCAAACCGAGCTGCCTGCTCAGTGAGCGCACACACTGTGCTAAACCGTTGCAGCGCAGCACGGGGACTCACCTCCGCGGCGCCGAAAATCACATCTGCGCAGACGCCGGAAATGGCGGGCAGGCACGCTCTCTCTCACACACAATCCGGTCCACAGAGGGATCTCCGCTGGACTGAACCGGCCCAGGCAAGGTAAACCTTGCCGACCCCTGCTGTAGATCTACAACCTTGCTGACACCCCCCCCCCAGCATTCCCTGCTTCTCCTAATGGGATACTGATGCCCACAGGCAAACCAGGAGAACTTCCAGCATCATGCATGTTGTTCCGCTGGTGGTCCTTTATGGAATTCTCCATGGCATGGAGAAAGGAGATATAGAAAATCTCTCCTCCCCGCTTTCTCATAGCACTAGAACTCATGAGCATCCAATGAAGCTAAATGCTGGAAGATTCGGGACAGATTGAAGAAAGTACTTCTTCATGCAGCACATAGTTATACTATGGAACTCCATCCTACAGTGATGACCAACAACTTAGATGGCTTTAAAAGAAGATCATATAAAGAGCTGTCAAGGGCTATTAGCCATGATGCTTATGTTCTGCATCCACAGCTGGAAAGAGCAATGGTTCTGAATACCAGTTGCTGGAAACCTCAGGAGGGGAGAGGGCTCTTGTGCTTGAATGGTGTTTGTGGTTTTCCAGTTGCCCCATGGGAACAGAATGCTGAACCAGCAAGCTCTTATCATGTTATTGTGTTCTTATAGATCACCTGTTTCTTCAATAAACTATTGAGAGTGCCTTCTTTTCTTTTTCTTTTGGAGAAGGCCATTCCTCATTCTGAGATCTTCCTGGGAGAAGAACTTAGCAGAGTGATCTGGGACCAGCGATTACAACCCCTATGGTGCTTCAAATGCATCTACTAACCTCCTTTAGCCTTCAGAGTTTTTATTTTAATTTCAGTCTTTCTAGTTAATGGCATTAAGGCACATTTTATTTTTAGATTTGCATTTATATATTAAGTGGGACATCTGGCATTTCTCAAAATCTTTTTCACAATACAACATACATTTAAAATGTTGTTTTCCTAATCATTTTGGGTTTTTTTATAGAAAGGATTTTAATATGGTCATGTTCTTAAAAAAATCAAAATATGTAGTGGGGATTAATACAAATGTGTATTAGAAGAGCAAAGAAATCACTGAGACAAGACTAATCATCATTTAGATTATCAGGAGAAGATGATTAAAAAACAAAGGATTGTATGACAAGTTATGTTGATGCCATATTTGTGAAGCCAAATGTTTTAGCTTTATAGATGAAAAATCCTAAGCAGCTTACAGTGAGACAAAGTAATCATTCAAATTACAAACTTAAGAATTTCAAATTACATACTTCATCAAGTTGACTCTATTTTAACTTGGAATGCACAGTGAATGACTCAATGCCAATGAAGTACTGTCTCTAATAATTCCACAAAGATAAAATATTATTAAAGTTAACGTAAGGCTGAAAACCCAAACATTTTAATGAATATGTGTGCTTATTAAAAAGTCCTGTCCTTCAAAAACTATCAGAAATGCATAAATGAAAACTGGTATTTTTAACCCTGTTTATATTTGCATGGCTTTTAAAGAATTTGCATAACAATCAGTATTTGTTTGTTTGTTTGTTCTTTAAAAGGGAACATGAAAGGTTTATGAATGCCTGATCATTACTTAGCTCTCCTCCTCTTTACAGCTCTTTAGAAAAAGAAATTATCATCATGTTTCATTCCCTTAATTTTTATTTTTTTGATTATATGGAATTAAGGTCATCATCCTTCTTGTGTTCTGTAGTCTAAATAACACTTCATACCACAGTCCTGGTGGAAAATATTTTGTTCAAAACAATATATTCACAAGAATGACCAATCCCTATCAATGTACTTCTATTTATATATGATGTCCAGGCTCTGTATATTCGTAGTTGATGCATTTTCAGATCACTAGGCAATATTTTGCCAAGTTACATATATAAGAGGTTCATAGAATCACAGAGTTGCAAACAGTCTTGTAGACAAGCTAGTCCAACTGCCTGCTTGATGCAGGAAACTTGGAGCTATAGCATCCCTAGGAGGTGTCTATCTGAGTTGTGCTTGAAGACCTCCAGGAAGGGAGAGCCTACCAAGTCTATTGTTCAACTGCTCTTACCATCAAGAAATTTCTCCTAATATCCATACAAAACCTGCTCTTCTATAACAGAAGCCCGTTAGATCTAGTTCTGCCTACATTCTTTTATCCTAGGGATTCAAACCGAAGCCCTTTTTAGACGTTTGCCGCATGTAGACAGAATGAATGTAGGTGATGGTGAAGGCAGCATTGCAGTGGCAGACTCTGCCTTGGAGCTACATCTGTTTCTACAGATATAGAAATCAATGCTCATATAGAAATCAGAGGTTTTCATTATTTATTTGTACATTTCTGTTCCACCTTTCCTCCAAGGAGCTATATACACCAGGCGTATATAGTTCTCCTCTTCTTCATTTCACCCTCCAAAAAACCCTGTGAGGTAAGACTTAGATTAGATCAGGGGTAGGCAACCTAAGGCCCAGGAACCAGATGCGGCCCATTCACCTTCACAATCCGGCCAGTGGATGGTCTGGGAATCAGTGTGTTTTTACATGAGTAGAATGTGTCCTTTTATTTAAAATGCATCTCTGGGTTATTTGTGGGGTATAGGAATATATAAAACCATAATAAAACATTAAACATTAATAAGCAAACAAAAGAGCTGCCTTCAGATACCTTCTAAAGGTTGTATAGTTACTTATTTCCTTGGCTCAGGGGTCATATAAGTCCATACTATTTCCTCCAATGAAAATAGGGATGTCCAAGCATACCCTTCAATATTTCTCTGATGAAAATAAGGAGGTCTTAAGGAAAAGTGGGACATTCCAGGATCAAATCAGAAACCAGGACGGCTTCTGTAAATCTGGACTGTTCCTGGAAAATAGGGACACTTGGAGGGTCTGGCTTCATGACTGTGTGTGGATTTGAACCCTGGTCTCCCAGGTCTTAGTCCAACACTCTAACCACTACACCACACTGGCTGTCAATGTGATGCCTCCCACCGCTACCACCTCACATTCTATCTACACATGGTAAAAAGAGCATTGGGGATTTGGCATCTAGGACCATGTGAGCTAGAGGCCATAAAAAAGTGTCTTGGTATCCACCTTAGGTTCCCTTTGCCTTGTACACAGTAGAAGACTTCCAACGAAATATAACGATTCAAGCATTTCCTGTTATTTCAGGGACTTCTAAGGCCCATTTTCCAAAAACCGGTTTATGGTTTCTATCCATTTCTATCAAACATAAAGAGTTGAAGCAGACACTGATGTAGATCCAGTGGATTTTGACCTTATTTAAAGGGTATTATCTTGACTGGTTTTTAATAGGATTTCACTGTTCTCATGTACCGGTAGTTGAATTTGTTATATAAGAGATAGATGTAAAAAAAAACAACCCCAAACAAACCTATCAGTCAGCATACCTTGAAAAGCACATTTATCTCTCATTTCACATTTCTTGCTTCCTCCCTCATTTACTTCCTTTCTCTGATGTGCTATTTGCCTCATTTCAGTCAAATTCCATGTTTATCATTGCTGTCCTTTCTTGTTGTTGTTTTTTTTTATTAAAAGAGCAACAACAAAAAGGAAACGAGATTCTGAAATTTGTCTTTCCCAGACATCAAATCACATTCCCCAAAATTAAATGTATACATTTCTACAGTTTGGTGCAGACCACATATCTGCGATGTGCTTTTCTATTTGTTTTCGCTAGCAGTTCATCACAGTTGCCTCTACCATGAGTGAACTGTGCATGCATCTCCGTTGACACTGGTGTGATACCCTGAATGCCTTAGCAATAATTATTTTTAGTGTGCTCTAGCAGTTTCCATCTCAGTTCTTACAAGCACCATCTTTGGCAAATACTGAGTCTCTGCCCTGCAGGAGTGATTAAAACGGCAGATAGCCAGATGTGTCAAGATCATGTGTCTTGTTCTTGGGCCATAGCCTCTTCTTAAAAGAAGGGCTCTTTTTTTTCTGTGTTCATGTGAAATTTTCTCTTTGTACTGGTCATACTTCAAAATATTTTCCCCCTAGAGCTTTCACTTTTCTCACACATTTGGTGAGACCAGTCCAGTGGCTTCTTCCTATAGTTGAAGTTAGCAATGCATTGCAAGCCAGACATTTCTCCTTATGATCCAGTGTTGAGACCCAAGCCAGAACCTAAAAAGTGATGTTGTTTTTGTGTGGCAGGAGGATGCACGATGTTGTTCCAGTGGTGGTGATGTATTGGCAAACTGTCCCCCCTGCCCTCGCATCTAACTTCTCTCTTCCTTCTTTGACACCAGCTTTAAATCCCTTGAATAGTTTTGTCTCATTAGCACTACCTTCTCAACTAGCCATTAAAGGTGTCTGCTTTCTCCATGGGTTTGACCCAGTTATTGTCAGTTTAGCTCAAGTGATACAATATACTGTCTTGGCATATTTGTGCACACATATATATGTGCGAATAAATATATACTTATATGTGTACACAGTCTGACCACAGAGTTCATAAAACTGATTTGAGGTGGCATGTAAATTTGCATGAAAAGACAGTTTGATCCATTCGTATTTCCATATGGAGCACATCTATCAAGTTCCAAGAGAATTTTGTGCTCTGCAAAGTTGTTTGAGCAGCTCACCACTGGTCATTCCAGTGTGCACTGCCTTTTAATGATGTGCATTTATTTAAGTTTATTTTTCTACCCTGCCCTACAAAATGCAAAAACATTCCTGTTTTCTAGTATCCTTTCCAATCCCAATTTCTATGCAGTGGTATGAAGATTTGTTTGATAGAAATAACTATCTCTTCTGTGAATAAATTACACTTTCCATTTCTTGGAGGTCACACTCTCCATTCCTCTTTGCTGACCTGTTCTTCTACTTGCACTTGAAATATTCTGATTTATCTTGGGCAATCTGCTTTTCATTTTCTACCCTTAATTTTCTTATCATTTTTTGTGCACTCTCTTAACTTCTTCCTGTAATCTTCTCAGTTTGCCTCTGTGGCTGATGTTTTATGCCTTGTATTCCCCCCCATTTCTCTTCCTTTGATTACTTGCTGGCCTTCCCTGCTGATCCTCATTGACTTTTTTTTAACTCTTCATATATTTATTGATGGCACATATAAACCATGGGCCTACATTAATTCACCTCATCAGCCTCTTTTTAAAAACCCTTCCCCGGTTTTCCTCTTAATACTGAGCCGCTTTTGGTTTTACCTAATGAAAAAACACACATTACATTTCTATTGGCTTAGATACAATCTCACTTACTAGCATTTCCCCCAGACAAAAACATTGGCCTTGGAGGGGATGAATACTGTTTGGGTTTCAGTTCAGGCAGCAAAATGTCTTGGGCCACCATTGCACCTAGTAATATGACCTCTTTCCATTGACTGGTCTGTGGGGCCTCTTTGTAGATGTGCGTACCTATCTATTTATGAAATCAAAGTGTTGATTGTTACCTTTAAAGCCTGACCATCACAGTCCTGTGGGCCATTTTGGCAGGTTCATGGGGCCTCGCACTCAAGCACCTGATGTCACTATGATGTCAGGTGACCTAAAGCAAAGCGAAAATCTTTTGAAGGTGCGGCTTGAGAGATGCCACCAGAAGAAGAGCTTTTGGACCACTAGCTTAAACCAGTGATAGAAAGGGATACTTGCGCTTACAGCAAACACTGTTAAACTGTCAGGCACGTACAGGAAGCCTGCTGGGATTGGCTATGCTATGACCTTTCCAATGGGGAATTCCATAACGTATCTGATGGCTGTAGCTGATCAGCTCTGACAGCAAGTTTCCCTTGCCAAGAAAAAACCAGGAGCCAATTAAGGCTCCCGAATATCCCTTGGCAGCAACCCTTTCTCCCAACTCACACCTGGCATCATATATGGCACCAGTTGTGGGGCAGGTGTGCATGGTTTTGGGGGAATGGCCTTGAAGGTTAAATTGAGAGCCGTGCCAGTTCTAATTAGGCTTGTGGGCCACAGGTTCTCCAATCCAGCCTTAGGTCTTGACTTTTCCTCTGCTATCCTACCTGTTCCCTAAGATCAGAAGGTGATGTCCTTCTCTGTGACCATCAAGAGTGGAAGCACAAGTGGGTGGGACAAGACAGATGGCCTTTTTGGTAGCTGCACCCAGTTTATGGAATGCCTTCCTTTGTGAAATGCAGTTGGCCCACCTTCTCACAATCACCCTCTAACCGCCCAGTCATTGAACAATTTTTACTCCAGCAGGGATTTATTTTATGTGGTAGTCAATGTCTTTATGGTTATTTTTCATTGCCCGTATATTTTTTAACCCAGTCTTTTTTGTATTCTTTGCACTTTTGGTGTGTGTGTGTGAAATGGTAATTTTTGTATGGTTTAAACTGGCTTGGATGGTAGTCTTACACCCAGAAGGTAGGATGCAAATGCTCTAATAAATAATTGTAAATAAATTTGTGGGCTCTGTCCCGCAAAGGCTTATGCCACAGAAGTTTTTGTTTTTTCAAAAAAACTTTTAAGACATCACAGCAGCCTCTGTTGTATACAGGCCCTTCCATATATTTCATTGTGTGCCTAATACAGTTTCTTTACATATTTGTGCAAAAATGGCAGGTGCAAAGTAGACATCAAAGGCAGCCCCCAGTGACTTACATTTAATCTCTCATTTGTGCACAGGTAGAAGCTTTTATTTCTCATTGCCAGGTGTGACATGTATTCCTGAGGAAGTGAGTGCTGCTGTGCTTGTGGGCCATTTAAATCTTCAGAAGTAAAAGCACGGGGTCAGACTAGACAAGTAACAAGGTTAATCAGTTTGAATTAATGACTTTTGTTTTAATCTGGTTCAAAATAAAGCTGTGGCCAGAGGCCTTTGGCTTTACCTATATGTCAGTGTCAGGACAGTTGTTTCAGGGTAGCTGGGAGAAGAGACGAGATGGCACTCATCAGTGGATAATTGGACTGATTGCAAAGTCATCCAACAGGGCGGCCACATCAAGGAGCTGTCTTCGAAGGAAACTCCAAATTGGCCCTCTCTGTGTATTTCTCTGAATGGATTTTAGCCCAGAGTGCTTTTCAGATCATCAATGAACCGAAGACTTTCATGTGGCGTAAATACAAGATGTGCGAGGCCTTGGAGTTTGGGATTAAAGTTGGTACTCCAAAACTGCCTCAGGTGCAGTCACTATGCAATTGTAATATGGCTGCAGACAAGGAATCGGTAAAACAGGGATGCATGTCTCGATTACTACAAAGTGTTTTATTGGGGGCCACCCTTGAGCCTGGTCCTGATGCTCTTGCAGATGCACAATGTTGCACCTAGGCTGCTGGTGGGGACAGACTCCCTCCAGCTCCAGCAGAAGGTTTCACTGGCCAGCCATATGCTACCAGGCCAAGCTTATGGTTTGTGTATTAGTCCACAAGGCATTTAACAGCCCCAGGATGCAATGATAGGGCAGTCCCTCCAGTGCCAATCCTATAGGATAGCCTAGTAGCTTTGGGGAACCTATCTTAACCCTTTATTTCTGCTGCTTCCACCTCCTTATCTGTTAGCTAAGGCAAGGGATGTGGAAATGAGACATATTAATTCAAATACTGGTTTAACTAATCCTATACCTAATGTAAACTAACACTGCAGAATTTACTTTCAATGGTCACATCTAGTTCTGGAAGCTCCAGGCAGATGGATGAAGGCCGCATGGCTATTTTTAAGGGCTTAGGATCCACATTAACCTTAAAAGACAGCTGCCAGTTTTCTGCCAATCAGAAGCCAGGTCACTTATGACAGGTACAGATCCACCTTTTGATGATTTGGGATGTGTTCTGGTCTCCAGAGCTCCTGAGCATTGTGTAAAACCAGGGCTGGGGCTGATTGAAACCCTTATGAACTGGAATACATCAAATGTGGACTGGATTCCCTAACATTACAATGATGGAGGTTTAAATTCATATGTGTCCTGTGACCACCACAGACCCTCCAAGTGTCCCTATTTTCCAGGGACATCCCTGATTTAGAGACGCCGTCCCAGTTTCTGATTTGATCCTGGAATGTCCCACTTTTTCTTAGGATGTCCCTATTTTCATTGGAGAAATGTTGGAGGATATGGAGTTATCTGACCCCCGAGCTGTCTGAAGGCAATTCTGTATAGGAAAGGGTTTCTTTTATTTTATTTTAAATGTTTAATATTTATTATGTTTTTATATATGTTGGAAGTTGCCCAGAGTGGCTGGGGCAACCTACTAAGATGTGTGGGGTGTAAATAGTAAAATTATCATTATGGAGTGGGACGTGCCTATTTTCATTGGGGAAATGTTGGCGGGTATGCCACCAATATGGGAATGAAACTGCTTCACACTGACCATGGGAGTTGTGGTGGGGCACTGGCATGCTTCTTTCTATAGACCAGTGCTTTTTTCTGGGGGAATGCAGGGGTACGCATATGAGTAGGAAAATGAGAGTACCCCCTAAAGATTTATTTATTTTTTAGAAAAAAAGCACTGCTATAGACTATCATTCAGAAAGGCCCTATTTGTCATAGCTGTTTAGGGTTGGGATCCTAGTGTCTTCTGCATGCCACAGATGATGACCCTGTTCAGCTATGGCTGATAGGGGCTTATAGAATAGTCTGCTGGGGGGGGAGAGATAGGATAAAAATATTGAACCAGGAACAGCACAAAATGAGGAAAGGAACAAAATGGATCCCGTACTGCCAGTCAGCCCAACTTGAAGAGTTAGGATGAAAAAGAAGAAACCAAACTGTATTAATCGAAGTTCAATACCTCAAGGGACAAATGATTCTCATGCTTGAAAGAGATTTAACTCTCCCCAAACAGTAATCTCGCTCCTGCACAGCTAATGAAAATAAGAGCTAGCTATCAGCCAAGAAGGAACAGTTCCCATCTTCTGAGCTCTACAGCCACTCAGAAACTGGAAACTTTAATTCCACCAAGTCTCCTGTAACTACAATATGCAAGTGTTCACGTTTGGATGTTAACCTTTAAACCAATAGGGATTCTTTTTTTTTTTAAGGACTGTTTTTGAATGCTCCTGTTCACTGCTATTTTTCTTCAGCAGACATGGAGGCTAAATCACCGCTTAAAGATCTTGTAGGTTTTTCTTGGCAGAATTTGAGTGTGCATGTATGGAACCACTTCAAAAACAAAAGTCCCTTTTGGAGTATCAGATGGTGTTTATTCTGATATGGAAATCTGCAGGAAGCTACCTTCTAAATGCTTTGTTAGTTTTAGAAAATATTCCTAATGTTTCACATTTTTTTAACCCCCTTAATGCCAATAGCATTGTAGCAGCTGCTTGGAATTCAAGAGGAATGTAACTCTGGTTCAGAAAGAGTAGTTTTCTCTTAATTACACACACATTCTTCTGTGTGTGCGGCATCAAGAATTAAAGCAGTAGGAGCATAACTTTATTTCTAATGTTGGTGTATGTTTATGAAGGTCAGCACAGAGTATAATGGCGTGGTCAAGTGTCAATTCACCTCAGTGCTGAATGGCAGGCTCCATACATAGAGAGATGTAAATACAGAGATCTTCATTTCAACAGTGTTGGTATATTCGTGACATGGTTATCAATCCATCTATTTTGAAGAAACGGCAGCCTATGATAAGGAATATGGTTGAATAAATGGTGACTATGTTTCTTCGTTCATTTACGCAAAATCTTCTGACTCTTTCTCTGGTTTAATTTAAACTAGAATGAATTAATTAAAAATGGAACTTTCTGTAACTGGAATGAATCATGTTCTAATTCCTGAATTCACAGTGCAATGATAATGTTTTATTTATTATAACTATTTATATAATGCATGTCTGACTACAAGGTCTTCCAAGGTGGCATACACCAAAGAACCTTTTCAAAACAAAACACACAATAAAACAATATGTTAATAAATCTGCTCATAAGGATACTTCATGTGGAGTAGCTGGGAGGTTGTGTGAGAGAGCAGTCTAGCTGGATCAGCTTGTGGTGACTTCTTTGATTGCTGGGCTGGATCTACACTGCCCTGTTAAACATTATTAGAACAATATTAGATATGTCATTCTAAAACAGGGCATACTAGTTAATTACCGTATTATTTCATGTATAACACGCCCCCATGTATAAGACGACC
This sequence comes from Podarcis pityusensis, assembly GCF_964106645.2. Classification (NCBI taxonomy): domain Eukaryota; kingdom Metazoa; phylum Chordata; class Lepidosauria; order Squamata; family Lacertidae; genus Podarcis; species Podarcis pityusensis. The sequence continues at coordinate 32,041,896 of NC_138031.1, read as the reverse complement.
ACTTTTTTGTGTGAATGCAACACAACTTGGGGGGGGATTGCCCACAGTTGTTGAGCTTTTTTGGGGGGGTCGCCAATCATATGCACACTCCTCGCCGACAAAAGTCCACTGCCACACTCAACGCAATCACAGCAAATTGAAAGCACACCTCGCTGACGCCATAGCCTGCCAAAAAAATTGCCACAGTCACAGCCAATTGTCACCAGGCCTTGCCGCAGCAACCTATAACACGCTGCTGCCACCAATTGCGCATCCCCCCTCTGGTATCCATGTATAAGAATGCAATTTTGCCTATTATTTCTAAGGAAAAAGTATCATCTTGTACACACAAAAAAACCAGTAATACATTTTTTACCTGCTGCACCCTCTAGTGTCACATTTTTATAATGTATTATAAACATTAAACGTAAGACATCATGTGTCCATATATGTTATAATAACCATTCCTTAATCCTTACTTAACATTAAAAATCATGAGTGTAGATTCACCTCTGTTCCCCTTCTCATTTTTCTCCTAAAAGGCAGTTGTTGGTCCTAGGGATGTGGGAGAAATTCAGTTTGGTTCACTTCCTGAAACCATTACTGTATCAGCTACAATAGCTGACCATGTGTTTTATGAGCACAATTTAAAGTGTTGGTTCCAACCTTCAAAGAATTAAGTGGTTTCAATTGGACTTATTTTAATGACCATCTGCACACATATCAACCTCCCTTTTAGGCCTGCCTGCCACCATTGCTGTCAGAGACTGGTTGGTTGCAGAGGAATGGTGGGAGGAACCAGTTGGGGAACCCACCAAAGCGAAGAAGGCTCAGAGCCCTAGGAGTGGTGGTCAGATGAGTGGTCAGAGAGAGAAGACTAGGAAGAGGACGAGTTGGAAGCCGAGGAAGCAGAGATGAATCAGGCTGGTAAAGAGTCAAGGGTGTCTCTCCCTCCTACTGTGAAAAGTTCCCCTCTCTCCTTGTCTCCTGGAACCAGAAGAGGCATGAAAAGGGTGGAGGAAAGGTTGGCTTCATGCAGGCACAGCCTCCGATTTCTTGGGGAAAGCTCTGGAGAGGAGAGAACTTTGATCGCTGTGAGGAGATGGGACTTTCCATCTTGGTAGCTTTTCCATGGGGAACCTACTGGGGATGAGCTGCTCTGCTCATTAGGCCTGATACTCTGCCAAGTCTGTGCAGATTGTGTTCTTGCAGATAAAGAGTTAACTCAAACTTGTGCGTTGTGATTTACTGCCAGCTCGCTCCCTACAACTGCTAGGGATTTTGGCAGGCAAGAGAATGAGTGGGGAACTTCTCTGTGGTGGATCCCATGACTCTGTATCTCGATGCCAGGTGACCTCCATAAAATGACCACACTTCAGGCCTTCGGAAAACCTTAAACGCCCACTTATTTTCAGAGGCCTACACAGGAAGGCTCTATTATTCTAATACTGTGCTTCTTTGGGGCTGTTAAACCTGCTGAGATTGTATTTTCCTTGTAGCAGGATATGTATTTTTTATTGTTGGTTTTCATTAAGGCTGTGGCATACTGCTTATTTTTTATAGTGTTTTACTGTGTTACTTTTGGAATTTGTATTTCATTTATTATTCTAGTAAGCTGCTTTCAGTGAGTTTGACTCATACAAGATCAGGATGAGGGGCAGATTGGCAATCATTCTAGAGTTTAATGGATATAATAGAATCTCCTTAGCTCATAAGATTAAGACTTTTAACATAGCCAATTAATGAATATTTATTGATAAGTTTTATAGGTTTGTACACTGCACAATACACAAAGTATCTCAGTGGTATTTTTATGACAGCATGCGCGCACAAACAATAACACCCCAAAATGTCTCAACTCAAACTACTGGTGTTGACTTGGCAGTAGTGGATTCGTGAATGAAGTCCATTAACTGTTGCTACTTGAGCTACAGTTTCTACCTTAAGTCTTTCCAGTCTATCAGACTCCACTTTTCTTTCTGCTTTCTATTCCTAGTTCTGCCTGCACTCGTTCAGAAGTAATTGTGTTTTCTAAAGAAATACATCAGTGTCTTCTGTCTGCCTAATTTGTACATCAAGGAAGCTTCTGTAGGGAGTCTATCTTGCCTGAAAGCTTTTTCCCTTATTTTTTTCCTTGTAATTTGAATTTGATTGGTTAAAACTTGCTACATAAAAATAAAATAAAAAGCTCACCTAAATTTAATTCCATGGGCTTCTTTTTGGGGGGGGGGGGAGCTGGGATGTTTAGGATGTGAAATGTATTGTTATTTCTCTATTAGAAATGTAACAGCCTGCCTCCACCTCCCAAAATGCAGTTAGCCTCTTCTGTCTCTCTGTGTGTGTGTCCCCCCCATGTTGCCGCAGTCTTTTTGTGGGGAGAATATCTCCAGTTTTGTCCTGCCTGTGAACTTTTCACCAATAACTGGGGTCCAGAATGGAGTACAAAGGAAAACTTGAAATCCTGGACCTTATTGATAAGAATTCCACCCACCCATCCATAACAGTTATACATCCTGTGTCAGAACAGTAATTTTAAAGCTGATCTTTATTTTATTTTTAAAAGGGAAAAAAGGCTCTTCTAAACAAAACAGATCTCTCTTGAAACCAACTTGCAGCAGCACAACCAACATACTATTATGTATGTTTCATAAATCCCGAGTTCACTGTACAAAGGTGGGGAATTTCATTTCAGCAGAAACATCGCCAGTGAGGTAGGTTTTGCCTGCCTGGAATGGATAGGACAAAGGCGAGTTTGGGAGGGGTGGAGGGGGGATGGGGAGTACGGCAAGCTCTTCAAGTCTGTATTAGAAGGCCACCGTTTTCCTGGATGGTCTGCCGTAAGTGTGGTGTGTGCTTTCAATAATTAGTATCCTGAACAACTCCAAGATGATTGTTGACACAGCTGTTGTTGTTTAAGGTAGCAGACACATCAATGGCCAGGCAGTAGGTATTGATTTGTGCAGTGACATCCTTCTTGCCGTGTCATCTGAGTGAAAGAAGCCCCCAAATTAACCAATAATAAAGTGTTAGAAGTTGCAGTAGCTGCCTCTTGGGACTTGTTCTGGAGGAGGGTAGATACCCCTCCTCTCCCCACAGCCATCAATCCTCCTTGAAGGGACTGAGTGTGGCTCTGAATTGACCCAAGCCAATGCAAGTCCAAGAGACGTAAAGCTGTTGGTCCTTGCTTTTACTGTATATTGTCTCTTCTTGCAGCATTAAGGATGGGAGAGTGGGAGGGGAGAAACACCATATTCTATTATCGTTGGGCTTTTAGTAATGTTTTGTGCATCTTAAGAAAACAGAACATCCTGAATAGAATGGCAGCCTTATTGAAACTGAGTGCTGGATATCTCAGGTATAACTTGGTTTTGCTTTAACTTCTTTTGTACAGTCTCTTTTTTCTCTCTCCCTGGCCTCTGACTTTGCAGCATTTCTGCTCAAAGTGACAGGTAGTGAACACATATAATGGAGATGTTAGAACACCGAAATGGATGACTTTAAAAACAAGTGTTAATCAAAGGTACTTTAGCATGGATTCAGATGAAAACCACCTACATCATGACAAAACGTGTTTCCAGTTCTGGAGTTGGTATGCTTACACAGAACATACTCTGGCTCCAATTCTATTGCCTTAAGAAATATTACAATAATGTTGAATTTAATGTGGAATAGTTCTTCACCAGGCAGGTTCATAAGTAAGAATTACATATATTCCCATATTGTTGTGGAATAATCTATAGATAATTGGTTTAAACACAAAGATGTGCACACATTACTTATATTTAATCACAGTCTCTCCTAAACATCTGCAACTGTATTTTCACACAGGTCGAGATCTGCATTTATTGATACAGTAAAACTTCACAAGTACGACTTCTATGAAGGAAATGTCAAGGGGATCTTTTTCAACTTCCTCATGTAATTCTGAGTTAATGTTATTTGCTTTGGCTGTTATTTGCAGCACAGGATGACACACTAGAAAAGATCAGAGTGTTTTAAAGGTATGATATACCACTTAAGATGCAATATAAGAAGAATTTCATTTTAAGTGTTTATGTTTAGAAGTATATCCTTGAGTTAAATGTTTGATGTACAAATAAAAGAGAAAATGCAGCCTAACAATCTGTAGATTTCTTGAAGACACTCCTAATGGAGGCAGAGATCACATCAATTTTATAAGGTCCCAACGGTATTCACTCTATTTCAGAATGAGTGAAAATATATGTGGTGTCTTTGAAAAGTTCCAAATGAAGGGGGGGGGAACCAAGTGTACATTTATTTATATTTATATTTTCTAATTGAGCAAGTCATTTAAACACTTTACAATTGCTTTAGAATGATGGTAGGTGGAAACTGCTTTTTTTTTTTTGCTTTGATACAAAAGATGTAGCAGCTAAAAGCTATTAAAAATTGGTTACTAATTAAATTTAATCTGCACAGATTGGACTGGTTTGCAAATGAAAATCTGAATATATATTTTTAAATTGTGGATTGGCAAAAAGTCTCTGGAATATCTTATTTATGATTAAATCAATCCATTCAGTTACATTCTGAGGAGGATCAAAAATGTCAATGACAAAGGGTGATATTAAACTGTTTTACACAGTGTAGACCCATTAACTCAATGGGTCTACTGTGAGTAAAACCTAGTTGAAAACCACTTACACTGTTTTTTGTTTTTTTTGTTTGTGAAAAATGAAAGGCACTGTTTAAGAAAAAGGTACCAACTGAAGGGATCTCCCACTCCTCTTTCCCTGTCTTGTTCCAAGGATTCTCGTGACTTCTGCACATCTGCAGGCAATTTCAAGGGGTGTGGGGGCAGAAGGGGGCAGAGCCCTGTTGTACACATGCAGGGCTTCTGCTGATGGGACTCAGTTGAATCCCACCCTTTATTTTTAATCTCAAGTCCTCAATATTTTTTTTAATTCCACATTTATTGCTGCAACTATTGGTAGTTTATTTTTCAGCAAAAGGTTCACATTTAACATTATGCTGCAATCTACTCATGCATCTTGGAGAATTGGAGAAATCTCACGGAACACAATAGTCATGCATAGGATTGCGCTGTCCCTGAAAAGAGTACAGAGGTACCTCGGTTTAAGAACAGTTCAGTTTAAGAACGATTTGGTTTACAAACTCCACAAAACCGGATATAGTGTCTTGGCTTGAGAACTTTACCTTGGTCTAAGAACGGAATCTGAATGGTGGAAGGGCATCAGCGGTGAGAGGCCTCATTAGGGAAAGCACACCTTGGTTTAAGAACGGTTTTGGTTTAAGAACGGACTTCCGGAACGCATTAAGTTCGTAAACTGAGGTACCACTGTATAGCTAAACCCAACAGGGTTTGACTGGCACTCTCTTCAAGCGCCACTAATGACAGCGACGGGAGTGAGGCAGCAGTAAATCACACTGTTCAAGTTGGAGTTAATTCTTTATTAGCAAGAGCACGATCAGCACAGACTTGGTAGAGTGGCAGGCCCAGTGGGCAGAGCAGCTCATCCCTGGTAGGTATGGGCCCATGGATCAGTTGCCAAGACTGAAAGTCTCCGCCTCTCGAAGGTTTCTTCCCCAAGCAATTGGAGACTGAGCCTGTGTGAAGCCAACCTCTCCTCTACCCTTTTCATGCCTCTATTAGTTCTGAGAGACAAGGGGGAGGGGAGTCTGTTGTAGCAAGAGAGGGAAGCACTCGTGATTCTGCCCCAGCTTCTGTCTCTTGGCTTCCCTCATCTGGAGATGCCAATAATTGAACATGGGACCTACATTGGCTCCCAGTACGTTTCTGAGCACAATTCAAAGTGTTGGTGCTGACCTTTAAAGCCCTAAACGGCCTCAGCTCAGTATACCTGAAGAAGCATCTCCACCCCCATCATTCAGCCTGGACACTGAGGTCCAGTGCCAAGGGCCTTCTGGCAGTTCCCTCACTGCTATAAGTGAGGTTACAGGGAACCAGACAGAGGGCCTTCTTGGTAGTAGCCCCTGCCCTGCGGAATGTCCTCCCAGTAGATGTCAAGGAAATAAGCAACTATCTTACTTTTAGAAGACATCTGAAGGCAGGGAAGTTTTAATGTTTGAAGTTTTATTCTGTTTTTAATGTTCTGTTGAAAGCTGCCCAGAGTGGCTGGAGAAACCCAGCCAGATGGGCGGGATATGTGTGTATAAATAAATAAATAAATAAATAAATATTCTGCATGCAAAGCAGATGCTCTACCACTGAATCATGGCCCTTTCCTGTGCAAAAGAGTACAATATAGATGAACAAAGCTGGGGTCATCTTGAATCTTTTCATTAAAACAACAAAACAAAGGTTGTATGTTTGCAGATATTGCAATGGAAAATGTGATAAGCCAATATAGGGTGAGGGTTATACTTTTTATGGAGGGCGGAACTAGGGACCCTGGTCCCTAATGTTTTGCTACTTAATTTCTTTACATACTTTCTTGTATGCAGAAAGTAAATCCACTTGTCTGCAGTGGTAACAGGCAATACCTTCCACTACTGGCTGCGTACAGAAATCAATACCAAAACCTTATGAGCATTCACTCTGCCCAATTTAATAGAAAGTATGTCCTACTTCTACAGGTTTTGCAGCCTTGTTTGAGCACTGAGGGCATCAACGTCTGGATACACATTTTATTGAATCATATCTTCAGCAATGTCTTCATATATATATTTTAAAAGGCAGGGAAACACTCAGCACCTCCACACTGAAACAACTAAAAGATGCACACAAAGTCAATGTTTTCATTATTAAAACAGCAGCAGGATATGTGGACAAGTATCTGTATGAATGTTGAACAGCTGTGTTACTTTTGGAAAAGGGACATTAATTCCTAATATCAAGCCAGTTTATATCTTTCTCTATCACCTACATAGAACACAGTGACAATGTAATTGGCCCTGCTTGCAATAAAGACAATACTACATTGTTAATCCAGACAACAGCTTTTAAGAGATCCTATCAATGTATATTACTTATTTTACCTTCTATTAAAATAGGTCAGTGGTGCAAATGTTTTATCAGATTTTCCTCCCCTCCTCTTTTCTGGATGCATTTTTAAAAGAGATAATCTTTAGCAACACATCACTTCTTTTTCCTTTTTTTAGACAAGAAAGTTTAATTTCTGTTTAAAAATGAATGTGGACATCCTGGTCCAACGTCTAAAAGAAAGTGAGCTGGATTGAAAACAGCTGTCATCCTGGTAAACTAAAGAAACCAATAAATAAATCAAGAACAATATTTTTCCATCCCTGATGGGTTGCATCAGAACAGTGAGATAGCAGGATACCACTGGCTCTGTCTTATTATTTTATTTAAAATGTTTATAATCCACTGTCATGAGTAAAGCTCACTCAAGGCGGTGTACATTCTAAAAGATAAAAATAAAATCTTCAACAATTATGCAATATAGAAGCTCCCATAAAACCTATGACCTTAATAAAAGCCAGCAATTATTGGGTAATAACTAACCTCGTTGTTGTATAGTCATTTATGAAAAGGGATGCACTCTCTATTGAAATCGAGCTCTTAGCTGTATTAGGGGCAGAAGGCCAAGGTGACCACATGCATATCTGCCTTGATGGGGGGAAACCAAAGCAGCTGTCCCTTCCCTGCTAGTTCCCAGCCAAGAGGAACAAGGCTCCAAAGCGCAAGTAGTTGCCTGACTGATCCAAGCACCTTGTCCTCATCCTCAGGCTGTACTAACTGAAGCTCATCTAACATAACAGGACTAGACAGTGCTCTGGACACCCCTCTAGATCCATCTGCTGTAACAGTGGAGGCAAAGTCCTGGCAGATGCAAACGATTTTAACCTCAAAATGCTTTGCAAACAAGTCACGGCAAGCTACCATCAGTTCTGTCACTGTATAAGCAGTTGTGGACCTTGGGGTCTCAGATTTCAGAGGTGCTTCGTGCAATGCCAAAATCTGGTGTCCCCCCACCTCTTGCCTTCCATTCTGCCTCATTGTTTCAGTGCCCCCCAAGGCTCCGCACCCAGTGTGACCAAAATCCGCCTTGAAGGCCCCACACTACTCAGAAAAGCTCTGCTAGGTGACACAACGAGGATCCTACCTCATATATTATATCTTGGAATTGGGAAAACTTATGTGTACACTGCCATTTCTGAGAGGCTCCTGCATGCATAAATGCCAGAATGCTGACAGCGGTTTCCAACTGGTTGCCCAGGAAAGTATAAAGGCAAGGAAAGGTTTCTTACCACCCTTTTTTATTCACTATTTACAGAGAGAGGCTATAGAACCCAGCCTCTTGGATAATGGCGCTGTCCCGAGTGAATCTCCACTCCCCGTCTCTCCCACTTCCTCATTCGTCACTTCTATGGGTGCTACTACGTGCCCTCTGTCTTTGAGCTCTTTGCTCTCCTACTTTCAAGGTTCGCTGGGTTCTGGGGGGGAGTCTGGAATGCTTTCCAATGACACCATGTCCTGTTGTTCCGCTTCCTTCTCCTCCTCCTCCTCCTCCTCCTCCTCCTCCTCCTCCTCCTCTCCCATGATGTCCCAACTTTCCCCCTCATCTGCCTCTGAGCTGTGACCTCCCTCAAACCCCTGTTGCAAATCTATACTGTCTTCCTCTTCCTGCTCCCTGGAAGGGTCAGGATGAGGAGACGATCTCCACCATTCCTCCTCTGCCCAGTCCCTGACAGTAAATCACATTCAAAATGGCGGTCTATACATGTATTAGCTACTCTAGAGCTACAGCTGCTTGTTGGGTCCCGACTTGACAAAAGCTGTAAAAGTTTTTCAGCAGACCAGTAGATACAGTTTCTAAGACTTTAGGAAATCACAGACTATCACAGATGGGGGTGAGGGAAAATTACAGTTCATTACTAAAATGTATTCATCACATTTGGAAGCTGTCAAGATTTAAGTGAAATACCTGAGATGTCCCAGGAAGGTGTTGATGCATGAGGAAAAGGTGAAACCTCTCTTTCCTAAGTAAATAATAAGAGAACAAGAAGGGAAAAAATCCCCGCTCCTGTTGCCAAGATCATCAAGTGCAGGGTTCTTACAGGCACTAGCATTGTCAAAGATGCCAAGTCAAGGCAGCATCTGACTGAATTCAGAAGAACATAATCGTGCGAGAGTGAGTTGTGTTAGATGCTGATACTCCACATGAATTATTCAGTGCAGAATTATAGGCAATGCTGAAACGCATTATAATTGACTTAACCAACTTTGAAAAGCATTTCCAAAACCTACTGAGGTGTTACATTGTTTCCATGCTTAGTGCATTATTTCAGAAGAGAGAAGGAACTTCAAAACAGGAAGTGGAAATTTAGCTATTAAATAATTGGGGTGTGCGTGTGTGCGTGTGTGCATTTGCTAACATCACTGAGAGGCATATAGTCATTCATGGTATAAATTCGATGTTTCAGCGATCTTCAGAGAATTTAGTCTAATCTCATGACTCAGATTTCTATAGGACTATTGCAGTGGACTGTGAGTTGCTCACACACCCAAGGACTCCCATCTTCTGAACCACTTCACTGTGGAATTGTGCCTTTCCCCTAAGAGAGAGACCATCTCCATATCTGCCTTTGGCAGATCCAAGAGCACTTCATAAATGGACCGCTAACATTGAACCCAATCCAAAGTTTTCACATGTACTTCTAAGGTGCTTAGGGAAGCATCCACTTTAACATCGTAGTAAAATATCATCATCAATCTTTATTACGGTCCAGAGACCCAACAAAACATTACAAATTAATACAGAGTTCATACAGTCTACCTCCAGGTTAACCAAGCACTTTGTTTGGAATATAGGGCTCGTTTGTTCTTGCAACCACCGATAAAAACTTTGCCACTGCCAACGTTCTAGCTTTTGTCCGGTCTTCCAGTAGGAACCTGACATAGTGAGCCTCTGACTTTCCTGGGAAAGGCACCAGCAAGGGTAGTATCAGTTCAGCCCTGGCCTGCTCATACTTCGCACAATGTAACAAAATATGATCTATGGAATTGATGTCTTGAGCACACGAGCAAAGTCTGTCCTGGTAGGGAACTCCTCTCAACCTACCATCCAGCACTGCAGAGGGGAAGACATTCAGTCTGGCTTTGGTGAAAAGCCTTCAATAGTTAGGTACTGTTAGGTTTTTGATGTAAGATGTTAACTCAAAGACATACCCATATTGAGCTCCTGCTGCCAGCGGACTACAGACTGCGTGTGACCGAGATCGCAAGTCACTGTGTGCATTGTCCCATAATCTTTGCTTTAAAACCTTTTGGGCGCCTTCATAGCCCAGGTAATACAATGGGGGGGGGAGACAGACCAATAGAGGTGGTTTTTTTAGCCATGGTTTTCTGCCATTTGCTGACAAATTCCTCATTGGTCAAATGTTGGTACAGACCCTTCCCTAGATTAAACACTGAAATCCTGAGCCAATGTTTTAGGGCAGCCCACCACGCTCTAGCTGAAATTGGGCATTCACCAGCTTCCAACAGAAGTACGGAGTTAGGGACGCAGTTAGGTACCTGCAGCAGAGATCGTATAAATTTTGCCTGAAAGCCATCTAGCTTTGGCAGGTCCCCATTATGCCAGACATTTGCTGCATACAGGAGTTGGGAAACGGGCTTTGCGTTGAAAACCCTTAAGGCTGCTGGAACATATTTGCCGCCCTTGTGAAGAAGAATCTATGTATGGCTAGCTTTGTAATCTCCGCCTTTTGAAGGGAGGTTTGCCAATGGTGCTTCCAAGATCCTGTATGATGGAATGTGAGCCCTAGGTAACTGAAGTATTTTACCTGTTCAAGGTTATGGCCATCCAGCAACCATTTAGACTGGGATAATCGTCTTTTGAAGACTAAAATTTTAGATTTTTCATAATTAATGGATAAACCATTTCCAGAACAGTAATCAGAAAATTTCCTCAACAGATAATTCAAGTCTGGTCTGGAACGCGAGATGATGGCCGCGTCATCAGCATACAACAACAAAGGGGTCCTTCTCATTCCTATTTTTGGAATGTGTCCATCTGGGTCCATTAAGTTCTCTTCTAGGTCATTTAAGAATAGACAAAACAATGTGGGGGCCAAAATACAACCCTGTCTCACCCCCCTAGTCATCTCGATGCTGTTCGATAGCTGTCCCTGTCGACCGCATTGGACCTGCAGTTTGGTTCCATTGTACAGGGCTTTTATAAGAAAGAGAAGTCGTTTATCCTGCAAAATCAGACTCAATTTGGACCATAGCTGGGATCTGGGGATGGAGTCAAATGCTGATTTCAGATCCATAAAGGCCACGAAGAGTTTACCCTGTAGAGGTCTGATATACTTCTCAGCTAGGAAGGACAGCATTAGACAGTGGTCTGTTGTTGAATGGTTCTCATGAAAAGCTGCCTGGGCTTCAGATAGTATATTATGTTCATTTAGAAAAGTTGTCAGTTTGCTACTGAGGAAACAGGCATACAGTTTCCCAATTATTGAGAGCAGGCTAATAGGCCTATAATTGGAAGGTACATTTGGGTGGCCTCTCTTAAAGATTGGAACTACTATAGCATGTTTCCAGCTATATGGTACCTTACCCGAGTTATTTACTACCGTAAAGAGTGCTGCCAGAAGCGGAGCCCACCAGTGCTGGTTTGATGTAATCAACTCAGCTGGGATAAAGTCTTTCCCCAGAGCCTTTCCACTCTTCAGATTCCCAATTAATGTATGGACTTCCTCCACAGTAACCGGCCTCCAATTAGGGAGCAGTGACAATTCTGGCCTGTCATCCTCCTGTAAGCTGGAAGGGAGGTTTGGATTTTCCATAAATATATTTCTGAAGTGGTTCTCCCAAACCTGAGCTGGAATGACACAGCTGGGGGCTGAGGAACTATTTTTCATTGAGTCGGAGACCAGTTGCCAAAAGAGTTTAGTTTCATTGTTTAGTGAGGCATTCAATAGTAGGGACCAGGAATTTTGTTCGGACTGCCTTTTTTTTGAGGCCAAAAGGGCTTTATACTCTTTTTTGATTTTGAAATAAGATTGAGGTAAGTAGCTTAATCCAGCGTTTCTATAGGCCAAATAGGCGTTCCTTAAGGCTTCCTTCTTTGTGCAGCACTCTTGGTCAAACCAACCGCGCCCTTTAGCAGTGCGTGGCTTGCCGGCTGAGTTTATGTTAACCGAGACCACATCCTGCAAGGACTCAATGAGATTTTCGTAAGATGTCAGGGAGGAGTCTATTGATAAATTGTTTATTATAATTGATCTTAACTTAATTGCAGTTTGTGAATTCAATCTATTCTCAACTGCAATTGCTATCCCAGGTGTCCATTTTTTCCTACGCAATGCTGGATCATTTGCTTTGTCTATATCCTCATGTTCTATGTGAGAGCGCTGAATTGAATTTTGGCCAGTAGTGGAGATGATAAGATGTAAGTGGTCACTTTCAGTCCTATTATCTATGGTAATAGATATCTATCTATTAGTAAAAAAGGTAAAGGTAAAGGACCCCAGGACATTTAAGTCCAGTCAAAGGCGACAATGAGGTGCGGTGCTTATCTCACTTTCAGGCCAAGGGAGCCAGTGTTTGTCCACAGAGAGATTTCTGGGTCACATGGCCAGCATGACTAAACTGCTACTGGCGCAACGGAACACCGTGACAGAAGCCAGAGTGCACGGAAACGCCGATTACCTTTCCGCCACAGCGGTACCTGTTTATCTACTTGCACTGGCGTGCTTTTGAACTGCTAGGTTGGCAGGAGCTGGGACAGAGCAACGGGAGCTCACTCTGGCATGGGGATTAGAACCGCCAACCTTCCAATCAGCAAGCCCAAGAGGCTCAGTGGTTTAGACTATGTGCCACCCGCATCCCGCATCATAGTAGCCTTACAGGGAAGGTAGTTGCTTTTCTGAGGCAGTTCTGATTGTCCCAAGGTGATACAGGGAACTTCATGGCTTGGCAGGAATTTGAACCCAGGTCCAGTCTCCCATGCTTTACACAGTACCACACAGGCTTTCTCATGACAACCCTGATACCACAACTCTCTTGAAGCATCTGTGTCATGGATTAAGACCCAGCATTTCAGGGTTATCACTCCCACATGTCTTAGCCTTGATACTGGTCTGACAAGCAAACCTAAATGTTTGGGGCTTGGGTACAGGTTTGACTACCTTTGTTCCATTTTTCACTGCTTCTCATTTGTTTGTTTCCCTCCTTTAAAAACAGCCTAAATGGAATACAGCCAACTCTGCCTTCCTATAGGCTTAAGCCAAATTGATGAACAGCTCTATTAAAATGAAAGGATGTTTATTTGAGAGGTTTTCCTGATTTCCGTAAATCATTACCAAGATCAATTTCATTAAACTGGTACCCTTTTCTCGTAGAATTAAGCCACTAAGCATCTTAAAACAGTGACTGAGCACACAATTTTCTCCTTTAATCCAACAAGCTTAGGTTAAATAAAAAAATATTTTCACCCGGCAGGAATTCTTCCTTCCGTCACTCCTAGGCAGTCGTCTCCTTCAACCCTTAACCATTTTCAGATACAATCCTCAAGTGCCAGCTAAAGGCATTTGAGGCGCAATTGATAAATTTACATGAAAGTGTTTGTCCTCCTTTCTCCCACCTACCTTTGCTCCTTATTACAGAGCAAAGTTTTGTTTTATTTTCCATTTGAAAAATATCCTTCTCCCTTTTCCCCCAGCGCGCTACTGTTTGTGATCAACAAGCCAGCCTGCTACAGGGCTGTTATCCTCAGTGTTTTAGGTTTGCATTGCAGAAGGCTGAAGATAGGTTTTGCTGAACCAATTCTTTAATGGTGCATTAGTTCAAATAATGCTCTTTTTAAAAAACAAACAAATAAGTAGTCTGATTGGTGATGCACAAGCCATTTGCAATCTTGGCCCAGTAAGGCTGATTGTTTACACTTCAAGGAATAAAATGTAACTTGGTGCAATGGGTTGATTCCCCCCTCCCTTCTCCCTAACTAGAAAGCATCCTGCTTGTTTTATTTGGTTAAACGGAGAGGGCCATCTTCAAGAGCAGCCTCAGCAGACATGTTACCTAATTGATTTGAGAATTTTTCATTTCAATAATGACCTTGAAGCCAGTGATGCCTAGAATGCCCCCAGACCATGTCATGGGTGCTCCAGTAAAAGATGTATCGTCAGATCAATTACTAAAAGCAATGGAACATCTGATCCTACCCTTGAAATTAACCAGGAAAAGTAGGTCAGCACACCTTCAGCTGACACAATGAAGTATTATGCTCTCAATGACCCAGGAAGGAAAGCACTAATGATTGATGGGAAGGGATATTTAAATGAGAAAGTTGAAGCACAATGGAATTAAGCGTATAGAAATGATCAAACAGCCCCTGAAAGCCAGTCTTTAAAGAACAGCTATTTCAAGCAAGGCTCACGTAAGTTTATATCAAAACAATTGCAGATCAAGGCTTGTTGTTTTCATTTCATGAGAAAAGGCACTAGCTGCAATGTCCTGCTAATTATTCCAAATGGAATAAATTTATTTGTGTGTGTGTGTGTGTGTGTGTGTGTGTGTGTGTATAGTTAAGGCTATTTGGCTTAGGTAAGCCATTGTGGTCTCAAACTATGCAATGCCGCAGAAAATCCCTGAGCATATATACCTTTGGAGTAGTTAAACATATTAAATATGGTGCACAAATGAATTGTAAAGGTCACCAGTGCCACCGGGTTTCTAGAAGTCATGCTTTAAGCACACTCCCCAGCTAAGAAGCAGATGAAGAAAATTAGCATTGAATATTTCGGGAGGCATCAAGCAAAAGGCAGGAGTTGGTGCAGAGTAATCCATAGCGGGTGGCAGAAGGAGACCCCAAAGTAGAGGAACCAACAAATTAAAACCCCGTTGGACTCACATGGCAAGGCAGAAAGAATATGTGGGTCCCCCCCCCACTTTCATTGGCTTCCCCCTTTTCCCTTGGCTCCGAAGGAAATAATATTATTATACCTGATCTAGGGCTGGCATAGTTACCCTTCCGCCATTCCAGGGTGGTCAGTGGGGAGCAAGGGATATGGATTCACTGAATCGTCCTCTGATCTGCACCACCAGGCCCCATAAATGTTCCCTGTTTGTCTTCTCCACTGTCAAAACACTGATAGTAGAGGAGGGACAGCAGAAGATATTTTTGTGCCTGCAACAAGGAGTTTTCTGTGAGTGGGCATCCACCTTAGCCACAGATCGTCCTTTCCATGGAAGATCCATGCCATAACAGGGACCTTAAATCACCACACCATCACATTTTAATCAGTCTGTAAGTGCTCAGATAATCACATAGTCCTTATTACAAAGTGGTAATCGGTATTATGACTGTAATCCACCCATTGTAAAAGAAAACAAGTGGCAGATGTGGGATTTAGAACCATGCTCAAGCCAGTTGACAGCTATGACCACAATCTGATGTACCTGGGAGTAAATCCGACTGATGAAATGAAAGGGACTTACAATTAACCATATATAGGATCAGGTCATCAGTCTCCCAGCTAGTTGGTAGGTGTCAGGGTCCTTTTACATACCGCAGAGAACAAGATGGTGGGCTGAGTTGTAAACTTCTACATAGTTCAAACTGCAGCTGTGTGTTTGGAGGAAGTAGCTCATATTGTTGGAATGTGCTCTCTCTCTCTCTCTCTCTCTCTCTCTCTCTCTCACACACACACACACACACAAACAAACAGCCTCTCTTCCTCTCTGTGTTTATTAGTACACATAGGAAGTATTTCCCTAACCCCCAGGGGTAGAACCCCAAAATATCCACAGTCTGAGGTATTAACTGAGAATTCTACCACCACAATCTAACATGTGCAAGACTTTAGAATCAAATTGAACATCTGCTTTGGTTATATGTTAGGCATCAAGGTACCCGCAATACTTCAGAATCACAGAAAAGCCAATATGTAGTTTCTTTCTCTTCAATCAATTGTAAATTAAAATGGACTATACTTGTTAGAAGTGGACTTCTGAGGAAGATACTCATGCTGTTCAAATTACTGTTTAAAGACTGTGAAAACTGCTTGTCTGCAATGGCTAGAGGATCGCTTTTTAGATCAATAGTGAGATAAAGATTGTGTTTTCCCCACTTCTGAAGTATATAATAGATTATGTAATACTTTGCTCAGGCTTTCTAGGAGCAAAGCATAATCAAGGAAAGAGAAGAAATCTTGGCAGACTCAGGCCAACGAGATGATGATGCTTTGCCAAATCTAGAAATGAAATTGAATTTGCACTTGCAAATGTCAAAAGTCCTTCAAACGCTACACTACAATAGTCTCCGCCGCCAAATCTCCACAGTGCAACGTAGAATCCGGAAGATGAAGGCTTTCAAGTTGCTCATATTTAGATAGCTAGATGTTAGTTTAAGTGAAGTAGCTTCCTATATCAACCATTAAATGCATGTGCTATCATCATGTGTACTTGAAGACCCAATGTGACTTATGCCCCCCTTTACCTTGATCTACCAGAAACAAATGCTCGTTTCCTAATGAAGTCTGAAGAAATATATTTTAATTCACAGCGGAGGAAGCACATATAAAGAAAGCTCCAGAGAACTTTTCTTGATGTTGAGTGGCCTATTATCCAATTATTTATTCCACAGAATGTGGCTCATCCCACAGAGGCCCACTGCCAATCCTTTTGTATGCTGGCTTGGATGCTACAGTACATATGGTTATGCCCGAATCATTTCTGGTAGTTACTGGGGCTTGGATACATTTGTACACTAGAGGATGAGGACAATATCCTTCTAGAGGTGCCTGGCCCAATATAATCACGACAATAATTAGCATGTGACATCTTTCCCACATTTTACCTTGGGGGGGGGGGGAGAGTGAGAGAGTGCTAGAACTAGAAAAGTGAAGAGATGGCTTCTCCACGAAACTTCTTTCTTCCGAATATGCAAGATTTTGTTGCTATTAGAGGGTGCAATCAGACCCGTGACTCTACACTATGATAATTTGGTCCAGGAATAAATTTGTGACATGATCTGTTGTTTGTATTTAATGTCTCTGAAGCAGGAATAACAACCTGATTTGATTATGCTGGAGATTTAGCCCTGCACTCAGCTGTCGTTACGTTGTTGTTTTATATTATTGCAGTTTTATTATTTGTTATTGTAAGCCACCCTGGGAATGCTACTTAGCAATGACGGGCAGAGCTTGCATTTTAGGAATGAATGAATGAATGACTGAATGACAATTTGATTTGGCATCATCCGAACTTTTATTCAGAGTGGTTTGAAGCAAGTTTACAGTGCAATCCTGTGTATATTTACTGAAAAGTCACTCCCAGATTGTTGAACGGGACTTCCTTCCAGGTTAGTATGCATAAGGTTGCAGTTTGAAATGCAGATATTTATTTAATGGTAGGTCAAAATGTTTCCCACATGACTAAATGCAAAACATCACCTGATATTCCACTTAGATATTTGCATTTGGAATAGATAATAAAGTTTAGATGAGCAGGGATGTATGTGTGTGTGTGTGTGTGTGTGTGTTTCATTATAGTGCCTCCTACAAAAAAGCAAATGTAGAAGGACATTCCCTTTCCTAATCAAACATAAGTGTAATTAAGAACGGTGTATTTTGAGTACTGATTAATTTCAGGTAATGATTTTCCAGCACACTAGAGACATAGGGCAGTTTTTAGTATAATTAGACTTTGAATGCCTAGGTCATGATCAATAAGAGTTAAAAGACCATTTGCAAAAGCTGTATTTATGGAATTTATACAGTCAGATTTCTCCTATTCTTTAAATATGTCAAGCGCCTAGCTTTAAATTAAAAGTTGTTGGAGGCTTTTCTGCTAATACCACCATACATTTACTTTTGTAAAGCTTATCACAAGGCATGGAGAAATGACTTTAATATTCCATGTAAAGCAAAGACTGGTTGGCTTTAGTTTGGCAGGTGTCAATTTAATTAATAATCTAATGACATTCTAGATTTGCCTCAGATAGCACTTCGGTGCTTGCTATTGATTCTGTATTATTGGCCTAAATGTTGTCATCATTATTATCATGTGGTGACATTCAGGTAGGATTTGAATTAACCATTCACATATTAGTAAAGGATTTTATTTCATCAAAATTGGGCTAATGGTTCCACAAGCAGCAAAAAAAAGTAGCAGGATGAATACATTAAGTGTAAACGTGCCCAAGTAGTGTTCCATCACAACTCTTTCCAGATCTTTTAATTGTCTACGCATGGTTTTTATATCTTTCTTTTTTACACTTGAGACATATCTTAGGTCTTTCAATTCCACTAATTTATACGCAGTACCAGCACCTCTTTTTGTTGTTGTTAAAAAGTGTGGCACTTGCTGTAACAACTTCATGGCAGCTATTTTTCTAGAAAAAAGCACTAAGTGTACATAAATGCATCTGTTGCTCAGTTCTTCAAATTTATGATTAAGGTTGCAGTCTTAAGTGCATTTTTTTAAAAAAATTCATTGAAATCACTGGCATGCCTTCCAACATTCCTCAGATGAAAATCAAGACATTGCAAAAGTGGCCGTGGGTCGTATGTGTGTTTTTCCATTAAACATTTCTTCAACAGCTTTCTGTCTTCCCAGCTTCCTGATCTGAAAAAGACCCACGGCAGTGGTTAGCTCATGACACCCTTTGCACGTGAAGACCCCCCAAACCCCCTCCAAAATAAATCACACAGGAAACACAATATTTGTTTAAGATTTTTGGCATTAATTTGGCCACAACCTTATTGATTACAGCATGTGAGTGGTTGCTTAGGCATTGGTTTGGACTACCTGAACCTGCACCTGCAGGAACAGGACTGACAACTGGAACCTCCAGAGTTCAGTAAGGGAAAACATACTGGGGGAGCACAGAGGCGGATTTCCACCTCTTAGTTCACCCCAGATGCTCCCGGGAACTCTGGAATGGCCCTACCCCTGAGAGGGGATCGGACAGAGCAAATCGAGCCCCTGGATTCCTTTAACGGAATTCCCTAGCAGCAGAAACAAAAATGAGAGGCAGGCACAGCCAATCCATAATCCTCTCCACCAAAGAATGGCCTAACTGCCAACCTTAAAGTTGTGACGATTTGCTACACAGCAGGAAAAAACCAAATGGCACCAGCCAATCAGCCAAGTGGCAAAATTTCTACCGGGCCCCTGCTCCAAAAACAGATGACCCCTAGACAGGCATAGCAAAAACACAACCTTAAATTATAGGGAGGGAGGGAGGGAGAGTCGCTGCATGATGCGAAAGAGAAAGCACTTCGCCTTGTGCTTGTTCCTTAAATAGCCACTTAGTTGCCAATCAAACCCCAACTGACAGAAAATTTTCCCCAGTAACAAAGGGGCAACCAATGAGGCGTGGAGGTCATCCAAACGGGCCCACCCCAGCAACAAGAAGGCAGTTTGGTGATCTCACTGCAACATGTGGCTCTCGATTTGGAGGACACAATTTCCAGATTTCAACTGAACTTTATTTATCTATCTATTTATTACATTTATAGTGGGACGCGGGTGGTGCGGTGGGTTAAACCACAGAGCCTAGGACTTGCCGATCAGAAGGTTGGCGGTTCGAATCCCCATGATGGGGTGAGCTCCCGTTGCTCGGTCCCTGCTCCTGTCAACCTAGCAGTTCGAAAGCATGTCAAAGTGCAAGTAGAAAAATAGGTACCGCTCCGACGGGAAGGTAAAAGGCATTTCCGTGCGCTGCTCTGGTTCGCCAGAAGCAGCTTAGTCATGCTGGCCACATGACCTGGAAGCTGTACGGTGGCTCCCTCGGCCAATAAAGCGAGATGAGCGCCGCAACTCCAGAGTCGGCCACGACCGGACCTAATGGTTAGGGGTCCCTTTACCTTTACCTTATTATATTTATATGCCACCTTTCCTCAAGGAGCTTGAGGGGGTGTACATAGGTCTTCCCCCCGCCCCGTTTATCCTTGCAGCAACTCTGTGAGGTAGGTTAGGCTGAGAGTAAGTGGCTGGCCCAAGGTCACCCAAAGAGCTTCACAGCTGAGTAGGGATTCAAATTCTGGACTCCCAGGTTCTAGTCCAGGCTTCCTCAACCTCGGCCCTTCAGATGTTTTGCGACTACAATTCCCATCATCCCTGACCACTGGTCCTGCTAGCTAGGAGTTGCAGGCCAAAAACATCTGTTGTTTTTTTTAAAATGATATTTATTGAAAATTTTTTAGAATTACAAAAGAGAACAAAGCAGAAAAAGAAAAAGAAAAAACAAAGAAAAAACAAACCACATCAAACAATACAAATTCAAAAAACAAAAATACACCACAAACACACAAAAACAAATCCATCATTCTCGAATCCTCAACTTTCATTACCTTCTTTCTTTGACCTCCTCCTCCTCCCTTTTTTTGTATCCTAGTTGTTAATTGTCGCAGCAAATCCTTTCCATATTTCATAATATTCTGTCATTACATTACCTTAATCTATTTTCATCTTATCTTATAAAGAACCTAAAACTTAAAACTTAAATCTTATTTTTACCAACTTCTCATAACCATAATATTCTTACATAATTCTTTAAACATTTTTGCTAAAGCCAAGTAATTTCGTTCCAACATTTTTCTAACATTCATCAATTTTTTAAAACAATCCTAGTAATAATAAAAAAAGAAATAAAAACAATCCAATCTTTATCCAGCGTCCCTTCCTCCTGGTCCCAGGTTTTGTCAGTCCTTTTTATCCCATTGATCTAGCGCATTAACCTGGTAACCTTATATCCGAGGCCCTTAAGTCCCTTCCATGTCCCTTCCGCGGCTCTTCTTCACATTCTCCTTTCACTCGTGGGAAGTCCAGCTTGACAATGTTTTTGACCCTTTTCAACAAATCAGCCCCTTTTCCATAGTCCAGACTAAACTCCATGTGGTATTTAAAAACATGTTTCAGAATTCCTCCAAAATTAAGAGCCCCCACAGCCCCAAACATCTCACGGCCCATTGCCAGACTTGAAAAGTCCAAACATCCCTGCATAGGGGGGTCTATCCAACCCCCCATTTCCAAACCAGTCCAAACTTTATCTTTCCAAATCTGGCTTTTTTCCAAGTTCATTTGTCAACTCCAAAAGCTCATGTTCCTGCAGGGCCACAGCTCCCTCCATCTCTGGCGCCCAAGATTCAGCAACATCCTCTTCTCTCATCTGTTCTGTCGGGGCACACTCCTGATTTAATTCCTGGGTGGGCTCCATATAGTTTCCCACTGCCTGTTCAAAAATTCTGATCACATCAGTCATCAAATTCGTCTTCTCATTTAGCTGTTCCAGTAGGGCATTTGTTTTACAGAGAGCACACAACAGAGCTTCTGAATACATTGTCCTACAAGGTCAGAAGTCTATTCCCACGATTGTAATCTGTAACAGCTGCAAGCTCCCTGTAATTGGTTACAGTTTCACAGTCTCCCTCTAGGGGGAAAACTTCTATTTGTTCTTTCTTTTAAGGACAAATCTAACAACAAAGTTTCCTTTTTCAGATATTTTGTCAATATTTGTTCCTTTAAAATGTGAAGGGGAACAGTGGAATCACTATGTTTGTCTTCTTTTAGCTATCTGTCAAAAACGTTTGTCTCTGGTCAATGAGCTTCAAAAAAACGTCAGTCCTGACACCCCACTCCAGGATCAAGACGGTGGAAAGTTACTTTACTTTAAACTCACTTCTGCAGGTTTAAACAGTCCGAAAGAGATCCCCCCTTTTCTCCTGCTTCCGAAGGGGGTTCAACAATTTTAAATGATGAAAGTTAATCTTTTAGAAGCGATTTTCTGAGCTCTAGTTTACCTTGTCTTTGCTTTAATCTATCTACAAAGAAACGGAAGGCTGACTTCCTGTTTAGACCTTCCCGTTTCAGTGCCAAATTGAAGTAAATTTTTAAGTCCAATTCCTTTCTGCTCGCAAGTCCTTATTTAAAGTCCAATTGTCCGAAATTTAAGTACTCACGGGTGATTATTTTAGAAGCCAAATTGTCCCCGGCAACGGCTATACGGCTTCGCTCCACGGAAGAAGCAGTTGACTCTCAGCACTGCGCCACTTCCCCCTCTTCGCTTCGGAGCCCGTTAGTGGATTCCTTTGCGGGTTGGGGGGGGCGCTAAAGGTGCCCGCCGAGTCCCATGGTCACAGGCTTCATCTGCCTGTGATTTTTGAAAGGTTTCCCACTTCGCCATAGCGGAAAAGACCCGTTTCGCGTGGAGCTAGTCCCTCCAGATCAGAGGGAGTCCGCCATTGCCGATGGTGCCACCCCGGAAGTCCCCTGCAGGCCAAAAACATCTGGAGGGTCGAGGTTGAGGAAGCCTGTTCTAGTCGGACCAGTACACCACGCCAGATCTCAGTGTGGGAAATATAGGAAGGTGTGTGTGTGTGTGTGTGTGTGTGTGTGTGTGTGTGTAAGAGATAATGCACTCACTGTTTGGGTTTGAAGGGAAATCATTCTTATTCCCTTAAATAAACCTTATTCCTTTATGGTAAAAAACAACAACTTGGGGTCTTTTGCTTGTTTGTTTGTTTGTTTGTTTGTATGTTTGTTTGTTTGTTTGTTTTAAAAGAACAACAGGAAGACCCATGGTATGCTGCATCAATACCTTCTACAGTTACAAGAAAGTCCAGCTGAGGAGGTCAGAGGTTTTCAGAAACCACAGGCACACAGGTAGCCAGTACAGTGCAGATCACCAAAGAGATGATTGGCAGAATGAAAGAAAGGACACTCAAGTGCATGACAATTTTTCGGCACAGTGCTAGTTCAGACTCTTTGTGTAGAAAAGTCTGCCTTGAGATATAATCCAAAGGAGCAGACTCTACAGAATTTTGCTACATTCTCATGCAGCCCAGGTATCAACTTTGTCTGCCTTTCTCAACATATAAGAGCTAATTTCATCAGCTTTCCTGGTTCAGTTCTTCCCTGGTAGTAGTCAAGATGGCAGCTGTCACACACTATAGCTTCCATGATCTGGACATTTGTGCAAACCCTACATGTTATGGAAGCCTCATTAATGGTTTCTCGGTGCAAAGTACAATTATTCATTTATGAGAAAATACAAGCACGCCTATATATAAAGCGCCTATATTTACAAATGTTTAAAGTATAACACAACCAGATGTCCTAAGTGTCACATCTAAGGAGATTTTTCCTATAAACTTTGCCTCCTTTGAGTTTTCCAGATTTGACATCTCATTTTGATAATACATCTGGTTATGTCAACATATCACATTATGCAACATTAATGAATCATGATGTGTGGCAGTATCTGAACAAGACGAGGGATTCTGACGGTATGTCAAAACTGGCATATTCCAACTTCATATTCCAGGTTGTCTTAAAATGTGATCGGGGAGGTCTCCCCTACCCCCGCCAAGCAATTTCCTTGACTTAGAATTTTTTTTTTTTTGTAGTTGTAACATGTGTCTGAAATAATGCAGTTTGCCATTTTATGTAAAATATTGCTACTTCTCCTCGTTACTTCTTCAGTTGCAGTTTGATTTGCTGGAGCTGTATGTAAATGAACTTAAAATAAACAAAGCCATAATGAAAGGCAAAAAGAGAAACACTGAAATGGCTCCCACCCCCCCTAAATCTGGATCATCTATAACAAAAGGCTAATCAAGATAAATAGGAAATTAACACCCTCTCCCGGTGAATGGGGAATGCAAAGCCCTTGTTTTGTGTAAACACTAATTAAATTACAGAAAGCATATCTGTAGTGGCTGTTTGCTAAAGAGAATCTTTACCACTTGAAGTCTAGCCAATAAAATTTCAGACAGAAATTTCACTGCGTAGCAGAAATGTGATTTCTTTTGTTTGTTTGTTTAGTTAAGTGTCTGGACTTTGTACGTAGCAGAGGTTTTCATTGGGTGAAGACTATGCAGTTGTAACAGCTTGGCCCTAATAGGCAGGACATGAATAACATAATAAAAATTGTAAATCAAAAATTAATGAAACATTAGCAATTGCATAATAATAATAATAATAATAATAATGCTACCATTTTGAAAGAATGATTAAAAATGAAGGTTCACTTTGAGTTCTGTGGTGATGGGGATCACCTAGCTTTGAATGGTAGACATACCTGTCATAAAATCAAATGTGGGCTCAGCACAAATGAAACTTTATCTGTTTATAAATCCATTATTCACACTAATGATCTATTTTCAAGGAAGCATTCAGCTTTTTAAATATATACCCAAACTTCTGGCCATGGATAAGGCCGTTGACCCCTTGGCTGTTTCTTCTTCCCATACAGAGTCTGCTGGATCAGCTAAGTGCCCATTTAGGGCATCCCAGAGTGGCCAGCTAGATGCCCAAAGGAAGCCCACAAGCTGAATCTGGGGCAGAAGCACTCTCTGTACTAGCAATTCCCAGCAAGTGGTACCCAAAAGCATAGTGCCTCTGATAATGAAGATAGAACATCTCCATCATGGATGGCAGCCTTTGAGAGCTTTATCCTCCATGTTTTCTCATCCAAGTTGGTGGCCATCTTTTACAAGCAAATTTCATAGTTTAATTATGTGCTACCTTGACTCAAAGCACGTTGATAGATGTGAAGAACAAGAGATGAAAGGGAGACCTGCCCTCATCCCTGTACAGATGAAGAAGAAGAAGAAGAAGAGTTTGGATTTGATATCTCGCCTTTCACTCCCTTTAAGGAGTCTCAAAGCGGCTAACATTCTCCTTTCCCTTCCTCCCCCACAACAAACACTCTGTGAGGTAAGTGGGGCTGAGAGACTTCAGAGAAGTGTGACTAGCCCAAGGTCACCCAGCAGCTGCATGTGGAGGAGCGGAGACACGAACCCGGTTCCCCAGATTACGAGACTACCGCTCTTAACCACTACACCACACTGGCTCTCAATTCCAGGCAAATAGATAATCCTAGTGATTGAATGACCGTAACTTCTTTTAGGCATACTGCACTCCTTCCCTTTGCTACAGGTTCTTCAACCCTATTTAACAAGCACATTGAATATTTTTAAAAAGGTGAAGGACCCTTACAGTTAAGTCCAGTTGCGAACAACTCTGGGGTTGCGATGCTCATCTCGCTTTACTGGCCGAGGGAGCCGACGTTTGTCTGCAGACAGTTTTTCCAGGTCATGTGGCCAGCATAACGAAGCCGCTTCTTGTGAAACCAGAGCAGCGCACAGAAATGCTGTTTACCTTCCCACCGCAGCGGTACCTATTTATCTACTTGCACTTTGACGTGCTTTCGAACTGCTAGGTTGGCAGGAGCAGGGACCGAGCAATGGAAGCTCACCCCGTCGCGGGGATTCGAACTGCTGACCTTCTGATCGGCAAGTCCTAGGCTCAGTGGTTTAGTCCTTAGCAATAATTCCAGTGCAATAGAAAGCATTTTGTGCTCCTGGGTTCATATTCTATTGAAAGATGCAAGATTTCCTTCAGAGGAGACTCTTGGAGTCTCTGGGTGGTATTCAAGTAAGTTTTACTCTGGAATTCTATGGGAATTAATGGACATACTAAATGGGCAACGTACAGAGAGTTGTTAATTGAAACAGAAAACCAGCTAAAATGGAAAGACTTTAATGACGTTAGAGAGTACATTACAGACTGGTTACAATATTTCCAGCTAAATGAAATGTTTAAGAATGATAAAAAGGTAGGATTTGTGTACGAAATTTCAATTTTTCAGAGAGAAATAATAGAAAATGATACGAAATTAGTCTCTAAAATGTACAATCTGCTGCTGGATTGAGAAATGAAGGATGAAGAGGTCAAATCAGTCATGATTAAATGAACAGAAGATGTGGGACATAATATTCAGATGGCGGAATGGGAAAAGTTATGGAAGTATGATATAAAATTCACAGCATATGTGGCAATTAAAGAGAATTATATGAAAATGATGTACAGATGGTGCTTAACTCCAGTTTAATTAGCAAAACTGTATAAAACTAGGGAAAGCAAGTATTGGAAATGTAAAGCAGCAGAAGGGACACTTTTTCATATGTGGTGGGATTGGAAAATTATAAAGAAATATTGGGAAATGGTTTATAATGAATTGAAGAAGATGTTTAAAATAACCTTTGTCAAAAAACCAGAAGCTTTCTTACTAGGTATTATAGGAGTGGACCTACCAAAATTACAAAAGAACTTGTTTATATATGCTACAACAGCCACATGGACCTTATTAGCACAATATTGAAAAGAAGAAGATTGGCAAGTTAAACTAATGGACTATGCTGAAATGGCAAAACTGACAATGAAATTAAGAGGAAGAGATGACAATGAATTAAGGAAGAGTGGAAGATGTTTATTGCATATATACGAAGCAATGTACACAGGTTAATACATTAGCAGGGGTTTAAGTTTACTTGTAGTTTTACAATGAATGGATAATAGGTGATTTAAATATGTTATAAATTTAACAATGGACATGTAGCATGTTGACAAATAATAGAACCAGGGAAGGGATTAGAGGGAAGTCAATTTGTTTTGTTTTGTTTTTTGTATTGATTGTTGGTTGTTTGTTTGTTTGTTTTTGGAAAATCAATAAAATATTATTTTTTAAAAAGGAATTAATGGACTTAGGCTACATTGACATCAGACCTTTAAAGCATTATGATACCACTTTAAAGAGCCATGGCTTTCCCCAAAGAATTCTGGGAAGTGTAGTTTGTTAAGGGTTCTGAGAGTTGTTAGGATTCCACTTCTCTCCTCATGAAGCTACAATTCCCCAGAGCGATATAGCAATCAGTTGCTTCAGGAATTTTAGCTCCCTGAGAGGAATACGGGTCACCTAACAATTCTCAGCACACTTAACAAACTACAGCTCCCATTTTTCTTTGGGGAAGCCATCACTGTTTAAAGTGGTATCATAGTGCTTTAAATATATGGTGTGAATGTGGCCCAAGTCATGTTCATGTATCTGCAAAGTGTGTAGAGTACCATGTTTCCTTTGACCTGAATGCATTTATGCCAGAATGGACAAAAGTCCTGGTCAAAAAACCCAAAACTTCTTGCTGCAGACTGAAAATCTAAGTATGTAGCTCAGAGTAGTCTCTCTTTAAATCTGAGGACATTACAGTGGAACATGGCTAATTTGTGAGGCAACAAGCTTAATGGAATGTTCCTGTGGATGGAAACCAATGAGGACACAGGCACAAATTTATATAGAAAGTGACCTAAAGGCCAGAGCTTTATTGAATCAAACTTAAAGTAGATAAACTCAGAGGGCAATAGGTCTTGGCACTGGTTGAAGGGTGGGAATTGATGGCATCCCTTGGCCTATCAGTCCTGACTTGGCTTCTGTTCAGTGTTCTATACAAAATTCTCAGTGCTATGGTTGTGTACTAGAGATGGGGGAAAAATGGATTCACTTCACATTTTGTTAAGAACCTAATTCAAACTTCCTGAAACAGATGAACCAAAATGCAGCTATACTTTGAAATTTGCAATTATTCATATGTTGTGAGGCAGTTCTTCAGCATATAAAAATACAAATGTTAGAGGAAGGTCCATGCAAAAAAGCAAAATGCATGTATTGGTGAAAATAATATAAAAACTGCATTATATTTGGGGAATTGCATGCAAAAATGTGTAAATTAGGTAAAATGGCAACCCAAAATGCATTTATCAGGAGAAATGTTCATGACTATGCACCCCATTTTTGTGTGGCCTGTAAAAAAAAATCACAACTGATGCAGAAATGGTACAAACTAAAACCTGGAAAAGTGAGAAACTGGGGAAAACAAAAAATTGTACCATGAATGCTGGTGCTCTTAATCATAGACACCAGTGAGTGCACTTGTTACTGATGTTTTCAGACCCCCCTGAACCAACACAACCATGAAGATTAATATGAAGATTACCGATTTCTCAAAATCCTATTTAAAGAAAAATGTTTTATGATGCCATCCAAATGTCCAAAAGCTGATACACTGGCAGGCCTTCCTGTGAAAGGAGTTCAAACAACGACTGGACCTTTGCTTTAGGGAATATCCTACCTGTTTTGTGTCATAGCGATATGGTCAAGTGATTGAATCCTCCCAAAGAAACCTCTTCTATGAAACAAGTTACAGTATAATATTGTCACTGTTGTCATTGGCTGTGTGCACACCACACATGTAAAGCGAAAGGCTTCCCCCAAAGAATCCTGGGAACCCCTCACCAAGCTACATTTGTCAGAACCATTAACCAACTACACTTTCCAAAAATCTTTGGGCAAAGTAATGTGCCTTAAATGTATGCAGCCATCAAGTCATCCCAAGCATGGGCAGTATGCATTTTCCACCAGCACCAACTAACTACAGGTGACCTCCATATAACTCATTTTCTGCATTGCAGCCTTTGTTTTGGGGAAGGGCTTGATGGGGCAAGAATATGGGAGTAAGTGGTGGGTTCGTCAGGGTTGTCATTAGGTGATGCTGGGGTTATGGTTGGTGGGAGGAACCTTTATCTCTCAGATGTGCTGTACCACAACTCCTTCCATCCCCAGCAAGCATGGCCAATAGCCAAGGATGATGGGAGCTGTAGTTCAGTAATATCTGGAGGGCTGTAGGTTCTCTATGTCTAGATGGGGCAGGCACCCCCAAAATCGGCCCTCCAGCTGTTTTTGGATGACAATTCCCATCATCCCTGACCACTGGTCCTGTTAGCTAGGGATGACGGGATTTGTAGTCCCAAAACAGCTGAAGAGCTGAGTTTGGGGATGCCTGAGTTAGGGTATAATGTACCTGTTTATTCCCTTGATCTCTTGACCTGGGCCTCCTATTTTAATTGCTGCATTATTTTAATTGGAGTTATTTTATTGTCTATTTTAACTAAGGATATTTATATTTTAATGTTTGTGTAAATGGATTTTACATGCTGTAAACTGCTTAGAGCCTATTTTGGCATTAAGGAGTATAGTATATTATTGTTATTGCTATTATTATTATTAGTAGTAGTAGTAGTAGTATCATCATCACCACGCTCACCAGTGTTGTCATCACTGGGGGGACTGTTTGGATCAGAATGGTGTGATATGGGGCCTTTCAATCATTTACTTGCATAGTTTACTACACTGTAATTCTAAGGTGGCAAAATTATACACCTTCATTATACACCTTTAGGCACCAGGCAAAAACATTCCTTTTTAACCAGGCCTTTGGTTGATTTGATTGACATCCTGTTTTAAAATGTGTTTTTTCTGGGGCGGTTATTGGGTTGTTTTTATTTTGATTATGTATTTTGTGGTTTTATATTTTGATTTTATTCAAGGAACCGCCCTGAGACCTCCGCCCTGAGACCTCCTCTCTCTCTCTCTCTCTCTCTCTCTCTCTCTCTCTCTCTCTCTCTGTGTGTGTGTGTGTGTATGTGAAAAATAAAACTTCAAAACAACAGAGGAACAGGGAAGCTTTCTTTGGTTTTTGTATAGACTTTAATTGTAAACAATTTATATCTTTTAAGTTAAAGCCAATTCCGGCTATACCATAATTTTCAGGCCTTTTCTCCAACATGCCTTTCACTTGATATATTCCAACTGGACTCCCTCCACAGAAATAGTACTTTTCATTCTCTCCCAGCTCATTCACTGAACTGTATTTTGGTAGAATTCACAGCGGGTAGATTTCTGAGTTAAATTTATTATCTGCATGAAAGAATCATAATAGTTCCTTATTCTAAGAAGGAAAAAAACACTATAAAAGGCATATGTCTGAGATGCATTGTTTCTGTATACTGGATTTATGACTCGGAAGGAAACCATTCAAGCTGTACAGGAATTCTGCCGTGTGCATTTAAAACTTTAATTTATCTCATGTTGCTCTCTTTGTTTTACTAAAGTGCCTTTGTTGTTTTCCAGTCTATATTTCCCCACCTCATCCTCACTCCCAGCAGCTTTTGCTCTAACACGTCCCTCTATATTACATCAGAAAAGAATATGCCTCTTTTTTTCACTTTTAATTTATCCAAATAATATGCACTCTGGTAAAAGCTGCACTTCACAATAGTTTTTTGATTTTCTTTTGCCACATTGGTTCAGTTAAAATTCATTTATTTTAGCCAAAAGAAATCTGTACAAGTTCTTAAAAAATAATGATGATTTGGGGTAAAGCATGCAATCTGTAGGGTATGACATGATATAATTATGGACAGGGGAGAAATTTGATTCAGTTCACATTTAAATCTGAATTGATCAAATTCTCATTTCCCTTCGATATTCATACTTACCCAAAGTTTGCTATGAAGTTCTCCAATCAACCAGTTGCATAAAAATGAACATATTAGTGGAAATAGCATACAAAAACGCATTATACTAGGAGAAACTGCTTGCAAAAATGGGCATATTGATTAAAATAGCATACAAAAATGTGCTTATTTGGGAAAATTCATTCTAAAATTCTGAATAATTTTCATGAGGATCTTTAAAAATAAAATTTGCAAATTGCTTCAGAAACATTGAAAACAAAATTTAAGATTGGAAAAAACGAGACAACAAAAATTGGCAGATCCTGCCATGCCAAATCATAATTTAATTAAATCAGATTTCATAACCAATATATTTAGTGAGGGATGTGTGCTATTTTCAAATGGGAATTTTACCAATATTCAATATGATTTATTATAGTGACAATAAAAAGTTGTTAAAATATTTTATCACTCTTTTCAAGGGACCATATGGCTAAAGAATCACAAAGTCAAGGCACATGTTAGTACAGCAAACGACACAAAATCAAGAAACAATATATTGAGGTTGCAATCCTATACTCACTTACTTGAGAGTAAACCCCATTGAATTCAATTGGACTTACTTATGACTAGTAATATACAGGATTGCATTAAATGAAATAAATTTCAGCGGGTAAGTAGGTTATATAATCATTCATATAGATAATGTGGAGTTGGTTGTGGTCTTCACTCAGGATGTACATTTAATGGAAGGTGTATTTTCCCTCTTCAAGATGGAAAATATAATAGAAGTCAGTTGGTTTAAAGAAATGCAGCAAAATAAAAGGCCTTCTGGGATGTAATAGTCTTAACTAAAGCACAATCTTAAAATAAATAAAGTTACATATAGTGTGCTAGCTTGCTTTATCTTGCTCAAAGACAAAGAATTTGAGGATGACTCCAAATGTTTTGCTCACCAAATGTGCTTAAAGTTTAGCACTAGAAAAAGGAATAATTGGGATGGAGGACTTTTGAGTTATTTGCACTCTGCATTGATTTGCTGTTTTGGTTTCTGTTGTATCTGACTTTATGCTACACAGAGATACAGAGTGGCGGCAAGAGATTTATGGAACTTGTAAGGGGATGAAAGAGGGGAAACAGATTCATCTCTAGAGGAAAACTACTAAATTGAAATTGTCTTAAATTTATTAAAATGATGTGTTTCAAAGATAAAACAGGTTTTCATCTTACCTACATACCTATGGGGATTGCTGTCTATAAATACGTAAGACAAGTTAACATTGTTGTGGGGATGAGAGAGGTACTCAGATTAAAGATTATTTTAGATATAAGAACTGGTGGTTATAATAAATTGGGGCTGAATATCAAAATAAGTTTTTAAACTATTAACTGGAACCTCCACCCTACTCCTGTGTAATTGGCAAAATAATTGGTCCTGTAACTGGGTACCTCTGTCCTGGGTACCCTTGTTCATTTCTATTTTCAATCTGTAGCCTCTTGCTTTTTTCAGAAGCCATGGAACATTCTGTGGAGACTTTAAAGTGTGGAAGCTGTATGTGGAGCTGGCAGAGGAGTGGTTAGGCAGCAGAAACTCCCATTTTGCTTGTATATTCATGATTCAATTTATTAATCCAAAGGTCTCCACCTAATTACTGCTCCCTATCAGGAGAATAATAACATTTGCATAGCAGTCTAGCAGTTGATCCTCAGGGGGGTTGCCAAATTCAATAGAGGGAAGGGCTTCTGTGTTAAGGCTCTGTACTGAGCTGTAAAGATCAATAGGAACAACTTCCTTCTTAATGCTGTTGTGGTGCTAGTTCAGATCCAATATTGATAGGTTGATAACTGTGCAAGCGTAATGTGGGCTGATCTTGGAACAGGGGGAAGCTGCTTATTCCAGTCCTAATTGCAGTGATAGGCAGCTGAAGGTCAGAGAAGGAAAGTGGGTGCTAGTATAGCCTCTGACTCCAAGAACCCCTGTTATGTCATTTTCTCCTAACACAGGACTTTTTTTTTTAAAAAAAAAAAGTCACCTGCCCACCTCTCTTAATATGCATATCAGTTGCACATTCCCATGCAAAAGGCAATACAGTCGTACCTCGGCTTACAGACGCTTCAGGTTGCATTTTTTCGGGTTATGGACCACCGAAACCTGGAAGTGCCAGAATGGGTTACTTCCGGGTTTCAGCAGTCACGCATGCACAGAAGTGCTAAATTGCACTTTGCGCATGTGCAGAAGTGCCAAATCACAACCCGCATGTGCGCAGACGCGGCACTGCGGGTTGCGAACGCTGCGGGTTGCGAACATGCCTCCAGCAAGGATCACGGATCCAGCAACCCAAGCATCCACTGTACACATGGGAATGGTAGTGAGTGGGCATCTCATGTGCCTACGCTTACAGTATTTTATGCTCAAAGCTTCCAGTGTTTTGTGCAGTGCAATTTTCCAGAAAAAGAGATGCCAGAACTCACCATGAATGCCTCCCTTGTTCTCTTATAATGGCAACGGCCCCTACTTAAGAGGTACTGAATTCTGGTAAGTTCCTGCTGAAAAAAGCCCTGATTAGGGTTGCCATAATACAAAAAGTAAAAACCAGGACACCCCAAAAGTTGTTATTTAAAGCCTTTTTTAAGGAAGACCCCAAAATTGTTGCATTTCTGCCTTTGAGATTCTGGTAATGTCCAGGAAAATCTGGACTATGGCGATCCTATTTATGCTGGGACAGAAAGGGTAAAGACAGGGGAGGACTTTGGTCTTTCAAATGTCATCAGTGCCCTGTGTGTAAGCGTGGACCAATGGTACCAAATAAAGTGGTACCTCTGGTTAAGAACTTAATTCGTTCTGGAGGTCCGTTCTTAACCTGAAACTGTTCTTAACCTGAGGTACCAATTTAGGTAATGGGGCCTTCTGCTGCTGCCACACGATTTCTGTTCTCATCCTGAAGCAAAGTTCTTAACCTGAGGTACTATTTCTGAGTTAGCGGAGTCTGTAACCTGAAGCGTCTGTAACCTGAGGTACTACTGTAGTATGGGAAACAGCCTTACTAGAACAATTAACCAATAAACTGAAACGGCAACAAATAGAAGAAGACGCCTTCACCCCTGTATGGCTCCCCTTCATCACATACAGACAATGACAATGACAAAAATCCACCAACAGCATACAAATCAATATGGCTAACCTGACCCAAAACACCCACCCACCCCACTCACACATGTAAACAAAGATCATCACAAATGAACAACCACACCCTAGGCCAACCCCAATCTCTCTCACCACCAAAGGAACACATGTGAATAGCAAAGAACCTGTACAAGCAATGCTGGCACAAAACCCCACATATACATATTAAGTAAAATAGAAACATCACCACCCGACCCCACCCCCACTCACTTCTCCCCCCTCCACCTCTCTCCCCCTTTTCTTCCTAATGTCTCAACAAACAAAACTGATCTGTAAAAAATGTTACTTGGAAAAAGAGAGAGAGAGACATTGCACATACTTTTGTAGACCAAAAAAATCTTTAATAGAAATACATTTAAAAAATCAGTGCCCTGTGTGAGGCCAAAAATTGGTGCCCCCCCCCCACCTCTTGTTTTCCGTTCTGCTCACTACATCATAGTTGTAATGCCCTGCAGCGCCCCCTGGGCCTCTAGGTGCCCCCTACAGTGCAGAGGAACCAGTCACACTGCTGTAAATCCACTTTTAGTAAAGAGTCCTATGCCAAAGGTAGCCAACCTTGTGACCTCCAGATGTTATGGCCTTCAGTTCCCATCATCCACAGCCAGCATCGTCAATAGTCAGGAATAATGGGAGCTGTAATCCACAAATCCAGAGTTTATATGGCCATGGGCAATTCAATGTTGCTGGCAATTCAGCCCTTACTTAGCTTAAAATACATGTCTTAAATATTAGTTGCTGATTGGGTCCATAGCTCCAGAGATGTGCTAAAACTGACCATACTGGCTCACAAGCAGTTTCTGATCTAGTCAATTTTATGATTGGGGGGAAAAGAGATGGGCTTAAAAAAAAAGAGTATATATGGTGGTGCATTTCTTGAGAAAATGTGATATCCTTTTAGTTCTATTTCTCTTGTTCAGAAACTGTTCTTGTGCCTTTCATTTTATGTTTTAAAAAATTACATGTCAATGTGATTACTTATATTTTTAAAAAGAATATATACAACTTTGTTTACCTTTAATCGAAAATGAAAGAGAAAAGGATTGGCAAAAAGGGGGGGGAAACCTAGCTCAAGGAAGTGTGTGTCACAATAAATTTGTCTTCAAGGTGTCACAGGACTTACCGGGTTGCCCCCCCTCCCCGCTTTTCATTTGGTTCATTTATTTATTTATTACAACAGAACTAAAACAGCCACGCATCTGAACATTGTGTTCTGCAAAGATGCTTATATTTTACTGTAGGAGGAAAATAGCTATTTGAAAGAACACCTCCCACTGTTTTGTGTCATTCTTACACAAACAATACTTCTCTGTGTTCTCCTGAAACTTGGGGTACAAGGGTTGCCTCCCATCTGCAATGAGCTCTTTCATAAACTTTCCTCTGATTGGCATGCTTTCTTTAGCAGATGAAAGGAGCTCGCTTTCACAATGGCTACCTTTTAATACCTCTTCCAGGAATGGTTTTTTATTTATCCCACTGCTGCATACACAAATAAATCCCTGTACCATCCAGCCACACACAGGATCAATCTAGGAAGAAAGTTGCCAGTTGGCTTTCCAGCATTACGTGGCCAGGAGCCAACTGGCTTCTCCTTGATTATTCACACTAGGACAGGAAACAAGCCTTTTGCTGCTAATACTTTTGCTAATTGCTAATGTTCAACACAATCCATCCACTGTCCAGCATAATCTGTAAATCCTGGGAGGGGGTACAGTGGAGGGAAGGTTATGAGGACAAATTGGCAGTTGGCATTTGGTTTTGAGTGGCTGCTGGCCAGCTGGCTGTTAGCTGGTTATTTACACTAGGTTATTAAACCATCCCATATTTCATTCAATATATTTCATTCACGCTGGTGGACTGCTGTATTCCAGCATCATATCCGCTGGAGGCGAAAGGTACTGCAGTATCACAACATCTATGCTTGCCATTGCCACCACTACATATGAAATTTGCCTGGTTATAGTGTAGTTGCTTCATCTGCTAAAAACTAGTATGAATAAAATATTTGGGGATATATGGTTTTTTTTAAAAAACACATGTTTTAGTCAGTTTGGGGAGAAACAATGGCAAGTAGCAGATTTTGAACTCTCAGATTATTGTTTCTTAGGCCCATTCTATATGCCTTAATTTGAGTTGTTTGTTTGTTTGTTTATTAACCAATTGTGCATAGGATATGTAAGCAGAAAGGTTTGGAACTGCAGTTGCACCCCCTGTTTCACTAAGGATCCACACACTATCGGAGGCGTTAAGGAAAAATAAGACCAATGTTCATTACTAAAGGCATTTGTGAATTATTCTGGATGTAATATGGACAGCTGCTCTGAACAGCTCCACATAAACAGGAAGAGAAATCCTGCCTCAATACAGTTGAAAGAACAACTTCTTATGTCACCACTACCATATTTTTTTTTAAAAAAACTCCTTTAACAGAGGATTAGCCAGATTCATGGACAGCTATGCTATCAACTGCCACTTGCCAGTTGCCTCTACTGTGTTGCCTCTACTGTCCAAGAGGTGTTATGTCTCTCAATATCAGTCCCTGGGAATCACAGGTGGGCAAACTCCCCACCCCCTACCCCAGGGAATTGCTCCTGGATGACTGCTTGTTGTAAATGTACTGCAAAGTCTGGAAAATACATGCACCAACTGGGAGTTGAGTTGAACATTAGGTCTGCGCTCCATGAAAAGTGGACCAAAGTAATTCCTCCCCCATAGCTATAAGGGACTTCTCTGAGTTTCTCAACCCCACCCCCAAAATATATATTTCTCCATTCCCCTCTTACTTGCACTTTCTAAAGTGCAAGTACATGAGGGTGCTTTTGTTCTTTGTCTTCCCATTTAGCTCTCCCCGCTCCCTGGTTGCCTTACCCAGTTTTGTTTCCAGTTCCTGGGGTCAGAGATCTGTTTCCTAGGGCTTGCCCAGATGGCTATAGAGGTTCGCACAGCCGACAGCAGCTGGAGTAACGTACCAGTGCAGACAGCAACCCTTGCATTGCTCACTTTCCAATATGAGCACATAATGTATCTTCCCCAAGAATTTGTTCTGGTGCTTTCAGTGGCTGTCTTAGATGAGGCTGTCCTGAGACTGTGTATACGGATGACACTGTAATTTCACCATTGTTCTTTGTATTATTGTATTTCCCCCCCTCCCCAATGCAATCATTCAGTACACAATTTTGTGAAGAATGTAGATTTCAGTCCAGGGGACTCTGCTGTTGTTAGAGGCTGAATTAGATCTGCTTCTTCAGTTAGTAGATAGGTAACCCAGGGTTACAGTAGCCAGTAAAGCATCCTTCTGTGAGTGCCTCCATGCTTCTCTTGGTCCCACTCACTTTCATCTGGCAATTGTCAGCTGCTCCTGAGAGCACTTGGCAGCTAAGAGAGCTTTAATAAAATATATCTATGCTTACATGTCTGCACTCTGAACTCTCAAAATGCCCTTTTAAAAAGAAGTCTTTTCCTCTTGCCGCACTTGTGCAGAGATTGTGATGGAGAGATGCTGTATTCTGTAATCTGCTTTGGAAAGGAAGGTATTAGAAGTAGAGAGACCAAGTTCTCCTTTCTTATTGCCAAAGTGCCGCAATACAGGTCTGTATAAGAGATCCTTTATATATATATATTTTAAAAATATGTTAAGTTGCACAAATAAGGTCAAATAATACCCTCTGCAGCTAATGGCAGTGGGGACCATTTACATGCCAGTGTGGTGTAGTGGTTCGAGTGCTGGACTAGGACCTGGGAGACCAGGGTTCAAATCCCAGCTCAAGTTCACAGGGTGACTTGGGGCTTGTCATAGTGTCTCAGCCCTACCCATGCAGGCTTGTTGTGAAGATATAATGGAGAGGGAGGGGAATCTTTTATGCCACTTGAGCTCCTTGGAAACATGCAATACAAATGTTAAAACAATACTCCAGGATAACATGTCGAACTTGATTTATTGGGGCTGGGTCACTTGATCTGTCCTTACTTGTCCACTCAGTATTTGATTCTAACAGCTCGATTAGATGGCACTGCTCCCTGACCTGGTCCATATATGTGGAGGGGAGAAAAAGTACCGTATGTCTCCAATCCATGTAGGGCTGCAATATTTGGCTCATGCCCTAAAAATCCAGTGTACATAGGTTACTTGAGTTCTCATATAAAATATGGTAAAATATTACGATCTGGGTTGAGGTAAAAGGTAAAGATAAAGGACCCCTGGACGGTTAAGTGCAGTCAAAGGCGACTATGGGGTTGCGGCCCTCATCTCACTTTCAGGCCAAGGGAGCTGGTGTATGTCCACAGACAGCTTTCTGGATCACGTGGCCAGCATGACTAAACTGCTTCTGGTGCAACGGAACACCGTGACGGAAACCTGGGTGCATGGAAACACCGTTTGCCTTCCCGCCGCAGTGGTACCTATTTATCTACTTGCACTGGCGTGCTTTTGAACTGCTAGGTTGGCAGGAGCTGGGAAACAGCAACAGAAGCTCACCCCGTCATGCGGATTTGAACCGCCGACCTTCCGATCAGCAAGCCCAAGAGGCTCAGTGGTTTAGACCACAGCGCCAGAGGCATAGAGCACTATGTATATAGGCTGTACTTGAACACATCCATGGATATAAGGGTACAGCAGGCATGCTGTCACTCCCCTCCATATACACAAGTTGGATCAGGGAGAGATATAATCTTTGACCTCTCCATTGAAAAGGATTGTTTGAACTGCCAGAGGCCAGGTTTGCATGTAATACTAACCCATAATTTATCTTTATGTGTGTGAGCCCAGTGCTCATATGCTGCTTGTCTCCTCTTCTTGTAGTCCAATGACATCTGGAGGCACCAAGCTATGGTTGAGCATTATGTGTGAATGTAGCCACTGTGTGTATGCCAAGTTCTGCCCATGGCAATTAATCTGCGATTATGACTCTCTCACACATCCAAATTTTCATTTGCTGCAGCTGAGGAGTGATGGATATGCATGTGCAAACTGGCCCTACCGGCTGAAATTACTAGTTGCCCTTTCAAGTTTCAAAAGTGAAATGTCACATGCCCCTTATGTTTTCTCACTCAGTAAGAGACCAGAATGTTGTCAGCAATATTGGGAGAGCAAGAATGAGGAATTGACCCTGACCTGAAAAATCATTCAAGAGAGGCAGCCAATATTCATTGGACAAGTTAGATTTGTTACAGCTGCAGAAATCAACACCAATTGGAGAAAAGAGCTTTTGACCTGGATCTAAAATCCAACTTTTTGTGTTGTCATTTGACTCTTAAACAGATACATGTAAATGAGACAAGCATGCATAAAACTATGTTAAGGATTGGAGTACATAAGTGAAACCCTTTTTCCAGGGTCTAAAGTCATATAATTATATAGGCAAGCTATGTTTCCTGCTTTCATTATCCATTTCATCCCAGAACCTGCTCATAAGAACATCCAGGTTTATCAGTCTCCAGTACACCTTGATCTCTCTGTCCCGACTGTAATAGACTCACAAATATGATGAATCATCATTTGTGTGTGAGAGAGACAAGGCATGCGGTATGGTTGAAAAACGTGATTTTATTTGCTGTAAGGGGAATTATGGTACTGGTTGCAGAACAAATCTTTATTCCACCAGTTCCTAGTGATTTAAAGAGCTACTAGAAGTGATTCCCTCTTTTTTTTTTTTTTTGTCATTTAAATCATGAATTGACTTTGCTCATTCTTTGCCATTGCTTTGCTAACATCAAAGAGACAATGCCACCTAATCTGCACTTAATGAGTGTTGTTAGAATTGATCTCAAGTGACCCCTGGATAGCAGAAAGTCGGACTCCTTCTTTGTTTGGTTTGAGGGAGTCAAAGGAATGGAATGACAGCCTTCAAGAGAACAATTTCTTGGGGGCTGAGAGAGTGCATTAAGAGAGTATGCTTAGTGAAGGATAAAGAGGGTACCGGTGGGAGAAAAAGCACGTACCACCACAAGGAAGCAGATGGACTATATGGACATTCAGAGATGGGATGGCATATATTTTCCAGTTGCCTAGGCATAACTGTCCATTTCTATTCTGAAAGGTTTTCAAATGCCTTGAAAGGTGCTACTATATATACCATACTATTATATATAATTCTCTCTATCGCACATCTGACTGAAATGGACATAGCTGGGCATACGCTAAAAACGAGACATTTCTTTGTTCTCTTCTTTCCCCTCTCCTCCTTCAGTACCATAGCAAAAATCCACGTGCTTGAATTATGAAAAATAATGGTATCCAGTTCAAACTAAGGACAGGAGAAGCACTGAGTTCAGTTCCCACTTTAATGGGTACCTTCAATGTACAGCTATCCTTCAAAATTCACCTTTCCCTGAATTTGGCAATGAAGTTCTCCAATATTTTTTTTTAAGGTGTACAAAAATGCACATATTATTGAAAATAGCATTAAAATGCATTAAAATTGCTAGTAGTACTGCATTTATAGGAGAAATGCAACGTATGAGTCAGCAGCTGAGTCAGCATATCTCCAGCCGAGCTGGAATGAGGAAGTTATGTCGTCCTTGCCCAATATTCAATTATTCCAAACTCAGTCATCCAGGTGGACTTGGGTTTGGATTG
Organism: Podarcis pityusensis; assembly: GCF_964106645.2. NCBI lineage: Eukaryota > Metazoa > Chordata > Lepidosauria > Squamata > Lacertidae > Podarcis > Podarcis pityusensis. Next base: position 32,002,110 of record NC_138031.1, on the reverse strand, counting down.
CATATTCATACGGTATATAACAAATCATTTGCTGCTCTTTAGTGATTAGCAAAACTGGCAGCCTGAGGCAGTCACTTAACTCTATCTAATAGTAGGGCCAAACCTGACCAGGCACTATAAAATACTGCTTTCTATGGAAGCTATCTTTTCCTTGAAACTACTTGTTGCTACTCTGAAAGCCTATGGTGTGTGGTTTCACCTTTACAGGTGAAGATAAGCCATTTCCTAACAAAACTTTGTATCGTTCTGCTATAGGCAAGCTGAATTTCATTCAAAGAATCTCAAGGCCAAATATAACTTATGCTTTTCACTTTCTGGCAAAATTTGTGGAAAAGCCCACTACGCAATGTTTCTTTGCTCTTAAGAGAGTGGTAATTACCTTAAACATACCAAACATTATAGGTTGCAGTTTACGTCAAGTATTGACAAAGGTTTTGAAATTTTCTGCAATGCATCTCATGCAGTGGAACAAAATAATTGCAGGGGTGTGTCTGGTATTGTGTTTTGTTATAACGGTTGTCCTTTTGAATGGAAGTCCCAGACACAAACCATTATTTGTCTCTCCACAACAGAGAGTGAATTATGTGCATGCGTTCAGGCCACTCGTGATGTAGAATGGTATCTGCAAGTATTCACAGACCTACAGATGCAAATAACACTACCAGTAAAAGTTTACCTTAATTCCCAGAGCAGCCTTGCTATCCTGTGTTCAGAGACCAATACGCAGCGCACTAGAGTCTTAAGGTTACGTTTGCAGTTTGTAAAGAAACTAATTGCTGACGAAATGGTTGTATTTGAATATATTCCAGGTGACAATCAAATTGCAGACATTTTTACTAAAGCACTTCCAAAGGTTACACATGAAAGACTATACAAAATATGCTTTATGTTTTTGTTCCACAATGATGAACCGCAGGGGAAATGTTGAATGGTTTCTTTAAGTGTAAAGGTTCATCATTGTTCCACCAGTTGTGTATGTCTTTAAGGGGCCAGAGCAAGGGCCAGAGCAAACTAACGAGACCCAGCTTTACAGCTGTGAAACATAGCAGGTTCTGCTGAGTTGTATTGATTAAGCTGTGTCAGCAATTGGGTGTAGTATATAAGGAGCAGCACCTAGCTCTCCCATTACCCTGGGGGATGGGTTGGTGGTTGGGTCTGGTTTGTTGTTGATGTATTTCGTGTAAATGCGGTTTTTGTTTTTGTAATTAAAAGATATTTTTGAGTCCCTTTTTAATGCATGGTCTCCCCAGCAAGCTCTCTGCAGTGCTACCATACTGCAAATACCCAACAAGAACGTGTCACTTCAGACTTTAGTTATTTCTGTTATTTTATTTATTTTATTAGGATGCGGGTGGCACTGTGGTCTAAACCACTGAGCGTAGGGCTTGCTGATAAGAAGGTCGGCGGTTCAAATCCCCACAACGGGGTGAGCTCCCATTGCTCGGTCCTAGCTCCTGCCAACCTAGCAGTTCAAAAGCACATCAAAGTGCAAGTAGATAAATAGGTACCTCTCCAGCAGAAAGGTAAACGGCGTTTCCGTGCGCTGCTCTGGTTTTGCCAGAAGCGGCCTAGTCATGCTGGCCACATGACCTGGAAAAACTGTCTGTGAACAAACATCGGCTCCCTCGGCCAGTAAAATGAGATGAGCGCTGCAACCCAAGTCGTTCGTGACTGGACTTAACTGTCAGGGGTCCTTTACCTTTACCTTTTTTACTTATTTTTAGCATCGAATGCCAGGCTTCTTAAAACACTGGTATTCCAGTGGTCTTGTTGAATATTCAGCAACATGTATCCTGGGAAAATTCTGGAAAGATCATATTCTTTTATAGTAGCAACAGTAATAGGTGGCATCTGTTTGAGGAATGCTAATGGGTTTTATTTATTTATTTAGACCCTGCCCATCTCTGGCGATGAAGCATTTAAAATCACATGCAAAGTGCCCTTAAAATCATTGTTCCCCACCCCCACAGCAGATCTGGCAACAAATAATTCCCACTCTTCTGTAGGAATGTGAAACAATTACCTGCGGAGAGTCATTCAGTGGTCCCAGTTTTTTTTTTTTTAATCCATCTGTTTCTCGAGATATCAAAATGTGTTTTCCTCCCACTGAGCTCCCATCACTACCACAAGGCTCCTGATACATTGCCTGGAGCCTGGGCTTGGAAGCCCTTGTTGTTCAAAGGCTAAAGCTCAAAGGAGAAAAAGAAAGAAAACAACAAAACCAGCTTGCTCTGGGGCCTCTTAACCCCGTATGGGACATGTTGCCACTGGACCTTTTGCCTTGCCTTGCCTGGCTCCACAATTCCTGGCGGGATTTGACATACTTGCTCACCAGGATTGGAGTTGTACGACCATTCCCAAGAGCCGCTGCTACCTGAATGAACTCTTTATTATTACGCCATAGGAGGAAGAAAAGCCTACCTTTCAGAGTTAAAACTGAAATACAAGGTTAAGGTTCTTGAATGAATACTGGAAAACTGGCATTATCATCATGCCGGAACAAAATTCTATCATTTCCTTGTACTTTACAGAGGACAGTTCTCAGCTGCAGGGATGCCCTGTCTGAGGCTCTATCTGCATTATACAATGAAAGCAGGATCATACCACGTTGAACATTTCCTCCCCCCCCCCAAAGAATCCTAGGAAGTTTAGTTTAAAACTGCTGAGAGCTGTTAGGTAAAGGGACCCCTGACTATTAGGTCCAGTCATGGCCGACTCTGGGGTTGTGGCGCTCATCTCGCTTTATTGGCCAAGGAAGCCGGCGTACAGCTTCCGGGTCATGTGGCCAGCATGACTAAGCCGCTTCTGGCGAACCAGAGCAGCGCACGGAAACGTCGTTTACCTTCCCGCCGGAGCAGTACCTATTTATCTACTTGCACTTTGACGTGCTTTCGAACTGCTAGGTTGGCAGGAGCAGGGACCAAGCAATGGGAGCTCCACCCCATTGTGGGGATTCGAACCGCTGACCTTCTGATTGGCAAATCCTAGGCTCTGTGGTTTAACCCACAGCGCCACCTGCGTCCCTACACTGAGAGCTGTTAGGAGACCCCTATTCCCCCTCCAGCTCTACAATTCCTGGAGTTCTCTGGGAATAGGGTTTGGTTGTTCAACCACTGGGAATTATAGCAGTTTGTGTATTCTTCCTGAGCAACCACGTGTTGCATGCAGTTTCCTGCATAGAAATTCCAAAGTGCATCCTTGCTTTTTAGGGTTACGTGTGATTGGGGCACCCAGATGCACAGACAGGCCCCTATCCATGGCCAGATGCTTGCACAATGGAAATTCTCCAAGTTGTTCCAGGAAGAAGACTGGATGGTCGAGTTGTGGATAACAGTATGGCCCCACCCCTCTGTGGGGACTACACATGAGTAGCACTGCAATGGACTCCAATCTGAAGCAGCAAGTACGTTGGCAGCCTCGCCAACATTTTGCATCCTCCACAGTGCTGCAGTGAGCGGGGAGAGGAATGGTGGCCACCATAAAAAAAAATGGTGGAGAATAATTGGAGGAAAATTCTGTAAAGTGGCCTTTTTCTAGGTGCATGTGAAAAGAGGAAATCTCAGACATTTTCTCAAAAAAATGTTGACAGGTGGGTGGCATCATTCACCTATCAAAATAGATCATGGGGGTGGGGCATGCTGGTAGATCCTATTCACCACACACGTTACTTCTTCTTTCTTCTCATTCATGAACAGTTATCCATCAAGACTGATTGTGTGTTTGTATATCTGTGTGTTCACATTACACACAATCTCCTAATCAGGAGATTAGGGTCAGAGAGGGCTCCGTTTTGTTTTGTTTTTTGTTTAAATTGCTGTTATTTCTTACACATGTCATTTTAAACTGTGATACTAATGCTGTATTCTTAGTTTTAGATGTTGATTTATGTGGAAATTGTTTTCCATTTGGCTGTGTCTTTTTTGATGTGGTTTATTTATTGTTTATGACATTTGTAATTATGCAAATCTTGTCATGTTGTAAGCCACCTTGAGCATTGTTTTTAACTGTGGAAAGGTGGCATACAATTTTTTTAAAAAAATTATGATAATGATGATGATGATTCCTTTGCTTACCAGGGGTCTTATGTAATTCTCTAGCTGCATCTTGGTTGCCTTGTTTCTAGTGTTAGATTTCGGTACACAACTGTGAACTTAGGAGACCTTGTTTTTGAAGCTTACATAACAATGGTAATGGATCTGTTTGAAATTGGTTTTAGATTGCGATTAAAGTTAACAGCAGAAAAAGGCTATGTTGTCACAGTTCGGAATATATGACATGAAAATAAGGTGCTGCTACAAATCAAGGACGGAGCCCAAAATAATGCAGCACTTTTTTCAAGAGTGAATTAAAAATGCCTTCAAAGTGTCCATGCATAGAAAATCTTAGTTTATTGTGCTACCTTTTAAAATAAAAATAAGCATTGCATTTGTCAGTAGCTCTCTAATTTCCTATGGCTATTTTAATTTTTTCAAAGAAATGCCATTTTCATTGCTAAATCTCTCTCCATTTCCCAAGTGGAAAGCAGCATGCATTTACGAATTGAGTCATATTCCCACGTCTACAACAAAGAGAATACTTTGAAAGACTGGTTTTTTAAATAATAATAATAATAATAATAATGTTGGGATATTTATTAACAGCATTATTTAAAGCCTTTTTAAAAACTGCTCTCTGTTCTTTCTGTACCAGGGAATGACGCTACATATTTAATAGCAGATATTAAATGTTTCATATGTTTATGACATGAAATGTACATACAGTATAATCATAACCCTCTGAATTCGGCCACACATCAGAGAAATACCTGCCTGTTTAACTCAGCACAGCAGTCCAAATCTGAGCACCATAGCCACGTATTTATGTATTTATTTATACATTTATTTTCTTACTAGCAGTCTCATACCAGCATTGCTTGGGAATTCTAAGGAACCAATGCAGTTTCGAAAGGTTTACTCTGTCATCTTGAATTAAAATGGTGTCCAGTTGTACCCAAACAGAGACAGAAAGCTGCTTCTTGATTCCAGGAACCACCATGCAAAAATTGGTTATTAAGAGATGTCCAAATACATAGTGAATAGACAGACCAACAACTTATATATTGAATTTTTATCTATATACAACCCACAAACCAGTGCAGCATCCATGTGATTCCTGGGTAGTCTTCCATCCAAGCAGCAGTGACCCACCAGCTAGAAGGCTGGGAAAGTGCTACTGCCCCACTCTGCCATATGTTACTAGTTGCTGGTTCAAGGGCCTGAAACAAGGTATTTCAAGAGTGATTGTGCAACAATACCAGTCAAGGATTCCCCCCAGTCCTGGATCCTAAGCTGACCCATTGACAAAGGAGAGGCTCAGTTGAGGCCCTTCCATTTCACCAGATAGCAGGAAGATGTGGTGGTGACTCTAGCACTCTGATCAGATGGTTCCAGATTAGGATCACCATTTAAGTAATGGATATCATTGTCTCCTATATTTCAGGTGAAGAGACTGAGGCTGAAGGAGTGGTTTGACTAAGACTAAGACCACTTGTGGTATAAATGAACCAAGGACTTCCTGATCCATCACAGTTTCTTTAGCCAGTTCACTACCCCAGTTCTCATAAGCGGGAGTTCATCTGATGCAGAGTTCAGGCCTGTGATGTGTTTTGAATGCCCAGGAGCAGATGGGAAAGTGATAAAAAAGAGAGGGCATATGAGCATGTGCAGAGTGCAGCGTTCTCTCAACTTTATGTAACAACCAGCCCATAAGGAACTGTTGCACGTATTTAAGAGAGACTACACTTATGGCTTAATGGTATGCAAGTGAGAGAACAGTAATTGCATTTTATTATGGATGGTAGTTGATTCCCACCCCCTGCCCCCTTAAAGAGCTGAGCATTGGAAATGCAAAATATATTGCGTAATAAAATATTATTATGGTGGGTCTGCAGGTGAGGCAAGCCACAGCCATTTGTCTCTGTTCTTTTTACCTTTTGTTAACTATATACACATTGTGACATAAATCTCAAATCATTAGCTGCCCAGAAATGAGCTGGCATGTATTGAAGATATCCCAGAATGCATTTCTCTTTCCAATCAACCCTAGAACTCAACGGTTTAATAAGAGCATTGCTTGTACAGGGCTATTGACCTCTGGAGACCTTTCAGTGGATTTCTGTATGTGTACACAATCTGCCAGGGTGAAGAAGATGAGGCCGTTAGATGCTTTTGAACCCTAGCGTGGCTTTTATAAGGATGATTCATATTTAATTTGAAGCTTCTTGCTCATTTTGTTTCTCCTTTTCCTCCCATTAGAAGGTCTCACAAATAGTGACCTATGTTGTTATTTATAGATCTTGAAGCTTCTTATATTTGAAGAAGGGTCAATAATGCTTGTTGTGGCTGTGGAACAGACTGTGGCCATGTGAATCGTAACTGGGAACAGTGATTAGTTGTACATGATTATGGTCGACGGTAGCCAGGTTGCTACCAAAACATCATTCAGGCAAGGTCAACACATGCATTGAGATGAGACACCAAAGGACAAAGGATCAGCATCTGAATACACCATCTAGTTAAAGGGCGGACTAGTAAATAAATGATAGAACCAGGGTAGAAAGAACAAGGGGGGCATTGCTTCTAAAGCACCAACATTTGTTGTGCCTTCCAGGTGTTTCAGACTACTGTTCCCATCATCCATGGCCAGTGGCCATCCTGGGTGGGGCTGATGGGAATTGTACACATAGAATCATAGAACTGCAGAGTTGGAAGAGATCCTGAGGAACTTCTGGGCCGACCCTCTGCAATACAGGAACATCCAGCTGTCCCATATGGGGATCAAACCTGCAGCTTTGGAATTAACAGCACCACACTCTAACCAACTGAGCTATCCAGGTATAGGAACACAGGAAGCTGCTTTATACTATGGGTCCAACTCGCTCAGTATTATCTACAGTGACAGGCAGTCCTACCTGGAGAGACCAGGGAAGAGACGGATTTAGGGCATCGTGGCCAACCCTGCATGGAGCTCTGAGTTGTATGGGGGCACCGCAGGGCATTGCTAATATGATGTATTGAACACACAGAATAGAAGGTGAGAGGCAGAGCCGAGCCAAATTTTGGCCATGCACAAGGCGCTGCTGAAATCTGAAAGACCAAAGTCTGCCCTAGGCAGGGCTTCAACCTGAAACTCTCTGCAGGCAGAACAGATGCTCTGCCACTGAGCTTCAGGTGGGTGCTATGTCATGATGTAGCATCTTCCCTCCATCATTCCTTCCTGCCTTACCTACTTCAAAGAGTTATTGTGAGGACAAAGTGGGGCTTTGTGACCATCTTGGAAAAAGACAGTGTCATGGTCCAGTTTATGGGTGGTCAAAGTCCTGGCAGAGGAGGTCGGGACCGGGGGCAAGATGGCGGGGTGGGAGTAGGAACAAGAGCCAGGAGTCAGGAAGCCACGGGTCAGAGAGCCAGGAGACAAGAAACCAAGGACCCGAGGGTCAGAAAACCAGGAATCAAGAAGCCAAGGGTCCGAGGGTCAGGAAGCAAGAAGCCAAACACAGCAAAGCAGGAAGCGTGTTGCTGTGGCAAAGAGCCAAAGGGAAATGCTGACCTTATATCCCTTCCTGGCTCTTCTCACCAGGTGCTGTGAGTTATCAGTCGTCCTCACCTGTGCATGCCTTGCCTCTTCAGAACAAACTTAGGAAAGCCCCAGTCCTGTGAAGCCCTACCGGTCACAGGGCCTGGCTGCTGCACACACTCCTGACAGACAGGCAATACGTGTAATAAATAAATCCTACTGTGTTGCAGGAGGGACATAGGAAGCCGCCTCTATCAAGGGAGATCCTTGGTCCATCTTTCTCATTATTGTCTACAATGACTGGTAGCAGCTCGCCAGGGTTTTTCGGCAGGAGTCCCTCCCAAGCTTTACCTGGTGATGCCGGGGATTGAACTTGGCACCTTCTGCATGCAAAGCAAGTGCTATACCTCTGAGCTATGGCCCTTTTCCTTAAAGAGGGTGAGAAAAGACAACCCTTCTTCCCATCCTCCTTACATCACATTCTGTGGCAGGTGTGGGTAACTCCAGATGTTGGCCCTCCAGATGTTGCTGAACTACAACTCACTTCATCCCTGACCATTGGTCACACTTGCTGGGGCTGATGGGAGTAGTAGTCCAGCATCATCTGTTGTCCCCACCCATGTTTTATGGGTTACTTTGATCTGGATTAACCAATGCGTCTGAGCAGTGGGACTGTAAGGCTTTTTGAGTCTCTCTCTCTGCCACCCTTCCCTCCATTAGATCGCATTTCATGTGCAGCAGCAAATCTCAGCATTTGCTCTGTTGTTGCCAAAGATTATCGCCAGAACGACGCTGCCTCGCTCCTTAATCTGTGTCCTGAATTAGATGGGATTTAGAAGTCCATTAAAGTTGGTAAAAGAGAAAGGGAGGGCCCGATGAAAACCATTCTGCTTATTTCATTGGAACGGAACTAATAATCAATGATTTCCCACCCCCAGAGCAGAAGTCACATGTTCACTGATGTGAATAAGTGTCCTGGACAGGCATCAGGTTTGCAAATATAATCAGATGGATGGGGGAGTGGATTCATTTTGCAAGCTGCTTTGCAATTAGCCAAGTGTGTACACAGTATGCAACAGTGATTAAGATCTGTAAGACTGTATGTGCTTTGAATGGGAATCATGCACAATTGTAGACAATAGGACACAGATGGTGCCAATTATGAAAGTGGACACTTTCTTTAAAAAAAACCCCAGGTGCCCATTTTTGTCCATGAGAGTCCGAAACACGTGAGACCAAAATGTAAAATTGAGGAAATTATGTATTTGTCCTAAACCATGTAAGGAAAAATATATACAGTAGTACCTTGGGTTATAGACGCTTCAGGTTACAGACTCCGTTAACCCAGAAATAGTACCTCAGGTTAAGAACTTTGCTTCAGGATAAGAACAGAAATCGTGTGGCGGTGGCAGCGGGAGGCCCCATTAGCTAAAGTGGTACCTCAGGTTAAGAATGGTTTCAGGTTAAGAACGGACTTCCAGAATGAATTAAGTTCTTAACCTGAGGTACCATTGTATTTTTGTACACAGATTCTTGGCATGCACAAAAACCAATGGGGCAGTTCTGTAGGTAAACTCTACAGAAAAGTTGCTTATACAACTTATTTAAGAATATAAGAATAACCTGTTGGATCAGGCCAATGACCCTTTTAGTCCAGCATCCTGTTCTTACAGTAGCCAACCAGATGCCTGTGGGAAACCCACAAGCAAGACCTGAGCCCAAGAGCATTCTTTCCCCATTTTCATAAGCATTACTGCCTCCGAAGCAGACTTTATACAGCCAAAGTCTATGTGGTCAATTATACAAATATGTTGCCATTTGTAGCAGAAGTCCATTGATTTCAATGGACCTACTGTGAATACGACTTAGTCATATATCACTCATGGAATTTTATTTTGATATCTTCCTCTTTCTGTTTCTACCCCCCAGAAAAAGCAAATAAGCAGTAGGAATGCAAGACCAATAAATTTAAACCCTTTCCCCCACTACAGAATAATAAATATCACAAAGATAACAACCTTGGTAGTAGGTCGTATGAAACGAATTGTACTTTTCTATAAAGTTTTCAATTTCTTGCATGTGATTCCACTGTTATGCTATTTTTTGTCACCGGGTTTCGGTACTCCATGTCTGTCTGATGTTATCTCCCAGAACTTCATTGTTAGCTGTATGGAATGTATTTAGCTGTTCATACTGCTGTCTGTTTTCTAGTGTTTTGTGTTTTCTTTCAAGCGACTCTTTTCCTTTACTTGTATTAGATGGATTTGCAAGTCGTCCCTCTTTGAGCTAAGCAGGTTACTTACAACTTGCCTTGAAATGCTTGATGTTGACATCTTTCCCCCTCCCTTCCTTCCTTGTCAACTTGCTCTTGAATGTATCTGAGCAATGTTTGAGAGCATGAATGTGTAAATATATGACTGTGTGGATACAATGCGAAATTAGATTGCATGCTAATTTTTCAAGTGATGTTCACATCATATCTTTCCCCCCAGGTACAATATTTTATTTTGTACGAAACTGCAAACGAGAAAGAAAGAAAAGCCCAAATACATTTCAGGGGGACATTTTTTCAAAACAAAACAAAACAAAACAAAACACACCATCAACCTTGTCAAAAGGAAAAAAAGAATACATAGGTCTTTATATATTTACATTGTAGCATTTGCTAGAATAGTAAAAATTGATAGGTTCATTTTTGCACTTTAACTTGAGCTAGGAGTCTCTGGCCCCTGTTCAAAGAGGAGGCCACGATCCAGCAAAAGTTGACAATTTTTTTTCCAGGCTCACTGGTATGCCCCACAGAGGAACTTACGGTCTTCAAATAAAAACATCTTGAAGGTCCCAGGCCTCAGAGAGGTTAGGCTGGCCTCAACTAGAGCCAGGGCTTTTTCGGCTGCGGCTCCAACCTGGTGGAACGCTCTGTCACAAGAGACAAGGGCCCTCCAGGACTTGACATCTTTCCGCAGGGCCTGCAAGACAGAGCTGTTCCACCAGGCCTTTGGTCAGGGCGCAGCCTGACTCCCTCCTTTGGCAATCTTTACAATACTTTAGTTTATGGTTGCCATCAATTTTGATTTTAATTAATTCTTTGATGTTTTTATAACGTTGCACTATTTTAGTGTTGTTAGCCGCCCTGAGCCCGGCTTCGGCTGGGGAGGGCGGGATATAAATAAAATGTATTATTATTATTATTATTATTAATGAGATGCTGGCTAGATGGTGTCCAGCCTTAGCATGGGCAGCTTCTGATGTGGCCCAAACAGCATGGCAGCCGCAGCCTGTGTCCTTCCCAATGTCTCTAGTAATGTTGGAAAGCGTGTGTCATGTGGGAAGAGCCCACAATGTGATTCCTCACTCAATCAGAACAGTCCCTTCTGGGAGAGAGCAAATGGGAAAGCAGTTCCATAAAGATGAGGCCACCATCACAAATACATTCTCCCCAGTCTCATCTCAGATGGTGGGAGCACCAGGAGGAGAGCACTGCTTGGTGATCTCTACACATAGTTAGACTAGCATAACTATGGAATAATACGTCCCCCGGGATCTCTATTCTGGATAGATTGTAGTTTTGGGGTCATCTTTAGAAGTAGACCCATTGCAACAATCAATCCTGGATGCTGCAATCCATCCATCCATCCATCCTGTGTAACTGTGAGCAGGCTGTTTTAATCCTTGAGATGCCTGTCAGGTGTGTGTGCAGGAGCCAGGCCTTGTGACTAGGACTGGGGCCTTCCTAAGTTTGTTCTAAAGAGGCAAGGCGGGCCTCACCAGCACCTGGTGGCAAGAGCTGTGAAGGGATATAAAGGTCAGCATTTCCCTTCAGCTCTTTGACATAGCAACACGCTTCCTGCCTTGCTGTGTTTGGTTCCTTGACTCCTTGATCCTCGGACCCCTGCCTTCGTGACTCCTTGCTTGCTGACTCTTGGACCCTTGACTTCTTGACTCCCAGCTCTCTGACCCTTGGACTCTTTGCTTCCCAACTCCTGGACTCCCGTTCCTGCTCCCACCCCGCCATCTTGCCCCCGGTCCCAACACCCCCAGCCGGGACTTTGGTCGCCTATGAGCCAGACTGTGACAATGCCATATCAAGAACATCAGGTGATAAAAGATGCTCAGCACCAGTGGACATCGCAGCAGCCTGAAACTGTGAAACCCATCCTTTAGAGGTGGGGTGAAGAACAGGGTCCAACTAAAGGGCTGGATCCAGTGGCGGCCAATCCTTCACAGGCCACTATGACAAATGAGTGGGACCACCTAACTGCAACTTCAAGCTGCAACACCTCCAGCTTGAATCTAACCCATGCAGGGTGACAGGCAAAGGTGCTCAATTCAAAAGGAGCTGCATTTTCCTGCACACTTGTGAGTGTGCTCCCGATTCTTTTTTCTTTTAGCTGGAGCTTGACTTTCTGCAGCTTGACCTTTCTCACACCAGACGCCATGTATGATTTATCCTGCTTTAGAGGGAACACAACCCTGTCTAGAATGAACCGAAGCATCTGCTTATAACACCTCTGTCTTGTCATAATTTCGACCACATCCAAACCAATCATTTAAAGGAATATGATGCCATTTTAAACAGTCATTGCCCCCACCCCCCAAAATAATAATAATTCTGGGCGCTGAGTTAAGGTGCTGAGAATTGTTAGAAGGCACCTATTCTCTTCACTGAGCTACAATTCCCAGAGCAATCAATACCTATTTCCAGGGAAGTGTAGCTCTAGGAAGGGGAAAAGGCATCTCCTAAGAACTCGCAGCCTCTAAGTTCCAGTTGCAACCTGACATTCCAAATTACCTTTAAAAAGAGTGGGAAGAATTCTGGATGGTGCTTTGCTCTGTTAAGCCACCCATGTTGAGTGTAAGAGTTTAGGATTGCAGGGTCATGTCCAAACATAATGGCAGATAGGATTTTCAAGGAGACCTTTGGACAAAAAAGAAGAAGAGGGAAATGTGTCTTATATTGAAACACTAGCATAATGTGTGGGTGAGAGCCAATGTAATATTGGAAGAAGAGAATTGAGAGTTTATGCTGCTGCACAGGCGGTGGAACAAGCAAGAGCATATGAAGTAGCTCACGAAAGCTTAACTGTGGCTGAGTATAATAGTGGTTTTGTGACGGGCTGCACAACAGCTTTGGCAAGCCATTGGATTCAGCTGCTGAGCTGTAACAGCAAGATTCCCTCTATTGGAATGGCTTCAGCACAAGCAGGTTGCCCCAATTAGATATATCAGTTGGGAAATAATAATAAATATTAGCAAGCAAATATGAGTTAGGAAATAAATATAAATATATTACGGGTTAGAAAATAATATATATCAGTTTGGAAATAATAATAAATATTAGCAAATATGTATTAGTGTGTGTGTATATATATGTATATATATATAAGTTAGGAAATATTAAGAAAAAACTGGTGTTATTTTTATACATTGATATTTTTTTTTTACTTTGGTAGATTGCATGCATATTTTATTAATTTAAAATTGTGAACCGCCTAAAGCACACAGTTGATTGGGCAGTTGAGAAAGGCCCAAATAAATAAATGATCATGGTCTTGCTATTAAAATTTTTAATCAATAGAACGCCCTTAAAGCAAGAACATTTTTTAAAAAAATTAAAATAAAATAAAAAACAGACCTATTTAGGAAGAAGAGGTCTTGTGATCACATGCTTGGGAGTTATCATTACTTGCCAGTGTCATAGAAAACATTAGATATGATTAGCTGCAGGTATCAATGCCAGATGATACCGGAGTGAAGTTCTTTTTTAAAATATATATTTCATCTCATAATTGTATTTGCAAGTTAATGTTTGAAGTGTCAGTCTTTGTAAAATTAGTTCATCTTGTTATGATTTGGGGGCTTTGATGTGAGTGAGAGGCTTCAATTGCAATGCGCAGTCACATCTGAGAGTAAACTGCAGAGACAAAGAGACTTACAAGACTAGTAAATCAAATACTGCAAACTGTCTGTGTGGATTATGAAGGACTATTTGCATAACTTTGAAGTATTTATACTGATGAAATTACAATAATTAAAATCATTGCTGTGTCAATTGCTAGATGCCACAAGGCATAGCAATTATGAGCATGCAAATCAGACTTTGTGTAAGCATTTTAAAGAATAATTACCTTATTTGATTCAGATGTGCCTGAAAGGCATTAAGAAGCATCACAGCTATATTGACTCCAACCATTTTTAGGCCTTAATACAATATTGTTATTGTTATTGGCAATAATGCTTTTTTGTTTTGTAAGCACACACTTCCTTTGATAGTTTTGCTTTGTAAAACTTCATGCTGTTAGTGAAAATAAATAAAGCTAGAATGCATTGCTCCTTCTGATTTTTAAAATTTGCATTGCAATTGATTTCAAATCCGTCGTCAAATCATACTGGGACAAACTGGAAGTCTTTAAACTTTAACTGATTTGCACTATAATCAGTCAATGTCATAAATCCAATTCAGAGTGCAACTTCAGAGGTTGTGCAGCTTAAATCCTGTGCATGAACTGAGTTCAGTGGCGCTTACTCTCAAGAAAGTGAAGGCCGAATTGCAACAGCTGCCTTTATTATAGACAGCATTGCTGCATTCAAACACACAAGGGCCTTTTGCTTAATCTTCACATATGGAGTACCCACATCTGGGAATGCTGGCCAAATCCTGCCCCCCACCCTCCAACTACATCAGGGGTCAGCAAATGTTTTCAGCAGGGGGCCGGTCCACTGTCCCTCAAACCTTGTGGGGGGCAAAGATCCCTCCCTGACCTACTAATCTTACCTCATAGCATACTAGGCATATTTTTGTACTGTATACAGGCAACTCCCCACTTACTCGGGGCATATGTTCCAGGCCCAGTGCACATAAGTGAATTCTTTTGTGCTCCATCTTCCCAATCACCGTTCAACTTTTCTGCAGAGAATATGCATCCCATGAAAACTGCTCCCGGTTCCCCGCTGCTGGGGGAAGAGAGAATGTGATAGGCAGAGAGACTCCCTGACAATTAAATCCCATCCAGAACTCTGTTTCAATGTAGCTCCACTGCGAAGAATACTTAGCATAATAGTTAATCCCGGCCTGGTTGATAAATCAGCCTTTAAAAGCAATATGCTCATGTATATATATATCATATTATCTAAATCTCTTTATACTTAGCTTTGCCACAGTAAAACCTTACAAACCGAAAGTTGAAGTTTGTTTTCAAATCAAATTAAACTTTGGCTCCTCCAGAGCTTTCAGCTTGTTCAGAATGCAGCAGCACGTCTGAGCACTGGCTTGCTGTACTGTGATCATATTACAACCAGCAGGCTTGTATTCTTTATGTTGGCAGACTATCAAGTGGTGGGCTGTTGGTACTCTTAATAAATGTTAAATAGTAGCACTAGTAAGTTCATGTCAAGTAAGGCACTGTTGATGTTCAAAGCTCCCACCCCTCTTTCCATCTGATAGGTATCTGTGTTCAAAACATACCCAGGGCTTAATGATCTGGAAACCACATTTTAAATAGCTGTCCATTTGGGCCTCTATTATTTAAGGTGGAAATTTATGTTGTCCTTCCTGAAGTCTGTTTCATCCCATCTTTTCCACTTTAGAATAATGGATCATAGAATTGTGGAGTATGAAGGGACCATCTAGTCCAACACCCTGTAATGCAGGAATCATTTGCCCAATTGTGGAGCTCGAACTCATCACCTGAGATTAAGAGTGTCATGCTCTGCCGACTGAGCTAATGAGGTTTAAAAATGTATTTTAAGCTCTGGTTTAATTTATTTCTTATCCTTTTAAAAACTTTTCTTTCAAAAGCCTGTTATTATTATTATTATTATTATTATTATTATTATTATTATTACATTTGTATCCCACCTCTACAAAGAGCTCCGTGCGGCTTACATAGCTCTCCTCCTCTCTATTTTATCCTCAAAAAAACTCTGTGAGGGTTAGGCTACCAGTAAGTGACTAGCCCAAAGTCTCCCAATGAGCTTCATTGCCAAGTAGTAATTTGAACTCAGGTCTTCTAGGCCCTAGTTCAAACACTCTAACCACTACACCACACTTTTTTTCTGGCACACACACGCTAACCACTGTGCCACACTGGCCCACTTTATTAAGGCAACCAAAATCTCACCAAATAGTTTAAAAGTTGATGAGCCTCCACAATTCTTCATCGGAGATCAGGTTATACACAGCTTCCTTAATTGTAGAAAACAGGAACCAAGCGAAACTAGATAGCCTTCATATTACCAAAGGCAGAAATTAATTTTAGGTGGTATCCTAGCTTCCACCCAGGGAAGAAGGCCAGATCTGGACAGAAGGCATGGAGATGCCCCAACAAGTTTACATGCTCTACCTGCCATTTTTCTAAAGACAAGAGGTGGAGTACTCACTGGCAAGACTCAGTTGCTCTGTGGGAATGAGTGCTCCATTGGGGTGGATCGGTAGTTCTGATTCCGTTCTCTTGGTCTCCCGATATAGAAATTGGCTTTTGCACAGCATCAGAGGTTAATCCCTTGTTCATTCTATATTCCAGAGAGAATTTAATAGCCAAGATTTATGGCTTGGCTACCATTAATCACCACATAATTATCTCTGTCAGTGAGTTGCCAACAGAAGATGTTCAGTCCGCCATATTTCTCCCCTGGGCTTTTTCTATGTTTTAAAGCAGCTTTCCCCAAATTGTGCCATCGTAATATCTTAGACCAGGACTGGCCTATAGGCTGGGCTGAGGCAGCTGCCTCAGGTGGCAAAACCCCACCAAACCGTGCCCCCATGGGTCTTGCAAGATATTGCCGCAACCCGCCATTGCCGCTTCGCAGGCATCACCACACAACCCAGGTAAGGGAGGTTTGGGCAGGAGTGGTGCAGTGCGGTGGTGCGACACTGTCCCATTTTGCCTCAGGTGTTGAAATGGGATGCACGGCCCCTGCCTTAGACTACAACTTCTAGAAGTCCCAACCAACAAAGCAGAACCCACGCTGGCTAAGACTGATGGGAATTTTCATCCAAATCATCAAGATGGCACTTGTTTTGAGAAGACTATTCTAAAGAGAGAGACACCTACTTTGATAAAGGCACACAAGAAAGAGGCCTGCATTTTGTTTATTACCTGACTCTTAGTTATCATTCAAAACATGCGGACTCTTGTCTACAACAGTGTTTGCTGTCTGAATCTTCTTTGACTATAGTATTTGTTTGTTCCCCCATGCAATGATGTAAGTGAGTGCACATCCATTTTCGTCTTTCCCATTAGCGTTTGCTTTGTGGCTTAACATGCCCGTTAGTTTATAATACTTGTGCGCCTCATCAACCAGTAGCTCTCTCTTTGTTTCTCTCCATCCCCCTGTGCTTTACTCCCCCCACCGCTGCCATTCATTTTGCAATGAAATAATTTGCAAAATAAATTTATTTCCCCTTTCATTTTGCCCGTTCGTTCTCTAGAAATGTAAAACTTATTTTCCTAGTGTCCCTCTTGTAGAAACGCTAACTACAGTGTGATTGATCCCAGTCAAATTTTGAAAGAATTCATCCAAAAATGTGTGCTGTTTCTTGAGACAGTCCTACAGTACTTTGAGAGCGAGGCCACATTATACAAAGTATGGGACTGGGCTCTTAGGTTTACCCCATAGGGTTAGGCTATGGATTAAATGGGTCCATGAGCCATGAATTAAAGTGGGCTCTCCAGGGCTTCAGACAGGGCACATTCTGAGCCCTACCTGGAAATTGAACCTGAGACCTGCAGCATGATGCTGTACCACTGAACTGCAACCTTTCTACTGAGCTACAGTTTGCCTTCAACTGGACAAAGCACACCTCCCCTTCTTATATGAACTGATTCTGCTTGGCATCAGTAAGAGCTAAACTTTGCTAAGTAGAAGAGCTGGTGGGGAGGAGGAGCCATGATGTGAGACGGACTCACTTAGGTCATTATCATTCTGTCACTGCATCAGACACCGGGAGGCGGGGGAAGGATGCTGCTTTTGCCCCCACTCTAAGGCACAGTGCCATCTAATAGCCTTTCTGACCAATGGCAGATGACCAGGTGCCCTATCTACCTCTGACTACTTGAGTTTGATAATAGGATCATAGAATTACAGGACTGTAGATTTGGTAGAGACTACAATAATAATAATTTATTATTTATACCCTGCAAATCCGGCTGGGTTTCCCCAGCCACTCTGCGCAGCTCCTAACAGAATTGATGATGATGATGATGATGATGATAATAAAGCAGCGATAAAACATCAGACATTAAAAACTTCCCTAAACAGGGCTACCTTCAGATGGCTTCTAAACGTTAGATAGTTGTTTATCTATTTGTCATCTGATGGGAGGGCATTTCACAGGGTGGCACTACCGAGAAGGCCCTCTGCCCGGTTCCCTGTAACCTCACTTCTCGCAGTGAGGGAATCGCCAGAAGGCCCTCGGAGCTGGACCTCAGTGGCTGAATGATGGGGGTGGAGATGCTCCTGCAGGTATTCTGGACCGTGGCCATTTAGGGCTTTGAAGGTCAGCACCAACACTTTGAATTGTGCTCGGAAACGTACTGGGAGCCAATGTAGGTCTTTCAAGACCGGTGTTATATGGTTTCAGTGGCCACTCCCAGTCACCAGTCTGCCACATTCTGGATTAGTTGTAGTTTCCGGGTTACCTTCAAAGGTAGCTCTGCATTGCAGTAGTCCAAGCAGGAGATAACTAGAGCATGCACCACTCTGGCGAGACAGTCCGCGGGCAGGTAGGGTCTCAGCGTGCCTACCAGATGGAGCTGGTAGACAGCTGCCCTGGACACAGAATTGACCTGCACCTCCATGGACAGCTGTGAGTCCAAAATGACTCCCAGCCTGCGCACCTGGTCCTTCAGAGGCACAGTTACCCCATTCAGGACCAGGAAGTCCTCCACATCCACACCTGAAAACAGTACTTCTGTCTTGTCAGGATTCAACTTCAATCTGTTAGCTGCCACCCATCCTCCAACCACCTCTAAACACACAAGGGTCATTTAGTCCAATTTCCTGCAATGCAGGGATATTTTGCCTAATGTGGGGCTCAAATTCATGACCCCGCGATGAATAAATATACTTATGCATAATAGAGCTAGGTCAGTTATACTCCTGGCTTTTGAAGAAAGTATCTTTTAAAGGAATCTGTGAAAGCTGTCCTCCCCTAACATGGATATCAGTGATAATACACTCCTAAGAATAGTTATGGAGATAGTATAATGCACTTAGTGAAGGATTATTAGTTCAAGGTATGTTCAAAGAAATTTGTTAAAGATAATTTATTAACCCTGCTCCTGCCTAAACTACAGGGAGCTTGCTGCCGTCTAATCCCAAAGAGACAAGAGATGTTGTATGTGTGAATTATTTGTTAATCCCAATTATTTGTTAATCCCAATGGCCTCTGTGGAGTTACCCTGGCAAAAGATTAGAGGCCTATTTTGAGTTGAGAACACAGAGTAGAAACATCTCATTATGCTCAATTTTCCTGGGAAATTAATGGTTCACTCCATGAAAGAACACCCAGGATCTGGAAGCTTCTCAGAGAAAATACTTAACAGCTTTGGTTCTGGTGCAGGAAAACTATTCAGATATATACTTTATGTACATGAACAGACTTACTGCATTCACTAAGGGAACTCGTGAACTTCAAATGTCCTTAAAGTGCTTGTGAGATGTGAGTTGTTATTCCTTTTTAGCTTCCCTGCAAGGAAAAATAAATGCATTACTCTTGAACATTTGTAAGCCAAACTGTGTTTTGTTGTCTTAGCAACAAGTAATGATGACACCTGTTTTGTTACTTGGAAATGGAAGATGCTGGCATGTGCAGCAAGGCTCGCCGTTAATCGCTAGATGCTGCTTTTGGAATCAAAGAATTAGAAGTTTCGTTTTGAGAAGAACAACATCAAAGTTCACCATTGTGGCAATCCATTGTGTTTCCATAGAGGCGCACTCTCGGCTAGCTCACCTCACTCGTTCATGAATGTGGAATCTATCTGTGCACAGTGGGGTGTAGGCTCACGTACAGAAGCCATTACACATAATACGTGGATTCTGTGTAAGTGAATACATTTCATCAATGTGTATGGCACGTCTTATTTCTGTGATCCTTGCTCCCCTGTTTTTTGAGGGAGAAAGCATGCAGAAATTTGGGGTGTCGTGCTTGTGCATGAATGCAGGTGTGCCTGATCTGAACACGCTTCCTGAACATGATGATGAATATGTCCTTGCCTTGCTGCGTATAAAAATTCTCAGCAAGTTAACCACTCCATTGCTATCTGGTACTGCTTTACCACTGGTCCCCTTTAGCCAAAATGATTTTCTCCCCCTTTTGGAGTGCAGGGGATGCTTCTTTTAATAAAAGACGAAGTGTTTCACTGCCTGTATATAAGCTAGGCTAGAGTGGCTATTTGGAACTGGTTCCTTCGAAATGCTGTGACATTGTACTTCAGCGGTGCTTTCTGTGTTCGACATTCTCCTCCACCTACCTTGTCAGATGAAGTTACTTATAATACTGTCACTGACTTAAACTATACAGAGTATAAGAACACACTGAGGCATGTCTCTCTTAGATGTTTGGGACCTTGTGAAAGAGTCAGTGGGGCTTCATCCTCCTCCCACTTCTGAAGAGATATTTTGCCAGTATTCTCAGGAGTCTAAAGGAGATTGAATGATAAAAGGGGAATTCATATAAGAATGCTATAGTCTGTAGCACTTTGCTTAAAAGAAGGTGACACGGCTGGTTGTTAACATGGATTACTGGCTCACATTCCTGACCTTTTTAAATAAAGAAAATATACACTAGGAGTTCCAACAAGACCAGGGCGAAAATGATAAGGATCGCTGTAGTGGTTTTTTATTGCATTTAAATGAAAGGAGGGAAGGGTCCAGCCCCCCAGCTGCTTTAAGCACAGATTTCTAGAAGTCCTTGTGGTTTGCAGAGTTCATTATTGTACTTGGCCCCTCATAAAACTGGCTCTGCTTCCTTCTGGTAGTATATACACAGTAGTTGGAAGGTAGAATGTACATTAAGAATTGTGAGTGTTGGCTGACCTCTTTTGAAATACTTGGAACAGAAGGATTTTCACCTCCTAATTAAATTTTTACTCTCCATTTTGGTGGGTTTGCATTCTTCCCGGATGGTCATGGTTTGTTTTAATTTCTTTTTTTTTATTATTGATTAAAGGCTGCTATATCAGAGGTTGCATATAAGGACAGGCTTGCAACTAGGAAGAGAGGAGGGTGGGATAAGCCTAATGTTTTATAATGTGGCTGGAAATACCTTTATTAAACGGTACAAGGAAAAATGCAGCATTGGCACCAACCATGTAGCATATGGCAACATTTCCTCATTTAGGAGACCTACAGCACAGATGAGTGGCCTGTGGTGACCGCTTAATGCAGGAAACGAAAAAATAGATTTGAATTAACAGTGCTGCTATGGCTTGTAAAATTAAGCAAAGATTTCCCCAACAAATCTTTTAGTTCATGTGCAAAATCAGATGTGTGCTGTTCCTTCTGGCGGTTTGGGAAGGAATCCTTCTTCTTTGCAAAGAATTATAGAGGATCTGTAACAGCAGAACAGTTTTCTGTATTTACTCAGGAAAAAAACTGACCTGGAATTGCGGGGCGGGGGGGGGAGGTGGGCGGGCGGGCGTGAGACAGATCAGACTATTTCTAGTCAAGAACAGTTTCCTACATGTTGATTTATAAACCTGTCCAGCTTGTTTTCACATTAATCAGCAGATCATTTTAAAAAATCTGCATGAAAGTTCATATTTAAATGTGTGGTGTTTTGAGCATGATTTCTCATGAAATGTACATGTTTCTAAATGTATTTTCTCGTGAAGATACAAATTATGAACAACTTACACCTACCTGGGCTGGGTGTTCGTCAGTATGCGGATGATACCCAGCTCTACCTCTCTTTTAAATCAGAACCAGTGAAGGCGATGAAGGTCCTGTGTGAGTGTCTGGAGGCGGTTGGAGGATGGATGGCGGCTAACAGATTGAGGTTGAATCCTGACAAGACAGAAGTACTGTTTTTCGGGGACAGGAGGCGGGCAGGTGTGGAGGATTCCCTGGTCCTGAATGGGGTAACTGTGCCCCTGAAGGACCAGGTGCGCAGCCTGGGAGTCATTTTGGACTCACAGCTGTCCATGGAGGCACAGGTCAAATCTGTGTCCAGGGCAGCTGTTTACCAGCTCCATCTGGTACGTAGGCTGAGACCCTATCTGCCTGCGGACTGTCTCGCCAGAGTGGTGCATGGTCTGGTTATCTCCCGCTTGGACTACTGCAATGCACTCTACGTGGGGCTACCTTTGAAGGTGACTCGGAAACTACAACTAATCCAGAATGTGGCAGCTAGACTGGTGACTGGGGGCGGCCGCTGAGACCATATAACACCGGTCTTGAAAGACCTACATTGGCTCCCAGTACGTTTCCGAGCACAATTCAAAGTGTTGGTGCTGACCTTTAAAGCCCTAAATGGCCTCGGTCCAGTATACCTGAAGGAACGTCTCCACCCCCATCGTTCTGCCCGGACGCTGAGGTCCAGTGCCGAGGGCCTTCTGGCGGTTCCCTCATTGCGAGAAGCAAAGCTACAGGGAACCAGGCAGAGGGCCTTCTCGGTAGTGGCACCCGCCCTGTGGAACGCCCTTCCAGCAGATGTCAAAGCGATAAACAACTACCTGACATTCAGAAGACATCTTAAGGCAGCCCTGTTCAGGGAAGTTTTTAACGTGTGATATTTTACTGTATTTTTGGTTTCTATGGAAGCCGCCCAGAGTGGCTGGGGAGGCCCAGCCAGATGGGCGGGGTATAAATAATAAATTATTATTATTGTTGTTGTTGTTGTTGTTGTTGTTGTTGTTGTTACCAAGAGCAAAACCTCAATGCCCTCCATATGCACTGTGTCAGGAAGATTTGGGGCATCATATAGGAAGACAGTCTCAAACAAAGTCCACATTCCCAGCACAGGCATGAGACCCTTTCAACAACTGACACCTCTGCTCACAGATCAGTACTGGTTGCCCATTTGTTACTGGGCCAAATTCAAGGTGTTACCAGTGGGATATAAAGCCCTTAACAGCTTGGGATCAGTTTCCTTGCCTTAACCATTTGTACATACCCGACTGCTCCGATTTGTGGAACTGGCACTGTTTTAAGTGCCACATCATACCTGTTCTGTACTTGTAAGAATTCTGGATCGAAGCGGGTCGGGGCTGCTGATTCTTCTAGACCTGTCAGCAGCCTTTGACATGGTCGATCACGAACTCCTGGACCACCGCCTTGCCGACGTGGGGATCCAGGGCACAGTCCTTCAATGGCTGCGCTCGTTTCTCTCTGGTCAGGGACAGAGGGTGGCGCTTGGGGGGGAATTGTCATCCCGCCACTCCTTGGTGTGTGGAGTGCCCCAGGGTGCGATACTCTCCCCGATGCTTTTTAACATCTTTATGCACCCCCTCGCCCAGCTTGTCCGGAGTTTTGGGCTGGGCTGTCATCAGTATGCTGATGACACCCAATTCTATCTGTTGATGGATGGCCATCCTGACTCGGCCTCAGACACACTGATCAGATGCTTGGAAGCTGTGGCTGGATGGTTACGTGGGAGCTGGTTGAAGTTAAATCCTTCGAAGACAGAGGTCCTCTGGCTGGGACGGGACGATATGGGATTGAGAGGGCAACTCCCATCTCTTGCGGGGGTGCAATTAGTGCCAGCACCGTCCGTTAAGAGTTTGGGTGTAATCTTCGATACCTCCCTCTCCATGGAGGCGCAGATTGCAGCTATAACAAAGGCGGTGTTTTTTCATCTCCGCCAAGCAAAGCAGTTGGCTCCTTACCTCTCTCGCCCTGACCTAGCCACTGTGATCCACGCGACGGTCACCTCCAGACTGGATTATTGTAAATCGCTCTACGTGGGGCTGCCCTTGAGACTGACCCAGAAACTCCAGCGGGTGCAGAATGCCGCAGCAAGACTCCTTACGGGGTCTTCGCTGCGAGATCACATTCATCCGGTGCTATACCAGCTGCACTGGCTCCCGGTGGAGTACAGGATCAGGTTTAAGGTGCTGGTTTTAACCTTCAAAGCCCTATATGGCCTAGGACCCTCGTACCTATGGGACCGCCTCTGCTGGTATGCCCCACAGAGGAACTTACGGTCTTCAAATAAAAACATCTTGAAGGTCCCAGGCCACAGAGAGGTTAGGCTGGCCTCAACTAGAGCCAGGGCTTTTTCGGCTGCGGCTCCAACCTGGTGGAACGCTCTGTCACAAGAGACAAGGGCCCTGCAGGACTTGACATCTTTTCACAGGGCCTGCAAGACAGAGCTGTTCCACCAGGCCTTTGGTCAGGGTGCAGCCTGACTCCCTCCTTTGGCAATCTTTACAAAACTTTAGTTTATGGTTGCCATCAATTTTGATTTTAATTAATTTTTATAATGTTTTTATAATGTTGCACTATTTTAGTGTTGTTAGCCACCCTGAGCCCGGCTTCGGCTGGGGAGGGCGGGATATAAATAAAAATTATTATTATTGTTATTATTATTATTATTATTATTATTATTATTATTATTTTAGTGCTGCAGTGCCTACACTTTGGAACTCCCTGCCTCATGACAGCAGGCAGGCACCTTCTCTGTATTCTTTTTGTGCACCTGCTTAAAACAGCTACATGTCTATATCCAAACATGTAGAAGTTGCATGTGTTTGACCTCTTCTTAGCTACCGTCGGTTTTAATAATATTTTGTATTTATAACTATTCCTATCAAGAATGCAAATGTTTCATTTTAGATTTTTGTAAACCACAGAGGTTCTTTCAATCAAGCAGCATAAAACTGTAACCATACATGAATCCAGAGTGCTGCCAGGATCATGCTCACAGATTGGGGGTGTGAGTGTTTTTCCACCCACCCCAATCTCTTTTGGCCTTTCTGTTGTCATTTTTTATTTTTAAGATTTTGCCTCCTGTTTCTCCCAGTGGGAGGAAAGATAAGTACAGGGGTACCTTGGTTTACCAACTTAATCCATTCCGGAAGTCCATTCTTAAACCAAAGCCGTTCTTAAACTGAGGCATGTGTTCCCTAATGAGGCCTCCTGCTGCCGGTGCTCTTCCACCATTTGTAGACCGAGGTAAAGTTTGCTAACCAGAACACTACTTTCAGTTTTGCAGAGTTCTTATACCAAATAGTTCGTAAACAGGGCTGTTCTTAAACCGAGGTACCACTGTGTTCCACTGACCTTCTGAAACACCTGAAATTGAAGAGCCATTTCATAACCCCCAGTTATGGCCTCCATAGTGATGTCTCATATTTTCAGGAGGCACAAGAGGAAGGAGGAGGAAGAAGAAGCTGGCGAAGACCAGCATGCAACTCTGAATTGAACCCACCAAGGGCTATACAGGATCTAGCCCAAGGATCTTGTGTTTATTTTGTGACCCTGTTCAAATTGAACCCAGGGCAGATCGCCTCCACGACTACTGACTTTTCCTTTATTCCAACTCTGGCTGTGCTGGAAGGGAATCATACCAGCACAGCACACTATTTTTCTTAAAAGTACAATTTTTTAAAGCCTCACATCCCTAGGAAATTATTCCCCATTACTACATTTTATCTCACTGTCCAGCCTAGTCAAAGTATGCAAACAAATCTGTTTCAACCAAGGAAGAT
Source organism: Podarcis pityusensis (assembly GCF_964106645.2). Classification (NCBI taxonomy): domain Eukaryota; kingdom Metazoa; phylum Chordata; class Lepidosauria; order Squamata; family Lacertidae; genus Podarcis; species Podarcis pityusensis. Next base: position 31,976,905 of record NC_138031.1, on the reverse strand, counting down.
TGTTACTGTTGATTGTGGTAGTAACTATTATGTCCACACTGATCCAAATTAAGGGATTCTGAATTCTCCATCAGAGAAATGGAAGCTCCCTGCATAGGAGATAATCTCTATTGTTGTTGGGATCTGAGAGAGGTTCTATTAACACTTGATAATGCAACAGGAACCCATTTCTTTGTGGCTGTTCTCTGCACTGTTGATTAAACGTCTGGAAAGCCAAGACCTACGGACTTAAAAGGCTAATCTTCCTAAGTAAAATAAAATAAAATTTGAAAATGCCCTTGGCAGTATTTATTTATTTATTTATTTATTATTTTAATGGTTTGTGGAGGCAAGGATTTTAAAGCCATTTGCAGATTTAGGACAATTTTCAATTACAGACTAGGATAATTTATTGTCCATCTGATTAAGTAGTGTACCTTTCAAGCTGCACCTCAGTGATTGCACAGATTAGGAAAGTTTCTAATATGAGCAAAAAACACAGCAAATGACTATTATTATGGCATTGTTTAGATTTTTTAAAAACATTGTAGGGTAAATCCTTGCTGCATATTCTTTGCACTGAAAGAGACATGAACATTCACTAATTGTCTTTGGTTATGATGATGGTTCAAAATATGAAGTTTCAGAAATATAATACAGAAATGCAAACTCTTTTTTAAAGGGGTAAGAGCAAGAACAACACAGGCCTTAGATCGTCCACATGCACTGCTTTGGGCGTGTTTGCACCACACTTTTGATTCATTTCACAGTAAAAGTGAAATATGCAGCAATCATATAGTTGTTTACCTTTCCTGGAGAAATGGGACTTAGGCACGGCTGTTCTGTGCCCTAGTCATGTTCATTTATATTGTTGTGACTTGCTCTGTGTGGGCCTGCTTTTGGAAAGGGTTCATTTGGTTCAGAACCCAACAGCCAGACTCTTGTTTGGATACCAGTCAACTGTCCCAATCTGAGTGGGTCATTTCGGAATTACAGAAGCCACTATGTGTAATTTTATAGAACCTTGGATCCTGGTCCTATTATTATTATTATTATTATTATTATTATTATTAATATAGAACCCATCATTCACCATAAGGGTGAAAATACAACATTAAAATCATTTTGAAACAAATTAAAGCCAAGAGATTAGGGTGGCTCCTAAAAATCTATTTGTCAGGTTTCAAATTTCTGGATTGTAGGTAACTTTGATTGATCCAGTCTCCTCTTTTCTGAATTTTGCAACATCACCTATTATAGAGACACATTTCTTGAAATATCCTCCTCTTCTAGCTCGTCAGGTGTGTGAATCTGTAAAACCAATTGTAATCAATTGGTAGCAATTAACAGTAGACCAATTTATTAGGCCAGTCTTCATTTTCTAGTTTTGTTCATACTTTCAGTTGTATTTACTGATGATTTTATAATGCCTGATGTCTGGTAACTTAGTGTTATTATGGGAGGTCATTTAAATGCTTCCTTTCCATGCAAATTAGATGCATGCGGTATTTTATTGTCAAAATAATATGTTTCAAGTAGTAAAATGGCAAGGGAATACTGACTGAGCTATTAATAAAACACACCAGCTTTTAGCTGGCAAACCAGCCTTCTTTCCATCAAATATGTCTCAGCCTTTAATAAAGAAACTCAAGTGTTGTAGGTGAAAAATTACTTTTCTCACCCGGTCATCTGTCTGTCATGTATTATTCAGGTCACCAATGTTTGTCCTGAACTGTATCATTCTGTAGTTGTGTCAGGTATGAAATATGTTCGGTGTAATTCCATCAGACTTCGTGAAGTTGATTAGAACAGATCACCTTTCGGCATGGGCACAAGTTATCTCAGCAGATTGAGTGAAAAAGACTTATTTATCTTTGCCTTATAATAAAGAAAGAGATGAGCGAATTTATCCATTAACTTGGAAAGAGTCACATATTTGGTGTGAAAATAAATTGCAGTGACGAAAAAAACCCCCGAACAAACAAACAAAATCCTGTGGTTATGTTCTTGGGGGAAAGCATGCATGTGAAAATATAAAACTGTAAACTAAAGCATATGGGCACATGCCAATATTTATAATTTGTATATACAAACATGGAATTTATCTTTAATAATTAGTGACATTCTCTGCATTTTTCTGTATGCAAAATTCACATTCAACTGTTTTCTTCCATAAAATATATATCATTGGGCCATCAAAAGTACACTGATGTTAATAGCAAAACAACAATTAGATTAATGGAAATACATGATACCTATAAGTTGAGAAGTAAAGAATTCAGTTGAAAGCAGTATTGTTTGTGGAATAGGCTTTTCCTCTGATAAACGAATCCAGATTATATTTGAACACATTTGCCTCATGCTGCAAAGGAGATCCAGATATGCTTCCCATGGCTGTATCTCTACATCTAACATGCACCCCTTCAATTTCCAGGATTGGGCCTGCATGCGCAACACCCAACAGATGACCTGTACTGACCACCTGTGCTGTACTGACTATAATTGACAGCACCATTCATACAATAGAGTGCAAATAATCCAGTGTTAATACAACCCGTTCCAGTTTTATTGTGCTCTATATTTGCTGGTGCAACATGGGCGCATACATATCCCTTTGAAACTGCAGAGGGGATAATGGCTAAAGCCACGTCAGTCAGAAAGAAGCGAAAGGTCCAGATGCATGTGTAGTACCATACTGCCTGTCACTAACCTGGCATGACTACATACTGAAATGACATCCTTTTTAAGGTGCACATGACGTCACATTTAGATTCAGTGGAGAAAGTTTTAGGATTACAATGGCCTTCCAAATGACTAGATGATGTATTTGTTTAAGGTAAGGTGACCCTCTTCCATAAACTGAAGATCACTGTCTCATGACAGTGAAAAAGAACACAACAAACAACAGCAACAACACTTCTCTGCTGAATCTAAGATTATCCAGGTCCAATATCAATCTTTTGGGTTTCTGGAGCAGAAAGTAGATTTTGTCCCCTTCTAGAATTGAAGGGAGAATGCATGTGAGGGATTTAGATTTCTATGTTGCCCATAAACTACCTGTAAGGTTATTTCGAGACTGGAGTCATGAGATTAAATTCAGTTTCACCTTTATTAAATTTCAATCCTTAATCACTGGCCTCTGTAGGATTAGTTGTAAGTGGGTTTTGAAATGTGGTATTTAGTGTTAAGCAATTAGTTTTAGTAATACAATTCAGTGGATGCTCTAGCAAAAAGTTCACGATTTACATAGAAGCTAAAGTCATCTTTGGATTTAAATATTAATTTCCGAGCAGCTGAGAATTGAAATATAGTACATGAGATATTTTGCGTAAATAAAAGAGGCCTTAATTCATCTAGATAATGCGTCATGCTTGGTAAATCATTATATTAAATCTCTGCATCTGTACCTATCTTTCTACCTGTACATTTAAAATATTACAGTGTATAATGTGATTATGTTAAATTATGGCGCTATAAACATTTGTGCTGACCATTGTAACTTCATAATCACTTCAGCCATAATCCTGTGCACAGTGAGATTGCTGAATTTCCACTGGTTTAAATCAGACATAAGCAGTCTGTGTACTGGATTGCAGCCTTTGTATCTATCTTTATAATATTTAAGAAATGTCTGTGGTTTTGTCATTCTGCTCATCAGAATTCCTTTGGGCAAGCCTTTCCCCCCTATTCATTCATCTATGTCTCTCATTTTTTACTGAATTGATAAAGAGCCACACGAAATGAGCCCAGTTAATGGACACAGTGGGTCAAATTCTGCCCTCAGATACAAGGTCTGGACTCAGCTCCCATTGAATTTGTAATGGAAGCTGAGTATGCGTGTGTGAAAATGGAATTTAGTTTAGTATACTTAAGAGAGAACATCTAATTAGGTACAGTTTTTGCCTTGGAAAATAATTGAAATCCTTTCTATAAATACTCAGAAGAATGTGTTTGAAAATGCCATTCTAGAGGATACTGAAAGAAAAAACGAAAGCCACAAATAATTTGGTTTAAAGACCAAGGTTGCCACTTTTATTGAAATACAATAGCTTAAACTGAAGTGTGACTCAACAAGTGAATAGTCCTTAGAGTGGTAAGTAACCATACAGCCTGGGGCCAGCACTAATGTATCCTACATCTGGAGATGTGATCTTCATACTGCAGCTTCTCCACACTGCAGCTTCCAACTTTTATCAGGTTAAAGCAGAGATGCATTTTCTCATGGGGCTTTGATTCGGATGGCAAATGGCCTAGCGTGCCTCTGTTCTTGCTGCATCTGTCGTGAAGCCAGTGTAAATTTATGGGGAAAGAGATCCTGCCAAGAACCTGTTCCACAGGGAGGTACTCCTACCGCTAAAATAGCAACATCATTCAGCCGTTTCCTGCCAAATCTGTCTAATACTTCAAGATCACATAAGTCTAAGGATGGATCTGTCAATTTCAGTTCTTTCCGTTTCTTGTTCTTCCGTTCCTAAATCCAGCTCTCCACATTTTGCAGCAATTTCTTTGGGGGTGGGGTGGGGCGTGTTAAAAAATTCTCACAAGAATTTTTTAGTTAGGGTTTTTTTATTTACTGTTTTGACTAATGTACACATTTTTGCAAGCAATTTCCCCTAAAAAAATGCATTTCACTAATATTTTCAGTTATACGCATGCTTTCCCCTAAGTTAACCATTTTTATAAACACTATTTGACTGGAGAACTGCACAACAAATTTTGAATGAGTGTGGATTTTCCAGCACAGCTGTGTGTCAGTTTGTATACTGATCAGTGGCTGAATGGGAATCATATTTAACGAACATTTACTCAGAGTAGGCTCATTGAAATTAACGAACAAGGCTAAGTTAGGGCCATAAATAGCACGGAGTCTGAGTAAAAATTAATTGAATACAGCTCATAGTTCCCTGCCCCCCTCATGACTCTACTCACACAAAAAGAATGCTTAGGTTGTGGCAATGTGGAGATGTCAAGGCAATAAACAGCAATTTTACTTTTAAAAGACAACTGAAGGCGGCCCTGTGTGGGGACGTTTAGGGAGGTTTTTAATGTCTGATGCTGTATTGTTTTTAATATTTGGTTGGAAGCCGCCCAGAGTGGCTGGGGAAACCCAGCCAGATGGGCATTGTATAAATTATTATTATTATTATTATTATTATTATTATTATTATTATTATTATTAGTGTGGTGTGGTGAGATGCAGCTGCCTTTGTGGTGTAGTGGTTAAGAGCGGTAGACTCCTAATCTGGGGAACCGGGTTCACGTCTCCGCTCCTCCACATGCAGCTGCTGGGTGACCTTGGGCCAGTCACACTTCTTTGAAGTCTCTCAGCCCCACTCACCTCACAGAGTGTTTGTTGTGGGGGAGGAAGGGAAAGGAGAATGTTAGCCGCTTTGAGACTCCTTAAAGGGAGTGAAAGGCGGGATATCAAATCTAAACTCTTCTTCTTCTTTCAGGATCTTAAAAACTAACTGGGATTCAGGGAAGCAGCTCCCCCCCCCACACACACATTGAGAGGAATAAACTGAACTAACAGAAAACAGGGGTGAAAGTGGCCCCTTGGTCATTAAATCTAAGGGGACCTGGACTTGCCTGTTTTTAATGATATTTCATCCTTCCCAAAAGAGCAAGTTTTTAGGCAGAGCATTTTCCAACTGAAGGCACAAGTAGCTGCCACCTTGCAAAAAGAAAGCAGGTCTGGGTCTGATCCATGTCCAGGTGCGCTTTGAGTCCCCCCCCCCCCAATCAAGCAGTGTGTTAAGTTTTTTAAAAATAAAGAATAAATACCCTGCCTTTGGTCCCATGATGCAATAAAAGTGGGACATAAATTTATTTTTAAAAACCTGGATCTGGTGATAGCTTACCCTGTATACTGATAGTAGAATGCTCTTTCTGGGCAAACACATGAGGTGTTTTTGGGTGCCAAAACATCTCTGGGCTTTTTAAATTTCATATTTCCCCTTGCAAGTATTTTGTCTTCCACTTGCTGCTTTTTGGTGATGTTTATGGATTTTTCTGCTGTTGTATGGTTTTTATGCTGTTGGTGGGGCGTTTTTGTGTTAATTTTGTGCTGGTATTTATCGATCACTTGTAGTACTGTTGATTGTGTTAGTACTTTATTGATTTTGATCTGTGAACCACCCAGAGGACACAGTTAATTGGGAGGTACAGAAAATGCTAAAGCAAATAAAAATAAATGAATAATTTGCTTTGCTGGCTCCTCTCATTCCTAGTGAAGGCAGACTTGCAATCCTATGCACACTTACCTGGAAGTATGTCCTATTGACTTTAATAGCACTTAACTCCTACATGCTTAGGATTGCTCTGTCAGTAACTTTGATTCATGTCCTGATAAACACATGGATTAATTACCATTATGCATTTGAAGGCCATCCAGAAACTGCAGTTAGTACAGTATTCTGGAGCTACTCATGTGAAGCCAGAATGAAATATAATATAGAAAGAAGACTCTACCTCTTTCTTTTCTCTCAGGGCTGATTGCTGTGCCACAACAAAAACACCAAATGTATGTTAAGATCAAGGGTTGTGCCCAGGATACATTCTCATGAGATCTGAATGTAAGGAATTGCTCAAAGGGAGAAGGAAAAGTTGAGTATTTAGTACCAATGCAAGTGGTTTAAAGCATGTTTCTAGTAAGCTGGCAACCTGCAACAGTTGACAGAAGTAGTTCAACTGATGTTCCCACACAGCCTCTGACCTTGCCACCCCCCTGACCTGCTCCAGATAAGCTGAAGCAACATCAGTGTCAAGAGGGTGGCTCTGCAGCCCCCACTCACCACACTGGCTACTAATGCTTGATTGTCCCATATGGATAAATATTGAAGAAGAAAAACTATGTTTGAATTACAGGCCACTAAACCTTATGAACATTTAGAACCGTTTAATCACCGACAATGATGTATCTATGACACAGATCCTAAGTAATGAACTAGTGAAATAGACCACTATGGAAGGAACAGAGATCAAAGATGGTCGCAACCATAATAATAATAATAATAATAATAATAATAATTTATTATTTATATGCTGCCCATCCGGCTGGGTCTCCCAGCCACTCTGGGCGGCTCCCAACAGAATATTAAAAACACAATAAAACACCAAACATTAAAAACTTCCCTAAACAGGGCTGCCTTCAGATGTCTTCTACAAGTCAGATAGTTATTTATTTCCTTGACATTTGATGGGAGGGCATTCCACAGGGCAGGCGCCATTACCAAGAAGGCCCTCTGCCTGAATCGCTATAACCTCACTTCTCACAGGGAGGGAACTGCCAGAAGGTCCTGGACCTCCGTGTCTGGGCTGAACGATGGGGGTGGAGATGCTCCTTCAACTAGCAATAGGGTAGCAAAAGTCTGTATGAACCCAATATAATCCATCTGCTTTAACTACCCAATGAACAATTGAAGTGGTGTCTATATGGATTTTGCCACTTATTAATATATTTTAACCAAATTTTCCATTATAATTTCCAAGATCAAGAAGGAGGTTTTCATCTGTGTTTGGATACAGTTGGGTGCCATTTGAACCAAAATGGCAGACTAGACTTTCCAAAACTTATTTTAACCACTGATTTCAAAACTGCACTGATTTTTTTTGTTTTGTTTTGTTTCTTATACTTCCCAAGCAATGCTGGGTACAAGACAGCTAGTCTACTATATTTTCTCAAAGATGCAGCAATAGATATTTCTCAGTATTTCTCTCTGCAGTAGGAAAGAAAGACAATCCCACTTTCCATTCATCTGTCCCTCTTTCCTTGTGACACAATATTCCCTTTTCAAAACTACAAGTCTATTCATTGACTGCTGAACTTTTACATTTTTTGACAGTGTCATCTCACACCTTAAAATCCTTCTCCAGGACCACCATCAATTCCCATAAATAATGGCCCTCAAAGATTAATTCAACTGCACACATTGTTCACACCTTACAAATCCCTGGAAGCTTGTATCACAGACATTTTTAACCAAGCGTATTTTCAGACAGCCTGCTCGATGTGAAATTGAGATGATCGTTCATTTCCTGCTTCATATCCAAATCTACCAAAATTAGCACATTTCTATGAAGGAAATGAGAGAGCATACATGTGCAAATGTCAGACGAAACAACAAATAATATTAAGGGTATCATATGATGTTCTGTGCCACCATATGTGCTTAAGGTGGTGTACTATAAAGCAACTCTAGTATATCTCCACACACTATTGTTTGATGTTGCAATGATATTTCAATATATAGCCTATTCCTACAGGGTGAGTCCTTTAAAAGAGGCCCTGTGGATACAGAGTACACATGTTCCATGGGGCCTCTTTTAAAAGACTCACCCTGTATTTTAAATACCGTGTTTATTGTGGCATAAGCTTTTGTAGGCAAGTTCCTTCATCAGTTGCATGGACAGACTTTGCAATGCCATCTCAGTGAGATATACTGGTATTAACCTCTAGGATCAGCAAGATGCAAATTCTTAAATGCTGTCCTGGCTCTCAATGGATGAAGAACTCAAGCTCAGAGTATAGTTTCTGCCAAAATTCTTAATGTTCAGATCTGTATGATACATGGGCAAAGTAAGTTTCAAAGGCACAGCAGGTACTACACATGGCTAAGAAAATGAAGGTGTTACTCTAACAAGCAAACATACCCCTGTTATATGGAAATGGGGTGGGCACAAATTCAGCATGCCAAATGGGCAAGCAAATGGCAACTTCTTCTGAAGGGCTGGACCTGAGCTGTTTGTTCACACCTGTGGTGGCATATTTGCAACTTAGCTGATGGAGGTGGCTGTTCTGAATGGACTTGATGGTTGAATCTTCCTGAGAGGAAGGGCTGGTGGGGAAGGTTCCATTAGTGCTGGATGGAGTGATGAGATCAGAGACAAAGTTGGCACAAAACCTGGGAGTGAAGCAGGTGTAGTATGCCTGGGTGAAATGCCTGGGAGGGAGATCTCCTACAGTCATACATACTGCAATGTCATACTTCCAAATATGAAAGGAGAAAGGAGAAGTATTAGATAACAATACACTTTGGGGGGAAATTCTATATGTTACAAGCCAATCAGTTCCAACAATTGCAATCAATCAATCAATCAATCAATCAATCAATCAATAGCATGGTAAGTGGGTTTAGAAGTGTAGTCCAAGTAATCAATCCATGCCAAAAATAATTATAAAGCACCATTGTTGTTATATTTTACTGAGGCTAGGATTGTTTTCTCCTTTACAAGATAATGGAGATAGCTGTGTTGGTCCACTAGACAACACACTGAATCTGCTTAGTCTGAAAAAAAGTTTGGTGACCTCAAAAGTTTGCTCATTATTTTGGGATGTTGTTACAGCACCATTGCTTTTGAGTGTTGTCCAGTGGACCAACACAGCTACCTCCAATTTGTAATGGAGAAAATAATTCTAGCCTCAGTAAAATATAACAACACCTAAGGAGTTCATAAAGTGCATGGGTAGACACTAAGAGATAATCGGAAGGTCAATAACCCCCAGGTTCAGCCTAGAATTGGCAGGTGTGGAATAGAGAAAAGAATTACAATTGATTTAGAGAGGACATCATAGCTATGGGATATTTAGACAGAAAAAGTTGAGCTAGCTTTGAAGAGCACTTTTAAAGCAAGTAACTGTTTTTTACAAGTGAAAAAAATAGATAATTCTGGAGTAGGAGAAAAAGTATTTCTTGCTCCAGAAAAAAAACCAAACCATTATTAAATACTAAAGAAACAGACAGTTTCCTATCTTTATTGTTTTCCTGTTATCTGGGTTGCCTGCTATTTTAGAAAGGAAAGGAAAGATAAACTTTTAAGGGATGATTCACATAAGCAACCCCTGCGTAGTTGGACAATTGAAAAGCAACAGTGTGAAGGCAATTCTGTTTGTGTAAAGTGGCTCCTCGTGATGGTAGTGATTCGAGTACACATGATGGTATGGTGAAAATCAATGCAAGCATACAGCAAGCTGATGTGCGCACATTATTTGCAACATGAAGGATTCCACATGGTTGCATTTTGAGCAGTGATGCATACGTTTTTATATTGCATTCTGGGAGGCAGCAGCTGGCACTGGGCAAAGATGGCATCCCATCAAGTAGCAATTTGAGTGTCTCAGGTTTAGCATGTACAGAGGATAGTGATACTTAACACATTGCTTTGCTTATAGAGGGAACTTTCGAGATGTGTAAACCTGAGGGGATGGGAACAGAAGAAGAGCCCTGCTGGATCAGACCAAATGCCTATCTAGCCTAGGAGTCTGTTCTCACAGTGGCCAAACTATGGGAAGCCTCCAAGCAGGACATAAGCACAACAGCTGCACTCTCCTCAGGGTTGTTCACCAGCAACTGCTGTACAAAGGGGCATTTATTTTACAGCTACACAGGATTAACCCAGGGAAACTATTGTCTTGTGGATTAATACAAAGCTCAGGCAATCTACCTCAATGTGCTCTGTTGGAGGGACAGGATCTTTGGCAAAGATAAGCAAGAAGAGAATGGAGACTGTGGATCCCACCGCAAATCTGTGCTACTTCATGATTTCTTTACGTATCTCTCACCCCCACAACCTGCTAAAAGAATTATACTTGCAATATTAAGAAAAATATTGTGTTGGAGAACAGTGTAAAATCAGCATGAAATTACATCCATAGAAGAAATATAATATATATCACAAATCAGTAGTTCAAATTAATGATTTCCAAGTCTATAGTGACTTTCAACAACATACAATGGTGCAGTAATAAGTATCACCTTAATCTATCTTTCATTAAGATTTTGTTAGTGCATAGCATTGCTGAGTGGGCAGTGTTTTTGTATGTTTTCCCTATTGTACACCTACATTGCAGATCATATTTCCTTGAAATCCCTGGTTACAAATTCAAGATGTATTTATTTTTTAGTCTTCCTTCCTTCCTTCCTTCCTTCCTTCCTCCCTCCCTCCCTCCCTCCCTCCCTTCCTGTCTAAAATTAAGCACAGAAAGCATTTACTTAAGATGGACAGTATTTATGGAAAAAAACAAAAAACTGTGTGCTGCATCCCATAGGTCTATTGACTGTAATTACCTTCTAATTATTTCTCAGATTTTAGTAATGGGAATTCCTGTCAGAAAGTTGTATTGAGCTGTTTTAAGTACATATCTTGTGTAAGTTCCATTACTGGTCCTTCATAGCAGCATCCCATTACACTTTCCCTCTCCCATAGATCTTTCTACTAGTGGATAGATTTCAGTAATGTTAATAATACACCAATTTCATAGATTGCCTTAATGGCCAAGGTTGCTAAAAAATGGAAGCTGCCTTTTTTCCTACTTCCTCCCAGAAAAATGATGAGGTCTGAATTTCTGCTGTGTACTTCAGAATTCAGATTCTTCTTAGGTTAACAGGGTTACCGTTCCCAACCATCTGTCAATCTCAGGCCCTTGGAAAAAAAGATCACTTTTCTCAGATCAGCCTGTAGCTTGTTAAGCTGTTTCAACAGTCCAGAAGTAGGGTATGTTTAGTTAAAATCTTTAAAATCTTTATGCTGTGGAACTTTCATTACATTTTATATATTTCTCTACTTTCCTTCTTAATATAATTGCCCTCTAACAGGATCCATTCCTCTAACCCTGATTAGAAATATCCTTTACCTCTTCCCACTGCAACCAATTGACCTCCAAACAGCAACAAGAGAGATCTGGAATATAACCCCCCTCAAATTCAAACTCTCATTGTCAGTCTGAGTTCTTTCTGGAGCTGGAAGTCACAGTTAAAGGTCAGAGCATTGATACAGGGTATATTAGTGAACTGTACCTCATGTTAGCTCCAAACCCTGTAGTGCTTGAGGTAAAAAGACTGATGAAACCTCTTTTAAAACTTTCCTATCAGTATACTCGTTATGTAGGAAGGATGCTTTTGTGATGACAGAGGGAATCAAAGCAGTTATTCATGGGTTCATTTTTTGGCCTAACAATCAATTAATGACCCACGGGTCACAGAACTCTATTTTTAATGCCTCCTTATCTCAGAATGGCTTAGGATAGTGATGTCCTTTTGGTCTTGGAAAATGGTCTTCGAAAATAAAAGATGTCAACTGTCAAGGAAATTTATATGCGGGACCTGGAAAAGCTATGTGTCTTCTATAAAATCAGGATTGGTTTGATTAGCTTTGATATGGTTTCATTGAAGGCGCTATAACATTATTGGTAGTAGGAATGCTTTTGCAGTAAGGCTGATGGCTGGCTGGCATTTTACAGAAGTATTTCTTTTCCCCCTCCCCTCTTTATTCTCTTCATACTCCCATAACATGTTGCTTGCAAATGTAGCTTAAACTGTGATATAACAGTGTGGCATTCTTTATGATATTCTATGGAAGATCCCCCCCAGTAACTTTAAATGTGGCTCTGACGCACATGATCCCATTTTTATTGTGGACCTGATTTGGTCAGATTAGCCTTTCAATATTTATGGTTTATGAACACGTTGTTTTTCTGTATATGCAGCTGGTTGTTCTCAAGTAAGTTGTAAGAGCCTGTAAAGATTCATTGATTTGAACTCCAGTGAGATTCCTGTCTGTTGTCGATCACTGTGTAGTTTTTATTTTTTTAAAAAGCCATACTTAGAAGCCTGTATGGTATTTAGTGAGAATGAATATACTCCTAGAAACCTGAATTTCTGAAGTACCGTATTTTTTGCACCATAACACTCACTTTTTTCCTCCTAGAAAGTAAGGGGAAATGTCTGTGTGTGTTATGGAGGAAATGCCTACGGGTGGCATGCCTACGGATTTTCCTCCTCTAAAAACTACGTGCGTGTTATGGTCAGGTGCGTGTTATAGAGCGAAAAATACGGTAAATTTGGAAGCATGTGTTTTCTCACTGAGCCATTAAGCCATTAAGGAAGTAGAAAGACATGATAGCATCTTTCAGATATCTGCAAGTCTTTCCCGAAGAAGAGGAGAGATCAGTGGTGGACCTACATTTTGGGGGGCACTGAAGCTTGAACTGTTTGGGTGGGCCCTTCACAATCAGCAATGAAGTCTAGGTAACCCCTCTTTTCAATGGGGTTGTTCCATGATGGAACACCACAAATTTTATGTGAGTTTGCAATTTTGGTTATCCACTTAAGTACTTTCGTGAACTCATTGTTATTTTTCTAGGGTCTTGACCTGTTAAAAAGTGGATTACATGAGCCACAGCAGAGCAGCCAATTTACAGCAACACTCCACCTTTGCAACATCTTTGCTACTGACTCTGAAACTTTGGGATTGTTGTAATACATATAACAAGAAATTGATCAACTTGAGCTGTGTGACTCAAATTAGGTCTACTAGATCCAAAAAATTTAAGCAATGTGGATTAAAGTCACTTCTGGGCCCCCTCTGGGATCAGGGGTCCTGAAGCTTAAGCTTCCTTGGTTTCATAGTAGATCCACCCCTGGGAAAGATACACCAATTTGCATTTTGGGGAGCACATTGTCACATGGTTATGATATTAGAACATGTCTGTTTAAGTATGATAATGCATCTGAACATATTGCTTGGGAAAGTTGTAAAAGTCCATCAATGAAGACTGTACAGCTTATAGACAGAAATCTTTTGGTATGCTTGATGTATATAATTTATCTCCTCAAGGCATCAAGTTTCCAATTGGTTTTGCCAAGTGGTATTGAAACAGCCCTCTGGCATTTTTAGTTTGTTTTTGGCTGTTTCTAGAAATGGTGTTCTCCAAACACAGGTTCTCAAGACACAGCCTATTACCTTCATCTACATCTCAGCCAGCCAGAGTCACTGAAGGTAGCCAGACAGAGGCACAGGTATGTAGGGCATTATTGTAGAAGACATGCTTTTATATATAATTTATATTGTTGATTTTATGACATTGCAAAAAAGTATCTTCAGCAAACAGCATCTTTGGAATAGGGTTAGGGTTAAAAGAAAAGGTAAATAATATTGCATTCACTCAACAAATTAAGACTGATTTATACCATTGCATAAAAGTATTTGTGGGTGGTGCCATCCTTTGTAGATAATACCAAAAAACCTTTACAGGTGCAGAATTTCTTTGAATGCATTTTTGAAAATTAAATATTAGAGTTGTTCCTTACTGAATGATGAGGAGCAGCACATTAGTATTTTTATTAACATTTTGTGATCATTCTTTTCTTTTTATTCCCCTGGGTTATGCCTATTCAATCCATCGACTGCTTAGGCTCTTCATCCTCCAGGCTACTGTCACAGAGAAGAACATGAATCTGTTAGAGTCTAAATGATAGGTTGTATTATTTCCAGTGGATCTCTTCTAGAAAGTAAATTGTGCTGTGAATAATAAAATGTCATAATGTCAATCCTTTTTCTGATTTTCAGAGTTCAGGGAATAATAATGACAAGGGTATAATGACAAGCCCATGATTATGACAGGGGTATAATGATGGTCTTCATCTATTTTTAGCATTGCCACTGAACTCATTCAGAGGTAGTCTCACATACACCTGGAGTTAGTAATATGCCCACTGATGCCATGCCAAGCATTGATCACTTGGGCCAAGTTCACCTATTACATTTCTGATAGTGAAGAAGCATCACAACAAAAGCCATCAAGTTTCAGTGGCAAACTCCAAGTTCTTTTTGAGTACAGTAACCAACTCTTAGAATAACAAATATCTGGTATGTGGGTGGGCTCTGGAAGAAGCCATCATGGGAGTTCAGGTTTAGAGTAGAACTCAGTGGTAGGTTTTTAGCAGGTATAAGGACAGAGGGCAGGGCTTTTGCATGGGTCTAGGAACAGACCACAGACCATAATGCTTTGAGGTGGAACCCACACATAAGGTATACTGCTGAACCATCATTGTCAGAAAATGAAGCAGACATCTGCCTTGCTTTTCTGGCAATGAGTACAAAAGCAAAAAATAAGACCAAAACTCTTCAGTTTTTTTTTTGTTTTTTTTTTAGTATTTCTGTATGGTTGTTAATTGTTTTTGGATGTTCCTAAATACTTACTTAATGCAGAGGTAGTGTGGTAACCCCCAACTGTTGTGGGGAGACAGTCCCCATCCCATCTGAACACTGGCCATGCTAGTTAAGGCTAAGGAAGCTGGAGTCCAACCATATCTGTACCATGATTCCATTTGACATTTTTGTAGATGGAGGTTGGGGGGGGGGGGGAAAGGAGGAGCAGTGATTTATTTGCATGTCAGACCCATAAGCCTTATGGCATAAGGATTCACTGTGGTGTTTTATTCTTTTCCAAAGTTAATAAAAGTGGAATACTATTCTGCAATACAAAATTCCATGAATATCTGCCCAAAATTTATTTATGTTAAAAATATTCATACAAGGTCCATAGGCCTGTAGGCCTGGTCTTGGATTACATATACAGTGGTACCTCAGGTTAAGAACTTAATTCGTTCCGGAGGTCCGTTCTTAACGTGAAACTGTTCTTAACCTGAGGTACCACTTTAGCTAATGGGGCCTCTCGCTGCCACTGCGCTGCAGTGCAATTTCTGTTCTCATCCTGAAGCAAAGTTCTTAACCCGAGGTACTATTTCTGGGTTAGTGGAGTCTGTCACCTGAAGCATCTGTAACCCGAGGTACCACTGTATGAGGAATGTTGTAGGTTGAATAAATACATAGCCCTCTCTTCCATCTCCTACCTCTACTGCATGGCCCCAAAACCATGTCTGTGTGCAATACCTACTTAGGACAATCCAAGCGAAGGACAGCAAGGAATTCTGGAGAATAGTTTCAGGTGCCCTTCAAGACAGTAGCAACCAAACAACTACCACCATCCCCAATTCCAGCTGGTTGAACCATTACTCTGCAATATTTACAGAGCCAACAAAACCATTAGCCACACAAAATAGGCCCAGCTGCATACATGTTCCTGACTAGACCCCAGTGGAACTGGACGAAATACTCTTATTAATCAAGAATCTAAAACCAAATAAATACCCAAGACCAGACAGGATACCTGGGGAACTCTTCAAGCACAATCCAGACTAGTGGGCCCTTCCTCTAGCCAATGTATTTACATTAATTGACAAATTCAGAATACTACCAGATGTCTGGCTAAACTCCATCATTACCCCCATATTCAAAAATGGTGACCTGAAGCTGCCTGAAAATTACTTTCCAATAAGCCTTCTATCAGTCCTTGGCAAGATGTATGACTGACACTTGGGGGGGAAAGGACTGGAGGACTTCCAAAAAGATCCTTGGACCCAAACAAATAGGATTCTGCCAAGTCAAATCTACCACCGATCACTGCACTGCCCTTTCACATTTAGTGGAAAAATACTATGTACAATATATCTAGCATACTAAATAGAGGAAAGAGTCATTCCCATAACTCGGTCCACTTTTGATTCTGTTACTGCCTGTTTCTGGAGTGTGGACATTGGCAGATGTTGACTAAGGTAATCTGGACCATCACCAGAAAAAAATAAAAATCTCCCAACATAAAGAATGAATGACCCAAGGCAACCCAGTGAGCTTTTTATATTATTAGTGGCCATACCAGAAAAAGAAGAAAAATCACTTCTCCTCACAATATCTACCAGCAGGAGAATTCTTGCTACTAAGAATTCTTTACTTCCCCTACGCCCACCCCTTGCCTTTAGCAGGTTGTAATCAGAAAGACAAGCCAATACTGAACGGTATAATTTTGAGCCACTAGAATGTCTGAGAGGTTTATTTTCAACGGTACTTTGAATTAGATCAATCACAGCAGTGCTGTGGTAATTTTAGAATTGGTACCATGGCATTTCCACTTTACCAGCACTTTGCCTTCCTGTTTGAAAGATATACAGAATAGCCTAATTGGCTTCTTGAGATCCTGGTTCTTGTGAATCACAAAAGAAATCTCCATGACTGCAAGGTAAGCACACTCAGCTTCTTAATTTTAAATTCCAATTCTGAAGAAAAATACTATTCCTTAATTTTTTTTCTAAAAAACAAAACAAAATTGGCTTATTTATTTAGATTTTTTAAAAAATCTCAGACAATCACCAAATTCCAGCCAGAAAATTGTACTTTTCAAAATTATGTTTATGTTGAATCGATATGTAGATTTTTTTATAAAACAAAAACCCCACTGAAGTATTTTTCATTACAATTCTGTATGCAGCATGAGAACAAAGGGGCTCAGAAATTGATATGTGGTGACTCTAAGTGGGTTTTTATGTGTTCCGTTCACTGTATTTTAAGCAAGTGTCACATTCATTATGTCTCGCTAAGCTCCTTTATGCAGCTGACCTTTGTGCCACTGGTCTCACAGAGTACTGAAGCAATATCAGAAACTGAGTGTGTGAATTCCGCAGGCCACTACCCCTGGGAAGAGGATTTCAGTCCAGTCAACACTGGTGCCAGCCCTCCTGAAATGCCCCTTTCCCAGAGTTCTGGTGGCTCTCAGCAGCCTATATTTTGTGGGACTGTAGCCCTATGTAAGAATTCTGGCTCTTGAAAGGGGAACATTTTGTGGAATTGCTGCCCATTTGACTTTTCATAAAGTACAAGGAACTATACACTAGTAGCTGACTCCATATTTAAATGAGTGCATTGCCCTCAATCAACATGCTGACCCTTGATCTCACATGAAATTCCCTCCACAGCAAAATGGGATTTTTCATATCTAATCCACTATTTGTTGACGTTTATTATAACTAACCCCATTCTCATCTTTTGGCTGAGATGGATTTAAAGGGAGGTTTAAACCACAGTTTAGACTATTGGGTAGGGTTTATATTGTAGCCTCTGTCATGCTCCCATTGCTTTTCGATTGAGATGAAGGGGTCTGTGGGATTCTGGAGCAGTATTTTGTATATTGCGGGTGCCATCCCCCTGCCACCTCTCCCCACCTCTCTTCTCCCCCAGCCTGATACTGTATACAACATTAAAGTCTCACAGCAAATGATCTGTAGAAAGGACCTTATGATCTGAAAATAAAGTCGATGTATGTACTTTTGTAACCCAAGTAAATATTCATTTTTTTAAAGAAACTAACCCCATCCCCTCAGAGTTGGAATGTCCATGAACATTCTGTGACATCCTAGCAGCTAAAAAGAGTATAAATGGGAACTAATTTACAGCTGCAACTCAGGAGACACTTACTAAGTCCTGTTGAACTCAGCGGTTCCTACTTCTGAGTGCACATGAATAGGTTTGCACTGTTAGCCTATTATATATTTAGGACTTACAAGGAAGAATAGGTAGCAATGACTAATGCTTTCAGTACATATCTAGTAACTTATATATTAAGCAACATAACCTGTTGAGATTACATTGCACTTTTTACATACATCAAACAGGATCAGATATATGTAACTCATGTTTTGAGAGAAACAGAATGTTCAAACCTATCCATCTAACAATACCCCCCATATTAAAATTGAACATGATGATTTCTGGATTTTTACAAGGATAATTCACAGGGAGGTTCTGCCAGTTGTTACTATCAAATTTTCAGTCAGTGCTGCCTTCAAAATTTAAGAACAAGGGGGACTCTCTGTCTCTCTCTCTCTCTCTCTCTCTCTCTCTCTCTCTCTCTGTGTGTGTGTGTGTGGTGTGTGTGTGGTGTGTGTGTGTGAGAGAGTGAGATTTCCAAAAGCTTAATTGGCATATTTTAAAGAAGAAAATGTGTCTTTGGAAAGATAAATAATATTTAGCAGCTATTGAAACTATTTCATGGGGAGGAAATCTAGAAATAAAAAATATAGCGTGGAGTATGTGAGTTATTGAACATTCTCAAGGCAATTAAAATTTAAAGCGGTAAGGGGAATTTGAATGCAATATCTATGAAATATATAATGCCTTCCATTTCAAGAGGTTTTTTGATTGGTTTGACATTATAGTATTGTTTGAAATAGGGCTCTTACCATGGAATAGAAATGCCGTGAATTGGAGAGAAAGGTTGTATAATTTATAAACTCTACTTAATAAAGCATATGTTAAGTACAGCTCTGTGTAGAAGAGTCCTTTAAGGTTATTTATAGCTTGATTTATTATATTAGAGTTCTTCTTAATAATAGAGTTATCTTACCTTTGTAATTGGGTCCATCAGTTAAGATTAGAGAGGATGTTTTACGTGTCAGAGAGACGGTGGTGAGACAGCTATGAATCTGACTAGCAAATAGCAGGGTGGGATAGAAATCAATAAAGTTGAGTTCCAATTCTTTAAAACATGAATGATCTGTAACACAAATTATACGAGATCCAAGTCTCATATTCTTTCCAAGATGGATGCATAAGCGGCTTGACCAAAGCATAGCTCCTCATTCAGTTGAATGACAGTTACTTAACAGCTGTTGGTTGCTTGTTATTGCTTTTATTCAGGCATTTTCAATTAGCCTTTCTACATACTCCCCCCCCCTTCTATTTCCACTTAGAAATGCTTCTAAGGGTAGTTTACATAGACAAGCACAGGTGGGTGTTAATAATCTTACTATGACGTGGCATCTACATCTGTATCTGACGCAACCTGTCAGACAGAGGAGTCAACTTCACTTGCTATTGAATGGAAATGTAAAGGTGACAAAGGCACAATAAGCCAGCTTCAGTCCATGCCAGCTTTGCTCTGTCCCAGTGCTGTAGGTGGTCAACACTCACATGGATGCAGCTGTCATGCAGGTGCCAGGTTCACACATGATGCTTAGCCATGGCTAATGTAAGCTAAGGTTTATAAACTTACAATGAACTACGGCTTACGACCATGGTATGTTTGTGAATAGCAAACCATGGTTAAGCTGCTGGCCAATGCTAAACCGTGGCTTTGCATTACATGCAATTGAGGCCAGTGAGTTTTGAGGTAGTTAGCACAGGTAATGAGGCCCCAAAAGGCCTCAATATGACTCAAAGAAGTTGTATAACTTGTACATAGAATCATAGAATCATAGAATCATAGAGGTGGAAGAGACCACAAGGGCCATCAAGTCCAACCCCCTGCCAAGCAGGAAACACCATCAGAGCACTCCTGACATATGGTTGTCAAGCCTCTGCTTAAAGACCTCCAAAGAAGGAGACTCCACCACACTCCTTGGCAGCAAATTCCACTGTCGAACAGCTCTTACTGTCAGGAAGTTCTTCCTAATGTTTAGGTGGAATCTTCTTTCTTGTAGTTTGGATCCGTTGCTCCGTGTCCGCTTCTCTGGAGCAGCAGAAAACAACCTTTCTCCCTCCTCTATGTGACATCCTTTTATATATTTGAACATGGCTATCATATCACCCCTTAACCTCCTCTTCTCCAGGCTAAACATGCCCAGCTCCCTTAGCCGTTCCTCATAAGGCATTGTTTCCAGGCCTTTGACCATTTTGGTTGCCCTCCTCTGGACACGTTCCAGTTTGTCAGTGTCCTTCTTGAACTGTGGTGCCCAGAACTGGACACAGTACTCCAGGTGAGGTCTGACCAGAGCAGAATACAGTGGCACTATTACTTCCCTTGATCTAGATGCTATACTCCTATTGATGCAGCCCAGAATTGCATTGGCTTTTTTAGCTGCCATGTTACACTGTTGGCTCATGTCAAGTTTGTGGTCAACCAAGACTCCTAGATCCTTTTCACATGTACTGCTCTCAAGCCAGGAGAGTTTGAGCCAAATACTGATAATTGGAATGCTTACTTCTTGGTGCCAAAGGAGGCTAATCATTTCAGAAAATTAGGAGCAGCAGTCCTTTGAACTCTTTCCAAGCAGAGGAACATTTAACCAGTCTCACTTCTCCAGAATTTTAAACCTATTACTTCTTGCTAAGATATGAATCACTTTTCTCTCACCTCCAGTATTCAGCACACATACGGTGCGCACTGAATTCCTTTTAGAAGTCTCTTCTTCTTTTGTGCTCAGATTTAATACTTAATATTGGCATAAACTATGATAATACACTGGCCATGATACATCACAGTTAATTGTGTTTAAGGCAATTGAATTCTCTAAGCTTCTCTTAGTGACCCTATCTGTGTGCTAGACGCTGGGCATTGCTGTGACCACTTTCGTGGGACTGCAGGTTACTTACCACAAATGCAATGTGGCTTTATTTACATTGTCCCTTTAGAGTGCATCCCTAACCCGCTAATGATGGTGCTTCGGGGCTTAGGATATCATCACTCTCAGCTGGTGGAATGGAGCACCACTAGTGGGGAGCTCCGCCACAGCAGAAGTCTCAGTCTTGGAGATGGGTCAGCACTGCCTGCTGTTCTGCTGGCAGTAGCCAGTGGAAAGCCCGACATGGGGGCATTGGGGTACCATAAGGCCATATCCTCAAACCCCTCAACAACACTAGTGTGGAACTGACATTGCAATTTAAAAAAACAACAACTGCTTCCCACCTTCTATCCTGAACAGTGTGACTGGCCAGTGGTTAATCTGCTGTTGCACTCTGCCCTGCTGCTGTTGTTTGTTAGAAAATATTTACCAAGAAATATATATTGAAAACCCCTTTCTGCAAGAATTATTTTCTGTTTGTAAGCTTTGACAAGCCTGTGCTCTCCAAAAAGTCAGCCTGTGCCCTCCCCCCCACCAAGTAATTTCCAAGCGTCAATAAACCCCCTCAAATGGCATGTGGTACGCCATGATGGGTGCAGCAGGATAAGGAGATCATGAGTCTACAGCAGGGTTGTATTGCAAAACCAAACAAGCAAAAATTAAAATAAGATATGGGCATCTCCATTCCCAAGCAATGGGAATGAAAAGTGCTCACAAAGGACACCTTGAGATCCAAGTACCATTTAAAAGGTACATTTCATTTCACCAAGTACCATTTATATATATATATATATATATATATATATATATATATATATATATATTTGTGGAGCAATGAAAACATGTCATACCATCCTCCCTTTAAAATATAACACTCATAATTCAGAGAGCTCTCCGTTGTCCTAGTTTGATGTTGTATATGTCAACTCTGAAAGTTACTGTTCCATAAATATTTTTAGTAGCCCACTTTTCTGTACATACATGTGTTTGCCATTTCTAGTGCATTAGTAGCCTAGATGCTTAAAGAGACCAACTCTTTCTAGTAGTACTGCTGATTTTCTAATATAAGGGATCCATGAAGTGGACTTCCTCAGTTTAAAGTATGGCACACCATTGCAAATGACACTCAAATCTTTCCAGGAAATGGAGTTCCAATTTAATCCAGTTAGGAAGAGCTTCCCTGCCTGGTCACCCATGTACAATTCTCACTTGCCACAGGTGGTCAGGTCACTTAACAAGTCTCTAGAATGCTCAGAAATATATCTCCTGCTACTGCTATTCTTGGCTATATGCCATATTTAAGGGCTGTTGACAGATAGATACAATTGGTGGCATCGTAGGGCACTTGTGGCAATCAAGAGGTTAATACTCAGGCCCTGGAAGGCCACGACTTCAACTGGCCTAGATGACTGGCATGAAAAAATGTTAGAACTGACAGTGTGGGGATGTGTAATGTTCTGCAGGCAAGGAACAGTGGACGGGGGGTGGGCAGATTGAGGATGATAAATATTGGTCAACATTCTCTAGATTTCCATGGAAAGTATTATATGGGGCACAAATTCAGCTACAAACATCAAGGTTTCAGCCTTGGTTTATAATCTCTGTTGCAACAGAAACTGTGATAATGCAAAACCCAAAATTTGATTTTCTTGAAAGAAAACATCTCAAATACCAATTTTCCTCCAGAGTGTTACAATGAATAATTAAATATCAAAATAGCTTTATTAGGTGAAACTAACACTCCTCTAAGTTCAGCATCTTGTATTGACAATGTTTACTTTTGAATGTTTCAGGATTGTATTACAGCAGAGGGCATAGATAGAGGACATCACTCCCTATTGTTTATTCCCAACTTTCAAGAGCAACTTCTTTCTGCCAGAAAAAAGTTACTTTTCAGCTTCAGTTTTTCCAATCCAGTGACTTGCATCACCCGATTTTCTCTCTCCTTCCCAACGCCATTACTTTCCTGAGCTTCAAACCACTCACATCCTCTGTATGCCACTGTGAAATTTCATCAGAGAGATTTCCAGTAGGAACCTTTTGTGAGTTGTTATTTTCACATAAAATATACTTTAGAGCCTTCGTGTTTGGTTTGGAAACTTTGCAAAGAGACTGTCAACCATAAGAAGATATAGATTGGGGTAAGGAAAGGGGGGGGGGACGACGTAGATTGACACACTAGTCAGGTGTATTGTAAAAATTCTCCCAGAAATAGCAGCTGCAGAAATGTCAATGCTGGGCTCACCCATCAGAGAATCGCCAAGGGAGCAGGTATCAACTGTGGTATAAGGTGCAAGCTGCTCTAGCTCCAGGTTTTGGGGGGCCCTTTGCCTAGGGACCTCCCATGGACCACCACTACAAATATTTATGGGTTCCACTTTTCTGTCCATTCATTTTCACACTGTCTGGGGCCAGCATGTGCTAATGTCCAACCAGACCAAGATAAAAAGAAGGAAAGAACAAAGGAAGCAGAGAATGCTGTTTCATCTCCTCACTCTTGTCATGGTTTTCATACCTGAACAGGAAGGAGAAAAATGAGGAGGGCCAGGAAGCTCCAGAGAGTGGCAGCAGACCCCTTAATTCTGGAATGCCTTCCTTGGCAATGATTATTCCTTTCCCACGTAAGATCTCTGCATTTGCCTGTCTCCAGGGTAGGGATGGGCAAAGCCTTTCACTTTCACTTTCACTTTCTCTCTGTTTCTCCTGTTTAAGTTCACTTCATTATATCTCCACATTAGTTTGTGATTTTTTTAAAAAAAAAAATAATGAAAATTCATAAGCATTTCAGTGGGAATTTCTCTCTAATATACGCAGCTTTGAAAAGCAATTTGTCCTAATACATTGGTCTTCCACTAGTGCATTGGGACCAACTAGTGGGACACTACCTGATCCAAGGTGGGTCACAAGTAGAGCACTACCAACATGTAAATATATGGTAAAATATTTTTTAAAAATGGGTCCTCAAATGCATGTTTGGGTTAAAAGTGGGTCTGCAATAATTGAAGATACCTTCTCTAATATAATGCATTTTGTATGCTATTTTTATGAAGATATGTATTGTTATGCACACTTAACCGAGTATACTTGGCTGGAGAACTGTATTGCAAAATTCAGAGAAGTGAAAATTTCAAGAATGGCTGCATTGTAATTCACATATTGTTTTGGAACATGCAAATTTGGTAAAGTCATTGTTAAATGCAAACTAAATCAAAGTTCTGCTCCGTCCCTACTACAGAGGAACAATAGTCACTAAGGTTTCATCTTATCCTATCCATAAAGGAATTATCAGGAACTTGATCACTGCTTTCAAGTCCCCATTTAGAAATAGGCTTATTGTGAGGGATATTTCCCTTTCTGGACCTCACCCCCCACAAGAGTAGTAAGAACAAAGGGGAAGAGAGTTTTACCTATCATTGGAACACCCAGTATGACACTGGATATGTCAAAAAGACATATTTGCATATCATTAAGAGTGACAGATTGCTGGCTACTGTGTAATTTGGAGAGAGGTATTTGATGAAGTAGCAGGCATTGTAGCTTTTTCTTATAGTGAAATAGAAAGCCAATGAATACAAAAAAGAGACATCTGTAAGTAACTGTAGGTTGGCCATGTGCGGCCTATATATAGCCACCATTATTTCAGCTTTGCCTATTTGCATTTTACCCATCATCAAAATGGTCCTATTGATTGTAAATCATTTTTCAACTCAAGAGAGCTTTAACTAGAGTGAAATGAAACCACTACCATTGCTTCTAAATAAACCCTTTTCTGCCAGAAACTTGTAAGTGGTCAAAGGGGGAATTAGTGCCTAGTTAGAAATTAAGTTCTAATCAAAAGTCCATGTTGTATTCAGCCAGAATGCCAGGGTTAATAGCTTTTCTCTTGCATAAAGTGTATTTGCATCTTTAATGACAATTTGACAGGAAGTTTTCAGTGCTACATGTTGTACAACAGAGGGCTGATAACATTGATGGATCATTGGGAACAAGGTTACAATAACTTTCTCTGAGACTAAGGCTGTGGTGTTGAAATCTGCTCCTGAGAAAGATGTCTCCATTTTTCTGCCTCATTCTCATGATTTCTTTAAACTTCATGAATGCAGACTTTTGAGTTTACCTGATCATTGTGCAGTTCTCAGGAGCCTCCCTAACTACTCACACTTCCCAATATGAAAGAAGTCCAATGGGAGTAGTTACTGCAAGGTGTCACTCCAGGGCTTTAAGTGTAGTGCACCTGAGAAGGTTGAAAGACTAAAGACCACTGGTGAGATGGTGCGCTGAATGAATGAAAGGTTGCTGGTGGCTCCTTCACAAGCACCTTCCACACAAGGAAGGCACTTGTGAAGCAGTGCCGAGCAAGGTTGAAACCTTCTGCTTGCAGTGTGGCTAAGAAAGGGGCGTGAGATGCAGCTTCTCCTTCTCCCACATCCCTCATAACTATATGTACAATTAGGGTTTAAAAACCCTAATTAATATTAGCCTTACCCCAGGTCTGGATCTGGGGAGATGTTCTGGATTTGGGGAGATGTTCCCCAGGATAGCACAGTTCAGGGACCCTGTGCTGACAGGGGTGGGGGGCTGTACACAACCTAATATTGAGGGGTTTCATTTTGTGAGGAAGTAGCACAATTCTAGACAGACCATTTCATTGGCCTTAGGAAATTGGGGGGGGGGGTGCTTTTTCTCGTAGCACTCCATTTTTTAACTGGCACACCACAGACACAACACCAGTGAACCACAGGCTGAGATTAGACATTGAATCTTGAGGAAGGGAAATGGTCCACCATCAGATAACAAGCAGTGAAGCAGAAGCTCCCCCATCCTGTTTCATTCCAAATGATGATGAACGCTTGGAGAGCACCTCTTCCCGTATCTCTCTTCCCTGCTTTCTGAGAGGCTTGATTAGTATGTGAGGTACAAATATGACCCTCTCTTGCTTGTTATCTTTTCAAAGAGCACAAATGTTTTTCATTTGCTGTGTTTTCCCTTGAGGGACATTTTGTAACTTGATTCTGAACAGCAATGCCTATTTGTAATATCATTAACGGTGTCTGCATTTTAAAAAAAATCTTCTGTTTCTTTGTCCTTTAAAATAGCAGACATGGCTAAATAAACACGTTCTTCTTCTTTCAGCTTCACACAAGCTCATTTGCTATAGTTAAGGTAGGTAGCTGTGTTGGTCTAACGCATTTGAAATATTTTTTTTTTAAAAAAATTGTCCAGTAGCACCTTAGAGAGCAACTAAGTTTGTTCTGGGTATAAGCTTTCGTGTGCATGCACACCTCTTCCGATACCTGAGGTTGATGGACTTCCATTTCATGTGGCTCAATGAGGTGCCTTCCATGATTCTAGATTCGGGTAGGTAGCTGTGTTGGTCTGACACAGTCAAAATTAATAAAAATAAATAAAAAATTGTGAGGTTGATGGACTTCCATTTCATGCAGCTCTGAATAAGTGTGCATGCACACGAAACCCAGAACAAACTTAGTTGGTCTCTAAGGTGCTACTGGACATTCCCCCCCCCCCCGACTTGCTATTGTTAAGTTATTCTTCATCAACCAGTCCTGCCTTCCTGTCCCTCATTTTGCTATCCTGATACTTGAATAAACCTCCTCTATCACCATCCTTAAGAAAAGTGTCGTCTTCATGCATTTCAGCATGCTCTTCTTACCTAAGACACAATCCTATGTCAACTCCCATGCCCCAATAAAAGCATAACCCAAACCAGGACACTAATCTGCATACAATTTGCATATGCTAATTAATATATGAACCTGAACTTTTATAGGATTACTATAATTTAAATAAAAACACACTGTGTATCAACCATGGCATGGGAGGTAATGACAAGGTGTGGCCTCTGTGCCTGCTCAGTCTGCTTTCCAGGTGCCTCATATTTCAATTGGAAACCCCTTCAAATAGAGTTCAATTACAAATAGAGACTGCCTTCTGTAAAGGAGGACACATGGCCACTCTACTGCCTACTCAAAGGTAATTCGTCCTGAATTCAGTGGGGTTTACTCCCAGGTAAATGTTTAGCATTGTAGTCTTACAGCACAATCCTAACCATGTCCCCTCAGAAGGAATTCTTGCTGAATTCACTGGGGTTTACTTCCAGGCAAGTGAGGTTAGTATTGCTTCTTTAATTGCCATATCCTCTAGGTATATTTTTGTCCCCTTTATTCTCTTTTGGGGTGTGGGTGTGTGTGCTATGTGTGCCATAAATGTGAAGGCAGCTGAGATTTCCACATAACATGGAACATTATTTCTGTGCACTTGGCCGCTGTCTCTCTACACATCCAGCATCTAAGTGGTCTACCTCAGGTTTTCAGGGCCATCTTTATAGTTCCGATGCGCCTGAAGCGAGAGGAGATAACAGCAAACCAAACAGGGTCAGAGTTGCCTAACAGAGGGGGGTTTGTGGAGGGCTTTTTTTTATTTTAAATTAAAAATGAAGCTTTAACACTTCAGTACAGAGGAAAGGTGTTAGGCGAAGAACCTCTCTGTGTCACGATGTTTGGCAGTGATGCTATTAATGTTACTGATGTGCCATGTGTAGTAAGCCAGAGGCACAAAACTGCATCTGTATGGGCAACACCGGCAGACATTTTACATTTAAAGGGACAGAAGTGACTTTTGGTGGGAGACAAATGAGCTCAAAGAATACTTGCCCCTATCCGTGCCCCTTCCATTTGGTGTCCCAAGTGGACACTTGTTTAGAGTTCCCCTAAGGCTGACCCTGCAGCTAAAGTATGTACAGAACAAGCCTGCCTACTGTATGAAAAGGAGGACCAGAGGGTTCAGGCCCCTAATCAACAATGACATTTCTGTTTCCTGACACTGCAGAATGAGAAACAAGGGGTCATGCAACCTAGGAAACTCAAATGCAAACCTGCCAATTAAGAAAAACTTATAGTTAGAAGGAATGTCACAAGAAGGGAGACACAAACACACATTAAGGGGGAAGGGAAGCACTTGTAAGGATGAGTTAGAAAAATAAGCCCAAGTAAGGAGGGGGTAGAAAGTGCATGTAAATTCACTTTGCACAGCTTGAAATGATGGTCTGTACTGGTTAAATGTGTTCGTTGTGCTCAGGCGGCAAAACATGCTAAATGTTAACAGAGGGTGCAGCTGTACAGATATTTAATTTGCTGAAAGTGCATTTATTAATTGCTCCAGGTTTGCCTTCTATCCATCCTTGATAAGCACGTAGAAACCAAGCAGTTCTGCTGGCACATTCTCTACACATCAGCATGAATTTTCAGTCTGTGAAAATACGTCCTTGAGACACAAATATTTAAAAACTTGTTTTAAAATAAATGCTCTTTTATACACAGTGACAGGTTTCGATGGGAAATAATGATTTATCCATTTGTGTCCTGAGATAAACTCTTCAGGTACAGTACACATTAAAATGACAATAAGTACCCAGATCATAAATCTTTTGAAAATACATTTGATCCTTCATCCCAAAATATTACAAATATTTACACTTTGGTTTAATGCTTAAAAATAGCTCTAGTGTTAATTACTAAGTGGTTATTGAAGACACTAGAATCTTGGACTGGATGAGAAAAATGTTCCAGAATGTTTCTTCAGTTGGTCACTACCAGAAACAATGTACCCCTCAAGGGACCTTTTCAAATAAATGGATGTCCCCAAGAGCTTAGTGTTTAATTATACACAAGCAGTTGAGAAAAGAACCCAGGAAACATGTGCCAGACATTATGTTCCAGGAAAACTGAATGAAATATGCATTTGAGCCAGGTGCATTAGCAGAAACTGGCAAATGGTGGGTGGAGCTTTTCTAGAAGCATGGGAGGAGCATCTTCCTAATACATGCATGGAAAGATGAGCAATACTGAGCTAGAATTTGGTAGATGCATGGCTGTCATTCCAGCTGGAAAACAGCAACAGCTGACAACAGTCATGGTAAGCTCTGAAGAAATGCACCAACAGGAACGCCAGACTGGCTTTTCTCACCACCATGGTCACCGGCTGCTTCCCCGATCTTCTTCTTCCTCATCAGTGCTGTCGCTTGCTTGCCATCTACAGACCATCCATTGACCAAAAGTCCCCCAAGCAGCTTTCAGAAGTTCATAGAATACAGAAATATAATACAATCAACGCAAGACTAAAATAAAAAAAGATAGAACAGAAAGAAGGCTTCCCACCCAGTGCTTTTTTTCTTTAAAAAAATGTTTAGGGGTACTCTCATTTTCCTACTCATATTGAAATACTGCCCCTCAATGAGGCCAAACTTAGATTCACAAAATGTTTAGGGGTATGCTTACCCCTGTGTCCTCCCAGAAAAAAGCACTGTTCCCACCTAACCCAACTTCAAAGAAGGACCTCTGATGAAGATCTTAACCATGACCTTCTGGGTCCTTTGCAGGCCTCTGGACTTATTCACAATTACATGTACATTACTGACCACTGAGCATTCCACAATACATCATGTTGTTTGTGAGGACATGAACTCTATCTGAACTGTTTCATTCACACATGGTGAACACCATGTGTTAGCTGATCCTTAGTCCTGATGAGTATTGCATGACTTATCATTGTAAATCCCAGTGTGATTGTAGAAATTGGGATCAGCCAGAGGGGGCTAAGACTAGTGTACTGAAGGACCCAAAGATAAGTTAGAGAAAAACCTTACAAAATAAAAATAATTTTGCGGGATAGTGTAACAGAATAGAAAGAGGGAATGACATATGTTGAAGTAACAATGGTATGTTCTGACCACATAAGCCCTGCAAAAGTGAAAATGAATGCCCTGTCATTCTGAACTTAACTAGCTCCATAGTATTCTGCATACTACACAATGACAGAATGGTGAAAGGCTCTCTGTCAAAATGCTGATGACATGCAAAGTGCTGATATAAATAGCTGATGATGCACGGTGTGTTGAAATGAACGTTTATTTCAGCACACTGTGCATCACCAGACCTTTATTTCATTTGTATGACAGGCTGTGTGTAAAAAAAGAGAAGTTGTATCACAGCCTGCAATTAACCATCCTCTGGTTAGAAGTGTGGATGCACAAATGGTGTTCAAGTCTCCCACAGTCATCCAGTCCAACGTATCTGTCGTGGAGAGGATATTGGCAATGCTGCCACAGGTTTATGCATCATATGAGTTAGGCAGCTTCATACTACCTTTGAAGAGGGAAGAAAATACCTTCCCAGTTAAGAAAATAATGCAGAACATGTCATTATTCATGGACCCTACATCCTCTCCTGAGTGCTTGAACTATGGGTGTTTCTGAGCACTGCTGAAAAAAACACTGTTAGGGATTTCAAATTCTAGAGCTTAAAATGGATTCTCTCTCCTAACCCCATCAAGCCACTTGGATAGTACTGCTAAAGACCCTTTTTTACTGCCTTGTTTTATGACTCAGAGGTAGCCCAGGCTAGTATAGCATAAGGTATTCTGGTCTGGATAAGGTGTTTACTGTATTGCTTTGAAATTCAGCGTCAACAATTGTCTCTTGCATTTGCATGAAGTTAAGCCAGTCCTGGCAATGCGGAAAGAGTTCAATTTCTCTACTTGTTTCTGTTTTGATTGAAATTGACATCTCCACCTCTGACACTTTAGTGCAAAGTTGGAGTAGAGTCTTAGTTATTGTAAGAGCATTTGAGGTTTCCAACAAAAGCAGCTAGTGTTCTAAATCTAGTACATATGAGCACTAAACAGCGACGGAGAGGTAGATTGTTGGCAGTTTGGGTAATGATGATTTACGTAGATTTCCTTTTATTTTAAACTATACCTTCATGGCTCTGGAATTAATATATTTAGATGAAAGCATTGCTTAATAATGATGGACTGCTGGACTCTTAGCATTCACAAAATATTTAAAAGTGGGAAATATGGGGCACTGTTTAAAACCCAAGAGGGAACATTCAGTTTTCCAGACACCACTTCCCTACATTTTCTGTAGCTATATCTTAATTATTAAAATACTTTAAGACTTACCTCAGTGCATATACTGTCTTCACTTGATACAGAAGTTGGGTGATTTATGTGAATCTTAACATCTGGCAATAAGACTGTTCTAATGAGTTACCTTTTTAAAAGTACGTCTGTCTGCTGGAGGGAGCGGGGATGCAATTAGACACATTAGCACTTCTATGGATTGTTTGGGAGACTTTTCCTAAGGAAAATATGAATGATGCGAGCTGTAAAAAAAGGAATTAACACCTTTGGAGGATGAGAATCATATGAAATTAATATTTTTTTACACAAAAGCTACTTGAAGAGAATGTCAGAACTTTTAAGAATAGGAAGTTTTAGCCATATAAATTGTCTCAGATCTGACACCAGCCATCTTCTACCCTCCCCAGAATTCCAATTGGAGTGATGCTACATCATGCATGGGGAAGGTCCTTAGTTTAAAGGTCTCAGGGAAGTTGCTTGCAAAGGAGCCGCTGCAGAATTCGCCCCCCCCCCAGCTCTTGGCCAGGAGTAGGGGGAAGGGGAGCAGCAACTTCCTCCCCCGCCTCTCTCCCAACTGTATAGTTGATTAATTTAAATAAATAACTACATATATACATTTAAAAACTGAATTAAACATAAGCCCCGCCCCAAACTACTTTGGGAACAGATCCATGACAAGTAGTCCCAGGTTAGCCCAGAGTGGGTTGCCCTGATTTGGGACTCCTGGGTCGAGGGCACTGGGTGTGTGGGGTGGGGGCAGGTCTGTTTCTCTGTCTCCCACCCACTTCCAAACTCTACTGCGTATCCCATTGTCAAGGCTGGAGAGAGACTGCAGACCATTCAGAATCAAAGTTATAATTATGATAACCACCAGGTCTGTCAAGCAGGCCCTAGGATAGGCTCATTCACGTAAATGAACATAATGCTATATACCAAATTATGCATTTATATTATTAAGCACCAGCATATCCATTTCAGTTATTTTTGTCGTGATTTTTGTGTGTGTGTGTGTGTGTGCAAAGTATTGGAAATTGTGGGGAGGAGCAATGAAAAGTTGAAGAAAGTTCCTACACAGTCAGCAAGTTATAGAAGTTCTTACTACATTGTAATAGTGAAAGCATGGTTGTAAAAAGTTAACACTGCACTGAGGTTGAAGATGTCACCTCAAAATAAACTCCTAATTAGGAAATGCAATTCTAAGTAGTTTTGTTTTTTTAAGCATGGTTTCTAATTGAAACATTGAATCTCTTGTGCTTTTTAACAATCTGTAGTTTCAGCTGATTTAAGAATCTTACGTCAGGGTTCTAAGTATGCAATTAGCGTTGGTTTAAATGATGGCAACATGCTGTAAATAAGATTCTTAATTGTGTTTGCAAGATTAAAATTCAGCCTTGTTGCTCCTGCCCCCTCCCCCTGATCACCACCTTCTTTCTTTGGTGGCAATGTGGTATATTCACATTGCTACCTCTAAATGAATGTCAACTTGTTTTACCTCGACTGGAGCCAATCGATACTTCATTAGGCTGAATTGTCTTGTGCCCATGCAACCTTGAAGCTGTGGCTTAATTACCACCCGTATTATGCAGTGGCTCTGAGAGCTGGGCTCAGCTGTGTCCGTTCTGAACAAAAGCCACACACTTACCTAAGTTTGGGGTGGGGGTCGCACTTCAGAACAGATGCCATGAAATATGTGATGAGTTCACAATTCACAATGACGGCAACCCCTTTCATGATGTGGAAACTTTCCCAAATCATGTCCAAAAGACTCTGCAAAACTTTTCAGCAGCAGCAGTTGTGATAGCGCTCGTGTTTTTCTTCCCTGGCCCATCGTTGATTTGAGATAATTTTTAAATTAACAGCAAAAATAACATTCATCTAAGAGAGAAGACAGAGGGAAGTGCAGTCACATGGCAATCATGACAAATGACATCTCTCGTCTGAGAGTCATGTTTCCTCACTAGACTGATTTGTCATCCTCATTTTTGACATTTTTCATCCTGCTATGAAATCACATTGACAGAATAAGATATTTCTACACTTAACAGTGGGCTGCGAAAGATGGCTCCTTGCCTCCATTTATTTTTTGTTTTATGGCTACACATTTTGATTTGTAAGCTATTCAGTGCTGAAGTCAGAATTCCCTTCCATTTGCAAAATGAAAAGTTCGCGCTGTGCTGCGGTTGAACGGCATAGCAGTGTAGCTGCACTGATACGGAAACGCTCTATAGCGCAAGTGAAAATGGGCATCAGGTGAATGCTTCACCAAGGAATGAAGTCCCATTCTTAGCTGAGAACAGCTACACACCACATAATAATTTTCTTGACTAATAAGTAATTCATAGTGTACACTTTCAATATAAATGTATGCTTCTAGTGCTGTTAAGGAAGTAGTGAGAAACAAAAATAATAAAATAAACGAATGAATAAAATACATTATAAATACTTCAAATATGATTTAAAACCCATAATTACAAAAAAGAAACAGGAACAGAAATCAGCACTAGTTTGATAGCCAGGAAGCCTTTTCAAAGAGGGAAATATTTAAAAATCAAATCTCTCTTAAACCTGTTGCCTGAAGGGATACAGGTCACTTCAGCTCATCTTGCAGAATGTATGGAGTGGCTTTTTAAAACCAGTAGCTTCTACTTTGCCCCATGTCCTTTCAGAGCACTCATTCACTTCAAAGGAGAAAGTCCTAGAACTGCCCCAAATTCCCACAAAAGGAGGGGAAAAAATAACCCAGTAGATACCCTAAATATCTCAGAAATCATCAATGGGGACAGCATGTGAAAGGCTCTTCTCAAATGTGCACCATTTGAGTTTGTCGGTGTCTTTGTCCAAAGTGATACATTTCTCACTGTCATTATACACAATAAGCTGGGAATGCGCTTGCTGAACAAAACTTTTTGTAAAATCTATGCAGTTCACCTCTTATTAAGTAAATTGTGAATACCCTAATAATCCCAAGCACCTGTGGCTTGTGGAGTGTGGAAGGCATAGTTTATGCTGAACTTGAGGCTTTTATCGTGTATCATTTTCTTCCTTCCAACTGCTTCCTGGCTCAGTTTGCTTTTGCTGATGTCTAAAATGAGCTCTAAAAGCATATATAAAGGACTGTAAATAGAATTGTCTCTTATGGTCATCTCTGTAATGCTACCTGTGAACTCTTGCAGTTAATTGGACTACAACTGGTGCCAAATCTGTTTGCAGACAGTGGGGTGTAGAAACTTACCGCCTCTTTTCAGCATCACCTTTCATTGAATATGTCTCTCCTCAGCTTTTTATCTGAGGAGTTTGAGAGACTGGATCTGAGGAGGAGCAGGGCTGAAAAGCTGAAGACTATGTCATGGAAATAGTACCAGAGATAGCAATTCCCCAGGGAAAATAGTTAAGAAGCCATAATTAATTCCTTTTTTAAAAAAGGTAAGAGATGGAAGCCTTGTCATCTGCTGCAGACATCCAGCTCCTTAATCCAAAGTTTGTTTGCAAGAGGAGAGCGGCTATAGCTCAGTGGGTTAAGCACAGACTTGTATGCTGAAAGCTCAGGGTTCAATTCCTGGCCTCTTTGGTTCTTCCTGTTGCTGCTTTTTGTTTGTTTGTTTGTTTTGTTTTGTTTTAAAAGGCCAGTTAATTAATGGTAGGAGTGGAGGAAATGGACCATTTTGGGGTTGGGGTGTGTGTGTGTGTGTTTTGGAGCTTCTTATTTCCCCAATCTCCATATCGCTTTGCTCCATTTCTGCATCAGTTTTCAATTTTTATTTTTAAAGTGTGCATGAAAACTCAATAGCCTTTCTTGCACACTATTCTAATGTACGCCTCTTTTGTATGCAATTTTGCCTAATATACTGATTTTTGGGGGTGTGCATTCATTTGGAAGTATACTGCAATGTTTGGAGATGTGCAAATTTCAAATGGGAACTGCATTTGAATTTCCATACTGGGTTGAGAACTGCAAGTTAGCAAGGCTTTTATTCAAATAGGAACCAAATGAATTTCTCTTCTCTTCCATTCCATTTCTGGTCAGGGGCGTAGCTAGCTGCTCCAGCACCCGGAACTGTGGGTTGATTTGTGCAGGGGAGTCCACCTGGCAGGCGCAAGCCCCACACTGCCGTTTCGGGCAGTGCAGGGCCCCGAGCCACCGCCTCATTCCTAGGAGAGACGCGTGGCTCGGGTGCGCTGCAGGCTCCGCCCCGCAGTAAGTGTTGCCCCCTGCAGTGTGCCATTTTGTCACCCCTCACCCCCCTCCTACGCCCATTTCTTGTTCTTCCTTTCAAAACCGTAAATGGCTTGGGACCCAAGTATTTGAAAGAAGCACCTCCTCCCATTCCAACCTACCTTTACACAAAGAAACTCAGCCCTTCTCCAGAATCTCCCTTTGTCAGAGATGTGGGTTTGTTTCAGTGGCAAATAAACCTTCCTTGGCAGGAACACTCAGATATGTCATGTGATCTTTTCTACCTTTTGGGCACCAGGCAGAAACCTTTTTGCTTACTCAGGGATTTAAAAAATAAATAAAAACAAAACCCACGTTGCTGTATTCCATATATTTCAAACTCCCTGACTTTTACTTGTGAGTTTATCTGCTGGCTGTTTTGTATGTTCTCGTTGTTCTTTTCCTTGTTTTAATATTCTAAAACCACATTGAAATTCTATATAAAAAGCATCATATAAATTAATAAATCATAAAATAGTAGAGGAATTGATAAGCTGCATGGTCAAAGATGTAATTTGATAGAAAAATTCAGCCTGACATTGCATATGCCCTATGATTGGAAGAAAGAAATAAGACAGTAAGGATAGCACCAACTCAGGGTTGCCACTTTTGAAAATAAAATGAAAAACTTGTCTCTCAAGGAGACAAGGAGAGAAAGGCCACTGTGGTATGGAGGGTTTTTTGTTGTTGTTGTTTGCAGCTGGACACTTGCTCAGGGCTTGATGCTGGTGTCATCAAATGCAACATCTACAAGTCTTTTCTTTACAACTTTCTACTCATGGTCTGCCACCTCCAGTCACTGCTTTCTAGATTTACTTATTCTTTCAGTCAATTTATATACCGCTTTTTAAAAAACAAATTTCTAAGAGTTTTATAACATAGGTTAAAACATCTTAAAAGATAAATACAAAATACACCCATTGACATTTTTAAAAAAGTAACCCGCTAAATAGAACATTCTCTTTAGCACCAGAATAAACATTACACATAAAAAATCTGCTACAAAGATAACAAGGAAAATTCACTTTGTCCGGCATAGTAAGCAGCTAAAGAAAATATGTTCTAAACGTCAGGAAATAAATTTTTACACAGGAAAATCAATTAAAAATGATGAATTCCACATTTATTAATAACGTGATTGATAACTAGGCAATAGAAAAATCAACTCTTTCCAACCACCATTTGCCAGATCAATCATACAAATAAACAAACAAACCAATCCAATTAAATTCCCTGCCCCCTCTACAACAACAAATGCAACAATCCCACACAGCTAAAAGTGCATTCCATTCAGTTCCACTCAAGCACACCTTTACATGATCAACATTTTCATGATCAAGACGATCGTTTTTATTAAATTTATATACCACCCTTCATCATTCAAACATATAAGCACTTTAAGCCAAGATACTCAAACTTACAATTCAAACAAAATGTCAAATAACACTGTCCAGTGCTCAGTCTCTTATCCTTGCTCAACAACCCACCCACATGTCTATGCCATGAGACCCAGACACACCTGGACAAATACTGACAAAGAATCAAACAACAGTACACACACCTCAAATAAAGGACCCATACTATGCACTCCCCCTTGTCTCTCACTTAGTGGGGAGTAGAATCTTTTCCCGAAGGAATATAGAAACCATGTTCTCCAACTTTCTAACAGGCCAGGTATATGAATAGTAAGGTCAAATTTGCGGGTGATACCACATTATTCTGGCATTTAAAAACCTGCAGGAGGAAGCTGTGCACACTTCAAAATTATCCCTCCAAAGTGGTAAATTAGCTTGAGTTTAAATCAGGGTAAAGTTATGTATGCACATTGTGGGGTGGGGGAGCCTAACTGCACTTATTGGGTATAGATTGGCAGGGACTATCCAAGAAAGATACCTTGACATAATAATAAAAAGCTATTAGAAATATGTGGCACGTAGAGGATTCTGTACTAGATCATCCGATCTGCAGGACTCTTTGTGGTCAGAAGAGTGGTTATTTAGTTGTATTAATAAATATAAATATTCTTTAACTATGCATAGAGATTTGGTTATTTTTTTAACCCAGCCAAATATGACTATGAAGTTATTTTATTTCATTATTTTTTTGACTGGCAAAACCTATAGAGAAAGGAGGACACAAAAGATTTGGGTAAATCTGAACTAGTGAATGCTGACAGGTGACAACGCAGATGCGAATGAAACTCTATGAGGTTTATTACAGTGAGATGGTAACGCTGGCAATCTCTTCCATATTGATTTAAGAAACATTTTAAACAACAGGAGAGGATTATGTGCTTTCACTCTGCCTTGATCACTGTTCCCTATGGCACAATGATTGTGATGGTTCAGCTATAACGTTGTGGCAGATAACTAAAACTCACTCAAGTACTCAAAGGCTACTTTGTACTCACCAAGTACAGTCCTAACATATTTTTCTTCTTGCGTCTATGTTATAAAGTGGCATTTGCCATTCTTTTATAGGATTTATTTTGGGCTGCAGTATTCTTGGCCCAATCCTATGCTCCATGAAAGGGTAGCTGAGGGGCTGTCAGGTGTTGTGGAC
This sequence comes from Podarcis pityusensis, assembly GCF_964106645.2. NCBI lineage: Eukaryota > Metazoa > Chordata > Lepidosauria > Squamata > Lacertidae > Podarcis > Podarcis pityusensis. Next base: position 31,939,261 of record NC_138031.1, on the reverse strand, counting down.
CACCCTCTCTGCCACTGGTGAAGCCAGGAATCATTATATGCCCACTTGACCACTTCAGGCTGCAGAACCGACACTTTTAGAAATGCCACATATTTGTTCTGCACTTTCCATGAGTTGATTCTTCAGTGTGGCAAGACTTACACTCTGGAACTTCCTTCCCATGGATATCAGGCAGGTGCCTCCTCTGAATTGTTTTTGGCACTTGTTTAATGAATGCTGAGTGTGTGTCTATGAGGGAAATATGAAGGCAGTTATACCACCTTATCCAACTCTCTACTGAGCTTAAGCTACCAGGGTAGCAGAGGAATGCCCTGCATTCCTATGTGTTTTTTCCTCCCATTGGAAGCAATTGGGTGGAAATGGGGAGAAGAGATTTAGCATGACTTAACTTCTCTGAAATTTGAAAGTACGTCAGGGGACCAGGAAGATATTGGCTCCAAGCCACTCCCCTGCATAGACCCCTTTTGGCCCTACCAATTTTAAGAGCTTACATTGGTTAAGTCAGAGGAGTCAGGGGGTGGGGAGGTAGGCTACAGTGTTGATTTCCCTGCATGACACTGGAGCTCTGCCACTGAGATCAGAGAGCTAGGACCATTCTGTGCTATGGCCTCTGACATTCCCTCCTATGGACCGCAGGCAAATAGCATCTTAAAGGCCATTGATGTGTGTGAGAGAAAGAGAGAACGGGGCAATGTCTCCTTTAAGAGGATGCCCGCCATGGCAATGCTTGCATGGTATTCTAGAACACATTTGTGTGGTTGTTGTTTTTACCTCAGAGATTTATTTAGGCAGATTTGATTGCATTAATTGATTGCATTGGTTTTTATCATGCACACTGCTCAGAAATCTAATATGATAGAAGGGTAGCACGTAAACAATAGACAAAAGCAAATAGGATACTTCTGTTTTCTTTAACTGGAAGCCAGCCCTCATTATTTAGTTTATGCACAATCTGCACCCAAAAGCTGGTCTCTTGTGCTGACCTAAACACATGGGGCCACAACAGATTCCTGAAGGTGGCTCAGTCAGATAGCATGTAGGATCAGGCTGGATTTTCAGGACCTTGGATAGCTCCTAACAGACAGCTAGTACCAATAAGGTCTGTGACTGAGCTGAAGCCTTTCATCCCTCTTAGACCAGACTATCCCTCCAGGCCCAACTCCCTTCTTAAGAGTGAAGACTCTTAAACAGGCTTCCAGCCTATAGCCTAGCACTTCAGCACCTATCCGTCAAATTCCAACTCAGGTTTGTACTGAAGAATGTGAGGCTTGTGTAGAGGGGATCAGGCCTGGGGAGCACATGAAGAAGTATGGTCTCTGGGAGTTCTGGTCTTTCTATCTCCTCGTTGACAGGCTCTCTCAGTGCTGGGCTTCTGTTCAGAATCTCCACCAGTTTTGCCACTAGTCTTCCTGGCCCAACTGACTTTTCCTCCTCTGTGTCAGTGTCCTGGCTGCTGCCCACAAACTACCACATGTCTCCAATTAAGCAGACCGCACCCAAGAGCATAATATGACATCACGACCAGTAAAGGCTCTTTTCGGTACCTGCTAAAAACATTATTGTTTTGAGAAGCCTACCATGATGTTTAGAAAGTTGGGGTAATTTTAAACTTAGTATTTTAACTTTTGTATGGTTGTTATTTCTTTCCTTGATTTTATTGTTTTAGCTTTCTGTAAACTGTTTTGAGGGTTTTTATACAATCAAGTCATGTATAAACTTTATGAAATAAATAGGTGATGTATCACTGTTGCAGGGGCAGTCAGTTCCAAATTAGAAGGGAATGCCACCAAACTGCTGAGGGCAGACTATATTAAAATGACAGCAAAACTTTATTTTCTTTTTAAAAAGACAGAAAGTGAGAAACATGGACCCCTGAGTGCCTCATCGATTGTGAGCCCACTCACACCTGAAAGTTCTGAGAATTCACCCATCTCCAAGATTAGTCCACTCTCCAGGGTGCCATTTTAGCCCACTCCTCCAGCACTAACTTAAACAGATAATAAAAGGCTCCTGTGAACTCTGTGGCATTCACCCACAGATAGTCTGCCCACTTTATCGCAGCACAAGTTCCTGCTCTCAATTTGCCTCCACTCTCCCAGTCTCCACTAGGGAGTTTCTATATTAGGTGTGATGGGTCTCCTCCTGATGCAGAGACACAGCAGACACACAGGGAATGCTTCCTTGGATGGTGGGTAAAGCCAATCCTTGTGCACTGTGGATAGCATCTGACACTGCTGTTGTATAAGCGGAACTGATCTCCACTCATCAACAGTTCTTCTTCTCCCTCCCTTTGCTCCTGTGGCCTCCTTTGCACCCAACTGGCTCAAAGGGGTTAGGGGCCCCATAAGGGGGGATGCAGGGGGTGGAAGGGATGGGAGAGGAAGGGGAAGTCCCATTGCTTGAGGGGGAATCCTATCACACAATGTTGAATACAACCCATCAATAAAACGTTTCTCGAGATAACTACAAGTTTGTTTTTTAAACCATAGGTCCATTATTCATAGCTTGAGCAGAAGTAGCCTTATACAAGACTCCTCACCCACTCAACAAGCAAAGCAGGTCCATCCTATGGACACACTCCTGAGAGCCACTTTGTGATCATATGAAAGACAGCTATGAATGCACATCTATCATACACAGGACTTCTCCACACAAGCAGAAACACTAGCCAATCAGGATTTTAACTTATATGGAGGAGCCCACATCATCATACTTTCATGTAAATGCTGCTAGACTTCCACATTACTGCTAAACATATGACCATAGGTGGGCAGAACCAGTCAGCACATCATTGATGGACATGCCTAGCAAATGCAACCTTCTTCTCAACCATTCCTGAATGCATGGATGAGTCATCTGCAAATCCCTGCTATCTTTTTTAGTTACACCCCGTTTGGATTACTGTCATGTGCTCTGCGTGGGGTTGCCTTTGAAAAGTGGTCAAAGAGCTGCAGCCAGATTCTTGACTGGGGCTGATTATAGAGAACATATGACTCCCTTGCTAGAACAGCTACCAGTCTGTTTCTGGGCACAATTCAAAGTGCTGGTTATCACCTCTGAAAACCTACATAGCTTAGTTCCAAGCTATCTGAAATACTGTATTCCCTCATACAAACCTGCCCAGGTTTTGGTATCATTGGGAGAGGTCTTTCTCCTTGGTCCTACCACTCTCACAGGTACATTTGGTAGAGCCTGGGAGAGGGCCTTTTTGGTGAACTCCTTCCCTAGAGAAGCTAGGCTAGTTTCCTCCTTGTTATCCTTCCATTGACAGGTGATGACTTCCTTGTTCCAATGGGCTTTGGGGAATTGACTGCTTTTAATTGAAGGGTTGGTGCTGTGCTGCTTTTATTGTAATTACTGATATGCTTTAAATAGATTTTATCTATGTATATAGTTTTACTTCTATCTATGTTCAATTGTATTTTAGTGATTGACTTTTCTATCTTTTTTTAACAATTCTTGTTTTCATTTGTAAGCTGCCTTTCATCCCGTCACGGGAAAAAATGGGGTGTAAATAAATATAGTAGTAGTAGTAGTAATAGTAGTAGTAGTAGTAGTAGTAGTAGTAGTAGTGAGGTTGCCAGAGTATGAATTTTAGTGGCAAGGCTATCCCTATCCTGGAATGGCTGTTGCTGGAAAGCCAGCCAGAGTTGGAAAAAGGCACTCTTTGCTACTGAGGCCACTTGGGACATGCAGCAGGATCCCAAGATTGCAAATCGGTGCATTGCCCTCCAGAAAAGGCTGTTTACCTAATTCCCTAGGAACCACCAACCTGCACGACTTCTGTCTTGTCAACATTCAGCTTCAACTTTGTGGCCCTCACCCAGGCCATCACTGTGTATCAGTCATTGGAGAAGTTGAGTAATGTCATCTGCATGTTCATGACACCTTGGTCCAAATCTGGCTGATCTCTCCCAGAGACTTCTTATAGACATCATGCAGCAAATAGCAGGACAAACTGAGGTTCTGCAGAACTTGAGAGAGCTTCAGTGAAGGCTGATGTTGATCTGTCAGGGTCCAGATTTAAGAGTCTGAGACTTCATATCTCCCAACTGTGCTCAATAAGTGCAGGAATCCCACTTCTAAAACAAACTCTCGAGGAATTTGAGGGACATACCGTTGCTTGAAGTTTCACACTTTGCCACCATTGAATGGGATTGGAATGTGCCCTTCCCCCTGGAAATTAATTGTCCTGGAGTGATGGCTGTCTTGATTCACACTCGAGAAGCTCTGAGCTATCTTTTCTGGGTTCAAAGCATCCTCCCCAGGGAGTTTTCCCCACAGACTCTGAAATCTAGGGGATTCAGGCCCCAAGTGATATCCTGGGCAGATGGTCTTGTCTCAAGGTCTGAGTCTAGGGAGAGAAGTCTGAGAAAAACAAACCTTCGTTATCAGAGATCTCTAAGTGCTTCTTGATGTCAGTTTAAAAAAGAGGTTTTCAGTCTTTCAGGGGACAGAGGCCATGAGACTCTCAAAAGATTGGTTGATGACATGCTTATTTTTTCTTCATTTCTCCATGCTGCCGGCAACAGAACTAACGGGCTGCATTGTGTTGCTTCATACAAACCGACTGAGTTGAAGAGTGCTGTACTGGGAATTTATAGTTGATTCTTAGTCACCAAAACTTGGGCAGTAGACATTGCTTCATCACTCTCACTATCAGCATTTAAAGCCTAACAAGAAGCTAAAACACAGCTTTAAGGAGCCATGCTCCAGTAACCGACTCAGTTTTCCTATATTTTGGGGTTATATCTGACAACCTGCTGACACATCTCAGTATGTCTAGGAAACCACATGATTAGAATATTTAAAGCTGAATGGATAAATCTGAGATGGTGGATTCTCTCGTTCGACAATTCATAAAAAAAACAACCAAGACTTGGAAAGGCTCTGAATTATAGTAAAGTTTACAAGTTGTCTGAGGTGTTGGTGTGAATAGTTTGCTGAAAATAGGACTTCACACATACTTCCTGATATTCTTTTTAAAATTGAAGGATAGTTTGAAGGACCCTGTATGAGAAGTGGGGAAGGGGGGATCTCACAGGGTGAGATGCTATGAGAAGAGAGGGATACTCCCAGGTGAGAGCTGGGCAGGCTCACCTTTTTCCATATGGGATAAAAGTTAAGATATAGCAGTGAGGGAGGATTGTGTAATTTTCTCTCTCTTTTCTTATAGTTTCTCTCTTATTCTAATTCTTTGTAGATCAGTTCATTCTTTTTATTATATCATGAAAAAATTCAAAACAACTTTTTTTTTAAAAAAAGGAGTAAGGTTCTTATCACACAAGCAAAAAAAATCCACAATTGGTTCGAATGTCTGTTTGTCCACCCCAGCCCCCATGAATATCAAACTTTTATCCCAAATAACCATTGCAGTTGTCAAAGACTTCCATGGATTCACCAAGCAACCAGTTCCCTTCTCATAATCTGGTTACAGAAATGGGCAAAGGAACCTGTACACTCTCCTCCTTAAGGATTTTGGCCAGTCTCCACATGCCAGCATGCCCAGGTAGGTCTTATCTCATTTCTACTTCAGAACCTCTGACCTGTAAATTAGTAACCTGGTCCCCAGCTGTACACTAAGGGGATGTGCTTATTCTCTTTACACAGAGCCCCAGGTTCTGTGATTCACCTAAGCACTCCTCAGGTGAGTTGGCTGGTTGCATGCCTACTGGCACATTTGGCCAGTTTGTATTGTCACACTCCCATTGGGCTTTGAACGCAACTATACAGCTATGAGTGGAGGAGACCCTGTGGTCTCAGAGAATGCAAATCTCTCCTGGAGAAGGTGAGGCTGCTTCTGGAGGGGACATCACAGGGGCAGATTGGCTTGGGGAGCTGCCAAGGATGGCCGCAGTATAAGCATCGGTGTTAAAGATGGCCTTGCTAGCAAAGCTCTGTGTCCAAATATTCCAAGTGCAGGTGAGGAGGTCTGCCTAACGGGTGTCAGAACCATGTGTCTTGGACACTGATACTTGTCTGGATCTGGGGCACCAAGTCCTCTGCCAATGCCTCTCTTTTTCCAGGTGGATGGTGTCTAGTTTATAACAGAACAACATGGTTGACTGTTTTACTACAGAGTGTTCATTCATTCTTTTTTCAAAAAAAGTGTTCATTTTCTCACTGCTGAATTGAATGACTGAATCCCCTTCAGGACCATTTCAATGGAAAGCTACTTAAATGCTGCCTAACTGTGGAACATCTTCTAGAGTTCCTTTTGCACCACCCGGCTGATCTATAAGCCAACAAAGACCTTGCGTCAGGATGCTGTCAGCGGCTCCCAGCCCGTTGCCTAGGACAGTATAAAGACAAAGAAAAGTTTCTTGCCATCCTTTTTTATTTCAGTCTTTACAGAGAGAGGCTATAGAACCCAGCCTCTTGGATAATGGCATTGTCCTGAGTGAATCTCCACCCCACCCCCGTCTCTTTTACTTCCTCATTCGTCAGTTCTACGGGTGCTGCTACGTGCCCTCTGTCTTCGAGCTCTTTGATCTCCTACTTTTCAGGCTCGCCAGGTTCTGGGAGGTGCGGCTTCCAGAGGGTCTGGAATGCTTTCTAATGACAATGTGTCAGTCAGGTGTTGCTCTGGCTCTCCCATGATTTCCCAGCTTTCCCCCTCATCTGCCTCTGAGCTGCTACCTCCCTCAAACCCCTGTTGTAAATCTATACTGTCTTCCTCTTCCTCCCCCCTGGAAAGCTCAGGATAGGGAAGTGGACTCCACCATTCCTGCTCTGCCTAGTCCTTGACACCTTGATCCAAAATTTGGCCCTTTGTGTCTGAGATACCAGAGCAGGGACAGTTTGCCAGGAAGGAGGTTGGTGGAGAAAAGAGCCTATTGGAAGGCAAGAAGGAGAAGGGAGGGCAAGATCTGGAAAAGCACCAAATAAGAATTGCTTAGCCATGTGAATAGTTTCATTTTCTCACTGCTTGTGCCCCGTGTCTCTGTAGTCAGTTGGGCTGAACTGCTGAAACAAACTAGCATAATGTCAGGATAGTGGGTTCAGTCATAATGGCAAACCATAACTAAACCAAGATTCACAAATCAGCTTCAAACCATAGATAGGATTTGCGGGCCACAAACAAAACATTTGGCCACGGTGAGTGTGTAGAATCAAATGGTGAAAATGCTCTGGAAGACTTGTAAATGTCATTTTGGTAGTCAAGATAATCCCAGGACCAATTGTTATTCGATGCAAGAATGCGTTCACATATGTTTATCCCCTTGCTTTGATGTATGCTTATTAATTTGTTTTGTTGTTATTATTTGTTGGATTGGGATGCTTGGCTATTAGCCTAGGGAAGGGAGCTATCCGTAAGACTTGGATGCCAACCACCTATTCTTTCATCAACTAGGGCTGGATCTACATTGATCTGGAAAACACTATTTAAAACACTATATACACTATAAAAATATATAGCTCCCAATGCAATTTCCCATTGGTGAGAGTATGCTGCTCTACAGTGCCCCCTGGTTACATTTTTACAACGCATTTTTAACGTTGTAACTCACCAGTGTAAATTAGTCCTAGGTGGACTGATATGGGAGATTCTGGGCAGACTGATGTATGATGTTTTCTGTATAAGTAATGCATATAATTGCCTCGGTGCAGACAATCATGACAAACACTTGCTGTTTCGGTGTTCACTCAAGTCAAGGCTGCAAGGCTTTTTAAGGCATTTGTAAGTTTAAATTTTCTTCTAACAAAGCACTGGAACCGATCCTCTGACATTTTTGGCATCCTTCTTTGGTATCCCTGCATCAGACCACTCACACAGGCCTTCGGTTCAGGCCTGTGGCTCAGGACAGCAAGTTTGGGCATACAAGCAAACCATGGTTTAGCCTTACTTTCAAACATGGCCAATGAGTTGCGACTAAACGGGAATTTTGCATGTGCATGCTGCTTCTGTTTGTAAAACTTGCAATTATTCCTTTTTTTCATGGTTGACTTGTGATCTGAACAACTGCAAAGCTTTTCAAAGTGTTCTTTACTCAACACCTTCAGATGTGCTGGAGCTTAAGGGTTGAGCTTCTCTTTGCCAGGGGAAAAAGAAACTGGGACTTAGCTACTTACCATGGCGACTGATAGGCTCCTGCAAATTTCTATTTTCTCTTTCCAACATTGCTAACCTCATCTCCCCAGGGTCTGCAATTTCTGCCGGGCTGTAAACCAGCAGGGGCAATAACGGTCTCTAATTTGTAATCATTCGGCCCACGTAAGGAGGGGCTGGATCAAGTGCTGATGGGCCTGCCTTTATTTAATTAGAGGATGTGTGTGCATTTGTAGCATAGAAGTATGCAATATTGTCTCACTGCATTAAAGTTGTTTTCTGATTGCTGTTCTATGGGTACCATTCATTCTGTTCCAACTACAGTACACATTGGATCATTATTAGCATTAATAATATTCAGCACTGTGCATATTTTTCAACAGAAATTGTTTTTGCAAGAGGGTAAAAAAACAAGGATAGCACCTTGTAGAATTGAATCAGACTGTCTGCTTTTGAATTCTTACCTTTTCCTTGTGCATACACCCTATTATTAATGCACATTATTACTTCAAGTATGTCAAAAAAGGAGACAAACAGTCAGAAGCAGAAATTTCTCCCTAATTCACTCTGCCTAGCCAGCAAAATATAAGGCAAAATTATTCAGGGGAAAAAATACAATTTTCTGTCATCTCTGCCATACACTGATAACAAAGCTACAGGCTAATATGTTTTGATATTTTTGTCACTCGTTTATCATGTGACCTTTCATGCTATCATTAATACAGCTGAGGGACAGAACAGGCGAACTGAAATAAGGGTGTGGGGAAGTCAGATTGCTTCTCTAACAACTAACGGTCAGTCACAGCGATTTATGCTTTTCTTCACTGTAGCTCTGACTGAAGAAGAGAAATTGTTATTAAAATTTGATATTACTGTCTAGGTTCTGCCACTTAGAATTTGCAACTTTTAGCTCTGATGAGAATGCTTGGAGGAGGAGGGTTTAATAAATTTCCCTTTGAATTATGATATTAATACAATACAACATGCTTGCTTAGATATTCAAAGAGTGCAAGGGGAAATCAGATTCAGGACACTGGTACACTGAGTATTAGTTGTACCCTTCAAGAATTTTATCCTAGCAGCATATCTGAATAACTAGGTTATACAAACAATGCTTTCTGTTAAAATTAGTGTCTCTCTTTAGTTTGCAAGGTATAAAAACAACAACTAGTAAAGGCTTGTATTAATCAGCATTATTTACAGGAAATACTGGATAATGCAGCACATCTTTTACACTTTCTTTAATGACAGAAGATGCACATATATTACATTTGCATTTGGCTTGACAACATTTCTGACAATTGTGCAGCCTTTTATGTAGGCTATAGAGCCTAGTCTGAGAAAAAAAATCAGTCTGGATTTAATTTATATTTTACCTTAGTGTATAAAATTATTTAACACAGCACACAGCTGAGAATGAACTTTGTAGCATCCTAGTAAAGGCAAAGAGTACAACCTTTATGTTTTTAAAAAATCTTTCACTAACCTTTAGCTTCTCGTCCTTTCAAAACGCTGCAATTTTAAATTTTTGAATTAAGAAAAGATTGCAGATAAGCACTGGGGCGATTTCTACATTTAATGTATAGGGAGTTTATGCTAAATACATCAAAAGATTCCTACCCTCCATCCCCCACCCATTGCCCCATTTCTTAGGATGTTTGGAATCAGGTATGAGATAGAAAAATTATATACAACCAAAAACGTTTACTAAAAAATGTTTTGGAACTTGAATTATGCCCAGAAAAGCTGCCTTTTAATTGTATCTCCTTTGGGATAGTTTCTAATCAAACACATTAGACAATTACCTTTATTTTTAAAAGAAAGCAACTGTATGTCTACATTTCAGAATGTATAAATAGGTCTCAAAAAGAGATGGTTCTACTAAATGGATTGACTTAAAATGTACTGCAGGATATAGAGACTGGGTTAAAATTTCAGGTGTGCAAAACAAAGCTTAGTGCCTGAAGTGGACATATACAGGCTTATTCACGTCAGTAATATTAGTATAATTAGTATTAGTATAATGTATAAACACATTTTACTGTTATATGCTACAAGAATCAGGATCTAAACGGCTTAGTAGATATGTGTCATATGGTTGGGTCCCCCCCCCCCAAGATAGAATATAATAATTATTTTCCTTTCACCTATGTGTCCATCTGAGCCTAAGTAGCTGTCTATAACTATGGACACAGCATGAACATTGTATTTATCATTTCTTTTAGATTTTCTCCCTCATCTTAATACATATTTTCATACAGAAATGCAGAGTGGTTATGCAGTTTCCTGGACATTTTCTTTCTTTCTTTTGCATGCTGTAAAGATTTCATCCAAATCTATTCACAGATTGTTCATTTTAGAGCAAAATGATTTTTTAAAAAATAATAATAGAAATAGCATATCTTTCGAAAAGAAATTTCACATACAGCTTTCTTTACAATGCTTAACTAATGCTATATAAAACAAAGAGTGCCTTTTGAAACAAATATGCCTGAATATGAGTAAAAATTGTCACGTCAGTTAAAGTGGTGTGTGGGTGAATATACATGACCAGCAATTTTGAAATAAAAGAGTGTTTGGTTTATTGAACAGGAGATTCCACAATCGATGTAAAAACAATCACTGGAAGGGGGATAAATTAACATTTTATAATAGAAAGTGTGTGACTTTAGAACAGAATGTGGATGACTTTTTCCCCCTAATTCTATATCGCGAACAAAGAATTGTCTTCCCTTTGCTGCTCTATCCCTAATGGCAGCCCTGACCTGGAGATGAATCTTGTATATAAACAACAGGGGTAAATACAAATGCATCTCCATACTTGCTGAGCTTTATGCTGCTGTGGAGGATAGATTATTCATCCAGCACTGCATTATATAGAATCCCATTTTCATTTTTATAGGGAATGCATATGTGGAAAGGGGGAAAGGTGGGGGTAGTGAGGAGGGGGAGAATGTTGGACTGTTAGTCATAGAAGATTCAGCTGCATTCTGCTAAGAGTACCCAACTAATTTCATATGGTTTAATTGAACTGAAAGCTTGTGATTTTAGAAGGGAAGATTTAAAATCTTTACCCCAGGATAAAGCAGTGCAAGAACACAACTCTGCCATGTGTTTGCTTGTTTTTCCTGGAGTAGACCCATTTACTTTAGTGGCAGTATCCCAGGGGAAGTATTATTATTATTATTTTAAGTCTCTGGGCCACCTGCATGCATTGCTTACGTAGATTTCTTTTTTTTAAAAAAGCCAGTAAAAATATACTTGCCATTTTCATTCATTACCCATAAACTAAAAATAAATAAATGGGGATTTTATTTCAATTGGAAACAACAACAAAATGAGAGGCCTCATGATCACCTAAAACCTAGAAACCCAATGAAAGATTATGCGGGTCTTTCTAACTTGGTGACACGTGCTGATTTGCTTAAATGGGATGTGATGCAGCCAATTAATGCTTGTGTTAATTTTACTGCAGAACACCCACACATTCCAATCTCTCTTTCCCATTCTGGCCACATTAGATTTTTGCAGAGCCAGTGGTTTTTAAGACTGGCATTCATGTTTGCATGTAAATAAAGCAAGAACCACAAACAAAGCCAGCAATCTTACATACTTGCCTTCAGTGGTAAAGGATGGAACGCCTGCCTGCTACCAATCAGCAAGTGGTTGCTATGGTTACAAGGTCAGGAAATATGCCTTTTCCCCAGTTGTCCAAGGCTTGCACATGTCACTTCTGAAACTATGAATTTTATATACAGGTCAGGAGATGCATACCAAAGAAATAAATAGTGTATTGGACCATAATGACAGCTAACGTTCAAATGTCCTTGAATTTTTTTTTTTAATTCTATCCAAACACATTTTGTCATTTTGAATGGGTTGGGGATTTTTTGTATAAAACTGGAGCAATTTCTTCCTGTAATGAAATTTGGCAACGTAGGTACAAACTATGCCTTGTTGCAAGAAGCTGCACTAATAACTTGCTTCAAAAATAATATTGTGCAAGGTGTTTAATTTGCTGCAGTGGGCTGGCTTTTTAAAAAGTTATTTAAAGATTACAGCACTGCAATATTTTAACATAACTGTTTGATACAATTTAAGAACTACAAACGACGACTACTTTCTAGAAAACAAAATTATGAACTTTGTGCTTATCGATAGATATATAGACAATACTGGGGTGATGCTGTGAATTAAATGCAGGTGGTTTTGTTTGAAAATAAAACTGCTTCCTTGCACAGTATATATTGGGAAGTTCTAATATAACCTCTATAACCTGAAAATGATAGTCTATGTAAAATGGCTAAGTTGTGAATTCAGTTCTTGATGGTTATATGTCATTGAAGACTTTACTAGGAAAATTAGTCAAAGGCCTCTCCAGGGACTTTGCATTTTGCAACAGATAAGGTAGGTCAAGTAAAGATGGTTATTTCAGGGTCTGTGTTATTTTTGACTTGTATTCTTTAGTATTAACTTACTGATATTTCTTTTGATATCATCTGCTTAAAGTTGAGATTCATTATATATCAGATATGAAGAGAATCATTATTTACTGTAGAGCTTATAGTTCTGAAATCTACTGGCTTAGAACATTGGGAGGAGGATGTGAAATTATATATAGCATATCTGGCAATATTAAGTTATTTTACTTCACCCACACTGTTAATTAAAAAGCTTGCTACAGCCAGATACTTATTTTTATTTTAGTGATGACGTGTGTATGTGTGTTGTTGTTTTGTTGTTGTTTTTCCTAGCTGAGGATTGAATGGACAGTGAAATATTGTGTACCATTTAATAGCACAATGTCTGGTACAAGACACTTCAAGCAGTTGTAATGTCATTATTTTGTATCTGTGTGTAAGTTCCTTATATGAATCTTTCTAATGAGACGTGAAGAATATCTCCAATCATGAAATAAAAGTTCAGGGTTTCTCTGTGCTCTGTGTTTCTTATTAGCTTTGCAACTTTGCTATAGTTCTTGCAACTCGTCCACTGATGCTAACAAACCAAAAAACAAACCCTCACGTATATTGAAATAGGAATATAACACAAAGGAGAAGAGAGATGTTGTTCCCCCTTTCCTTTTGGATTGCATCTTTTGTTCAAATGAATATCCTCACCGCCCCCCTTTCTCTCTCACTCTCATTTGGCCAGAAAAGATTAGTCTGTACCTTGATAACAATCCTTCCTATTTCCCCCTCTCTTTTTTTCATTTTTTCTTTTTTCTTTTTTTTTACAGAAAGCGGCATTCAAATGAGAAACTAAGCACAATTCTTTTCAACAGGCAATTTACCCCATGACGAGATATGCTTTCACTTATTTTTCTCTGACATTCTCGCATCTAGCAGCACAGCAGGTATCCAGAGGTTAGGCTTCAAATAAAGGATAACTACTGCCTTATATTAATAGATGCCATTGTATGAATGTCATATTATTGCAGCATTTAGTTCCTTTAATTGTTTTCTTCTAAATTATATATGATAAGGCCCAGACAAGTGAGAAATTTTATATATATATATATATCCCTACTCTTTTATCATTATTGTGATTGCTCTGTTTGCACGTTTGCTTGGGCTTTTTTAAAGTACAGAAATATGTTTTTCTACATGTAAAGCTACTTGGAATTAATAAATTGTCTTGAGAAATGTTTGAACTGCAGGATGCTTCAATTAACTACTTATGCTTCAGATCATTTCAAATATCTGCACCTGTAATCCCACCCTGAAATTCAAGAAACATCAGAGAGTCAAAAACAAATATCCTCTCGCTGAAGAGGATGGGTTGCTTCCCTTAAACAGCCAGCTGAACAGCATCCTTCAGCTCTCATGGTTATTCTAGGAGACCATATCGGGATGTTTTCATGTATATTTTTCTTCCCCCTTTGTGACATTTTTTGTGTAGCCAGATGAGCCCAGGTTACATGTCTTGTGGCCTGTGTGCAACCTTGTCCATTAGCCAGTCCCCACACCTTTGATGTGAACCATCATCCCTCTGGTTTCTGTGGTTCATTCATTTTTGTGGTTCTGTAACGATCTCTGCCCTAGTCCTGAATCCTGCCTTTATTGTAGACAGAGCTGACAACAGGCAGCCTTGTCTTTCATTTCCTTGATGTACTTTGTACTGCAGTATGGCTTTTGTTAGTATTGATGCAAACATTACCATAAACCACCACCTAGGGACTGAAAACAATTGACTAACTGTTTTCAAATCCAATACACTTAAGTTGATCAGATACAAAGTTTAAGTACAGTTAGCTTGGAAGGGGGGAAAAAAAGCACCAATGCTGTGTGGTCTTAGGCTCTGCGTTCTGAAAAATAAAGAGCAGCGGAATCTGGCTGCTTATGTCAAGACAAATGGCAATGAAATCTATTCAAGAGGTGAATATTGAGCCAGGAACATGCACCTTCTCTTGGCTGACAGGACCAGTTTTGCTTCCTTTGGCCTTGTTTAAATGATCTCCTCTTTATCTCGTTTTGAAGGCTCGTTCGAAGCAAGAAAAGAGATGGGATTATAGAGGGAAAGCAACCATGTTATGAGCCAGTTCAGGTTCTGATGAGATGTGCATTTTAAATTGGCTGATGTTAAAATTCTCTGTTAAATTCTAAACAGCAGGCTAACAATCATGGCACTCATTATAACGGAATATTCCATATCATATGGAAGAATTTCAAAGTTAGCTGTGTTGTAAATGCAAAACTCTGTCTGACCCTTTTTGAGTAAGGAGCAGTAGCAGGGTCATTTGCTTTTTGAGCCTTGTTAGATCCTGGATTCGAGCCTTTGTAAAAGGGCTATTCAGATTCCGTTTCCGTACGACGCTTCAAAGATGTCAGTTGCATCTTTGAAGTTTCTTTCTAAATTAAGCAGTGGAGAACTGGAGAAAGTGAAACAAAAAAGAAAGAGAGAGAGAGATTCACAAAATGAATCAGGTTCAAGGTTCTATGCATATTTCAAATCTGATAAACCTGATATGCTTCTTATTAAGCATACAAGAATACTGCTACTAACTTCCCAATTTGTTCCTTTTCTTGCAGGGATAGCGTGTTGAAATGAAACCTAATATTTGGAAATGCAAAATAAAAGCTGTAACGAGCTGTATTTGAGCCCATTATAAATGAAGTAATCTGAAAATGAATTATGATGCCTCTGCCTTTACGAAAGTGAACACACCTGCATTTTTCTGTTATTTCCCCATATATATATATATGGAAATAACAGAAAAATGGATGAAGATTTAGGGTTGCAGTCACTGAAGTCAATAGCATATAAGCAATCCAACTGTGCACAGGATTGTAACTTTAGATAGTTCTCTTTTAATGCATCTTGCTCTGCTAAAAGAAGCCCACTAATTTTGAAGTTTGCTTGTTTGTCAGTACCTGCCAAGGGTACAATCCTAACTCAATTAAACCATTGCTAAACATTTCCGCTAACTTCTCTGGCATGAGGCTTATACCATAATTTCATATATTGTGCTAATCATTAATGACTGAAAGTAGTATTTCTTTGGAACGTGACTTGTGCAAGCTCTGCAAAGCAGGCTCGCTTCTTAAAAACTTTAGTAAGTCCATCAATCTCTCAGAGCCCTAATAAACATGTGCGTTTGGATGTAATGAAACTTTACTTCTAAATGTTTGCATTTGGGTTGATAAAGGAATATGCGTGAATGTTTATCAGCTTTACTGTAAAGTGTCTATTTCTGTAAATGAAACACCTGTTTCATATGTGTAAATGAAAGCTCCATTAATACTTCTTATTGTTTCAATAATGAATTCTTACTCTTGTGATTATGTAATTCATTACCAGGTTCAGTGCCAATATTACTGCTTAGCAAAATAGCCATTGAAAGTCATTCACGAGAACTTTGTTTAACATCTCTATAATTACAGTATATATTGGAATTATCACATAACTGTAAAAGTTATCAATAATAATTGACTGTGAATCTTTAAGAGGCAACATATCCAAGTTCAGTTCATACAATAAAGATGCTGGAGAGCTCTAGTGATTTAAGTCTTGAGTTCAATGTGTCATAGCCTCCCTGACATCACTTTATTTTTTAACCATCATCCAGTGGACCGTATAAGATATATAGGGGTTGGTGGCTTCAGCTGCTTGAATTTATGTGCGAAATCGCTTGCTGAATTGTCCCATAATTGGGTTCTTAAAATAGATTTTCTTGCCTAAGTACAATTGTAGTTGTGTATTGTAACCAAGTTTAAGCTTCTAGGTAACAAAAACCACCAGTAGGTATTGAGAGGGAAAGGGATAATGGTCAATTTCTATTAATTACCACATAGCTTTAATGCCATATTATAACAGCCAGGAATAAATGGAATCTTGTGAAATTTCATTAATATCAAAAATAAGTACAACCCAAAAAGTTCCTTTCACATTACAACCACGCTGCACAATTATTCACTATTTTAATCCAAGCATAGTATCATCGCAGAATATGGGCACTAGCTTTTCCAAAAGTGTAGTAATGAGCTGATTTCATCACTAGAGTGAATGATTTGTTACCTATACATAATCACGGGCTAACTTTCACAAAACAGATCCATTGAAGAACCTGCAGGCTGTAACGCTATATGCACATACTTGGAAATGAGCTTCACTTGACTTAATGGGAGTTACTTCAGAGTAAACATCCATACATTCAGGCTGTAAATATTTCATTTGTTTACTTTTCACGGTGCTGAACCACAAAACACTGAGACTCTGATCCTGCTAGCAAGCAGTCTGGCTAATTAGCAATCTAGCTAATATTCTTTTTAAATTTCATTTCAATAGGAGTTATGACAAAGCGTTGCAGCATGGAGTGTTCCTGTTCAGTGCTCCAGCAGCCAGCCAGCCAGCCATGCCTTTTTCTGTGGTATTCCATTACATCCCCCGCTCCCATCCAGTTTCTCTCCCCACCCCATCAGTCAGCCTTCCAGGCTCACTCAGCATTTATTTAATTTATTTATTGAAATATGTATGGACCTTGCATTTCAAAGAAATAACAAGGCAACTTACAGAGCAATAAAACAACAACCAACAACTACAGCTATAAAAGCCATGTCAATTAAACATCGGTCTTCATTGGCCTATTTGGGGGGAAATCCCACCCCATTAGGGTTTGTTTTCTCTCTCTCTCTCTCTCATCTATCCATTTGTAAACTTTGGGACTCTTGCCAAGCCTGCAAGTAGTGCCCTCTTGTGATGTTGTTTTGGCTATATAAGTAATGCCTCTCATGCCTGAACACTAGAAGCAGAGGTAATCAATAGCTGGGTCCCATTGAAACTAGTGGAACATGTTGACTGCAGATTGCAACTAGCCTAAATTAGTTTTCCATTGCTTTCAGTGGGCACTGAAGCTACAGTCTAAATACACTTCATAGAAAAAGTCCCATAAACAATCATGGACTGACCAAGGCATAATATAGGGAAGTTAGTTATAGATAAAACTTTAAAGATGCCTTTCAGTTGTGCAGGGGAAAGAATAAATACAAAAGAGGTGAAGTTTAAAAAACAGGAAAAAAATAGTATATCCAGATCTGTGCATGCAGAAGCTTTTGACTTTCTGAAATCTAAAATGAGTTATAGACATTTTGGCATGCGAATACTGTCCAAAACAAAAATAAAATGTGTTAAAAGATTTATTTATTTAATTGTTCATAAACAGGATGGCATACAAAGTTCTGTTGTCCTTCGTTTGGAACTGAAAAACAAAATTCCAAGCGTTAAATTAGCTTTTGAAATCATAGAAATATCACATAAACTAAAATAGTTTCTTTAACAAATCCTAGCAATATCATATTTGCTGATTAGATGGTTTCATAAATTTGATCAGAGTCTTCAGCTAGTAATAAAGACAGCTTACCCATTTGATATCAGTTACAGCAAGAAGAAACAACCAAACATTTCTTTGGTTTAGCATGAACTCATTTACATTCAGTAACAATGACACAAGGTGAATCATAAGAGATGTGTATCACTTAGAAATGCTACAGGAGTAGGAGCTGAGAGATGAAAGAAAATGGTGCTTTCAAACTCTGAAGTGGACTTGATCTCTCTGAGGGATAGCCCTCTCAGCCCACTTTATGTCAAGCTGCTATCATGGGTGAAGTTCTGAGACTCTGCAGGCCAACCCATGACAGTCATTGATGTACATAAACAATTGAACCTTCACTTTATTCAGTAGCATGCTGGACCCAACCGAACAAAAGTGAAGCACTGGAGACCTGCTGAATGCCTGCACAATGGACAAAAGCCCTACACGGCATTAAGCCAGCCACCTAATTCAGCGACGACAAAAATACTACACCAAACCTTTTTGCTGCTCGCGTGCTTTAAATGTGGAGGTGCAAAAGGCCACAGGCTGACTTGACACATGTCCTGTGGAAATGCCCAATTATCAAACCCTTCTGGAAGGAAATACAAACTAGAATTAACTTAGTCTCAGATAGATTTCTGGAGACAGAATATGCCAATGCTGTAATTGGGTACATATGCACTTAATGGAAACTGTCAGAATGGTAGCCAAACAAAAAATCATCCAGCATGGGAAACTGAAATCACCCCAGGCATGGAAGGTTGGACACTGGACATTTTACAGTTAGCAGCCTATGAGGGAAATATTGCTTAGCAAACTATGTAAAAACTCAAACCTTCAAGTTCCTGGAGGTCAACAAGTAACTTCTGAAGCCATGCAAAGTGGGAGGCACAGAGTAGACCCAAAAGCCTTGCCAATCCATCATTTTCTTCACTGGTAACATGACTCAAGGCTGCTAACTATACATTCTGATCTTTTCTTAATTGATTGCTCAGCACACATCCAACCATTATTTGAGTGGACATAAACCTTTAAAATAGGGACATGGGTGGCGCTGTGGGTTAAACCACAGAGCCTAGGACTTGCCAATCAGAAGGTCAGTGGTTCAAATCCCCGCGATGGGGTGAGCTTCCGTTGCTCGGTCCCTGCTCCTGCCAACCTAGCAGTTTGAAAGCACGTCAAAGTGCAAGTCAATAAATAGGTACTGCTCCAGCGGGAAGGTAAATGGTGTTTCCGTGTGCTGTTCTGGTTTGCCAGAAGCGGCTTAGTCATGTGGCCACATGACTCAGAAGCTGTACACCAGCTCCCTCGGCCAATAAAGCGAGATGAGCGCTGCAACCCCAGAGTCAGCCACGACTGGACCTAATGGTCAGGGGTCCCTTTACCTTTTTAAACCTTTAAAAAAGACGTTAAGGAGACAATGGAGTGGGAGCGATTGAGCTATCAATAATAAACAGGAGACATATGGGCATATTAAGTATCAAAATTGGAAGTAAGGAAAACTAGACGAGATCCCTACAGATGGTTGGAACCGCAGATATATGCAGGAAAATCCTGTTAACCAGTCGTGGTTTTCCCCAAATTCCAGTGAGGACCAAGGTTGTTCTTAAATTTCAGAAGAGAACAGAATGTCAGTGCAAGCAATCATCCATCAGATTTGGGAGTTAGGCTTGTACAAATGGCTCGCCTCTTGCTTCCTTTCAGCCAGGTGCCTAAAAGTCCAATTTCTATCCCAACCTTATCCTTTAAAACAGGAATGCGGAACTTATGTCCCTCCTTGTGGTGTTCAAGTACAGCTCCCATCACCCCAGACCACTGGTTATAAGGAGGGCTGTTGGGATGGCTGGAGGGCTACAGATTCTCCATCCTTGCTTTAAACAAGTCCCTTGACACAGTGCCAACTGGATGTACACCCTTTGGTGCATTCCCCTGTACACTTGAATGTGCATCCACATGAAAGACATGTAACGTATCAAGTTGGATATACTTTGGCTCAGGAAATTCTATGCAGATGGAACACTGCTTCCATGACTGGATCTCCTTAGTTTTTTAGAGCAAGGAAGCATGGCTAGCACACAGAAAGTGAAAAGAGGGGGAATTCCTCTTCTTTCTCCTCATCTGTCTTCTTTTCAGTGGTTTTGTTGAGAGAGGGAAAACAGGAGCCAAATACACAAACCATGAGCTGAGAAAGAGTTGGTGGGGTTTGTTTGTTTGTATTGTATTTGACCCGGAAATTTGTCCAGAATGATGCAGAATGTCCCTAGTTTGAAAATACAATATGTGAAATGTCCTGTGCACTTTTTTTTTTTTTTTTTTTTTTTTTTTTTTGCACAAAATAGCACAGGATCTTTACGCTCCTGGATTTGATCATTATGAACGATTGTCCTCTGGCAAGCATTTCTCTCTAGAGATGGTCACATCTGAGGGTAACTTGTCTACTCTGGGGGTCTTGTCTGTCTCTAGCTCACAGGTGAGAGGCACAGCATGAAATATACAGAGCAAACTGCAGAACTGGAGAAGCCTGGAAACCACACATAGATAACTTGCTTTTTAGTTTTAATTTGTATGCAAACTAAAACTAAACAGCAAGTTATGTTTATGTGGTTCTGGGTGGGGGGAATTGCTCTTCCAGCCTTCATAGTCTGTTCTTTTGTGGAGATTATTTCTTAGAGAGCCATTTCTCCTTCTGAATTAGGAAAACTTCTTGGTCACACAACTCCTCCTACTAGGCTTGGTAAGTACTGTGGCTACTGACCAATTAACTCACCAGTTATGGGTTCCATGATGTTTATCAACACTACTTGGTGAATGGCCACATAATTATTATTTTATATACATCTAAGCTTTAATGCACTAATCGCAAATGGGGAGGCAGCAAACACACCTCCTGAGTCTTTTCCTGGTACCCCACGATCTCCTCCCCATGCCTCATCCTGGGTAAAAAAATAGAGCCAGTGTTGTAAACATAAGGTGTTTACAACAACACTAAGACAACAGAAGTGAAAAGAATTATGCTGCATTCTTCTGTGAGTTTGAAGACCATTTTATGCCCTCTAAATAGCTTTGTGACAAAAATCAATTATTTATCATAGCACAATGCAGTATTTATAATAACAGGGTTTTGCATGCAGTGGCTTGGATGTGCATAAAAAGAAATTGTAAAAAAAAAAGAAGCCTCAGTTTTATCAGAATAGGCAAACAAAGTATGTGTCACACTAAAAAGAGCACACCCAATTTTGCTGGATGTATGAAACGTTAAGCACAAACTATATGTCAAATACTTTAAACGCCAGCTCAGCCAAACATTTGAGCAGTTCCGGGGACTTTCTGTTTCAGACCATGCATGTTCATAGTTGTGTACACAGACAAGATATAGAGGTTGTTAAATCAGGGTTATTACCAGGAGGTTGAAACCTCTCATCCCAACTCATCAACAGCAACACATACCAAAATCTTATTCCCTCACAGCAATTGCATCTGGTAGCAGGTAATTCATGCAGATTGGCATTACTATCCAACTCCTTGTGCACATTTCCTTCCACTGCGCTCACAAGGAAAGCTCATACAAACACCCTCATGCTTTTTGTTAATGCTTAAAAGCACCCACTGCCTATGCTGCCCTGATAGGCCAATGCTCCCCTTCTGTGGTCATGTGGTTAATATTAGCGAGAAAGAGGCTCTACACACATCCACATTTTTCTCACTAATGCCAAATTTGACCCTGATGCAGTTTTCTTGTTTGGTAGTGCTGCGTTACATGCTTATTTACTAATTGTTCTGCAACAGTATCATTTGAGATTTCCTGATTTGTTGCTACTGATGTTGGTCAATTAGTTCTCCAATGATCTCTTTTGCCATTTTTACAGAGTGCTTCTATTATACAGTATTGCCTATCAAACTGCTTACCTAGCCAACAGCTTATGGAAGAAAGACAGATGGAATTAATTTTCTTCCTCTCTTCTTTCTGATTTCTTTTAAGTAATCCATTTACACCTTTCTTACCTAATGGGGCTACAGTTTCTCTGTAGGGGTTTAAATATTTAAAGAAACAGTTTATTGTTGCTGTTTATAATTCCTGTAATTTGCTCTCCTCATTCTTCCCTCACTGCATTTTGGCATTTTTAAACATAATGTATTTGTGCTCTTTTCTGTTTACAGTGGTACCTCTGGTTACGTACTTAATTCGTTCCGGAGGTCCGTTCTTAACCTGAAACTGTTCTTAACCTGAAGCACCACTTTAGCTAATGGGGCCTCCCGCTGCTGCCACACCACTGCCGTGCAATTTCTGTTCTCATCCTGAAGCAAAGTTCTTAACCCGAGGTAATATTTCTGGGTTAATGGAGTCTGTAAACTGAAGTGTATGTAACCCGAGGTACCACTGTACTTAATTTTGTCAAAATGTCCAGTTTTTTAAGCAAAGCTAATTTACTTGTATATCGCTGAATTTGCTACTTAACTACATTGCCAGCTTTGACTTATGGTATACATTGACCATCTAATTGAGGTTTTATTGCAGTGCTGTTGCTGTTTTAAACACCACCATGGTGCCTGAAGGGAGTGACCTTCCTAACTATCTTTTTAGTTTCCTTTGAAGTTTTCTAGTCATATCTGAATTTTTCCTTTTGAAGTTAGACAAAGTTAGATTTTGGAGGGGAGGAGGGCAGTTTTGTGTGTGCCTATATGTTGAATCTAATAGGATTAAAGTTACTACAGCTAAGCAGCTCAGTGACACTTAACCCTTGCAATATATCTTGAACCTCACTGGTCCATTCTTCCTGTTGGTTCCATAACAAACTGCTCCAAGGCACAATCACTTATTGTACCCAGAAATTTTATCTGTCTGTCACAACCTCAGATTACATGTATGCAGTCCTTCTGAAAGCTACCCATTATCATCACATTCTCTGGTTCATCCATTTCAACATTACCGTCCTCATCTTCATCAATTCAATGAATTGCAATGTCTTCAAATCCCCAGCCAAAGTAAATTTGTGGTCTCTTTCTCAGCTCTCTCTCTGCACATGTCCTCAGATGAAAAAACATAAATTTCTCACTCCCCCTCCAACTGATCCTCCCCGAAACACCCCCCCATTTTTTTGTCTTCCACCCACAAAGCATTTCCTGTCAGAAGGGTGAGAGCCACCACACCAATGGGACCCAGCACAAACACACCACCTTCCTAAGAAAACCCCTTAAAAGGTAAAGGGCCCCCTGACTATTATGTCCAGTCGCGGATGACTCTGGGGTTGCGGCGCTCATCTTGCTTTACTGGCCGAGGGAGCCGGTGTACAGCTTCCGGGTCATGTGGCCAGCATGACTAAGCTGCTTCTGGCAAACCAGAGCAGCGCACGGAAACACCGTTTACCTTCCTGCTGGAGTGGTACCTATTTATCTACTTGCACTTTGACGTGCTTTCGAACTGCTAGGTTGGCAGGAGCAGGGACCGAGCAACGGAAGCTCACCCTATCGCGGGGATTTGAACTGCCAACCTTCTGATCAGCAAGCCCTAGGCTCTGTGGTTTAGACCACAGCGCCACTCGCATCCCTAAGAAAACCTCTTACTCCCAACTTTATTTTATTTTATTCTTTGGTAGATTTCCAGCAATAAATAAATTTTAGAAAGGACAAGATTAGACATGGACACACGAGGCACTTTGGTCGAACTATGATATTATGGGTTGTATCCAACGCTGTGCTCATGGAGATCCACACATGCAATGGGACTCAAGCTTCCTCTGCTCGTTCCCCCCAATGTTCCTGATGAATGGGGTGACTGCAAAGGAGAAGAAAGGAAGGGGAAGTTCTGTTTGGCAAGCAAAACAGCAGCGTTTACCACAACCCTATGAGTTTTGAGGGTTCTGTCCTAACATCTAGAACTATAAACATTTGCCAGTATTGCTTCAATAGAATATGCAATCACAGCTAAATAAAACTTTTTCTTCTAGTGACTGATTTCACTTAAGAGATAGGAGTAAAATATACTCTCTGAAAACAAATGAGAACTCCATCAAAAACAATCCAGCATGTTTTTCAGGAAAAATGAATAACTATGAAAGTGATATATTGGTATGGATATTGTAGTATTGCCACATCCCTAACTGATGAATGGTGGCATTAAAATGTTTGTCAAAGGAGGAAATGTAGAGTGCAAGAAAAGATCTACACAGAATATGAGCAGAGCTATTTTATGGTTGCTTCATTTGGCTTTTTAATGGACTTTTTGATTAGTGGGAGGGTGGCTGAATTTTGAAACTTTTTTCAGAAGACCTCATGAATTTGTGACTAGTAGAGAAAAAGCATGGCAGTCAAATGATCCAGTTTATCAGCAGCAATGCTGACAGGGTAGATCACATTGTTGCTCTTCTCTTTGGTTTATTTGAACCTCACAAAGTGTTGTCATGGTATTCTGTTGTGCCAGAAGCGGTTTGGTCATGCTGGCCACATGACCTGGAAAGTTGTCTATGGAGTTTGTGCAGTTGCATGATTTGACTTGGGGGTTTCTGGTTCACAACTTAGATCCTTGCGTAACACAAGAACTCCCAACACTATACCTGGACACAGAAGAATTAAAGGCTCTGTAGAATTGAATACCTCAAAACTGCAAGCGAACAATGACAATTCCAATACTGCAGCTGGGGTAAAAAATTAATGGATTCTCGCATCCATGGCCTTCAGTACTGAAACAACAGATTTGAAATGTTCCAACTGAGTAGTGCCTGGCGAGGGGGAAATGGCCTTTCATGTTGCTCAGGTCCAGCACTTGCTTTGCTTTTCATGGCTTCCCTCTTCATTTTCCGTGTGATCTTATCATCTGTAAAGTTATCATGAAGACATTTGCTGCTGTTTTTATGGTCTGGAGGCATAGCCAGCTGTTTTCAATGTATATTCGTTTCCATGTGCTACTTCAATCCATTGTTCCTTTCTCACCATCAAGCCCCACCCTCTTAACATGCACCAGTTGGAGCACAGATGCTACAATCCTAAACCCGCTTCGTTGGCAGTTCCAGGGAAACCAGGAGGGCTGACTCCTGAGCAGATATTAGATTCCCGGTGGAATGAGATTTTGTTTTCAGATTGCATTTTTATAGCACCTCCTCAAGGCCAGATTCGCCATATGGAGATACTGCACCTTTTAAAAAATACTTTGCTTTCTTCCACAAATCTACCTTCTGGGTTAAATAACTGATAATGTCCTCTCAGAGATCTTTCACCTTCACAGAGTGGGGTTGGGTTTTAGCCTTGTAAAAATTTGCTTACTTCAATCAATACATTCTTGTCTAACTTGTCAAGGGGATGAGTGAATAAGGATGGAGAGTTGGTCTGTTTACACTCAAGAGACTAAAGCTGCACTTAAACCTCTCTTGTACTGTGTGTGCCAACGGTTAACAGTGTTAACATGGATGAAGAATGTACATTGAAGCCAAAGCTCCTAGGCAGACAATAGATCTGGTTTAGTGGTGGACTAAGCCTGAAGAGACCCAGGTTCATCCCACTCATCCCCAAAGCTTGCTAGGTGACTTTAGGCCAGTCGCTTTCTTTCAAAGTAACTTACCCTGCAGGGTTGTTGTGCAGATAAAAATTGGGTCATAAGGAGAGAACCATGCATGCTGCCTTGAGCTCCCTGGACAAAAAGGCAAGGGATCAATGTACAGTAATGAGTGAAATGAAAACAGATCAAGAGATAGAGATGGAAAAACCTGAGACAGCTATTCAAAGGTTATGGCTGTTCCTTTGTTTTCGTTTGCTTAAAAGGAGAGTAACAGCTCAAGGAATAAATGTCATCTCCAATGATTTCCACGTGATGGCAGCACATTGTGACAGGTCATGGGGACATACAGCTCAGTCAGTAGAGCATGAGACTCTTAATCTTAGACTCATGCATTTAAGCCTCACGACTGGGCAAAAGAGTCCTGCATTGCAGGGGTTAGACTAGATAACTCTCTTGGTACCTTCCAGCTCTACAGTTCTATAAACACACCTTCCATGGGCTGCCTTGGAAGAGGGTTTAGAAATGTCCGCTAGTTCAGAATACTGTGGGCAAACTGCTGACCTGGGCCAATTCTTGGAAGGAATCTGATGCAGCACTAAGGAGACCATTCCATGAGCACAAGCATTTCATGGAGCAATCTTCCCTCTCTGCTCCATCCTTTAAAGATTTAAATGCAAGCTGACTCAATTCACCCCCTTCCTCCTGTATTAGTTGTTGCACAGGGTTGTCTGACAGAGTCACCTGCTAGTTCTTCTTCTGCTTCCTCTTGTAGGAAACTGGTCGTGCTTGCCTTAGTCCACCTTGAATAGAATGTGCCATAGTGCCACAGAACTGCCATCTTCCTCCCTGAGTTCAGCTTCTGCCAGATCTGCTGGGGAAGTAGATTGTCATAAGCAGACAGCCATCATAAGCAGAAACTGGGAGAGGAGGAGGAGGAAAAACAGGTATGGTGCCTGAGAGCAGCAAATAGGAAAAGTAGAGCTGAAAAGCGCTTCTGACCTTTGGTGGTTGGTGCTTCTCAAAACTGGGCCCCAAAGCTTCAAGCATCTTGAGAATTGCAGGTCACTGCTGTGTGCCTATATATGCAATTTGTTGTAGGTTGGAAGGGAAGTGTTCAAGAGACTGGGCACAGTATTATGTTGCTTATTGCTGCCTAAGACAAGAAACAGCATGCTATGGTGCTGTTTTAAGCTTCTGCCCTTGTAGCCCTAATGAATGCTGGCTGTGAGCAAAATAAAGATCAAGTTGGGCTTTTTTATTATTATTTTTTTTAAACCCAAACACCACACTGGCTTTCAGTTCATGTTGGCCTAAACCGGTGGCACCTGCTATGGCCTGGAGTACAGCAAATGTAAATTGTATTTGCGATGGACTTTGGATTAATGAACCTTTTTGAAGTCCTGCAAATTTTATATTACAGAACCACCACTGTGTGTGTGATCACATGTAGAATTGAAGACAGTAATGCAGGCCACTTCCATGAATAAATGCTCTGAAATTTGCTATCTTGCAGAGGTGGATTAAGCATTTGATATTTAAGGATACATCTTTTGAAATCAGGTTTTCCTGCTGAGCACGGCAGCCCAGGAAGGAAGGACTGGATGGGGCAAAGATTCTCTGCATCTTTTAAATTACAACACATCTGTAGGCTGCCATGGTAATAGATAAATAAAAAGTTTGCTTTGTTTATTCAGACCTCCCATGCTCGGAACCCTTTTACACTCAACATGGTTTGTGACATTTTCTATTTACTGTCTATCTTTTATATTTTACGTTCTTTATTTTGGTCAATCCTATATTTTGGAAAATATTACCACCCCAAATGCATGTACAATGAGGATCTTTTAAAAAAAAATCAAAATCAAAACAGTTCAAAGATCAGATCGAGAGAGATAAAAATGCATAAGGAACTGTACATCCTCTGGACAGGCGAGGAAGTAGGAAGAGAAAAAGCTCAAGGTTTACTGAGGCAGCATTGGGATAAGGCCACCTTTTAGGCACCTGCCAATACTTAAGGCTGGAGAGCTTGGGGGCTTGACTTTCAGGAGACTAGGCCTGGGTGCACGTGTTGAGGACCATACCCAAGGCTTTCCTCACAAGAAGGGAGTATTTCCTTCCCAATTCTGAGCTGGGGGGATGCAGTGCAAGGCTTCAGCAAATGCCCAGGGTATCAGGATAGGTTTTCCCTCTTAGCGTCTGAAGAAGTCCTCACCTGTCCATTCAATCTGAAATTGTTTGATTGGATCAGTGTGGTTCATTGGAAAGCAGATCCCCTAGTTTGCATATATATATATATCTATATCTCCCATGCTCCTTGTCTCGAGTCTTCTTTCAGGGTGCGTGGGAAAATGAATGGTTGACAAAATTTAATGGGTAGCATTCAAAGCAGCAGTAGTGGAGCTCCGTTCTCCACAGGCTCTCTTCTCCACATGCCCTTCCAAAATCTTTCCTCGAGGGTCCCCCACTGCTCTGGAGCTGATTTTAGGGGTTCACATGAGAGGAGGGGAATGTTCTATTTTGCTAGATTCCAAGGTTTGGTCTATGTTCTGAAAGAGACAACCCACAAGGCCATATTCAGACAACTGCTGTGGCACCAAGCTATTGCTTAATTCACAGCAGAAGCAGAAGCAGCAGCAGCAGCAGCAGCAGCAGCAGCAGCAGCAGCAGCAGAAGCAACAGCAGAAGCAAAGGAGGAGCAATTAGATGCAATCTCCCCTCCAGAAGTCCACACAGTTTTGGTTTGGCTGAGCATTACATGTGGACTGGAGCAATGTCTTCCTGGAATTCTTAATTCATGGAATTTTAGCTTATCTCCCGATTGGATTACTGCAATGTGCTCTACGTGGGGCTACCTTTGAAGGTGACCCGGAAACTACAACTAATCCAGAATGCGGCACCCAGACTGGTGACTGGGAGACCATATAACACTGGTCCTGAAAGACCTACATTGGCTCTCAGTACATTTCTGAGCACAATTCAAAGTGTTGGTGCTGAGCTTTAAATCCCTAAATGGCCCTGACCCAGTATACCTGAAGGAGCGTCTCCACCCCCATCGTTCACTGAGGTCCAGCTCTGAGGGCCTTCTGGTGGTTCCCTCACAGTGAGAAGTGAGATTACAGGGAAGGAGGCAGAAGGACTTCTTGGTAGTGGTGCCCGTCCTGTGGAACGCCGTCCCATCAGACGCCAAGGAAATAAACAACTATCTGACTGTTAGAAGACATCTGAAGGCAGCCCTGTTTAGGGAAGTTTTAAATGGTTGAAGTTTTATTCTGTTTTTAGTCCTCTGTTGGGAGCCACCCAGAGTGGCTGGGGAAACCCAGCCAGATGGGCGGGGTATAAATAATAAAATTATTCAAAGCTGTTGCTGAGATCACACTGCTATGCTTCTTTTTCTTCACATTAATCTCAATTCCATATTGTCTAAAAATTGCAAGTTGAATTCCAGTCACCTGTGCATGGTAAGAAAGCACCATATTTGTCTCCCAATCAATTTGCGTCATATAAATTTAAAAATTGTTTACAAGTGCAATTAATGCCTAAGACGTCTTTAGTTTTATGATTTCCAAATCACCCTTAATTGAACTGATTGCCTGAGGACAGTTTTCAGCTGTTGTGAAATACAGACTCTGTTTTGCAAAGAGATAGGATCCATTGATATGTGTGAGAAATTATTTTTTTTTAATGTGGCATGCTATTTATTTTGCAATATTGCCAATTGGAATATATATGGTTGTTATTTTTCCTTATGGCTCGAGCTAAACAGCAGTTTGATTATTACACAGGTAAAATATTCAATGTTATGTTATAGCTACTGCAAGCATTGATTAAAGTCTCTAGTGTTCATGAAGGCTGACAGGGATTCAAAGGAGGAAATGTAAAACTTGAAGGTACAGCAGTATAGTGACATTTCACTCTATAAAGCTGCCAATATTTTAATCCTGCACGTAAATCATTTCCATCAGTTCAATTCCATATCTTAATTTGTGTAGCAAACAAAGTATCGGATTGCATTATCTTTAATAATTAGGAATGTGGTGCCGGGTCCTCTGCATTTTGTACCTCTTCTCAAGAAAAAGGGGTGAGCTTCAGTTTGGGAAGCAGAGGATTTAGCACACGGGAACAAATCTGAAGTCATTTTCGTTCTTTGATCAGCCTACATTTCATTATTTGCTCTATAAACCCTTTCGTTTCCTTCCTTTAAGTGATGCCTTCGTCAATGATGATGCTGTATCCGTTTAGAGTGATGATTGATATGGTAATAGATACAGTGTGATTGAAAGCAACCTTTGTCAGGAGGGAGGCCAAATACTCAAACAGTATATTGGTCTGACTTTGCTCATTATTGGAGGCCTTTCATAGCCATATTGACTTGCTGTCCAAATGTTGTTACTTACCCGAAGCTTTCATTGTTTAAATGGTATAGACATTGGTATTGAACATGGCTTTTCCCAATATTTGTCCTAAAAATACACACACGGCTCAATTATCCTCTGAAAATGTTATAGTTTGTAAGTATTAAAATGGCATTTGGGACTTGGAAATAAAATTTTGATACAGAGAAAAAGAGCCTTTTATTGCCAACGTTGTTGCTTCCTTTCCCCCTCAGTACACCCACCCACCCACCCACCCCTTAATCATTGTATTCCTTGAATAAATAGGAAGTGAAATGTTTGCCCATTTTTATCAACAGAGGATCACAGCATTTCCGCTTTCGTTGATAAGCTCTGTAGCACAGCAGGGGCTGGGAAGAGATCTCTGTATCATGTGGCTAGAATTTATCTGCTATTAGTTAGCTTGGTTGTTAGTTAGCTGGTTTCTTCAAAGTGGCCAGTGGTGTGCTTCAGAGGCTTAAAGGTGCTGCTCCTAAGGTTATCTCAAGGCCAAGGCCACCACTTGGCTTTACAGGTCTTCCCATGGTTCCTTGCTGCTGTAAGCTCCCACTTTCACATCAGGAAATCTCGAATTAGAACTGCCGTTCCTGGTATAACATTGCCTGGTCTATATGTGCAGAATCAGGTCGTAGAATAAGCTGAACCACTTCAGACTATAGATGTGAAACACTACTTTCAAATGCACTTCCATATAATCCAACCTCCTACCCCACAAACAGGAATCTCCCCGATCAAGGATTGTGTAAGTTGTAGTCAGCAGTGTAGTGTCAGATTTAGAGGTGCAGGGTCCTTTTAAAGCAGGCACAACAGCACCCCTCCTAAGATCATTCACCCTTTTTAAAATATGCAAAAATTATATACTTATACAATAATAAAAAATAAGGATGCATTGTATTTATTAATGCAGATCTCTATGTGTTGCCTTTCAGCTAGATATATTATTTTCTGTGCACGTAAAGGGGCTAATGATTTGGAGTGTACCAACATCCTCTTTCGAAGTCACATGAGTTGTGCTTTCCATTCCATTGCACAGAATGGAACCTGGATGCCATGTACTGTGCCTTATGTTTTCAATTTCCCTAACTTACTAAATGTGTGGTCTTTTCATATGCTGGGGGAAGATGGGACTATTTTGGAACTCACTTAGAAAGATATATTTTAGAGGTTTAACTGAGTATATTTCCACACTTTACTTTGCTGCATGTTTTGTGATTTTAAATCTCTGCTGGGGTTCTGCCACCAAATAGTACTTGCCTCAAACTTTGTTCTTGGCATCCAGGAATTCTCCTTTTATACCTATTTTTCCTCAAACCAACAGAAGGCACCAGGTTGACTACCCCTGCCTTAGATAGGTGTCTCATGTGTTCTACCACCAGGCCAATTCATAATTTGTTTTCATAGCAAGTAAGCATTCCTGCTTGGGGCAGAGGAAAACAGAATACTACAATGCTTGCCTTCCCCCCAAAAATGCAAAAAGTGTGAAACAACATTTCTCAATTACTATTCTCTGCAAGACTTGTTAAGGGAAATCTAAGACTGAATGTCCTCACACAGCGAATTGAGATTTCTACGGCTGGGTGATTTTTATTTCACTTAATGTCTAACCTTTCATTACATTTGTCCCAGCTATGGATCCTGTTCTAGAGAGGCTTGTGCTGTAAGGCCAATTTTGATATAATTTACATGGATAAGTGGCAGAACATGATTCTCATGTCTAATGTGACATTAAGGCTTGCGTAAACTATAACTCTTCCCCAAGTCTTGGAGTACCTCCCTAATGAGCTGCTGAGCTGCTTTCACGTAAGCGATGTGAGATGGGTGTGCATGTGTAGGAAAATATGAAAGGAGAGGATGTATTCATGTATGCAAAGCACAAGAAACCCACCCAAATTTACAAAACTTCATATAGAAGAGAATATTGTCAAGCCGGCATTTATCACTGCACTCTTTTTTTTTTTTTTAAATCACATTACATGATTATGTGGAGTGAAAACAAATAGGGCCTCATAGAAGTTTTAAATTGGATGAACAGAAATTATATGGCAAACCCTGTTGGAATGTTGAAAAATGCCATTACCACCAGAATTGCAGGGCCTATCACTAGAAAAGAACCAAATGTTCATGAGTTTCTAAGGAAGACTAAAATAAAAGGGGGGGGGGGACTACACAAGAAAATTGCAAGGGTTTTTGTTTGTTTTAACCAAATCCTGAACACTAATAACTCTTTCTTTCTTTCTTTCTTTCTTTCTTTCTTTCTTTCTTCTTTCATATAATCTCTTTGTGCTTTACCTATAAAAACATATTATATTATTTATATAATAAAAATTACTACACACTTTACATATAAAAAATACAAACAGAACTATCAGTAAGATTTCCTAAAATGAAACCCCAGTTCCCCAGTGCCAGGAACACACACTCTAGATTTCCATCTACCCACCAAACTGGGCAGAGAGCCTGGAGAGAGAGGGGATCTCTATAGGCTACAGCCACGCCCGCTCTCCCACCCTCAAGTCTGCCCTGATGCTGCACCAAGTGATATAGACCAGATTATCCTCCTCATCCATAATCAGATCATGGATGAAGGCTATATTACTCAGAGCTTCCCTGGCATTCAGAAATTCCCCAGGTTAAAGGAGGGGTTGACACATGGAACAGTCACTAATTGTCTGTGTCATGTGCCCCTAACCCAGCCTGCCCCACCCCCACACCATACCTTCCCTGTGATTGGAGTCACCCCTGCTCTCCCCAGCTCCTCTCCTCCCAAGCACATCTTATGTCCCTTACTTTTTTAAAAAAGAACACAACACAACAACCCAAAATTTTAAAAAAACATACAAGTTAATGTGTGTTACTAGCCATGATGGCTGTTCTATCTGCATTATTGGAGGAAGGATTCCTCTGAATACAAGTCACAGTGGTACCTCGGGTTAAGAACTTAATTTGTTCTGGAGGTCTGTTCTTAACCTGAAACTGTTCTTAACCTGAAGCACCACTTTAGCTAATAGGGCCTCCTGCTGCCGCCACACCGCCACAGCATGATTTCTGTTCTCATCCTGAAGCAAAGTTCTTAACCTGAGGTAATATTTCTGGGTTAGCAGAGTCTGTAACCTGAAGCATCTGTAACCTGAAGCGTCTGTAACCCGAGGTACCACTGTATGAGGAATTACAAGTGGAGAGAGTGCTGTTCTAAGACCCTGCTAGTGGGCTTCCCATAGACATCTGGTTGACCACTGTGAGAGGATAATGCTGGACTAGATGGGTCTTTGGCCCCAGCCAGCAATGGAACTCTTAAGATGGTGGCCCTCCAGCCAGAGGCGTAGCATGGGAGGGCAGGGGGCCATGACCCTGGGTGCACATTTTTGAGTGGGTACAATCAGGCACCCCCATAACAGGCACAAAGCCCTGGCAGCTGAGGTACGGAAGCAGGTGGGTTGGTCTAGTGGGTAGGTGGATGGAGGCAGCAGGCAAGGAGCCTCTTAGAGGCAGGCTCCATTCATCCTCCACGTGGGCTCCATGTGTGCGTCCCTGGTGTGTGTCCCCCTAGGTGTGCCCCCTCCAAGCTGCCCAGTCTACCAGGGGGATGCAACACTTGCCCCACCCCAACTGCCAGCAACTCACTCTATGCCACTGCCTCCAACTCATTCTACTGGGACACAGGTGGCGCTGTGGTCTAAACCACTAGGCTTCCTGGGCTTGCTGATCGGAAGGTCAGCAGTTTGAATCCCCATGATGGGGTGAGTTCCCATTGCTCTGTCCCAGCTTCTGCCAACCTAGCAGTTTGAAAGCACACCAGTGCAAGTAGATAAATAGGTACCACTGTGATGGGAAGGTAAACGGTGTTTCTGTGTGCTCTGGTTTCTGTCACAGTGTTCTGTTGCGCCAGAAGCAGTTTAGTCATGCTGGCCACATGATTCAGAAAGCTGTCTATGGACAAATGCTGGCTCCCTCAGCCTGAAAAGCGAGGTGAGTACTGCACCTCATAGTTGACTTTGACTGGACTTAACCACCCAGGGGTCCTTTACCTTTACCTTTTTTACTGCCCTGGATTGTTCCCATCACCACTGACAACTTCATCTAGCTTCTATTCCCCAAATCTTTATGAGTCATTTTTGCACATATAAATAAATCCTATTTTTTAAAAGTTGTATGTCTCATCCCTTGCTAAGTCACCTTGCTAACTTTGTATTGTACACTGGTTTTATACTTCATAAACCTTGCATTATTAAAAAGGCATTATGTTTGCATGCTGCAAACATATAACAAATTACTGAACATAGCTTGGTTTCCCAAGCCAACTTCAAATTTACATCACTATAACAGGAGACAGAAAGGATTGATGTTTATTTTGCTTTCTTTTTTTTTAAAAAAAGTCTGCTTTAATATTAAAATGTGTATTAAACTACCTATGTTTCTTGTTCCTGACATGCTATACCTGGTTCAGATTTTAATTTGTCTGAGCTTGTCTTATCATCAGAGATGTAGTCTTATTGATTAAATAATTCATTTAGCTGTCCCCAAGATAACAGGTCTGCTTATTGTCACAAGAAAGTTGATATACTATACTTTGTCTGAAAAGCTTGTATGGCAGGCAGAAAGTAGCATATAACTACAGCATTTTTATAGATTTTTAGACATTATATGCATTTCACGATATATAGTAAAATATGTATTTATTTGAAACAAAAATGTGTGCAAAAATTAGTTAGATTTAGCAGTTGTCTTTAAACCTGGAAATAAAGAAAAACTGACTCAATGCATAAGCAAGCTTTTGCACCTTTTTAAAAAAACAAAAAACAGAAACCGAAATTCATCAGGTGGTATCTTGGTAATTCAGTCATACTATTTAAAT
The DNA here is from genome assembly GCF_964106645.2 of Podarcis pityusensis. Lineage (NCBI taxonomy): Eukaryota > Metazoa > Chordata > Lepidosauria > Squamata > Lacertidae > Podarcis > Podarcis pityusensis. Next base: position 31,904,668 of record NC_138031.1, on the reverse strand, counting down.
AAGAGAACCACCACTGAACTACCTTGATTTATTTTATTTTTTTCTAAATTGGTGGTCTATAAATATTCTAATAAACAGCATCTACTTAACCAAGTAATGTCTAAATTAACTTCATTGATATCAATAGTTCTACTCTGGGGATGGGGGAGGAATTGATTTCATTTTACATTTAAAGCTGAATATACCAAATTTGTACTTTCTTAAACAATATGAGAATCAAAACACAACCCAGCCTTCTAAATTCACACTTATCCAAATTTTGCCACACCGTTGTCCGACCAACCAATGATCATGAAAATGCATGTGTGTGCATGAAAATGAACATATTTGTGAAAATTACATATGAAAATGTACCGGTATTATATTAACAGAAATTGCTTGCAAAATGGGTAATGTCATAAATGTAGGGGTTGCTCGTGCGTAAGTTGGTGCCACTCCTGGCTAGGTTGCCTTGTTAAACCTTTTCTGTCTGGACAGCCCCTTCACTTCGTGGCTGTTCAGTCACTAGCAGAATCCGTCAGTGGGCGTTTCTTAAACCTTTTCCAGCATAAAAGCTGTTTGACCCCAAGTCTCCTCCTACTCTCCCTGCGCAGAAGTCTTCTGCGCAGGGAGGGTGTGGGTAGCGGAGGACCCGTGCTCTCCTTGCTGGTCTCCGGCGAGGAGTCCTGGAGCCCCCTCGCCGATTCCCCCATCTGCCCCCCTTTATCCCTGGTGTTACGCTGATTTCCTTCCCCAGCTGGTGAGTTGCCTCTCCCCCTGCTGGGCCCTTCTCCAGCATCGCTTGAGAGCCTAGCCTCCGCCTCTGACTCCGATGTCAGTTCCCTGACATCCACCTCCCCCCCAGGACCCCCTCCACCCCCGGCCCGACCCATCGATCCCACTTCGTCCCTTTCCTCGGCCGACGATGCAGGGAATCCCCGAAAGGAGCTGTCGCCATCCTCTGTGAATTCAAAACCCGCTTCCCACCCACTCCGATCTCTCCCCGCGGGGTGGGCCTCCCAGACTGATTCTTCTTCCTCCGAAGCCTGTCCTCCCTCCTCTTCGGAGGCAGAAAAACCCACAAAATCCTCTTCATTGTCTGTGGTTCCAAATTGCTCCTCCCAGAATCTCGCTAGTGGTTTAGGTTTGTCCGGGAACAGGCTGTGGAATTCCTCCACAAGATACCCGTCATTGATTGCCTCCGTGGGAACCCATGTGTTTTCCGACCCAGGTTCTCCCTCCCAAGCTACCAGGTACTCCACCTGGCGCCCTCGCCACCTTGAATCGAGTATTTCCGTGGCCCGGTTGTGGTGTTCCCTCTCCTCTATCTGTGGGTGTGTGGTGACTTCGCCTTCCCGCCCCGGGAATCCCCGCCCCTCCCTGTATGGTGAGAGTAGGGACCTATGGAACACCGGGTGTATCTTCATGCTGTCAGGCAACTTGAGCTTGAATGCCACGGGGTTCACCTGCTGTGTTACCTCAAACGGCCCCAGCCGCCTTGGCTGCAACTTCTTGCACCCCCCCTTAAAGGGTAACCCTTGGGTTGACAACCACACCCGGTCCCCCACCCGTATGGTCTCCCCTTCCCTATGGCGCTTGTCTGCCTGCCTCTTGTAAATTTCCTTGGCCCGTTCTAAGTTCATCTTAAGTTGCTGGTGCAGGGCCTCCATTTCTTCCACAAACTGCTCTGCCGCAGGTACGCTCCACCCTTCCTCCCCACTCCCCGGGAAGGCCCTGGGGTGACACCCATAATTGGCCATGAACGGGCTCATTCCCGTGGACACATTTTCAGCGTTATTGTACGCAAATTCAGCCAGCGCTAGTTTCTCTACCCAATCGTTCTGCCTCTCGCTGACGTAGCAGCGTAGGTATTGCTGGAGTACACTGTTCGCTCTTTCTGCTTGCCCGTTGGTTTCCGGATGTCTCGCCGTCGAGAAGCTCACCTCTACCTGCAGCAAGCTCATGAGCTTCCTCCAGAACCGGGAAGTAAATTGTTTCCCGCGATCCGAAATTACCCTCGAGGGAGCCCCATGCAACCTAAAGATGTGATCCACAAACAACTTGGCTGTCTCCTCTGCGGTCACCGCATGTGAACAAGCTATGAAATGGCACATCTTTGTCAATAGATCGACTACTACCATGACTGCTGTCTTCCCCCAGGACTTGGGCAAATCGGTCATAAAATCAATGGACACCACCTCCCAGGGTCTTCCCGGCGTGGGTAAGGGTTCCAGTAACCCTGCGGGGACAGCCCTCTCCCCCTTTGCCCTTTGGCAGCGGTCGCACTCCCGTACATATTCCCATACATCCTCCCTCACCCTTGGCCACCAGAACTGCCTGGTGCCGAGCATCATGGTTTTGTGCTGTCCAAAGTGCCCAGCTGTGGGGTTGTCATGGAGTTGTTTGAGTACCTTCCCCCTCAGGGTCTCCCCCGGTACATATAGCGCCCCCTTATAGTACAGCACCCCTTCCTTTTCCTCAAACCCCCCTTGGTTTTCTCTTCCATCTCGGAGTTCCCGGATTTTAGTTTGAGCGAACACGTCGTTTCTAGTAAGCCCGGCCAGTTCTCATTTCCCAACCAAGGCTCCCCCACACACCCATCGGTCCTCGGGAATCACGTGTCATATCTCCGGCAGTCCCTCTCCTTCCATGTACTCCGGCTTCCGGGAGAGAGCATCTGCTCTTACGTTTTCCTCTCCTGGCACGTATCGGATTTCGAAGGAAAATTTGGAGAACTCCTGTGCCCATCGAATCTGTCCCTGGTGGAGTACTTGTGCGGTCCTCCAGTACTCCAAGTTCTTGTGATCAGTACAAACCTGGATCTTGTGCTGTGCCCCTATTAGCAGATGTCTCCATCGGCGAAATGCCGCACAGATCGCAAGCAGTTCGCGGTCATACACCGTATAGTTTTGCTCTGATTTGCTCAGCTTCCTCGAGAAAAAGGCACACGGCTTCCATTCCTGCTTGCTCCTCTCTGGCTGCAAAAGAACCGCCCCAATGGCTCTGTCGGATGCGTCGGTCTCTAGCCTCATGGGTTTCTCCAGATCAACGTGCAGGAGCTGCTCTTCCGAAGCGAACGCCTTCTTCAGTCTTTCAAAGGATTGCTGGGCACTTTCTGTCCAGATAAACTTCTTTTTGCTACTGAGACAATCTGTGATGGGCGCTGTCAAGTGGGCGAAGTTCTTGATGAACTTCCTGTAGAAGTTGCTGAACCCTAGGAACCTCTGCACGTCCTTCCGGGTTTTGGGGGCCTTCCATTCCAGCACCACTTGCACCTTGCTTGGGTCCATAGCTAGGCCTTTGTCTGACAACTTGTACCCCAGAAACTTGACTTCTCTGGCGTGAAACTGACATTTTTCTAGCTTGACCCACAACTGGTGCTTCTGCAGTCTCTTTAGCACTTCCCTGACGTCTCTGACATGTTGCTTCTCATTGTCCGAATAGATTAAGACGTCGTCCAAGAAGGCTACGCAGTTCTTGTACAGCAGGGACCCCAACACATGGTGCATGAAAGCTTGAAAACAGGCGGAGCCCGACTGTAATCCAAATGGCATAATTAAGTACTTAAAGGCCCCCAGGGGTGTGAACATTGTGGTCTTCCATTCGTCCCCCTCCCTCATCCTAATCAAGTTGTATGCTCCCCTGAGGTCTAGCTTGGTAAAAAAATTTCCCTGCCTCAACCGTGTTAAAATGTCGTCAATCCTGGGCATTGGGAAGGTCACGGGTTCTGACACCAAATTGACGGCCTGGTAGTCCACAACGAGCCTGGGCTGATTAGTGTCTTTTTTGTCCACAAAGAACACCGGACTGCCCCCCACCGCCTTTGATTCTCTTATGAAACCTCTTTTCAGGTTCTTGTCAATAAATTCCCGCAACTCCTTCAACTCCCTGTCCGACATGGCATACAGTTTACCCACCGGCAGCTGCGCCCCTGGGAGCAAGTTGATTTGGCAGTCAAAGGGCCTATGGGGGGGTAGTCTATCCGCCTCCTTCTCGCTGAAGACCTCCTGCAGGTCAGCATATTGTGGTGGCACCTCCCCTTTCGGCTCCACAGCTATCCCAGCCACCCTGGCCACAGTCATCCTTGGGGTTTCTCCCCCTAGACAGTGTTCCAAGCAGTAGGCTGACCCAAAGGTGACTGTCCGCTGATGCCATGCCACTACTGGATCATGTAGTGCCAGCCAGCTCATCCCTAATATTATTGGGGGTCCTGCCAGTGTGGCTACGTGAAAGGCAATGGTCTCCGTGTGCTTGGAAACCCTCATTCTCATTGGTGGGGTCTGGTGTGTCACTTCCCCTCCCAGAAGCTCCCTGCCATCAATGGTGGTCACTTGCAAGGGAAAATCCAGGGGCAGCAGGTGGAGCTGGTGCTCTAGGGCGAAGTCCTTGCTGAAGAAATTGCAGGAACTGCCTGAATCCAACAGCCCCTTCACCTTGACTGGGTGCCCATTCGGGAGTTCTAGCACCACTTCTATGGCTATGGCCGCCCTGGGGGGGTCTGGCTGGGGCACTTCTATTGGTTGCTGGCCTGGCTGCTGTGCCCGCTGAGTGGCAGCCAAGCGTTGGCGTTTCCCTGCTCCTGCCCCTTTCCCCCCTCCTCCTCACCTCCAGCAGCTCCCACCATCCCTTGCCAGGCCTTTCTTTGAGGGCAGACCCTGGCAAAATGTCCTGGCCGCTGGCAGAGGAAACACTTCTTATTGGTTTTCCAATCCTTTCCCTCCCTTTTGCGACCTTCACTGGAGTTTGAAATCTCCCGCGCGCGCACGCCATCTATTTCCATTGGCTCCGCCGGCGGGGAAGGCTGCCTCGGTATTTCAGGAATGCGGTAGTCATGGCAACGTTCCCCTCTCCCTTCGTGCTTCTCCTGAGCCCGCACTTCCTGTCTCACGCCAATCACAAGCACAGCCTTGGTCAGCTGATCCATCGACTGCGGGCGGGGTGCGCGGGAAAGCTCGTCCTTCACCGTTGGGGACAACCCCTCCTCAAACAACATCTGAATGGGTTCCGAGTCCAATTCCCACCCGAGCCGGTAGACTAACATGGCAAAGCGCGACCAGTAGTCTCTAACTGACTGGTTCCCCTGTTTACAACCCATCAGTTCACGCCGAGTCACACTTTGCTGCACATCACTGGAATACATCGCATCCATCGCCTGGAAGAATTTCCTCAGGTTTTTCAAGGTGGCATTTTGTGTTGCCATTAGGGGCCTGATCCATTCCCTGGCCCCATCCTGCAGATGCCCGACAATGTAGGCCACCCTCTCCCCATCGTCCGCAAAATCCTTATGCTGCAGTTCCAAAGAGTATTCTATTTCCGTTCGGAACGCGTTGTAGTCCTGGGGCTTCCCCCCAAACTTGTGTACCAGTCCCGGTACCTTCCTTGCTACGGGGGTGGGTCTGACCTGTGCATCGTGAGCCCGCCTTTCTTCCAACCGCGCCATCAGAAGAGCCACATGCTGTTCCAAATCTCGGTTCCTCTCCACCAGATTTTGCACTCCAGCTGCTCCCTCCGTGGCGCCGGCTTCTCCGATTTGGCTCATTCTGCTGCCTGCCTGTCGCTGCGCACAAGCCACGTCAGAGACTGACGGATTGCTGTCATTGCAAAATGGGTAATGTCATAAATGTAGGGGTTGCTCGTGCGTAAGTTGGTGCCACTCCTGGCTAGGTTGCCTTGTTAAACCTTTTCTGTCTGGACAGCCCCTTCACTTCGTGGCTGTTCAGTCGCTAGCAGAATCCATCAGTGGGCGTTTCTTAAACCTTTTCCAGCATAAAAGCTGTTTGACCCCAAGACTCCTCCTACTCTCCCTGCGCGGAAGTCTTCTGCGCAGGGAGGGTGTGGGTAGTGGAGGACCCGTGCTCTCCTTGCTGGTCTCCGGTGAGGAGTCCTGGAGCCCCCTCGCCGATTCCCCCATCTGCCCCCCTTTATCCCTGGTGTTACGCTGATTTCCTTCCCCAGCTGGTGAGTTGCCTCTCCCCCTGCTGGGCCCTTCTCCAGCATCGCTTGAGAGCCTAGCCTCCACCTCTGGCTCTGATGTCAGTTCCCTGACAGGTAATTAGTCAAATTTGTATATAAAAATATGTTTATTAGGAGCAATTCACACTAAATTGCTGAGGATTTTTTAAAACAAAAATAATTCACAAATTGCTGCAGAAAAATGGAGAACTGAATTCAAGAATGGGAAAATGAGAAACAGAGAGAACTGAAATTGACAGAATCAATCCGATTTTGTTGGATATCATCCATTAGGTTTAACTCCATTATAACAGAATGTGTGTAGTCAGGGCAGTTGGTTATTTCTTGACTCACTGCAAAATAAAGGAATATGTGCTGCTCTTATAATTACATATGGAAATATGTACACGGTCTTTTCTGGGTCAATCTCTCCTGCAGAAGGGATAGGGAATGGGTTAAGTAGACTTTATCTTTTTAATCCTGCATTTGAAAATATAATCCCGTTCCCACTTTGTTACAGGGAAAGGGAGCATATTTTAAAGTGACAAGTCTAAAATATATAGCTCCCCCTTAGCCTTACCCCCGCTAGAAGCCAATTCTAGATCTGGATTAACATATTGATTAAAAACACACACACTACCCAGTGATCTTACAGTGTCATGTTTCCCAATCTGCAGTATATAGAATTCCATATTTACCTCTCTTCCCAATCCAAGATGTAGCTTGTAAATGATTATAATAATAATATTAATACACCCTTATAACAACCCCTGGTATTTATTTTTCCTTCTGTGAGCACTGGTGTTCTGTGAGCACTAGTCTCAACTGAATGCTGTCATGTGGAACAGACTGTTTAAGATCAGGCCATTCAATGTCTGTATCAGGAGCGTCCTTGGGCAAGGGAGACAGTTAGAAAACCTATGTTTAGAGCATTCACCCAACACCCTCCCTAAATCTGTATATCTCAAAAGCTCATGATTTGATAAACCATTATAGGCCATCCCTTGAAGATATGGATGCTATCCAGGTCTGCTTGGACTCAATAGATAAATGTGCAGATCATAGGAATAAACCAAATAGGTTTGTTATGTACTAAGCTTGGATCCTAGAACAATAGGCAAGTAGGATCCTAGAATGCAACAACTGATTGGCTTGCAGGAAAAGACCAATCAGGCTCAGGAAGCAGACTCAGCCAATCAGACGGGACTCATTGTGTAAATAATATATATAAAAGCCTGAGGTTTGGGGGGGCAATTCAACCACTGTTTTCCAAGCTGCAATAAAGAGCATGAAATCACTGCAGGACTCCGTGTATATTTCAAGATTGGACTATGACCAACCCTCAGACCCCCTTCAGGTGTTATTACCTGAAGGGAACACACATAAATCAGGACTGCAGGAATACACATTTAGCCCCACCCTCTGGAGACATGCAACGTATCTGGCCTTTACAACAAACTTCTGCAGCAATGAGCCTTGTGTCTCCATGGAGGCTCCTCACATGAGCAAGAATGCTGATCTTCTGCGTGTTGCAGCAGCCCCTCTGTACATGTGCCCAGAGCCAGATTAAGATCTTTAGAGACCCTGAGCACTTAAAAGATTTTGGTGCCACCATATTTCTATTGTTGTTGTTTAGTCGTTTAGTCGTGTCCGACTCTTCGTGAACCCATGGACCAGAGCACGCCAGGCCCTCTAGTCTTCCACTGCCTCCCGCAGTTTGATCAGACTCATGTTTGTGGCTTCGAGAACACCATATTTCTATATAATTCAATATATAAGCAATAATAAACCGTAAAATAAAACTTAATTGTTTGAAATGAAATGAAACCTACAGTAAGATGGAAAATAATGTTTATTTTTGTATGCTTCCACTTTATTTATATTTGGGGGGAAATCTACTTTTTCTAATTGCAAAGTCTTTGATCAGATCCTCAAAACTTCTATTTTTAGACTCCCAGCCTGCCTCGCTGCATAGTTGTTCTGTTGAAATTTTAATATACTTCAACTGAGAAAATGAACACTCAGCAGTTTGTGACCATTAATGTTAAAAATCCAGTGATGGAAAATTTCTGTGGTGCCCCCCTTCCTTGATACCCTATGCATGTGCTTATTTTGCTTAACGATTAATTTGGCCCTGTATGTGCCTGAAGAGGGTTCCAACAGCAGGATTCCTTGCTGCTCCTAGGGACTTAAACAGGACCTTTGGTCTGGGGCACATTTGAAAGCTGCAAAAATGCCCTGAAATTCTTCTTTCTCATTTGTTTGATATCTGGCAGATGACATTTAGCAGCATTTGACAGTTGGCAGTGCAACAGGGGCGCGGGTGGCGCTGTGGGTTAAACCACACAGCGTAGGACTTGCCAATCAGAAGGTCTGCGGTTTGAATCCCCGTGACAGGGTGAGCTCCCGTTGCTCGTTCCCTGCTCCTGCCAACCTAGCAGTTCAAAAGCACATCAAAATGCAAGTAGATAAATAGGTACCGCTCATGTGGGAAGGTAAACGGCGTTTCCATGCATTGCTCTGGTTCGCCAGAAGTGGCTTAGTCATGCTGGCCACATGACCCGGAAGCTGTATGCTGGCTCCCTCGGTCAATAAAGCGAGATGAGCGCCGCAACCCCAGAGTCAGTCACGACTGGACCTAATGGTCAGGGGTCCCTTTACCTTTTAATGCAACAGTAGTTGTATCCCTTACAATATGGAAGTGTGGACATTTTCAAAATTTGGATATTCAAGGAAGAAATCCTGTGGCAGCTTTTATGTCAAGGGTGTAATTGCCATACAGTTCCATACGTTAAACAGCATTCTGGGGAATATCCCAGTTACACACTCAGTGCACAGTAACTTGGGCTTTACCATCACACATTGTGAACCTTACCTTACAACAATTACTGATAAATTTCAAAAGAACCAAATGTTCCACAGATGACAGGTGGAAACCCAATGGTATGCCATAATTGGTGTACAAAAGTATTTAATATTCAATGCCTTTTGAAAGATTGTCATCATGGAATGCTGTTTTTAGCTGTCATGGTGTAATCAATGTAATGGTGTTTTTACATTGCTGTATTCAATAGATCACATACAACGGGAAGCAGCATTTGACAGCTGACAGCTTATAAGATTTCATATCTGATGCCTGACACAATCAAACCATCAAGAGATGACAACAAAGCTTCAAATTTCAAAATTCGAAGTGGAAAATTCTCAGACAAAAATGTGAAGTGCAAGTTTGGGAAAATTCACCAATATTTGTTTCAACTCCTCTCCCCAGCCTCCATAAAGAATGTCAGTGTATGTGGTGGGGGGGTGGGGGGGTGGGAGAGAGAGAGAGAGAGAGAGAGAGAGAGAGAGAGAGAGATTGCACCTGACTGCAGGGACATGCAAGGCACATGTGGCCAGTGGCTAGCCCCTTAGCCAATCTGGGAAGGAGGTGCCTATATAAGCCTTGTGCCTGCCTCTTTTCTGCCTGCCCAATCACAAGCATAAGTAAAAGCACATTGCTATGCCAACTGCAGGCCCTCCAAGTGTCCCTATTTTCCAGGGACATCCCTGATTTAGAGAAGTCGTACCAGTTTCTGATTTGATCCCAAAATGTCGCACTTTTCCTTAGGATGTCCCTATTTTCATTGGAGAAATGTTGGAGGTTATGGAGTTATCTGACCCTTGAGCTGGAGGGCAGCAGGTGCCTGCTCACTTGCTGCCCATCCCTCCTTCCCTCACTAGGAAAACAGAAGTGTGGCAATCAAAACGGAAGTTATATTCAGAACAGAGCACGTTCTGATTCCGAAAAAAGTTCAAAAACCAGAACATTCATTTCCAGGTTTGAAGTGTTCGGGTTACTGTGAGGTATCGCAGGGTTCCATCTTGGTCCTCATCTAATTGAAACTGCTGGGTGAACAGCAGCACAAGAGAAAAAACTCGACTCCATATAATAGGCACTCATCATCCAAGGGTGTCACCCAACAACAATCCAAGGGGAGGGGCTGTTGCCTTTACCCCCTTTATAAGGGATTCACGGATGGTTCTGGTTGGCTGCTGAGTGACAAAGGATATTGCACTAGATGAAGCCTTGAGCTGGTCCAGCAGGTCTTCTCTTTTATTCCTATGGGTAAGAAAGTAAATCTGTGCGCTATCTTCTATCCATCATGTGATCTTTCTGTGAAGATCACTGGATTAGGGGCCACTGGGAAGGATGAAAGTATATTGTACATTATATTTTACTTTACACAGACATGAATGAATATGAGCAACATTCCCCAAACACCTTGCAACACTTCTGTATATTTGAAAATATTGAAGAGGCATATTTGAGCAATTTGAGACTGGATAAATATTAAATAATAGTCATCATAAATATTAAAGTGTTTGTTTCTGATTTTTTAAAAAAAAGATATATATTTTATTTTTGCATTATTTCATAGGAAAGCAAATGTTAATAAGTGCCAGCCAAAACTACTTTCATTTTTATTTAAAAGGCCACAAATTATTGATAAACACATCTGAGTTTTCAGATTGGTTATTTCTTAGAGGTTATTTGGGGTCATAATTATAAATCTCATTATCTTGCTTGAAGGAGAAGGTCTCTTTCATTATTACGGTGCTGAGGTCCATATCCCTGAAGCTAATTGCAAGGTATTGCTGCAGAGTTCTAATTGTTTGCCATCAAAATAGCTGTGTAAGCTTGATTAACAGTGTTCAGCAACATTCATAATAGTCCAGGCCTGGTCCTGCATAAAATAGAAACTAGGGGGGAAAATCAATAAGATTTAATAAGATCAGGAACAATCACTTACAATAGTACATCAATCACACAAAGTAATAGGTGCAGGATTTGATAGGGTCCTGAACTGCCTGAGAGATTCATAACCAGCACTCGTTAATGATTTGTTCATTTGCATTTTATCAATTCAGCTACAGCTGACAAGCAGAAGGAGCAATAAGGAAATATGTTGACTTTAACTCATCAGGCCTTGCAATTAAAAAAATAACAGATAATAGCAGCTAACCTGTCGTGTGGAAATCAAAAAGAGGGCTAGCATCTATCTGACTTTCTGAAGTGCGAGATTATAATAAATTGGCATAATACAAAGGCTATTAGCATGCCCATAACCTTTCAGTAAACCTCATTATGTTTCAGGAAAAGTGAGACAAAATATTAGATTTTAAATTTGTCCTCTGCTTGGTATTCGCTCTCCTCTCTCTTCTCCATCCTTCATGTGAGACAAATCTATAAACACTTTTAAAAATGTAAATGTAAGGTGCAGATGATTGTCTAGTTCCTTGCCCTTTTAAATAAACAAAGCCCTAGGCTTTGCCTAGGGTCAAATCCATATCAAATAGTCAACCAGTCATAATGAGGCAGCTTTCTAATGATGATTATTTACCATTATCAGACTCCATCAGCATTCCCCCCCCCACTAAACCTACCTAAGCATAGTTTCATGTCTTTTAACACATATCAAGCCCGATAAACAAAAATGCTACATGTCTTTTTAAGTCCCAAACTCGAGTGTGTGCAACATGTCAGATTGATGTCTGTCTGAAATAAGCATCCCAGAGCTGCATAACCTTAGAAGGGTGACTGGAGACATTGAGCATACACATTTGGTGAGTTATATAATGATAGGAGGAAGCCCAGTTTTATAGGATTCTTTCCTTTAACAGGGCACCTGCCTTGAGAAGTTGTGCATGAATTAATTCTGCAAGTGTTCCTCAACCTTGCCACCAGTGGATGCTGTTTTGTCCAGCTCAACCATTTTTGGTTCCAGTTCATCGATACGTTCTGTATTTACAAACACAAACACAGCCAAATCTATTGGCCAAAGTAAAATAATTCCAATGAACTTCCCTGGTACAGTAGGTAATGGAAACTTTGAGTGCTTCAGTTTAGAGCCCTGTAGGCATTTTGACGTACTCGAGGAGAGAGAATTTTTCCATTTGCTGCAATTGGGTGGGCAGCCTCCAGATAGTGCCAGCTCCAGGTTTTGGAAGGCCCTCAGTAAATCACCCTCCTTTCTCTCAATGCCATCTTTTTTAAAAAAATGAAAATTTGGACACAAAAGTTGCAGGGGGGGAAAAAAGGAGAAACATTTTTGAGCTATTTTTCCAGGATTTAATGTTGTTTAGTCGTGTCCGACTCTTCGTGACCCCATGAACCAGAGCACGCCAGGCACTCCTGTCTTCCACTGCCTCCCGCAGTTTGGTCAAACTCATGCTGGTAGCTTCGAGAACACTGTCCAACCACCTCGTCCTCTGTCGTCCCCTTCTCCTTGTGTCCTCAGTCTTTCCCAACATCAGGGTCTTTTCCAGGGAGTCTTCTCTTCTCATGAGGGGGCCAAAGTCTTGGAGCCTCAGCTTCAGGATCTGTCCTTCCAGTGAGCACTCAGGGCTGATTTCCTTCAGAATGGATAGGTTTGATCTTCTTGCAGTCCATGGGACTCTCAAGAGTCTCCTCCAGCACCATAATTCAAAAGCATCAATTCTTTGGCGATCAGCCTTCTTTATGGTCCAGCTCTCACTTCCATAAATCACTACTAGGAAAACCATAGCTTTAACTATACGGACCTTTGTCGGCAAGGTGATGTCTCTGCTTTTTAAGGGTTGTGTCATCTGCATATCTGAGGTTGTTGATATTTCTTCCGGCAATCTTAATTCCAGTTCGGGATTCATCCAGTCCAGCCTTTCGCATGATGAATTCTGCATATGTTAAATAAGCAGGGAGACAATATACAGCCTTGTCGTACTCCTTTCCCAATTTTGAACCAATAAGTAGTTCCATATACAGTTCTAACTGTAGCTTCTTGTCCCACATAGAGATTTCTCAGGAGACAGATGAGGTGATCAGGCACTTCCATTTCTTTAAGAACTTGCCATAGTTTGCTGTGGTGGACACAGTCAAATGCTTTTGCGTAGTCAATGAAACAGAAGTAGATGTTTTTCTGGAACTCTCTAGCTTTCTCCATAACCCAGAGCATGTTTGCAATTTGGTCTCTAGTTCCAGCAGGTTAATTTAAGGGGTACATGGAAGGCTAGTTTAGTGGACTCAGGGAAGAAGGAGGGGATAAAATGCCTAATATATAAGAATTATACCTGATCACTTTTGAACTCATTAGGTTGACACCTTGCCCCTTCTCAATGCTTCTTTATTCCAGCATGTGTTTGACCTTCATCAATATGCCATGATTTATTTTTTTTGTGAGACCTAAGACATGCCATGCCCAACACACCTTTCATTATAATTGCTTTGAAGCTAGATTAGATAACTTTTTATCAAAGTTATCAACTCTCCATGTTATATTAAATACCTCAACACCACCACCATTTTATAACATGGAAAATAAACTTCTTTTTTAGAGTTTTTCAGTGGCTAAATAATCTCCACTTCCCAGTTGGGATGCTTTTACTTTGTAGGAAAAGACAGCTTGGGTATGTTCTGGCTGAATAAGCAATGCTAAGAAGCAAAATATCCAGCGCTGGGTGTTCTTCCATGGAAAAAAAACTGAAAGAAAGATCTGATTCTAGGCAACAACCGCAGGTCAGTAAAGACAAATCACACCAGAATGATTTTCACCCCCAAAGGAACAGCAGAAAGGGAACGATATCAGTGGTATGAAGCTGGTTCATGTAAGGAAAAGAAACTTACAATAATGTTATGGCCTGTGGCTGACAGTTTGTGATTTTGTGCACTGGTTGTTATACCCAGAGAATTGGCAAATGAAGGCCACAGTTGGAAGGGTTACAAACAGTTTTATAGGGAGAAAACAAAAATAAATAAATAAAAACTTGAAGTCTGTAAGATCTTCAAGCATTGCTGATAACGTGAACTTAATTCTAAGTCACATTTCAGTTTGGATTTAAAACCAAGGGGGCAAGTAAATAAACTTTGGATTGAGTTAAAAGAAAGAAACACATAGTTGTTGCAACTTTTAAGGTTTTACAGTTTACATTATTGGTATATATGTGTACGCACATCCACCCACCGCCTGTCTCTTCACACATGGAAGTGCTTTCCTACCCAGAATAGCTTTGCTGTGTCTTTCAAGGAAATGAGATGGTCCACACTTTTGTCTGATGCCTGCACTGAAATGCATAACTTACATGTGTGAGAGATTCATGTGTGCAGAACTTAGAATGTACAGACCTCTTTGTTAAACTGGTTAGGCTGAAATCGGACACACAGTCACATGGCTTCAGCTGAATTTAAGGAAATGTAACTTTTGAATGAGATCACAGCTTTAAAATGCAAGCCCTCACCTACCCACCCACCCACCCACCCACTGCTCCATATTGATATGCTACCGTTCTGGTATATTTGTCAAGTATAATTTGGTATGATTTGATGTGTGGGGTGATTGCATAAACTCAAGTTACCAATCTCAAAGTGTCACTACTTTATAACTTTTGCAGCATGTTAACTTTCTTCAGAATTTACATAATGTTTAAATAATATACCTTCTTTTCCCCTTATCCCTACATTAATGTGATTAGAATCAGCTGAAGCACTGTAATTTTCTTCTAAGCCTGCTTTCCACCTACGCTTGCTTATTATAAGTATAATTTATAAAACTAGCAGCCCCTGATCAGTTTAGCTGTCAACATTCTTTACTGAGAGTAAAAAAAAAAAAGCTTTATAAATTGTATTATTGTTTCTCCTTAATAGCCCATCTCACATAAACAAACATCAGAAAATTGTTGCTGTTGTTTATATATTTTCAAACTGTATCTTGTTGCTGTAAGAGTTACAGTGTAAGTAGTAAAGGAATACAGGGATTGATATATTATGCAATTAAATTGATGGATGGTTAATTGAGCCTGTATGGCATACCATATGTGTACTCATGACCTGAATGTCACTGGTCAGATTAAAGCTTCACACATTTGACCAAAGAACATATGTTGTTACTGAGAATGCAGGAGAGAGTTACCCTTTTATGGTTTTAAAAAAAGAAAAGCATAACTGGTTTTGCTTTTTGGTTAGTAGAGCACTAAGTCCTAATGAGTGTAGATACAAAGGAGCTTTCATTTTTTTAAAAAATCCCTGAAAGATATTAATTAAAAGCTTACTGACATCATGCCCATTAACTGTGGCAGACACTTTCATTAATTTGTTTGATCTCTCCTGGTATGTGACATATTCTGAAACACAGTGTTTGTGCCTTTATGACTCAAATGTGAACTGTCATTGAACTTTAATTTTTAATTATCCTTTACTAACATTTTTTTCCAAATTAAAAAAAATCCATATTGATGTGTAGGAGGAGCTATGTTGGTGATTTATAAAAGCAGGTAATACCTGGTTGTTGAAATGGCAGCTGTGCATTGAAAGTTAGCCACATGCAACCACACAAAGGGAAATGGGCAGTTGGGTTAGGAATACCTACAGAAATTCTGATCTGGAGGAGAACTGCTGCATAGAGGTTCTCTGTTGTTGTTTTTTTTCTGAATTTTGTTCATAATGCTGTGCACCTGTTGTTCACTGTAACCTCCTGTTCAGTTTCACTTTCTTCCCTCTGTGTATATGTGTGCACTGAAAAACACTGCAGAAATAAGAAGCGATCTTAATATGATTATATGTATGTTTGATACAAACTTTGGCATTTAACCCATACATGTCCATAAGAAAAACACTGCACCAAAAGAATCTTGAGCCAATCATATGTGAATGAATACATCAATACTGCTTTTTGTGGTGTTTTTCAGTGTGCAGGTGTACATAGGTAATGTTGTGAGGAAGAGTTGCAAGTGAACTGGAGAAAGAGGAATGATGCATATACTCCCATCCTGGAATTATAGAATTGTCCTTTATAAACAGGAATTAAAGAAAAATAGAACCAGACCCTGGCCTTAGCATTGGACCAGGCATGGCCAAACTTGGCCCTCCAGCTGTTTTGAGACTACAACTCCCACCATCCCTAGCTAACAGGACCATTGGTCAGGGATGATGGGAATTGTAGTCCCCAAACAGCAGGAGGGCCAAGTTTGGCCATGCCTGCATTAGACAAAGTGGGGCAGCCACTTCTGGCTGCAGATGGTTAGGGTCAATGATGAAACACTGGAGTACAGAGTTCTGCCTGTCTACTGTCTCAGGCATGGAAAGGATGCTATTCCACCACAGGTGTTGATATCACAGTTCAGGTACCATTTCAGCTTTTTTTCTGAAATTCCAGGAGACTGCCATCATATCCCTCGTGGAACGTAGTATTAGGGATGATGTGACTGGGTAGGGATAAATTTAGTTGGGTTCACATTTCAATGGGGCCTGACAAAATGTGCTCTTCCCAAAACAGCATGTGAATGGAAATGTAGGTGTCCTTTGAAATTCTCCACCATTCCGCAATGCACTCCTGCAACCAAAATATGTGCACAGGAATGCATATATTAGAGGCATAGCTGTCAAGTGTCCCTTATTTGAAGGGACAGTCCCTTATTCCTGCGCCATGTCCCGCTGCTGTCCCTTATTGATAGATGTCCCTTAAATGTCCCTTAAATGATGTCCCTTAAATTTCAAAGGAAGCAGCTCCTCTCCCTCCCTCCCTGCCGGCCAGGGAGGAGGGAGGCTCCAACTGTGTTGCTTGGCTGTGTTGCTCACCCAATAAGAAGTCTAAGAAGGACTGCGGGGTGGAGCTTGCATGCCTTGTGTGTGGCTAGTTAATGCAAGCTGAGGGGTTTTTTGAATGCTGGACGCCATTTTGTTGCACGTGCTGCTGCAAACTTCGCAGTGCAAAGCCAGGCCAGGAAGCCATCTTAAGTTGAGGCTGCATAGGCCTTGTGGTGTATGTGATTCAGAGTCTATTCAGTTGAACCTCTGGTTACAAAGTTGGTTGGACAGTGTTCTCGAAGCTACCAGCATGAGTTTGACCAGACTGCAGGAGGACAGGAAGACTGGAGTGCCTGGAACAGGTGAGGCTGCAGGTCCCTTATTTTGGCTGCTGGTCCCTTATTTTCAAGGCTGCTGGTCCCTTATTTTCAAATCTGTAAATTGACAGCTATGATTAGAGGTAAGTGTGCATCAAATGCATTAGTGAAATAACATATGCAAAAGGCATTTTACTAAGGACAGTGTCAACAGTTTGTATTAGGAGCAATGTGCGTTAAACAGCTTTAATACATTTTTGTGAGGGCTTCTTGTACAAAAAAAGAGAGCAAACTGTGATGCGGAAGTGTGGTGAAGAAACTTAAGACCAGGAAAATGAGCAAGGAAACTTGAAAGAAATCTGAAATTAACACATTCATCGATCCCTACGCAGCACAGAACAAACTTTGGGAATAAATAGATAGAAGAGGGAAAATCTAGCTGCCTCTAGTTATACCCCAATCGCTAAGTTCCAGGTTGTTTTCCTCCTCCCCCCCCCCCGCCAGATGCACATCACATAGCATTGTTGTTTTCATGATTATTGGGTTTATCTCTTTGTGGCAGGCTTATTATTTTTGTTGTATTTTATTTATCTGAATAGTATTTAATGACATTCTGGCTTTGTCAGATGTTTTGCATATATTTCTTCTAAAGCAGCTATTAGGGAAGTGACTTTAGCGTCACAAATGGTTTAAAGTAAATTATGTTATTTTACAAAATTTATTGCTGTAGGAGAACACATATAGAAGGCAATACTGTTTTATCTTTGACATTGCTTTGATGAGTCATCCATTTTGACAGGTAACTGTCTGCTTTAAAGCTATTTCGTTTGCATCAATGCAGAGATAAAATGAGAGCAGATCACGACGTAACGTGGAAGCAAAACAACACCCATCACAGCACTGTTAGAAAAATAAAGATTTGTAATGAGACACACACACACACACACACACACACACAGCTAATAGAGAAATGATTTTAATTTAGGCATTGATTATTGCTAGAAATGTCCATATCCTTTGTCCACTGGCATTATTCTGTAAAGAGAATAGTGGTGCCCCTGCTATGTAATTTGTTACTGACACTTTGAAGATTATGATAATGTGCATATAATAAAATTGCCAACAATGGAGGAGTCCTGTAATTGTGAACTAAATTCGAAGAGGCTTGCTTTGAGGACTAACGGTGCCTTCATTTAGATTAGCTTACCTTTTCAAGTGTTCTGCTAGGAACCTCTATCACACAAATTGAGGCAGGAACTTTATTATCATCACTATAGCAACTGCGAGGAATTTTATTTCAAAACAGTTGGCTACCTGAAAATTCTCACATGATGGAAAGGACAGCAGATGATATATACATTTTAATTCATTTTCATTTTATTCCTGGTTTGAAGTGTTCCATAAACCAGAGTAGTGCACTTTTATAAAGAAGAAAAAGGAGGAGGAGCAGGGATAGCTGGTGCCATCTTAAATTTCTTCTTTAATGCAGCCATTTCGATCAGGAGAGCAGGTCTTTGCAGACCTTGGGTGGTATTATTTCATGTAAAACTGTAATTGTACTTGGCTGCAGAGTAAAGAACACTGCTTTAAATGTACAGTGCAGAAGGGACCTGTATCTATTGAGATCTATATCTGCATCTATATTTTTATATTTCTATATCTATATTTTTAATTCTGTGCATCTAGTTGTATAAGTTTGTTTGGATTTTGGAAATAAAAAAAATCCTTCCAGTAGCACCTTTAAGACCAACTAAGTTAGTTCTTGGTATGAGCTTTCGTGTGCAAGCACACTTCTTCAGATACACTGAAACAGAAGTTGCCAGATCCTTCTATATAGTGAGAAGGTGGGGAGGGGTATTACTCAGAAGGGTGGTGGGAATGGGAGATAGGCAGATAGCTGGGATGAGCCTGCTGACGACTCTTAACGACTGTAATGGGTCTTACAGGAAAAGGCAAGGGGTGAGAAGGTGAGAAATGGCTTAGTCATGTATAATGGGATAAGAATCCAATGTCTTTGTTCAAACCAGGTTTCTCCATGGTTTTAAGTTTGGTAATGAGTTGCAATTCAGCAGCTTCTCTTTCCAGTCTATTTCTGAAATTCCTTTGTAGTAAAACAGCTACTTTGAGATCTTGTATAGAATGTCCTGGGAGATTAAAGTGTTCTCCTACTGGTTTCTCTGTTTTGTGATTCTTGATGTCAGATTTATGTCCATTTATTCTTTGGCGTAAGGTTTGGCCTGTTTGGACATTGGATTCTTATCCCATTATACATGACTAAGCCATTTCTCACCTTCTCACCCCTTGCCTTTTCCTGTAAGACCCATTACAGTCGTTAAGAGTCGTCAGCAGGCTCATCCCAGCTATCTGCCAATCTCCCATTCCCACCACCCTTCTGAGTAATACCCCTCCCCACCTTCTCACTATATAGAAGGATCTGGCAACTTCTGTTTCAGTGTATCTGAAGAAGTGTGCTTGCACACGAAAGCTCATACCAAGAACTAACTTAGTTGGTCTTAAAGGTGCTACTGGAAGGATTTTTTTTATTTTGATTATGGCAGACCAACACGGCTACCTATCTGTATTTGGATTTTGGAGTATTACTTAAAGAATTATAGTCACACAACAGAGTGTCTTGATACACCATGCCATGTAACCATTGATAAGATGGAGAAGGTTAGAAGCTTTATGAAGCTTGAATGGTTTGATTTTTGCAATAGATACATCATAAATATGGCATGGGAAATGTCTTTCCTAATACCCAGGGGGTGAACAAAATACTTTATTCACAAGGATGTGGGGTGTGTGGGTAGGACAGTGACTCAGGTTTTTCTAATCCATCAGGAGTGCACTTCCTACATCTTACCTTCTGTGAAGACAGATTATCTGAGGAGCAATGGGAGACAAGGACTAGATAACTTCTTTCTGCAACAGTGGTGAGTGTATGTAAGTTCAGGGGGGTTTCAAACAAAGTCACAGCGAACAATTAAAACATGGGGAAAGGTACCAGTGATAAGGGACAACATTGAGAGGGTTTCCTGTCATGTCATGAGTCAGTGTTCCCCAGTGGGGTCTGGGGAGCTCACTGCATCCTGCTGTGCCGTGCAAGCCCAGGTCTGCCAACTTGAAAGGCAGAGCGGGTGCGACCTGGGAGTGTGTCCCTGCCATGGACAAGCCTCCGTCTCCGGCATGACTTGTGGTTGGTTCCTCTATAATTTGGACAATTGGCATTAGTGAAGAGGCACTCCTGGACCGACATATACTAATGGCCTGCAATCAGTCAGCTGCCGAAAGGACTGGGCTTGGCTCTTTGAAGGTATTTGAATGTGTTTTTTGAAGCTTGAGAATCCTTACAACAGCCGGGAAAGGAAGGTGGAGGACAAGGTGCTTTGTGCTTTCTTTGTGCTTTTTTCTTGTTCTCCCCCACATAATGAAAGAGACATGTGTAGCCACTGCTATGTTATTAAGTTTGTTACTTTGGAAAAGTGGGGGGAGGTCTTTGATTTATGCTCAACGAGGAATTTAGCAAAGTTTTCCTATGACCTCTCCCCTCAACTGAGGCTGAATGGATTTTGTTTAAAATTATTCCTGGACTGGACTAGGAGTGCTGTTGGAGGAATGGAGTGGGAGAAAAAAGAATAAACTTCTGCCAAACAGATGTGGTAAAGAGGCTGAATTTGAGAAAAGATTTTGCTTTTAACTGTGTGCCAAGGAAGAACTCCAGAGTGGAATTTTAATGGCAGAGTTTGGATATCCAGTCTGTGAGTTATTTATGGCTGCAACTCATACACTAGTCTGTAAACAGCGGAAGGAATGGAATGGGACATTGTATCAATCCAGATAAACATTGCAAAGAGCTGAACAATGGAAGATAGTAATTAACTGTCCCAGCACACCAGGTCCGGAACAACAATGTATATGAAATGGATTTTTTTTTATAATATGTAACGGAGGTGCTGTTTGTAAGGTGAAAAAAGTGGCCAACTGGAAGAATGGTTTAATGGCAAGTGAAAGCTGTCAACTGGACTCTAAAGAAGAAATGATACAGCTATGCAAGGAAATGATGGTGATCATATGTTTGGAACAGGAGGGGAAAACCTGATTTTAAGAAACGGCATTAAATTGATTTAATTCGGTTTGATTTGTAATAATTTTGAAAAAGAATAAAAAGAATTTTGGGGAAAAGAAGAAACAACAGTGAGAGAACTACAAGTGGTCACTATGGCTGTTGTTTCTGTTTCACTGGTAGAGGTTAGACTGTATTTTCACTCGCCACAGTGCAGTTTCCTGTATGTAGAGCATCACAGTGTGGAGACCAATTCTAACTGTAGATTAACACATGATTTATTTCCCCCTCCTATTATCCATCCAAGTCTTCTTGGACCTACTCACCCCTAGGCTTCCTACCTACACCTGGGAGCAAGCTGTAAGGGAGACCTGGGACCCGTCACGCTTTATACGGAAAGGTTTCCATCTACAGTAGACTTTTGTGGTAATCATCACTCAGGACAAATTGAGCAGGGCGAGAAGGCTGTACATGGAAAAGTACCCAGGTATCTGGTCAGTTAGGTGGCTAAATATGTGTTGTCTGTGTGGCAGAATGTTGTGATTTGTTTTTCCCTAGTAACTCATATGTTTCATTTCCCTAAGAATTGGGAATAACTGCCCAGCCTGGATACCCATTTAGCTCATGCATTAGGTCTGAGTTAGTAGATATTTGCAAAACTTCCAAACAAGGTCACATTGACACGGTGCTATATTAATGATCTTTGCAGAGTTGGGAGAGGGAGAGAAACCCTTAAAAAAAACCCTGCCTATTTATGGGGTTTTAGGCGAAGTAGGTTTCTTAAATTGCTTACGTTCCACAGATTCTTTCCATCTCAGGGATTTTTCTAAAAGTTCTCACTATTTTTTACTATTATTATTATTACTGTGAAGATTGAGCAGACTACAGCAATCAGCTAGTAAAGGGAAGAATAGTGTTTAGTTGTTGATTCTTACATCTAAAATGCGGGTAACATAATGAACCCTCTGGAGAGGCACTCCCAGGTGGAACAGTTTGTGTCTGTGCTTGAGGAGGTTTAAATTAGTTATTTTATTTTTTTTAAAAAAAGAAGAATATCCTGTGATGAAAGCTCCACTACCAACTGCTTTTGCTTTACTTGTCACTGACTCTTCAGGGCAATAAACCAATTACTTGCTGCTGTAGTAAGGGCTCTTTCTTACTGTTTTAAATGCATGTTAGAGATATAGCGATCTTCACATATTTGGGGAGTCAGCATTTCCTGTTCATTATGATTGCAAATTAATGGGCTTCTTTGCAGAAGCAGTTTTGTTGTCAAAAAGGACTGGTTACAGGATTCAATGGTATACAAAGGGTTAGCATAATTGGGGAGAGAGGCTCCTGCTTCTTGAAAATGCACTTTAACCCTTTTGTTCTTGCAAAATAAAATCATGACATTAATGCACCTAGTATGAAGTCCCTCCTTTTGTCAGCTTTAAAATGTCTACCACCCATGACCTACTAATGTACAAAATCCATGTATGTCAAGAATTCTTTTTTAATATACAACATGGACAAAATAGCAGGTTGCTTTAGTAAATTAAAAATGCTGTGAAGCCCATACAGAACATATATTTAAATGTGCATTGATTTTAGGATTTAAAAAAAAAAATAAACCCAATTTAGCAAGGCCATAGAAGTCACATAGAAATAGCTTTTAAATGATTGGTTATGTAAAGCAGTGTCTGAGAAAGTGTCTGGTTTAAAGCCCATATTAACCATCAACTCATTAGGTGGCCATGTAGATAGGGAAGCCATTCCCAACCTCAACCATCTCTCTGCAGTATGGGGATCACAGTACTGACCTTGATCAGGGCCTACCCATGAGACATGGTGAGCCAACTGCCTCAGGCAGCAGGATCCCCACAGGCGACAAATCCTGAGGGGGCACATTATGTAGTTTGCCTCAGTTGCCAAAATGTCTTGGGCTGGTCCTGCCTAAGATACCTATTCTAAACGTTCTACAGAGATACATACACACTAAGTATTGGTAGTGATTTGTGTTTTGTTTTTGCTTATAAGAATTCATAGTACAAGCTCTTATTTATTAAGTTAATACTTGTTCTAAGAGTATAAATAAATGAATAGTGCACAGCCTTCTCAGCCCTAGAACCTCTCTTTAATCGCATTCATTTCCTCTCTCACTCCCTTTCTGCCCATTTTGCCCTCCTTTTCTTCTATACATTTCTTCCTCTATTCCTTCTTTCTACCACTCTTTCCTTCTTAAAAAAACAACAACCAACCAATCACTCACACATACTCCTCACTTATCCCCCTGCAAAAGAAAATGACAATAGTATTTCTGTCAACAGTTTGTTTCACCGTAGGCCATGGTCTAAGACACAGCCTAAGGCTGCCACTCTATATATACATCCTGGGGAGTAGGCACCATTGAATTCAGTGGAACTTATTTTGAAGTACACACTAGAGCTAGGGAAGAAATTCTATTCAATTCACAATGAAAGGTGAACCTATCTCATTTGCATTTCCTTAAATGGAACAGAAACTGAGAATCAGGCAATCTTCAAAATTTGCACATCTCCAAATTTTGTAATGTAGTTCTTCAGCTAAGTAAGGCATACAAAACTGCATATAATAGGTTAAGTGTGCCTTAATGAAATGACATAGAAAATGCATTATATTAAGTGAAATTGCTTGCAAAAATATGTATATTGGACAAAATTAAAAACAAGTGTGTATATTAGAAGAAATTCACACTGAAACGCTGATGGATTTCATGAGGACTTTTAAATAAAGTAATTTGCAAACTGATGTGGAAATGTGGAGATTGGAAAAATGAGAAACCAAGGGAAACTGAAATTGACATATTTGCCCATACCTCCCAGATGCATATAGGGTGTGTTCAAACATGCGAAATATTGTGTTAGTTTTGCTAGTTATAATGCTAGCAGTTCTGTCCCAGGTTCTAATGTTCCTTTTAGATGGCATTACCTGTTGACTTTTTTATCAATATACTGTCATGTTGTGCTAAATGTTAAATGGTGGGAAAGAACTATATGCCAAGATACCACCCAAAATTTCATCATGTGAGGGGTGGTGGCATGATCATGAAAACCATGTGAAAATTACAGTGCAAAAATCCTGAAATCTTCCGAGTTGCAAATGGATTTTTTTCTGGAAGCAGCAATTAACAATGAAATGAGTGCTCCAAATCCACTAGATCCACACAATTTCCAGAAGTGCATTTTATGCCATGTGTTTGCATCATAAGGTAAGAAAATGTTGGGGACATGGAATAAAGTGCTCTCTGCAGTCATCAAACTATGCTGTAGGAAATGTGCAGAAATCGTGTCCTCCCTAAATGAGGGCACGTGTTACAGTGAGACCTGGAGACTGACCTCCTGGTTGTGGGTGGGTATATTGGATAGCCACAACACCCAGTTGGTAGGTCCCTCATTGCTGGGTTTAATCTGGCCAATGGAGTGCAGACTAAATGGCTCGAGGGACCTATATATACCTCTGCACGTGACCCAGAGCTTCCTCTTTCGGCTCGTGCATTGGATCACCCGCCCACCTTTCCCTACTTTTAGGCCATTTTGTGATTGACCTTGCTATGCCGTCGTGTGTCGTCTGTTGTTGGGACAGGGGCGTGGCAGCAATTTTTCCCACTTGGCTGATTGGCTGTTGCCATTTTGGTTTCGCCTGCCATGTAGCAAATCGTCACAACTTGTAAGGTTGTGGATAGGCACTGGTTCAGGTGATAGGGATGGGGAAACGGTCTCGCCATCCCTATGTGAAGGGTATTCCGTTAAAGGAATCCAGGGACTCAACTTGGTTTGGTCAACCCCTGAGAGGGGGTTGTGCCCATGCCTGAGTCCAGGGGAGCATCTGGGGAGTGGACATAGTCTCTTCCCAGGCTTTCCACCTACCTCAGGTGTTCACCCTTGGCTGACCTATGATAGAGCTCTGGGGTGCAGGGAGCTAGTCGAACCAGAGCCTATGCAACCACTCACTTTTCTGTAATCAATAAAGTTGTGGCCTAAATTCTGCCAAAAACCAAAACCAAAATTTGAGTCAAGTGTGTGTTTATTTAGGGGGGAGGTGTTACACAGAAACAAGAATCATCACACACATACCACACACATACCCTTTTTTAAAAACAACAACATTCAAACAGAAGTGTGTGGTTTGTTTGTTTTTTTAAAGAAACACCTTACAATGAATATGCACATATATCTTGGCCTTTTTAATGGTATAAAATGCTTTCAGGCCAGCAGTGAAGGCATACTTGAAAACCTTGATTTGTGAAGAGTTATGAACACAACATTGTTCTCCAAATCTCAGGAAGTGATAATGAATCATTCACAATGCTGGCTTATCTTCCTGAAAGTAAGTCACCTTGATGTTGAACAAATGGTTTGGTGAATCCATCTTAATTTTCAAAGGAAGAGGGCACAGTGAAGAACATTACTTTGAAACCAACCAGCACAAAAGATGGAACATAATCCAGAAACTGAAAGCACAATAATATACAAAGAGGTGTTGTATATTTATGATAAACAGACAAGCAAGCAGTTATAACAGAAGCAGGTTAAGGATGCCTGGAAAATATATAGCTTTGTGAATTGCAGCATGAACTGACCTGATCCCTCCCTTAATGTGCCAATAGGAACTTAAGTTATCCACCCACTTTCATATTTCCAAATGTTTCTGATGAAGTCCTTGGGCCAAAATGTATAACATGCTTTTAAAAATATTTCTTTGAATGAAAATACATTTAGAAATATGTCTTTAAGCATACATTTTGTGCAGATTAATAAAAATCAAATTAAAACAGAAACAGGACAAATTAGATTTATGAGCACATGCCAAGGGATATAGAAACAGACTGATTTGTGCACCCTTGGTTATCATGCCAGGGGCTGCATAGTCACTTGAGTTTGGCAAGCAGGCAGAAGTAGGAGCTTGGAGCATGAAATAACCAGAGCAAGTGGACCATTAACATGGGATTCAACAGAAAGGAATCAGATACCATTTTATAATGGACACCAAATGTCCAGTTGAATGTCCTGAGCATCTGCTTGTCTAGATGTTCATGTCCTGTCCAGGACCAATCTAAATTTCTGGTGTTACTCTAAAATAGTTTCATATGAAAAGCCAGCTCTTGCTGTTCTTATGATTCAACAGAGAGCAGGTGAGGATTCACCAGTGTCTTTAGAATAAGGACAGAGGAGGAGGACCCTAGAGTGAGAAGCTGTGTTGTCTGTAATTGAGATAATACTGTAGAGCAAGATTTGGAAAAAAAAACTTACAGTGCAACTCTACACAGAAGTAAAGTCCATTGTTTTAAATAGATCTTACTTGCTAAGGGTCTGTCTTAGTTCTCTGTACACTTTGAGACAGAGATCATCTGGAGGTCCAAGTGGCCTCTTCTAGATGTATTGTTAGTTTTATGCTGTGGAAAACTCTTCTACCAGTTTTAACAGGCATCTTTGCTATGGACTTTCCAGCATTTAATGAATATTTTGTGATTTTTTTTTACAGTTTTATGGTTTTTTCTGTATGTTTCATTGAATATATTCTACAACCACCCTGATATTTCATGTCAGTTGGCAAGATATAAATACTTTTATAAATCAGTAATAAAGAAATAAACATACAACGGATGCAGCATCATTTTAGATTTTCAAAGCAGTGGGTCATTGAGGGGAAAGGGAAGAGTACTGCATGGGCAAGCTTTTTTTATATACAACTTGCCTGCGATAAAAGATCCAGGGGGAGAAGAGAAGGTACTTCTATTAGTTGGAATCTTATTGGCCATTGAAGGAAACAGGATCAACTTTAGCCCAAGTGCCTGGTTGACATACTAGGTATTTGTGAAAAAGACTCCTGACTTTACAATAGTACTCACCATGGACTGAGAAAGAACACTCAACTTGCCCCCACTGAGTCTCACCGGGGTGAAAAGGGCAATAGATAGAGTGCAGGAAGGAAATGTATTGCTGTTTAAGTAGCAACATCTCTTTTGAAGTAGAGGATTAATCCTGAATAAATTCAGGACACAAGGCCTGAAAGGCAGGCTTAAGGGGAGATAATCTGCTCAAGGCCTTCTCCTTTGCATGGTTGGAAATAGCTGGGGGATCTGCCTAGGTTTATCTGCCTTTTCTTTCCATTTACTTATCTCATTTTTAATAATATCTTACGTTTATAGTGCCTTTCATCCTAATGATTCCCAAAATGCTATATAAACCTAGCAAACTGATAAGTGGGGTGCAGGGAGCAGCCAGGAGTGTGCCTGTATCTATAAAATAATAAACTATACATAGGGATTACTACATCAACAGCTGAAATTCAGTCACCAAAACAGCTGTTCAAATACAAACATTAGTGCCATTGGCCATTCTGCCTTAGTGCTTCCTGGTAACATGGTGACATGTAACTGTCAAGATGTTCCTTTAAAGGTTAGCAGACTTGTCATATGTCCTAAGTGAATTGAGAAGTTGTCAATATCCAGAAATACACATTCACAGGCTTCACACTCTTAAACAAGAGAAGGGATAGCATGAGTGTTTTAAAATAATTCTCACTGAATCCAGGGAAATCTGCCTAGGGTATGCAAGGCCCGGCATGTTAATTTTGGCCGCATAATGAAACCTAGCTGCAGCCACAAGTGGGCTCCATTTTCTATCGACATCATAATGATCTATTTTCCTTTATCTGCTTTGCTTCATCTTCCTCATGATCCTTTGAACCATGAAGCTTTGAAACAGAAATGTTAAAGCTTTGGCCTGCCTAGAGTCCTTGAGATAGGGAAAGCTATAAGCAGAGCAACAACAACCTCCTCTATGATTTAAGGAGGAGAAGGCTATCAATTGCTACTAGCTGTGATGGGTGTTCTCTGCCTTCACTACTGGTGGCAGTAATGGTTCTGAATACCAGTTGCTGGAAACCACAGGACGGGAGAGTGCTCAGGTTCTCAGGGCCTGTTCGGGCATATGATTGGCCACTGTGACAACAGGATGGTGGATTAGATGGGCTATTGGCCTGATCCAATAGGCTCATCTAATGTTCCTACTTGTATACTGCTGCCCTCGCAGTGGTTGTTGGGCTTGTCCCAAACTTTGAATCATAACAAATCTATAATGTGAAGATGTTGTTGTTGTCATTGTTGTATATTTATTTATACCCTACCTTTTCTCCTTATGGGACTCCTTATGGTTCAGCTGAGGGTAATTATGATTGCAAGAAATAGGTTTCTTCTTATTGGTAAATAATATGTAGCTTTGAATTATTTCACAATGAAGACATGCATATGCTCCAAATGGCAGTAATCATAATCACAATTTTTTTTTTTTTCGTTTATTCTGTATATAAAGAAATAGCTAAAATAATTAAATCACCTGTTCAGGTCTCCTCACAGCTGTCAAATACTGAAGATGTGGGCTGATAACATGAAAGCTTGTCACCTTAAAGAACTTCTGACATGGATGTTAGCTGCAGCTAGGATTTCAATAGCCCACCAATTGAAATTCTTGAAAAATCTACATTTGTATTTGTGGTGTAGGAACTTGCAGATTTTGGCTCTTGCAGGAAAAAACAACAGCACATTAATAAATTGCGCACCTGCGGAGGGCTGCAGGATCCGGAATGTTTTTATGTCTTCTGATGGGATTTTATTTATTCTCTGTTTGATTTAACCCTACTATATCAGGGTTGGGGAACCTACGACCCTCCAGATGTTGCAGGACTACAGCACCCATCATGCGTGACCATTGGCTTTATAGGCCAAGGTGGATGGGAGGTGGAATTCAACAACATCTGGAGTGTCAGTTCCCCAACCCTATGAAATTTTTTGAAGAATTTGACATACTATTTTGTGACGTATTAGTTGGCCCTAATAAAAGTATTGTTCTACTGTAGCTTTTGGAATCCTTCCTCAATAGATTAATATGGCTGGCAATGTTTTGTATGCATATATGCAATTGTTAGTGATAGACTGTGGATTTGTACGAACCTCTAGTATAAAAATAGCAACATGAGGGCTTTCCCACTCTCTCAGATCTGCCATGCTTTGGCTAAGAGTAATGTCTGAAGAGCCCTAAACAGTGAACAGATCCTCAGAAATCCCCATGTTATAACTTTCAGGGACACACTTATATATCCATAAGCATTTGAATAATAACAAGCATAATACATACAAATATTCCCACTGCATTACTGCACTATTTTTAGTGGGTTTTGTGTTGTAATTATACGTATTGTTTTCTTCCAAAGAGACAGACAAATCTTTTATTCCATATAATCATATGCATATACCTTTATTAGTATTCCTAGTCTTAATTATATGACTTCGTATTTGCACCATATACTAAGGTAGTTGGCCACATCATTTCAGATGTTTTTTCCCCCTTCGTTTTCACATGTTTCCACAGTTGTTGTTTTTCTATAGGTAACAGGGAACCTAGGAAAATTGGTTACTAAAAAATTGAAATGTGGGTTTGTAGAATCCATTTTGAAACCTGCCTCTCGATGTTTACCTCAAAGCACACGTCTGTGTGTTTGCTTGATTTACATTAAGCAATATCTAAGTGCAAATAGTAATCATACACCAAAGTAAACTGGACTATATGCAATTGCCTCATCTGTTTCTTCAATTGCAGTTGCAATCCCATAGATTCCAATCTTGACAGGTAGCATAATTAGAAAATTCTCTTTGTCTTATTAAATGTGACTCTTCTCAATAGAATTTACTTGGTTGTGAGACAAGGACCGAAAATATACTTCAAATCTAAAATGGGAAATCAGGGGGGACTGTTTTATTTTTATCTGTCTTTGTGCAAGCAACATTATTATCAAAGGATATTGTAATGCCGAAAATGTACTTTGGGGATTTAAATCACGTATTAGCCTGGAAAGCAAAAAGTGCTGTAGGGCCCATGCAATATATTTTCTCATTAATCTGATTGAAAGATTATCCTTCCTATAGCTATGAAAAGTCTAATACCCATATATCCATCTTTCCTGCTAGTAAAATTCAGCTTTGTGTGAAGTCATTGTCTCTCGTGTCTGGGGTCCTATGCTCTTCTTCATTTCTCCCTATAAGCCCGGCTGTATTAAAATAAATTCAGAGCAGGCCGCCATTTCATGCACACATTTTGATTATTTCATAAGCTGCTAAGGAAAATGGAAGTATCAGCAAGTCGTGCAGTTTTACTGGTAATGTAATGCTTGTCATTACCTCAGTGGTCATGTGAAAAAGTTTAGCTATAATATCTTTGACAAATGTTCAGCGAGTCAAAACAGTGCATTTAAATGAAATGCAGATATGAATGAGCCATTATTACAATCACAACTCCAGCTTAGAAATTATTAAATATGAATATATACACTTCCTCAGCAACCTGACATTTGTAATACATAACTAGCTGCGCATTCTCCCTTGCCCCCCCTTCCCTCCCCCCTCGCACCACATCATTCTTTCCCCCTCTACCCCCTCCCCTGACTCAGAATAAAGGAAGTCATTTTGATCAGAGGCTGCACACAGTAATTGAAGACACTCCTGATGATTTCATGCAATCAGAGTGGCACATTATTTGTGATGAAAATTAAGTAAAGAAGGAAAGCCAATTTATAGGCTGTCTTGCTTATGGTCAACCGCCTTTACAAAAGATTAGCAACCAACCTCCTTCCCTTCCCCCCCGCTCCAACCACATACATACTTTCCACATCATAGATTTACAGAAATTTTCATATAACCTTCGTCGTAACGCACAGCACTTCCACGATTTTAAGCTTTTAATGAAACGACCCGGGGGGAGGGGGTTGAGTCTTAAACTGAATGATTTCTCTTTTGGAGCTCCTTCTTCTTCTTCTTCTTCTTTTTTGAGTGCTGATAGCACGAGCAGTATAGATGGCTCTGGCCATAACTGTCACACAGATAATATTCTTTTATGCCTCGAGACACAAAGATGGTGCTGTAGATAACCAAAAGGAATAAGCTGCCACCATCACTAATCTGCAGCTTTGAAACACTATAGCTTTTGCATGGCTAAAAGAAGGTAAAAGAATCCAGGAAGTGTAATACAGATGAACATGCGTGTCGCAGGTCCAGGGAATAGAAGCTTCTTGTCTGCTGTGATTTGATTTCTCCCGTGGACCTAATTAGTCATAAGACCAGTTTGGGTATCGTTTGCAGTTCGTGTTTGTGTAAAGCGCTTGAAGATGCAAAAATAAGCTGGAGATCTTTCGTATTCCCAAATATTTTAAGACTATGGTCATAAAATTGAAATGTAGGGGATACTTGGCCTTATTGTTCCCTTCAGAATTTTCCATCCATGTACAGTATAGGTTGGGACTTGAGGAACATGTGTAACAGATATTCACCACAGTGGCAGGTCTCCAGTTCACTGAGGTGCACTCTGAAGCCTCACTGAAATCAGTGGGACTCCAGCATGTGTACTGGATCCCAGCCAATGGCTGCTCCATGCCAGACAAGGATCGTTTCTGATGATTATTTTTCAATATGTGAAGGCAAATGCTATTTAGAGTTTAATAAGAAATTGGGGATTTATTTACATCTCTGCATTGTATAGCATATGTTTCCCTGTTAGTGGAAACATGGGGATATTGGGTATGGGGTATTGGATAACAAACACTATTAAAGCTTAACTCAATGTCTTTTTCTTTCCCCACTTAGAGGAAACTTACGTTGAGAGACAGACTGATTTATATGATGCTAGAGAATAGATCTGATTTCTGACAGCCGTAGCCCTTAATTGCTCTGCATCTTTGTCTTAACAGATACTGCAAGTTGCTTTCGCATCCACAGCACATTCGATCCTTTGCATGTTTACCTGGAAGTAAGTCCCATTCTGTTCAGTCGGGCTTTCTACCACTGCACCCTGTGGATAATTAACAACATTTAAAGTGCATCTACTCTCTACTAAGTACAATCGCCATTCCCACCTCCTAAATTTTAGATCCCCCAGTCTCACTTAAGAAATTTCTAATCAAAAATGATTCTGAGATTCCTGTGTGAAATGGGATTGTCAGGAAAGACACAAAGGAGAAATGAACAAAGCAGAAGAATTGGACCCTCTGGAATACACACACACACACACACACACACACACACCCTACCTCTGTGTGTTTCAAAAGAACAACTATACTTTCCAGAGAAATATTAAAAAATCTATTTGAGAGTCAAGAGGGATATGCATATTCTTATTGAATGTGTGACCTCTCAATGCTAATCTGCTAAGTTGTGCCCCCATGTAGACTCGCATTGCTGGGACAAGAGCACAAAGCATGCAGGAAGCTATTAAATGCACAGCAGTATTTGAAATCGAACCACGGTGACTTGTTGTTATGGCATGCTGACATTATTGGTTCTTGTATTCAGTTACATAATGATCTCTGAAGTTCGCTCTTAAAAGTGTTCTATAACGCCACTTGAAGAGTTTACAAAATCCGGCTGTAGAGGGCACAATCCACAGCTGTATTCGTTTCAACCCAGTGTGCACAAAAGACAGTTCCTAGCAGATTGAGACTAGAGTATATTTTCCAGTGCCCTTAAAATAAGTTTGTGTGATAGGCAAACCATTGTAATGATGAATATCATTTAAAGAATATATATATATACCGTATTTTTTGCTCTATAAGACTCACTTTTTCCTTCCTAAAAAGTAAGGGGAAATGTGTGTGCGTCTTATGGAGCGAATGCAGGCTGCGCAGCTATCCCAGAAGCCAGAACAGCAAGAGGGATTGCTGCTTTCACTGCACAGCGATCCCTCTTGCTGTTCTGGCTTCTGAGATTCAGAATATTTTTTCCCTTGTTTTCCTCCTCCAAAAACTAGGTGCGTCTTGAGATCTGGTGCGTCTTATAGAGCAAAAAATACGGTATGTATATAGTTTGTCCCATCACAACAAACATGACAATACATAATCAGGACTCTTAATTTTAAAAAATGCAGATATAGGAAGTAGGGATAGAAAATTGGACTTCAGCAGAACCACTGCCTTTTAGGATGAATTTGGGCTGGGATAGGGACATATGGGAACAGATAACAGTGGGGCCATCAAGGCAGGACCTCCGGGGTCAGAACTATGGGGGGCCAGTAGAATGAGTTGAGGAGGGCAAATGAAGCAGCTCTGGCTTAGCATCACATTTATAAAGCAAGTGCAGTAATACAAATTACCATCTTAAATAACCTTCCCCCTCCACCAAGACCATTAATTCCAAACTCAAGAGCATGTTTCTCCTAAGAATATTAAGTCCGTTAACATTCAGCTAGGCTGAGTTGTGAAAAACAGTGGCTACATCTGAAAACATTCATTTGAAAACATTCAGTCAGGCTCAGTTGTGGGGAAAGTAACCATTTAAGAGGTTTTGTGATTATTTACTATCATTTTCATAGTTTATAGGAATTCAGTAGTAATAATAAGAGGTCAGTTTAAGACCAGAGAAGACATATGTAGGAAATCCATGATTGCATTAATTTTAACCTCAACATAGTTTGAGGCGGTATCTGATGTAAATTGATGTATTCCTGATGTAAATTGTCTGCCTAAAGCTGGTGTTGTTTTCATAAGGCTGGGGGAACCAACAGGCAGCTGTAT
Organism: Podarcis pityusensis; assembly: GCF_964106645.2. NCBI lineage: Eukaryota > Metazoa > Chordata > Lepidosauria > Squamata > Lacertidae > Podarcis > Podarcis pityusensis. The sequence goes on along the minus strand of NC_138031.1, from coordinate 31,871,244 downwards.
TTTTCTTGCAGAATTAAAGGTGGGCATGTAGACAGAATTAAACACACACACCCCTCACCACTGCTGTAATTGCATTCAGAGCCTCCATTCCGGATGTATTTAAATAAAAACGAAAGACTGAGATGAGCAGTTATGTGTCTTGTGTGTAACAGGTAGTTTGGCTTTTGTTATAGATTGCCTTGCCAGTCATATTGAGGTACTATGGAAATATGAAGGTTAAACAGAGTCTGCTCATGGTATAGTGCCATCAAACCTTTATGGCTTGGAACCAATATACCAGAACGACCATTCCCCCCATCCCCAAATGACACAGACATATGTGAGATAAACATCAATACCTTCTCTATATGTCTCTGCTTTCTGAGGTGAGGTGAATGATATCCAGAGAAAGGGCTTTCTCAGTGGTGGCACCCTGCATATCAAACATCTAGCACAGGATGATTTGGATGGCACTCTCTCTTTTACATTTATGTGGTTGTTGTTTTTTAAACCACTCAAATATTTCTCTTGGTTTTCTGTGATGGTGTCCAAGTGACTTTTAATTTATTCTGAATTATGTTTCTCAAGCATTGGCCTTTATTAGATTTTAGGGCATTGTTACTCTAGAAGGGAAGGCGAAATAGAGACATTGATTCTTCCAGCCAATAGAAGACAACACAGCATGAAAAAAGTTCAGATTTATTGCATGGTGTAGTGTGAATAAAGAATTGATTCCTATCCAAAGAACTTGGCCCCTGATCAAAGGGTACCCAAAGCTTTTATAGCATTAGAAAAGTGTGTGTGTGTGTGTGTGTGTGTGTGTGTGTGTGTGTGTGTGTGTGTTTAATGCCACTCATTTATCCTGCTGCTTTTATTATATTTGTTTTCACTTCCTTTGACATAAATCATTTTTATTCTGAAGTTACCCACCCTGGGTGCTTCTCTTAAAACTGAAGTGTGGATTATACAAACTTAAATAAACAAACTATGACTCCCGCTTAATTTCCCCCCAGTTATAATTTGTGCTTTATCTGAATGTGAGCAGCAGGTATTCTTGCCTCCCTCTGATGCAGCAGCAAACACAATGGCAACCACACAAAGAAAGAAAGAGGGAGTTCTGAGGTGCAGCGAGGTAAACAAAAGTGATACCCGACCAATAATACGAAAATTTGTGAGAAAGAGAGTGAAACAGATTATGCTTTTGCTAATTAACAGTAGGAATGAACATGAAATGAAGCATAAATGATTTTACTAGTCTTGTTAACTGAAAATCCTCATGGATTTCCTTAAAATTTCTCAAATTTCAGCACCAACTCCTGATGAAGCATCTTGAATGGATCCACATGAAATATGCAGCCCAGTTTGGGTGCTCTGATCCTTTACACAATTAGAATCACATGAAGCACAGAGTGGACACGTCCTACCCCACTCCCATGCCCTGTTGCCATCCTTGTGCAGTCACCCTCCCTAAGTTGGAGGCAAAGGTCTGCAGCAGAGTAGCTGCTTTACTTCTGTAGGGTCCCTGTGTATTGTAGAACTGGAAGATCAAGGTTCTAGATTGTACAAGGAGTCCACCATGAACAATGCAAGATCAGAGCTTCAGAAATTATCCCTCTGACTCATGGGGGAGTGATTGGGTTGGCATTGAGGGTGAAGCTAGTGTACTCATCCTCACTCCAGTTTGAACACCCAAAGTGAGCTTGTACCATCTGTATAAGTGAGATGCATCAATGGAGCTAGATGTTCAGAAAATGCTACACTAGGTCAGCCAGGAAGAAGCCACCATACTCTGGGGCAGTGTATGTTCCTATAGCTGAAAAGAGGAAGGAAGATAATGTGGTGGTGTGTGTGTGTGGTCACTGGCAGAGGAAGAGGAGTGAGGGGGTAGTGCTCCGGCAGTGCGATCCTGGTAGGGTGCCATCGTGGCTGCCCCCACCCACGCAGGGTGCCATGCCCCTGCAGGCAGCATGCCCCGCCCCCAGGATGCCCCAGAACATGCGCCAGCCCCGCCCCCGCCTGCCAGAGCATGAAACTCCGCCACTGGGTGTGGTTCCTGGCATAGCGAGTGTGCTCCAGAAAGCCAGCTTGGAAAAAATGGTTTTGTAGCCTGAACTTTTAAACTACAAGTAGTTACATTATGAGAATAAAACAATGTAGAACATAAACAACAGCAAGGCTTATTGCTGCTCTGCAAAAGAAAAAAGTTGCAAAAAAAATCCCACACCTGCTGATGCAGTTTTTGTAAGTTCTGTGAATGTCTCTGCCTTGCAAGATCCTGTTTGTATTATTCTAGTTCATACTAATATAAGTACGGTCTTCAAATAAAAACATCTTGAAGGTCCCAGGCCACAGAGAAGTTAGGCTGGCCTCAACTAGAGCCAGGGCTTTTTTGGCCGTGGCTCCGATCTGGTGGAACACTCTGTCACAAGAGACCAGGGCCCTGTGGGACTTGACATCTTTCCGCAGGGCCTGCAAGACAGAGCTGTTCCACCAGGCCTTTGGCCAGGGCACAGCCTGACTCCCTCCCTCGGCAATCTTCGCGGAGCTCTTGCCCAATGGTTGCCAGTGGCTTGAATTAATTAATTTTATAATGAATGATTTTAGAGTGTTGTTTATGCTGTACTTCTGTACTGTTTTATTGTTGTTAGCCGCCCTGAGCCCGGCTTCGGCTGGGGAGGGCGGGATATAAATAAAATTTATTATTATTATTATTATTATTATTATTATTATTATATTGTAATTCTGGACCCAGATGAGCAAACCAGGAAAGCTGAATCCTAGTCCTGAGATGACCAGGAATTGATGCTACATACTAATTATATCAAGTTTAAATTACTGGCCTATACACAAAACCTGCAGGGAAGGGAGATGGCAGAGTTCACTAGCCAGTGTCATTGGAAAATGTTGAAAGGAAATATTGGCGCCTTAAATAATGTTGTTTGGACAGAGAGCTCATCCTTCAAAGTTCATCCTTGCCAATTGAAACACTCAACCTCACTTTAGTCAAGTGCTACAAGAGAAGATATGTTTTGTACACATATTGGATTTTTTTTTTCTGGGGAAAAAATAAAAATAAAAAGGAAATATATCTTGATTTCTGCTTTCCAGGGGACAGTTAACATACAATCTTACAGTAACTGCAGCATCAGCTGGGATAGTTCTGATGCATATGGAAGTGAATCATACCATCTTTTGTTAAGTACTGGAATTATCTGCTTAAGACACTATATTCATAATTTCACTTGCACATGATTCGTGAAATGATGGAGGACACTTTCAGCCCCATGATTACTGCTTCTTGCTCCAGGAAGATCAGCATTCAGTGCTGAAAATATACTGGGGCAATGGGGACTACAAGTGCTCTATGAAATGTTTGAAGGAGTTTTGCCGTACGATTTTTGCAGCCCATTGGAATCAGCACTCTGCTTGGGCTTTGCACATTGGAGGAATAAGCTCATTTCTCAGTGCTACCATTATATCAAGTATTATGGTTGATATTCTATGCGGTACCAAAACAATGATAAATAAGTCTCATGGTAAATATAACACCATGAAAAATAGGGCTGCACAGCTCATCAGTTATATCACTTTGCTACTTTTAAAGCTCAGTATGCTGCTATATAATGGGGAAGAAAACTACAGCAGCTGGTTTTTTTAAGGTGGGGTAGGTGAATTTATTTTCAAGTTTAAAAATTCCCATTGTATTGCAATAGAAACCCATGAGGATGATCAAATCAAATAAGCATTTTAACCACTTGAAAAGTTAGGTATTAATTCATCCTAGCAGATTTTTGTTTGATTTTATTTATCTAGTACTTACGCACCTGTTCATTCATTTTGATTGTTTAACTAGATATGTGAAGAAATATGGCAAATATCAATCACAGGGAGAAAAGACCAAGGCCATATTTATTTGACCAGGGCCAGTTCATCAGGTCTCCTGGGAGGGAGTAGCAAATATGATGCCCTCCAGATGTTGTGGACCGCAACTCTCATAATTCCTGACCATTGCCCATGCTCCCTCGGACAGATGGGAGCTGTAGTCCACAGCAGCTGGAGAGCACCATGTTGGCTATCCGTGTCCTAAAGCATCTCAACAGGTCCCTTGTTTGCTTAAGTAAAAAACTATCAAATTCAGAGAAGTACAAATTTTGAAGGATAGCTGTGTTTCGGATAACTTACTATTTCAAAAAGTTTAAAATAGGAAGGATCTCATTAAAATTCACACCAAAATGAATTTATCCCCCATCCTTAGCAGCAACCCTCTGAAACCTTGCCGATGAGGACTATGATGGGTTTCGCTTGATCCGCCTAGGAGATTCCTATGAAATAATAAGTTTTCTTTGGATTCAATGAATGTGCGTTTTACTTATTCATTCACTCCCTCCTCAGACATCTTGGGCTACCTTTCAAAGGACTGTAGGATTGCTTACCTATTATCAGGCCTCACCTTTTATCATCATATTAGCCTCCTGATTTATTATTTTTAAGGGGGATGGACATATTTTATTTCTAGAAACAAAGCCAGTGAACAGTAATTGGTGTTTGAGATACTCAACCTGGTGCCTTCCAGATGTTTTGGGACTACAACTCCCATCAGCCCTAGCTGGCACAGCCAGTGGAAAGGGATGATGCAAGTTGTAGCCCAAAGCATGTGGAAGGTACCAGCTTGGGGACATCTGCTCCAGAATATCCTGAAAGAAAATAAGAGTGGCCCATTCATAATGAACAAACATAGCAAATCTTTCAAGTTGAAGAAAATTTTTCCATCATATGTTGATGTTTTAGAAATACTCTTTTTTCCCATTTTAATTAGTGCATGGAAGAAATCACATCAAGCCTCAAGCCCACAAAGAAAACATTTTTTCCCCTGCTCATGTCAAGGTATTTACATAGATCACAGGATAATACTGTTTCAAAAAGCAACGTAATTTATTCACCTTTTAATCAATGTCTCTTGAATGATACAGAGAGAGACAAGAAGAACTTAATTGCAGCATGGACCATGGGAGAAAAGAGATGAAATGGAAAGGTCACTCAGATGTACGGACTCCACCAAGTGGAAGGTCAAAGTGGTACTAGGGGCTTGTCATCACCATTTTCCAGACCTATTTGGAGAACAAAAAGACCGAGAAGAAAATTAGCAGGATGAGACTGATTTTGAGACATAAATGAATGGCGTAAGGACTAGTGAGTCTGCACAAGTTCCATGAACTAATTCATAAACAGTTGGAATGAAGCCATGGAAGCTTAAACAATCCCATCATTATAAATGTTAAAGAGGTTGCGTGGCATTTGTAATACAGCAGGTAAGAACATGGTAAAAAAAATGCAAGCATATACCTTTACCATATTCTTACGTGCTGTGTTTAGAAGTCCACACCATGACACGGTGGTTTCTAGTAATTTAGTATACCAGAATATGATGCTACTCCAACTGAGCTCTCACTCATTGTTCAGTCTCCCTGCAGACTGGATTTGGCCTGGCAACCATAAAAAGATTATGGTAAGCTGAACTCTGCACTTCTTCATGTTCCAGGGTTGTTGTTGCTTTTAAGAAGCCAAACTTTGTTTGCCCTGACCACATCTCTGCGTATCCTTGCATATGAATGAAGCATCTTACAGTGACATCTTGTCAACTCAATGCTTATTTATTTATTTACATATTAAGATCCCTAGATCACCACATCCCAGAGGCCTAGCATAAATAACTGAACTGTGCAAATACAGCAAGAGACAGTTTGCTGTCAGAAAGGCTAAGAATCTAACACTCATGTCAGTAGCTTCCAGAATGAGAACCATTTAGGCTGCAGTGCTCTGCACACTTACCTGGAAGCAAATCCCACTGAACTTATTGTTCTTACTTCTGAGTAGATATGTATAGGATTTGCTAGGATATGTAAGGGAATAATGGAGATCTGTTTGAAAGTAGTCACTCTCTCAGTCCTGAAAGTTTGTTAAAATGGAAATGATATTGATTTGCCGATAAAAGTGTTGTGATTATTAAAGAGATAAGGGCCAAACTATGGAAAATTACAGTCAAACAAACAAGGCATAAGTGCCAGTTAGTGCATGAAGGGGTTAAGACCAAAGAGGTCTGTTCCTAGACTCAGCTAGATCACATCCACTTACCTCAGTGAGGGAGGAAGTAAAGCTGCTTATCTTCCTTTCCCCTCTCCCAGCTATATAACCGACCAGGACGGACATGTCCGAATTTAATCCAAGTTCAGACTGCATGTTTGAAACCATATTATGTATTTTGCATCCAATAGTAATCTACAGGTACCTGTGCACTCCTTGCTGCTGCATGGAACAAAACATTAATCAGACATTTGGATTTAGTAAGTAATGCTTTTAAACTTACTGAAGAATATGTAGTCTGTTCATTGCTAGAGGGATAGAGGGAGGGAGGAAGACCAGAGCTTTAAAGCAGATTAAACAGGATATGTAAAAGGGTTTTACAACCTGTATTCCACACTATACTGCTGCTTAATTCTGAGAAAGTTTTTTAACCTTGCTGGGGGCTCTCTCCCATTGGAGAGTGTGCAAAGCTCCATGTTTTTGAATCTAGGCACCCAGACGATTCTTTTACTAATTACCCACACATGGATCAGATTGATTTTCACCTTCCACATAAACCCCATGTACCTCAGGCACACATGTGGAAAGTGTTGACTTTTGCTGACTAACTGCAGTCTTTCATATGCATCACTGAATTATGTCTTTGCTCTGTAACTTTCAGGACCAGCTTGTGGAGGTGGATCAGTAGTATACTCCAGTTAGAATAAGGGAAGGAGGAATCCCAAGGCACATGATGTCCTTTTTATCCCATATGACAGTTATATTTGTGCTGCTACTAGTTTCCCCCCTGGTTGATACTACTGTTTAATAGTATCATATGATTGGTTTTAATCTTTGTATTGTAGGTGGTGTGTATGTGTGTGTAAGAAAGGTGGGATATAAATGTTTAAAACAATGGAAAAAAAGAAATGGCACTATTGGCAACCCAGAGTTTCATCCATTGTGTGTGCGCATGTATCACCCTTCAAGATACAAACCATGGAAGCTATAACAATTAAAAAGAGAAAAGAGAAATATGGAAATGAACTGGGCCACATACAGGGATTTGCTAAAGTAAAAGGATAATAAATTAAAATTAAAGAATTATGGAGAAATAAAGCACCACCTGACAGGGTGGATCCAATACCACCAGTTATACAGTAAATTTAATGAAGATTTAAAAAAAAACAAAGGATTTGCAACAGAACTCTCACTATTAGACAAAATGTATTACAAAGTAAAGTAAAGGTAATTTCTAAAATGTATGGATTATTATTAGAATGGGAAGCTAAGGATGAACAAATCAAGGTAGTAATGATTAAATGGGCTATGGATCTGGGTAAAAACATTCAAATAACACAATGGGAAAAGCTTTGGAGGGAAAATCGGAAATTCACAGCATGCAAAGCAATAAAAGAAAATATGATAAAGATGTTTTTCAGGTCGTACTTAACACCTACTAAAATTTGAAAAATGTACAATACTAAATCAAATTTATGTTGGAGGTGCAATGAACTGGAGGGCACGCTTCTACACATGTGGTGGCAATGTGAAAAACTTAAGGGCTTCTGGGATTTGGTTTTTGAAGAGATGAATATATATATATATATATAATTTTGAAGAAAAAACAGAACCCTTTTTGTTGGGAATAATTGATATGGATATAGCCAGAGAAGATAAGAAATTATTCTTGTATGCTTTGGCGGCAGCTAGAACCCTGATTGCAAAAAAATGGAAAAAAGAAATAATTCCAACAAAACAAGAATGGCAAGACAAATTAGTTATGTTGAATTGGCAAGATTGACAGATGTGATCAGAGGTCACAGCAAACGAAAGTTTCAAAAAAACTGGAAGAAATACAGTGATTACTAGAAAAAACAATGCCCGCATATTACTACTTGGACTTGTTTTAATTAACTTTTTCAAACTGATTTATGGTTAGAACAAAACAACCAAAAAGAAATATAAAGAGAGTTAAAAAGAAGATAAAGGGAAGCAGATTACTATGGCTGATATTAGACCCATGTAGAGGATGAGGGAAGTCAACAAAGAAAATGGATTTGAAATTCGGTTAAAATACATTGCCCATTAGTGTATTTTTGAGGTATGTTTTTATTTTTTCTGTGGTTCTTTTTGTTAATATTGTTATTCCTTTTTTGTTCCTTTTCTTTTTTTCTTTTTATTTGTCATATAATGTATGTCTCTGTGTTATGGTTGTCTGTCAGCACATAAAATAAAAATAAAAAATAATAATAAAAGAAAAGATACAAGCAATGGAAATCACATTGGAATGTGAGGTCATCACGTATTTGCAGGAGCTAAATGTTTGTGTGAATGTACCATAAGGTGGAAAAGGTACATTGGACAGAACTAGAGAGTATGTTAAAAGTAGTCCACAGGTGGCATCTGATCCCAGTTAAGTTGTGTCGTGACTCTAATAATGGCATGCCATCTTTATGTTGGAGAAAGTCTGAAGTTAGAGGCTCCCTGCCGTATGGATATACGGTAGGAATGTGAGCACACACACCCAAAGACAACGGGTTGCAGTCTCCTAAGAAGTAACAGACACAATGAATTTCAGTGGGTCTACTCTGAGTATAACTTCATTGGTGGCAAACCATGATGTTAAGAATTGTAAAATATCCATGAAGAAGAAGAGAAGAGTTTGGATTTGATATCCCGCTTTATCACTACCCTAAGGAGTCTCAAAGCAGCTAACATTCTCCTTTCCCTTCCCCACAACAAACACTCTGTGAGGTGAGTGGGGCTGAGAGACTTCAAAGAAGGCCCAAGGTCACCCAGCAGCTGCATGTGGAGGAGCGGAGTTACGAACCCGGTTCACCAGATTACAAGGCTACCGCTCTTAACCACTACACCACACTGGCTCTCAATGAGATAAATGTAAGAAACTACCCAGTTATTGAATCAGTTGTACAGACTCAGTTGATTTAAATCTCTAGATTGTTCCCTCTACATAAATGTGGATCATAGAATCATAGAGTTGGAAGGGACCCTGAGGATCATCTAGTCCACTCACCTACAATGCAAGAGTATGCAGCTGTCCCATACAGGGATCAATCCTGCAACCTTGGCATTACCGGCACCATGCGCTGACCAGCTGAGCTATCCAGGATGATCCCGGGTCTATGGCAGAGACTGAAAGGTTCAATTTCAAGCAACGTTGTAGGGGTGAAGGTTGCGCACCCATGTTCACTGGGTTGTGGGCTGGAGAAAAATTATTGCTTCCTTTTCCCTCTGCCCTCTCCTGCCTTGCTCATCAAATAGCTACTGGATTCTCTCAACCAAGCCATTTCTTTTATTATGTCAGTTATGGTTTTTGTTCAAGCATTTCTATTTATTGCCTGATCTTTTCAAATTAAATATCATCTGATCCCCGTAGATAAAAAAAATAAACCTCTGGTTTACATAAAAATAAACATTTCTGAGTGTACTCCCTCACCCACCCACTAGTGATTTTCTTCTTCTTCTTTTTCCTGAGCTCTCTGTCTTTCTGAAACACTCTGGCAACTGAACAAGACTTATATAGGAAATCTCTTATTTGGGAAATTTGTGAATAATCACTTTCTCTGGTTCATACATCACGGAAACTTAATTTTCAAGAGACCATCCTCAGATCTCAAATTCAACAGGAAAATCCTCCTTATTAGAGTAACAGATCAATTAATAATTCAGCAACATTCTGTCACTTTCACGTGTCACTTTCACTTTTCACAGAGGGGGGAAATGTCTGTCTGTCCCCCCTGCCATTTTATGCACAGATTAACAGAGAAGGGAAAGGTGTTCCATCTGTTTATGCTTTATTACTAAAGATTTCCAAGCCTTAAATCTCCTTTGCTTTTCTTGTAGTGTGTTGCATTTAATAGTTGATTCAATTGCATAATCAGTTAACGAAAGCAGATACAATAGCAGGGGGTTGTTGGGTTTTGTTTTTGTTTATTGTCTAGTCCCACCGTCTTGATCTCAGGGTGAGATTGTGATGTGTGACTCCCATTTCCCCTTCAGCTCAGCATTAAGATAATTGCATAATAAACTACAATCAATGAGGACCTTTAAATATTGCCACTTTATTCTCAGATGTTATTGTTTTTAAACACAAATCCTGACATCCAATTTTGGCTAACACATATAAAGTGGCATTCAGTGTCGAAGGCCCATTTGTCTGGAGGGCCGGAAAACCTAAAAGCTGGTTTATCTTAGTTATTAGATGTCTTATATGAGAAATATTTATGCTTTCTATAAACAGGAGGAGGTGAACATTCTGGAGTTTCTGCTTTTAATTCCATAAAATAAGTAAACAATTTCTCACTAGCTCATATTTCAACATTTCAGTTCTTTTTTATTTATTTTTGTGTGTGACTATTTTCTCATTGGCTTGTTGGGGCTTGCTGGCAGAAAATATGCTGCATGAGTGAGCCAAACCGCAGTAAATGATTCGGTCTAACCCGGAGAGGCTCCGCCATTTCTTTTTATAATTCATAATAAGATGTGACATGTCAATTTAAACAAAATACACAATATTTGCTGACGGCAGTGAAAACTTTATATTAAAATAATGTGTTGCTGTTAAGAACAGATAATTGAGCATACCAAACTGGTAGGTCCTGTCTAGCAAAGGAAAAGCAGGAACACTAATGTCTCCTTAGAAAAGGATAACAATAATGCAAATAGAGCTTTGTATCTGGAATGTGATACACTTTCCAGTTCTGACCACTTGGGAACAATTATCTGGGAAAATATTTGTTCTTTAAATCTGAAGGTGAAAGACAACATATTCCAATTAAAGTGAACATTTCATTTTCAAAGGAATGGGGAAATTATTAGTAGATGGCATTATTATCATTATTATTATTACTGCTACCGGACACCTGCAATGTCTACATTTTCTTTTAATCATTTTGTTTCTCGAGTTAACAATTCTCCTCCCCCAGCAGACAACTATCTTCCATCATCTTTTGTCATACAAATATACCCAAAGGATAAGACGAATCGCAGAGCCTTTTATATTGTCAGTAGTTCTTGACATTTTGTTTTCATGTTGTTGAGATTTACATGCTCATCTTCAAAAACACCTGCACTAGGAAAACCCCCATTGATTTTTGAGGATTAAAGCTTTAAAATGACTCAAACTCTAGAGCAAGGGACCCCAAAGCTCCTATCTCTTTACAAACAGCAACACCTTCATCTGCTTATGATCTATATGAAGACATCAGTTTACATATACAGACTCTGATGATCCACTAGAGTGTTTGCAGAGCAGCTAGAATATAGCTCTAAAAGAAGAAGAAGAAATCCTGCCAATCAGATGTTTGAAAGGGAAGGAGGGGACTGAATTCAGTCCCCATCACCCGCTCTTGAACAGCTAATTGGCAGAATCTTGGCTTTTTTTGAAAAGGGATGTGCTCACAGAGCACAAAAGATTAGGGAACTGTACACACACTAACCTTTGTGATGCTCTAGCCAGAGATAAGCAAGTGAAAACCTGCTTCCTTGTATCTATAGCTCGTAGCTCAAGGATGAAGAGCCTGTGGCTATCCATATGTGGTTGGACACCAGCATGACCAATGGTCAGATCTGAAAAGAACCCATAAAAATAAGAAGAGCCTACTGGATTCAGGCCAGCCACCCAACTAGTCCAGTATTGTGTTTTCACAGTGGCCAACCAGATGCCTGTGGGAAGCTTATAGGTAGGATTTGAGCACAAGAGCCCTCTTCCCTCCTGTGGATTCCAGCAGCTGGTCTTCAGATGCATTGATGCCTCTAGTGATGGGCCTTGGAGTCCAGTTATGCGTCACAGGTTCCCCATCCCTGGGATAGCTCAGTCAGTAGAGCATGAGACTCTTAATCTCAGGGTTGTGGGTTTGAGCCCCACACTGGGCAAAATATTCCTCCATGGCAGTGGGTTGGTCTAGATGGCTCTTCTGGTCCCTTCCAACTCTACAGATCTGTGATCCCTGTTCTAACTAGGTTGGGATGACACTGACCTGCCTTTTTCAAATAAAAATGACAACCTCAAATTTGGTGAGTACCCTTTCCAACTGGTCTAATCTTCCATCTTGTCTCTTTCTATTGTCAGGGAAAGAGAGGGGCAAAATGCATCTCATCTCCACAGCTATGATCAGCACAAAGTGCTTCTATACTCATAAACTTCACAGAGGCTTATAAAGACAATCTGTACTTGTTGAAGAGCCAGGATGTATGTGTTACACAGCATGAGTAGCTTCCCATCCTGCTACCACCAGCACTCTTATTAATGGAATTGTTGCAACCATATGGCTGAAGCTACATCACAATAATGTACTTATTAGGCAAGCATGCTTTACAAAGTACACAATTTATGCAGATATCACCTATTGTTAATTTCCGTTCATATCATAAATGTGATGTTACTGTATTCTGACCATATGTTTTCCAGCTCCTCACACACAGAGTTCATAAACTTCCTAAAAACATAAAAGCTGACAAACTGATAAGATTCTTAATGCACTCTGTTTCACAAGGAATTTTGGGAGAAAGGACTAAAATCACAACAAAAAAGTGGATGTTGCCTAGACTGATGGAAGTGATTAATGAAAGTTGAAATTAATATAGGTGATGTAAGTGCAAAGAATAGTACAAAGTCATCTACAGCACTGGGCTGTATGAACAGTGACATTTTTACAATGGGTTTTAAGCAGAGTGAACTGATTCTAAAGTACAGGAGCTTGAACAGAACAGAGAATCATTTTTAAAGGGTACACTATAAGATGATGGGTAAAATGGCTGTCTCAAAAAATTATGTCTTTTCAAAAACTAAAACCTTTGTGAGTTCTAAAGAAACTCTTTTGACAAATGGATTCTTGCTTTTCACTCACTAGTTTCATTTCTGTTCTTCTCATGCCCCAAATAATATATTGGTATTAGATTAAACCATGGTTTATCAGATCTCCTCCCTCCCCTACATGCCTTCATGCAATACTTCTAGGATTTGTAAAACCATAGTTTCATGGTACATCTAAACTGAGGGACTGTGGCTAAGCTCTGGCTGCAAACCAGGATTGCAACCCATGTTTTATCAGACTGAAATATCTGAACTGGACCAATGAACCCCAGTGTAAACATGCCTATTTATTTATGGTGGTATAGACATTTTTACACCGCTTTTAATCAAAACATGATTCCAGGTCTTTTTACAAAACATAAGTAAAACCAAGTAACAGTCATAATTTTAGAAAATCAACAAATAAACAGACATAAAATCAACAGACATAAAATGAATTCACCTCCAGTATTCTTATCCATCTGAATGCCAGTCTGAAACGTTTATACCTTGGATTGGAAACTTCAGAGAGATTAGGGATTCTATTGTTGTTTCACACACTCTGGTGTCATTCAGGCTCCCTTCCTGACTTGTTGGAGGTTGACTCACATTTGAAGAACGCTCAGGATGATTTTTCAGGGAGATCTGAACATCCATCTGAGGCAGCTGTGGCCTCCATGGCTCCAATAGGGCTGTCCAGACTTGTCATTGGCACAATATATTTAACAGGGCACACACTTGAGTTGGTTTTTCTGCAACCTGTCAAGAAGATGGGTGGGTGATTTCACATAGACTCCTCAGTCATTTCCTGTTGATTTTTCATATCAAGTATGAATCCCACCCTCATCTTTGAGGTAGTTACAGGCACAGAAAGATTCCTTCTATATATGTTGACTTAAATTTCTGGTTATATTTTGAAGACATGTATTTAACATGCGTTTAACAGACATCTGAAGCTGTCTGGAAGACTGATGAGCCTTTGGGATTGGAACTGGGAGTTAGGCAAAGCTCAGAAGAGTTTCTGGTGTTACTAGAGTCTGTCTACTCGAAGCAGGCCTCTGAAAATCCTTCCAGCTCCTCATTGCAAATGGCACCCTCCAATACCATTTCAGTTACTATTAGTAACTCAATCGAAACACTGCCAATAGTCTTTGTCAAGTAAATTTTATTATTTATTAGGTAGTTCATTGTCAAAGGAAATATATGCACACGGGATGTGTGCAGCTCAATTAACTGATACATATGCATGTGCCAGAGAGAACTGCAATTGCAGATGGTGCTTTCTTGTTTACTCCACAGCCACACCTCTGTTAGAGAGACTTGCTGCTGTTCAGTTACAGATAGGTAGCCGTGTTGGTCTGCCATAGTCAAAATAAAAAAAATCCTTCCAGTAGCACCTTTAAGACCAACTAAGTTAGTTCTTGGTATGAGTTTTCGTGTGCAAGCACACTGTATCTGAAGAAGTGTGCTTGCACACGAAAACTCATACCAAGAACTAACTTAGTTGGTCTTAAAGGTGCTACTGGAAGGATTTTTTTTATTTTGCTGCTGTTCAGTTTAGAACACAGAGTAGGCTCTGTTGATTTCACTGAAGCTTCCTTTCAAATCCAAGCAAAGGTATTTTAGATTAGAATGAATATGTGTAACCAATAACACGGGCTCAGTGGATCCAGGTTTGCAAGGGGTTAGGCAAGAGGAGAATAGAAAAGTGAGAGAACTGGCTTCAGGTCCTTCCCAGTGCTGTAATGCGTCTACCACCTGTTTGTTTTGCTCACAAAAATAACACATACCAGATGTTTAATGAGAAATTAACAGGACACTGACTGGAAAGCATTTATCTAGTTCAACAATTTTCCATGCTAGTCATTAGATCCAAAAAGAATATTGTCTGAGAATGTAGAAGCTGTTTTGTTTTTGTTTTTTACCATTTAGACAATAATTTATTTACAGTCCACTGATAACGCTCCTGCGTGAGTCACGTGACTCATATGATATTGTGGTCCCCAAAGACATGCTTTTTCAGGCTGTGCCCAAAATGGGTGCTGTGCTCTTGAGCAAAAGGGGGGGAGGGATGTCCTACCAGGACAGTTGAGGAGTATGCCCCATGAAGGGGCAAGGACTGTAACTCAATGGCAGAGCATCCTTGGCAGCTCCAGGCAGGGCTGGGAGAAACCTGCCTAAAACCCTGGAGAGCTACTGCCAGTCAGTGTAGTCAATATTGAACTAGACCTGGAACAGATGGACAAATAAAACGTTTTCCAATTAATGGATACCAATGAAGGTAATGGGTACAAGTTATTCATGCCCATTAATTACAAGTTATAGTATGGCTTGGTAAAAGCAGTGAATTCATCAAGTCACATACTTCAGAGCAAACTAAGAGTTTCATCAGGAGTCAGGTAGTTACCATGTATATATAAAAAAACAACCTACACATTTTTAAAAGAACCTTCCGTGCCTCCACCAACAAAGCACCTATCTTTGGGTGTCGGGTCTGCTGAAATCTGACCTCGCTTATGCAAAATCTTATTGAGCATTTTGAGCTAGAAAACAATTTATTGGGGAAACGATACTCAATTTGAAATATAGCCAAACATTACAAGCTAGACAAACATGTATACCAAACCCTGCTAATTATGAATCTCAGCAAAATCAGTAGTAGGCATTTGAAAGGTGCTGAACTTTACCTAGACTGGATCCTAAATGACTATTTGCACTGCAAACACACAGTGCATGTTTAAGCAAGCTTTAGATTCTTTGTCAATTGGAACAGGTATTATACATTTGTGACCTTATGGAAACAGGAAATATTTCACTTGATCATTCCTGTTCGCAACGGATATGATTTAAACACTTCCACCGATGCTTTTTGAATGATCACTAACAGGTTTGACATTGCTGAAGCCTTGGCAAAGATTAATGAGAGGCACTTGAGTAGCTCTATTTGTTTTTCTCACAAAGGTTCCCCAAAAGTATCATTTTATGAAAATTGTTTTTGTCTCTGTGGTACTTATCTTGGTAAGGTATGTAGAAGCCAGAACATTTCCTCGTCAGTATTTTAAGATATTTGGAAGATGTAACAACAAGAGCTGCTTCATATGCTATCTGAATCATGACAACCACTGTGGCCTTGATTATTCCAGGCTGCTTCTGGTAATGTTTGAAAGAATACTATATGGTTACCAGTACCACAGCTGGTGGCATGATTTCTTCCTGCCATCATGGAGGCAGATGATTCTGGCATTGGGGAAAAAAACCAAAAACCTCTGAACATGCCCACAATTCCTTCTAATTCAATTCCTGCATTGCAGGGGGTTGAACTAGATGATTCTTAGGGTCCCTTTCATTTCTACAATCCTATGAAATGTATGGGAAACACACAACTTCTGAGGAACCTTCAGGTTGGGTCCAATATGATGAGGACACGGAATTCTATTCAAACATTTAGGGCTGTCTCAGTGTAGACCTATTTTAGTTATGTCCGTTTATTTCAGCAGGCTTACCTGAGTAAAAGTAACATTGACTAGAACCCTTAATCAGTAAATCAACTCGTTCAGATTATTCAACCTGTCGAAGATACTAAGAATGGAAGTCTTGACAGTGTTACAGAGAAGAGGATTTTGATCACGGGACATGTAGGGTCAAACTCCTACTGAGCAAGTAAATAGCAACTTCACAGAATTGTTAAGAATTTCAATAAAGATAGATTTGCCTGGCCTGAGACTGTAGGATATAAGTTGGGAGGGCGAAACAATGACAACACTTAAATATGCAAAATGTAATACTTTGTGTAACAACTTGAAGAAATAATAATGCATTGCTTGATAGAAGAATATGGAAGACAGAGATGAACAGATACTTCCCTTCAACCAAGGAGTTGCCTTAGGTTTTCCAATAAGTGGTACAGTTTTAAGTGTCTTTTTTGAATACTCAGCTAGATGGAGTTGGTGAAATATCAGCAGCTACCCCCCTCTAGATCTAGTAATGAGACTGCAACCTTTCCTTTGGGATATAAACCTCACCACAGTCATCCCTTTGTCACTTCAAGATTGGATTACCGCTGTGTGCACTAATAGAAGCTTCACTTTAACCTTCAACTAGCATGGAGTGCTTTCCAAATGATTTTTGAGAATTAGAAGTTGAAAGTGCCATGTCTGAGATCATTATAGTGAGGGTTGCAGCAAGTTTGGAAATGCCCTCTTTCTCCCTGATAACCTCCGAAAATTGATACAACTCGAGCTGCTGAAGCTAACAGCCCTCACATAGGAACAAGAGGGCTCTCTTGTAAAGAAACATTCTCAATTAGGGCAAGTTGCATCAACTGATAGGTTGGAACACCAAGTGAAGACTTTGCATGGGTGAAACAACCATCACAGATCAAATACCCCATTTATGCTTTTGTATTTATGCTGCTTGACATCACTTTCACTGCAGTGTTTTACAATGGAGGTGATTCACACATTTGCAGGGCAAGCCTATGCATGTTGACTTGGGGAAAAGTGTCACTGAGTTCAACAGCACTTACACTCTAGTACTGGCATCTTCAATGTGGCATCCATGGGTACCATGACACCTTCAAGCACCTCACATGGCAGTCGAAAATAGGGATGGGGGAGAAATTCATTTCAGTTTGCAAACCTCTCTAACTCAGCCGTTCTGAAACGATACACAAACTAAAGCACAGAAGGCCTTTGAAATTTGCACTCCTCTGAATTTTGCAATGCTCTTCTCCAGCCAAGTTACGAGTACATATTCTGGAGGAAAAATATGTATAAAATGCATTTTTATTTGAAATCGCATACAAAATTGCATGATACTTGGGGAAATTGCTTTGGTAAATTGTGCACATTAGGCAAAATTGCACACAAAGATGCATATAGTAAGAAATGCACTCTAAAATGCAGGTGAATTTGTGAGTGCTGGAAGATTTGACCTACTCCCTGCTTGGAAAGCCTTTTCCATCTGGCCTGGGGGGGTCCTGAGTGACTCCAGCTACTAAAAACTGGAACAAACTCTTGGGTTGTCTAGGGGTTTCTGTTGGGAACTCTGTTACTGTTTTTATTGTCCTGTTTTAAAAGTTTTGAATTGTTTTAAATAGCTTCTGACCTCTGGGTTTTTCATAAAACATGGGGGGGTGTTAAATAAAGGGGTGTAGGATGAGTCTGGGAAGAGAAGAGCTGGGGAGAGCAAGTGGGGGCCCCAATCACAGAGGTTTAGGGTAGGGAGAGGTATGGAGAGGCGTAAGGCAGGCTGCATAAAATTGGGTGGCTCCTGAGACTGGATGGCTGGGAGATGACCTGCTCTTGATGGAACTACACGCCCCCTGAAGGAGCGGGTATGTCCTTGGGGGTACTTCTGAATCCATTCAACCATCAGCTTTCCCATTAATAGCTAGACGTGCTGACCCATTGTGCCACATTTAAGGGGTTGGGGTTTTTTGTTCAACTTTGCTGCATTAAATGAGCATTCTGTAACTGACCTCATTTGTAATGTTTCTTTAAAAAAATCTTTAAGATAACATTTTAGTTTCCTGTTAGTTATGTTGCTTGGAATGTATACTTTATTCTTGAATTTCTTCTGTGATGTTTTATTCTGGATTGTATCATTTGATAATTTAATGTAGGCGGTAAACTGCTTTCGAGATTCTTAAAAATATAAAGCAGTATAGAAATGAAATAAATATTAATGATCATAATGTCTTCTGGGACAACCATGTGGCGGCCACAGCACACTGCTGTTTATAGGGTCAGCGTTTTAAGTCTTCTAATGCTAAAACACCAATGTCAAAATAGGTGTGCAAGTGTGAATCAATTCTTAGGGGGCCTCAAATGTAGAACTGTAAACATTTCAGCCACCAAATTTAGGGCTGCAGGGCTTTTGTACCATTTTAGCATCAGCAAAGTGTTTGTGCCTTCAGAAGTAAGTAGCACAGGAAGGACCATCTACATCTACATTGCTGCCACCTTTTTATTACCAGCAATTCATTGTTTTTATCAATTCCTCTACATCAGCTAACATAGCACATTAAAGAACAATATAGGGAAAAAGGAATAGGAGCCTGGATATTAGGAAAAAGGTTACCAAAGCAAAGGTTAGAAGATAAAATCTTTCTCTCTTTTAATGACTGGATTGTATTCTACTAAAATTTAGTTAAATCATTATTGCGCAACTCAGACCTTTGTACTTAAGGAGGCATAAGTAGGAAGAGGGCCCTGAGAAATCTTCAGTTCCTATCCTGCACAAAGGAGTGTTTCAAACAGCAAACTTTCAGTTTGCCGATTAATGAGAGTTCCAAAATCCCTTTCAAAAGATGTATAAAAATGAGCAGGAGCCACATTTCAATGATAACACTGGTTAATTTCATAGCTGAGCTAAAAGCTAGAGACATGTTTGAGTATTCTGTTCTGCCATCATTACTTGGAAAAATAATCCCTTGCAGCTGTGGCAATTCATGATAACGCACAATATATACCCATCAAGATATCTCATGACAGGAATGAAATTTACTTGTGTCATCCTCATGTCTAACCAACTTATGGTCACAGGGTTCCCCCCCCCCCCCTTGCCGCCTCCTCATAGCATGCTGTTTCATATATGAATAAGCTGATACGCTGAGAAAATGCAACCATTAGAAACAACCTCATGTACCACCTACAGATTTCATTTTCACTGTCTGGCTTTGATAATACGGGTAAGCAGTAAATAGGAAACAATCTGATTTGATACCCCTATCCTCTAATTCCTTCCTCTGTTTGAATGTAACAAATATGTACACGCTACACATTGAATGCTGTTGCAAACACAAGGTTATACCTAACCTAGGGCATCGTGGCCATTTTAAATTCCCCATGGGGAACTGGAAGCTACTCTATGAGGTATGCCATATGTGCCCAGTGGCTCATTGTGGTCATCCACCAGTTCTCCCAGTGTCACTGCAAAGCCTTTTTCCCTGGAGTATTTTGTTCCTAAGAAGACTCAGTAGGTAAGACTTGGATACAAATGATATTATTTCTTTATTCACCTTGCCTGAGTTCTGAAATTCAGTGTATTTCAGAGACAACACAAGAAAAACGTCGTTGCTGTAATCACTAGACCCTCTGCCCTAATGCCCTCACCTATGAAACCTTATTGCTCCCTTTATCCTTTGGATTTTGCAGTTTCAGCACTGGACTCAGTGTGTTCCAGTCCAGCCTCACTCTGACCCTGCTGAGTGGGGACAAAAAAAATAATAAAATGTGTTATATATAAGATAGAAGATAGATAGAGGTAGCTATCGAGCAGTTAATGTGTGTAACAACTGGACAATGTGCACATCAACCAGACCTCATGGAAAATATGCACATATTCCTTCCATTAATTGTAGAATTATTATTTCTTTTTAATTCCTCTATGTCATGCTTTTTGAAAATCTGCATCAGGATGGGGGAAAATTATTATTATTATTATTATTATTATTATTATTATTATTATTATTATTCGTTCAATGAAGAGGGAATTGTGCACATTTCCCAATGATTATAATTTATAATAGGCCTTGAGAATTGTGCACATATTGACTGAATTTTGTACATTCTCCAGACATTATGCACAGTCCCCAACAGGTCCAGAGGAATGTGCTTATCTCAACTGCGTTTTGTACATTCTCCAGGTAAGAAGCACATTTTCTGGTCAGTGTGCATAGGGTGAAATCCCACACTAACATGATCATTCCAGCAGTGCAAGCATTTTTGCTTGCCCAATGGAACAATTTCTCTTTTCCTCCCCCAACACTATTCTGGGGTGGGGTGGGGGTCTCACAATACCCCAGAGCTGATTTGGAGAGTGCTGGGCTGCACAAACAAAGGGAGGGGGAGCCCTGTTGTGCTCGTGGGACTCATTGTGCTTGCTCCCACAAGGTACATGGAGTCTCTATCAAGCGTTCAGCAGAAAATGTTAATTACTAACATATGGACTCACCATGATCCACAGGGTAAAGAGATTACAGTTGATCCCCACATTATGGTGCATGAGGGAAAAAATTAGAAGCATTTCAAGCAGTCTCTGACAGGTGGTCTGCAATACACGAGGAAGTCCTTATGCTACAAACTAGTCTTTGTGCACTCTGGCAATTAACTTCAGGGGCTTTAGGAATATAAAGGAGAGCCAGTATGGTCCTAGAAGAACTCATTCATATATCACACTTAAGACTGGGAAGACTCAGGTTCAGATCCCCTGCTCTTCCACTCTGAAGGTCACTCACTGGTTGAACTTGGACCAGCCTCTACTGCTCAGGGTTGTTGGGAGGTTGAAATGAAGGAGGGGAGAAACCATGTATGCCATTTTGAGCTTCTTGGAGGAAAGGCGGGACAAATAATAACTATAATAATGGTGAGGGTTTTTGTTTTGTTTTGTTTTTTAGACAAAGGAATGTTTCAAGTAGTTTTTAAAGGATTTCCCACCCTTTCAAATATGAATACTTCAAAATAGGAGAGGAGTGAATAGGTATATCTTGTGTTTAGAGATGTACTTGTTCACAGACAGCTCACACACCAGCCCATCTCCCATATGCACACATATGCACAGAGGAATGTTTGGCCATCAGTTTTGATAATGAAAGGCTTCTCGCTCACATTGCCAATGTTCTGCCCAACACTTTGTAGTCCCAGCACAGTAGGAGGTTTCGGCTCAGTGCTGATTTCAGAGCATCTTTCCCCATGAATAGACCACTTCTGACTTTCAATCAAAACCAGAGTCATGAAATACTCTCAATTTAGTCCCTTAAAAATGGTAAAGTTAAAAGCGTCTGAATCACAAGGGGGAAGAGGAACTGAAAGCTAAACCTCAGCCATCAGCATTATTGAAATAAAAGCTGCCTTAAAAATAGAGGCTATGGCCTTTGCTACTGCTGCTTTGATGCTTCCCCTGTGGCAGGGCTGCTTTTAACATTAAGTTTTTACTTAAAAAGGCCAAACCAGACATTGGCTTTTGGACACTCACAATTGTCAAAGCCAAACTCAACAGTTATAAAGATGCATTGTTGAATAAACAAAGTTTCCCATCTGTAGAAATTAAGGGTTACATTGAAACAGCATTTAGTAATACAATTCCTTTTCAGCCATCTTCAGACTTGAGTTGGGAGGGTGGGGGAGATTACTGACAATTTTCAGACATTATTATTATAATACATATTTTATTTTAAAATATGCCATGCCTGCTTACCAGATATCAAATTCCACACCACCTGGAGGTAGTCAAAAGCATACCCAGTGCTAGAAAACACTGGTGTTATCTCTTTACAGGGGGAAATTTGGTTATCCATTCCCCTAATATCCTGACATGAACCTCGTCTTTAATTGTCTTAAATTACTGTTTGAACCTTCCTTCTTGTACATTTTAATTGTGGGTGTTTATTTTAATGTTTCAATGAAATGTTTTTAGTGTGCATTTTAATTATGCGTGTTTGCATCATTTTGTAATTGATTTTATATTTGAAAGCCACTTAGAAGCCACCCTGATAAAGAAAGGAAGAAGAAACTGGGTGAGAGATAACAAATGGAAGCAGCCAGTGACAGTTGCAGTGTGACCACCTATCATAGCTGATTGTTTCTGAGCCTACTTCTTTCAAGTGTTCTCAGCTGAACAATTGTAGCCTGATTGGCAGCTGGCCTGGGACTATTTAGGAAGCTTCTGGAAAATTCAGGCAAGGTGGTTCAGATAGTGAGAGGTGAAGGCTGGGCAGGGGAGAGAAATCAGCTGAGGAAAGCAAGCGAACTATTTCCATGACTATATAGCAACACCCTTTGAGTCTTCCTACACATCTCTCAGCAAGCAGCATTTTGTCATAACATAAGGTGAGATAAAGTAGATAAATAGGTACCGCTTCAGCGGGAAGGTAAACGGCGTTTCCGTGCACTGCTCTGGTTTGCCAGAAGCAGCTTAGTCATGCTGGCCACATGAACCAGAAGCTGTACGCTGGCTCCCTCGGCCAATAAAGCGAGATGAGCACCGCAACCCCAGAGTCAGCCACGACTGGACCTAATGGTCAGGGGTCTCTTTACCTTTTTTAAGGTGAGACCAGCCTATCTAGTCCATCTTTCTGCTCCCACTATGGCCTATGAGAAGCCCACAACACAGCACAACAGAACTTGAGAGCTATTAGTCATAGGTTTAACACATCTGAGAATGGGTTTAGTGCATAGTCTTCATGGCTAGCAGCCATTTTTAGCTTTATCCTCCATTAATTTATCTAAATTCCCTTTAAATCCATCCGTGTTGATAGGCATCACTACATCTTGTGGTAGGAAATTGTAGAAACTGTTAACTTGGTCCCCCACCCCCCAAATTCTATGATTATATTGTGGTATCCTGCCCTAGGACTTTATGATAAAGAAATTTTATAAATAAGTAAATAAATCATGAATTCCATGGTTTAACTATCTGCTGACTGAATAATTACTTCCCCTTTTCTGCACATTGAGTTTCATGGGATGATCCTGGGTCTAGTAGCATGTTCAAGCATATGCAAGGGCGAGTTAAATCCAGAAACCAGATTTAAAAATAGAACTTGATTTGCATACCTGTTCAGTGCAAGATTTTTCCTCTGCCAAACAGGTAAACATTGCTATGAAAAGCATAACAGAAAACTGGTTCAGTTTTGAAAATCATTGGACAGTTGGCAGATAAGCCATTTATGAAATGTTGTTCCGGATTGCCTAGTAGCAGTTTATACCTTGGGCAACATGTAAGACATTTAAATGAAGGAGGCAATGGTCATGAAAATGTCACTGTGAGTTGTGTTTTTAAAACATGCGTAGGTTCATGGCAACGGTAGTCCGCTAAAACGAAAGTGTGGTTCTTATGATAGGAATCCAGCATCCTAAGTCTTCAAAGTGGTGTGTGTGGTTTTCAGCTGCATGTCTCCTGAGTGGCAAAAATCTGTTACAACACTTTGAAAGTGTAGGAATAAATGTTTAACAGCCTCAGGTCACTGAGGTAAAGGTATGTCAGCCTGAGTGCTTGGTGCAGTAAGAGTTTTCATTACACAGCCTTGGGATTACTTTCTGGATCTTGCCTTCAGAACCTCCAGGCACCTCTACACTCGTAGTCACTAAACATCTTAACCAACACAATGATTTAACATTGCTCAAAGACCTCAGCCTGGATGTCTGGACCTCTCTACAAAAGCCAAGTTAAGAAAGTGAACTTGCTGCATGAAAGCAGCTCCCTCCTGTTCCTCCCCCTCTCGTCTTGTCCAAGCCTAGGTACGCCTGTCAGCCGATTGCCTTGCCTGACTCCCTCTCCAGTACTACTGCACCTGAAGGAAAGATATTGATATCTGTGCTGGATAAATGCATTCTTTTTGTAGCTAAAATGTCATTGACGCCTCAGAACCAAACCAGCCCATTTATCTTCTGCAGCCTCTTCTGCTTTGGTGTGCTATTTGTTCACTTCCTTCCACAGCTTCTCCTGTGGCTTTTCTGGACATGATTTTGGGGGCTTTTTCTGTTGGGCTTTTTTGTAGGGGAAAGGGTGTATTGGTTTACTTGATTTTTGAGAAAAAAGAAAACAAGAATGCAAGATATGGGCATGTTGCACTAAAACAACATAAAAACCAAGAAGCAACTGCCTTATTCTGGCGTGCTACTGAGGACAATCTGTTAGCCCAGGATACATCAGGCTCCGTAACCATGAAATTAAACTGCTGTTCTTTGTTGCAGGTTTTATTGACCCACCCAACTCAACCTGTGCCAGTTTTTAAAAGAAAAAAGAAAAAGTTAACAGCTATCCTTCATCATCTGTATATGGCAAGGTTATTTATTTATTTATGGCAAGGTTAACTGTACATTTAGACTGGTGTCTGGGAGTGGCCGTCGGGACCATATAACACCGGTCCTGAGAGATCTGCATTGGCAGTGGCGTAGCGTGGGGGGTGCAGGGGGGGCCGGCCGCACCGGGCGCAACATCTGGGGGTGCGCACTCGCATTCGCAGCTCTCTGCCCCTACCTGGCTCACTCTCTCTCTCTCAGCGCTGTCACAGATTTCGCAAAAATTTCGCTATTGTCACACGGATCCTCCTCCTAGCCAATCAGGAAGTGGGATCCACTTCCTCATTGGCCGAAAGGCGAATGCATGCAATTGGCTGAGCTGCCGAGCAGGAGGCGGGAGGACTCGAGGAGACGTGGGGAACTGAGTAGAAGCTGCCGCTGCAGGTAAGTCTCTCTGCATTGAAAGGGGGCACGTTGGTCTCTCTGCATTGAGAGGGGGCACGCTGGTCATTCTGCAATGAAAGGGGGCATGCTGGTCTCTCTGCATTGAGAGGGGGCACGCTGGTCTCTCTGCATTGAGAGGGGGCACGCTGGTCTCTCTGCATTGAAAGGGGGCACGCTGGTCTCTCTGCATTGAAAGGGGGCACGCTGGTCTCTCTGCATTGAAAGGGGGCACGCTGGACACTTAGCAGGGCATAGGCAGGATCACTAAACTCATCACATGCATTCGACATGTAGGGCCAAAACCCTCCTCACATTATGTAATGGCTAGATGATTGGGTCAGAGCATCTCCAAAACTGCAGTTCCTTTGGGATATTCCCGGTCTGCAGGTCAAGACTGGCATGTTGAGCTGACAAGATGGATTGAAGTTTGGTTGGTTCAACAGTGACGAGACAGATTTCAATCCATATGTACCTGCTCCAGCTCAACATAAGTTGATGTAAGCCAGTGGGTCTAGCAACCTTTAATTTATTTAATTATTTTGCTGAAAGAGTAAGGCAATAGGCATGAAGGTGAATAAACATTATGGTAAGAGTAAAGAAATGGTTCTACAATGAAGGGGTGCTAAAAGTGCAGCAAGGCAAGAAAGTGATTTTCTTTTTTTTCTTTTTTTAGAATTTTAGCAGAATACTACACCTATATCATGCCATACAAAAAAGAATCTGGTGCACAAGGCAGGAAAAGGAGAAAGATAGAGACAGAGCAACAAGCTAAGTTAGCTGGAAGCCTTCACCGGTTTTTGGTGAGTACTGCTGAAATTACAGCAGGACCATCAGCAGCACCACGGGTTAGGGGGTGCAAATTACTTGCCTTGCCCCGGGTGCTGACAACCCACGCTACGCCACTGTGCATTGGCTCCCAGTATGTTTCCGAGCACAATTCCAAGTGTTGGTGCTGTCCTTTAAAGCCCTAAACGGCCTCGGTCCTGTATACCTGAAGGAGCGTCTCTACCCCCATCGTTCAGCCCAGACACTGAGGTCCAGCTCCGAGGGCCTTCTGGCGGTTCCCTCATTGTGAGAAGTGAGGTTGCAGGGAACCAGATGCAGGGCCTTCTCAGTAGTGGCACCCGCCCTGTAGAATGCCCTCCTTCAGATGTGAAGGAAATAAGCAGCTATCTTATCTTTAAAAGACATCTGAAGGCAGCCCTGCTTAGGGAAGTTTTTAATGTTTAGTGCTGTATTGTTTTTAACACTCAATTGGGAGCCACCCAGAGTGGCTGGGGAAACTCAGCCAGATGGGCAGGGTAAAAATAATAATAATAATAATAATAATAATAATAATAATAATAATAAAATAGTGTTCTTGAAGCTACGAACATGAGTTTGACCAAACTGCGGGAGGCAGTGGAAGACAGGAATGCCTGGCGTGCTCTGGTCCATGGGGTCACGAAGAGTTGGACATGACTAAATGACTAAACAACAAAGCTGTCCCAGATAAGAGAACTAAGGATGCAATTGAGAAAGATAACAGGTAGCATATTACTGTGGCTATCTAGCAATGATATTGAACCTACAGATATTCTTGGGCTACCATGCCCCTCAGCCCTGACCATTGGCCATGCTGGCTGGGTCTGATGGCAGCCAGAGTCTGTGAACACTTGGAGAGATGGAGGCAGTATAGGATCTTCCCTCCAACCTAATGTTTGCAAATGTCTTATGTTAATGAAACATATCCAGCTTCCAAAAGAAAAGAGAAAAACCCTGTGTGATAACAGCCTGTAGCCCTTGTTTGCATTGCAAACTATTCAACCAGAGCAGTAGCAGAGCTTGCTGTTTTTCACTTCCCTTCTGGCATGTGCTTTAGTATATGGAAATCAGTTCATGGTGTCCCCTCAAGCAATTGTGCCTCCCACTTTTTTTTATGAATGTGCACAGACTACAGAACTATCTCAGCAGAATGACATGCTGATTCCTCCCTTTCTCTCTTAACACAGCCTTAAACCACATGTTGTTCCCCCCCCAGCCCCCTTTCATTGTGCAGTTTTATTCCCACAGTGACCTTTGAATGACCCTGCCAGCTCATTCAGGACTTGTGCTGATCTGGTTAACACCATACAATTAATTACATTTGAAGCCATTTTCCCTGGGATCTAGCCTAATGCATTATTTTAAACGTCTTCTTTCCTTCTTTCCCTCCGCATACACTAATCTACATGCCAGCATTTATTATCATTTCTTAAAGCAAGCACAGAATCCACACGTTTCCTTTCACTTTGTGCCTTCCTCCCTCCCTCCCTCCCTCCCTTCCTTTGTGATTGGTCGCTTCCAGTGTTCCTTTGACAAAAACATTACTGCGTTCTCATTTTTATTGGATTGTGCATTGCGCAGCACCAACAAGCCCACAAAGTTGGAGGTGCGGTTCTAGAAACAGGTTTTAGAGACAGAACGACACGCTTTCCAACATTTCACATATAGGAATACTCTCCTGCATAGTCTGATATCAGCAACCCCTGCCCGAGATCCCCCCCACCCTGTGAACCTCTGCCAGGCCTGAAGACACCGGAAGAACACCATGACAAGGCGAAGACCAACCGACAGCCTTCCATCAGCCTAGAGGAAAGGAAGCTCAGGCCTGGGGATGCCAAATGCAGTCTTACCCGGCCCTCACAACCTAAGCCACACCCGCTCTCCACAGGCCACACCTCTCAGTTGTCCTGCTTCACAACTCAAATGTGTTTGTGTGGCTGGAGCATGTCCTTGCACTCTTATAATGCCTCTGGCTTGGGGGGGGGGGGAGGATACAGAGGGTGTGTGTGTGTGTGTGTGTGTGTGTGTGTGTGTGTGTGTGTGTAAAGTAGCTGATTTTACAAAGGCAAAAATTGCATTTATTGCTGTGCCTGCTTTTGCCTCTGGCGCTGTCCACCACTGGCATGAGAACCCCAGAAGGTTGCCCAAAATGTGATCCTTGTGCTGATCCTAGCCCCTTCATCAACAGCCACAGGTGGTGTGATCCCCTCCTTTCTCTGCCAGAAAAGAACAGCCATTATTGGCTCCACCTTTCAATTGCCCTAGGACTGAAGAAGGGAAGCATACTCTGGCCCAATGCATGGCCAGGAGACTAAGGTGTAAATTTTAAGAATGCATAAATGAAAAGTGCTGCCACTGTTGTGGTGGTGGCGGCAGTATTTATAGGATGCTTTTTTAGTCTATAACCTACATAAGGTGGCTTATTGCAAAATTATATATATGCATGAAAAAACACAAAATAAGTCCGAGGGCAGATCCACACCACACATTTAACCTACATGCCATGCACCTTTTTAAAACACAATTTCCCCCAAAGAATCTTGGGAACTGTAGTTCCCCCCCATAGAGCTGCACTTAACAAATTACCATTCCCAGGAGTTGCAGGGTGGGAGGAGAATCACCCAATTTTAAATGTGTGGTGTGGGTGTGCCCTCATTTGTCAACTGGGCTGGATAAACTACAACATTATTTTTTAAAAAACAAAACAAAACTTGAGATTACAAAACCAAGACAGCACTGCTACTGCTGTATGCTGCGTCAGTCTCTGAGTGGTATGAAATTCCAGGGGTTCCAGGCGCTCACCCAGGGTCTGGGTTTCCTTTTGCAAAATGAAGCACAGCAGAGACTGTGGTGTCTTTATGATGTATGGTTTATTTACGCACATATATAACCTTAGCCTACAATGGAGGAGTTCACAGCATCCTTCTTCCCCCTTAATGGCTCATCACCCAGGCTAATGCCTCACCAGGAGGCTAGCCTGGCTATTTCAAGAATTATAAACCTTGATTAAATTCTAACAATTGCAGGGATTAGAGGTGTCTGGCATCCAGTTTAACACCCCAAACTCATACCAGTATTAAAGCATTTTATAAAACAGCTTGGTCAACTAAAGCAGCTGCAACAAGCCATAAAAAGGCCACACCAAACCAGTATGTTTTTAATGCCCATATAAAGGCGCCAATAACATTGGGGGCAGACTAAATACCTACTGTTAAAGCTTCTTTCCTACCTCCTGAATACAGTATTCATTTACTCTTCAATGGCCTGATTCCTAGCTACTAGTCATGACTGCTACGAACACATGCTTCTCCCTCTTTCCCATTTTATCTTGTGATGTAGGTGAAGTTTAGAGATAGTGACTTGGCCCAAGGTCACCCACTGAATTCCATAACTGTGTGGGGATTTGACCTCCATCCCAGCCCAGTCCTAGTCAAACACTCTAACCACTGCACAACACTGTCTCTCGGATTATTCATGCAAGTTGGTTCTTTCTGCTACATCAATTCCTTCTCTGGTCTGTTTACCTCCATGGAAAGCAAAAGAAAGGACGACCTATCAAAGAGCACTCGTCTGAAGAGGGGCCTTTGTTGTTCCTTTGTATTCCACAAGACTTTCCAGGGCTTTTTGGAATTTGATCTCTTCATGTTCACTGATTTTTTTATTTTATTTTTAAATCCAACTACTGCTTCTTTACCTTGAGGGTTTCAGTAGGGGAAATGGGAAAGCTTTTTAACCTAATTCTTCAGGCTGCCCTTGGACAAGCCCTTTCCCTTTGGATATCTTCTGTGGCTACCTAACACTTCAGGGACACCTTGAGAATGACCCAAGCTGCCATCCTCTAGCAGGCATATTATTTGGCAGTCTCACTCCATTTTGTGCAGGGAAAATAAAGTCTTTGAAACTGTGGCAGCTGTGCTAGGCAGGCAAAGGGAAAGAGACTTGCTGATTTATCTAAACTTTGCTGGGTTTTTCACTGTTTGGTTAGGTAGGAAGGTGTGGGCATGCGTTTAAGCATCACTGTATTCTGAGAGACTGCAGCCAGAGATAGATCAGTTTCAAGGGCTTGCTCTCTCCCCGCTAAGCTGCTACAACAACAGGCTTTTGAGTGGACCAAAAAAAGAACTGGTAAAAGAAACCAGCAGGATGGAGAGGCAGCTGAAGACAAGTTCACGAAGCCACAAAATGCTGGCAAGGAGCATCTGAAGATGGACTGAAGATGAAGGGAAGAATATCAAGACTCGTTGAAAATACTGCTTTAAATAATTAGTTTATAAAAAGAAAAATCAACCCATTCTGCTATACTCATGCACACAAGTCTCATGCATCTCAATGAACTGCCTGAGCACACCTTGACTTTTGATGGGGATATTTTTCGGCTTTCATGCTTTAAACTACCTTAAAACAACTCTCACACTGCAATTCCATAAATGTCTGCTCAGCTGTAAGACCCTTTAAGTTCAATGGGGCATACCCCGGGAGAGCAGGTACAGAAATGCAGACATAATGGTGTTTTTTTGGGGGGGGGATTTGACACTGTATCTTTTATTACAATTGTAGTCCATGAAACAACCTGGGAGAAACAGCTTGAGTCTGTGATGGTCTTTTGGGTATATTGCATCTCTGAAATCCACATACATCTATGGCCATCATGCTTAGGTAACCCAACAGCGCAACAATCTATGACGGCAAGCAAGTGGCTTGTGTTCCAGAAACTGTGCTAGAAAGACAAACCCGCCCCCCTAAAAAAATCAATTTCAAATGGTGGTTCTGGTTACATTGTAAAAGGGGGAATCTAACAGCTGTTTCACTGTTCTTGCTCTTTTAAGTGCAATTAAGGCAGATTAGAAACTAATTAGAAACAGCTCAGCATACTGAAGCAGAAAGCTGCTCCCAATTTAGGATCAGCTGGATGGGAAAAGTGCATCAAGGCATAACTAGATATCCTTTTAGACATCTGAAGACTGATTGGTAGTTTTTCAACTTTGCAGCCGACTCCAACTGCAATTCAAAAATATTTAGTACTAATGAAGAGTATCAGATGCATTCCAGTTAATTTGTATTCATCCTTCTTCCTTCAGCAATTTCCACTATCCTGTTTCATTCAGCATTAAACCTGAAAGCCTATTATTAGGAATTAAATTGGGACTCAGCTGAGCTATATTCTCAAGGAGTGCCGGTAGCTGAACAGCATCTCCCCGCTTTTACTTGTTGACAGGAGCAAAGTATCCACTTTACAGGGTCATGTACAATATATAGACTGCTTCCTGGTTGGAATAATGATTCCTTAAATTCAGAGTGAAGTTTCTAGTGGCTACAGCCAACGCAGGAGGCTAAAGCTGCCTACAAATGAGGTGGTTGGTACCCTTTATAACAAACTGAACTAACAATAGGGGTAATTTGGCATTCCTTCCAAACAAACTCCATTTACAGTCCCTGCCTATTTGTAGTATGTTGATTAACATATGTAGAATACCTAAGACAATTCATTTTAAACATGTCTATGAGTAATTGGATGGTGTGTAGGTAGACACTTGGCATCAATCAAAACAGAAATAAGTTCCACATGAATGACAAAAAGCACACACACAGAAGGCTTATGATCGTCAAAAGCTTTCCCACAGAAAAAACATGGAACTGCCTCTGAGTCGTGAATGTAAATTCCGCTGGGAATATCTCCATCACAAGGGATAGGTAGGGAGGTTTTGGCCAACTGCCATTCATTACAATGCAGTTCACACACCAAGAGGGTTTCAGTAAATTCTACAATTATTAGTGTTCATTATCACAACTATTGATATTTTATTTTTACAGCCCAATCATAAGCACCTTGACTCAGAAGTAAGCTCCAGCGACTTCAAGCAGCATGAAGAAGAGTTTTGCCCCCAAACGTACTGTTTGTATTTTCCCTTCAAAATAAAAGCTGCAGTATTGAGCTCTCTTCTTGTTGGTTTTCTTCTTTAAAAAGTGTAATTAATATAACTTGTAGTGTGATCATAGGATCTTCAGCCATGGCAGCAACAATTTCTTTGGGTGGTATTCATTGGTTACATTGGAGGCGCCAACTTCTCAAAAACATCCTAAAGTCAAGCGCACGGCATCGCACAGAGCAAGGGGGTGGATCTGAAGGTGCCACATCCCTCTGAACAATGTGGGAGCCTGCCCCCCTAAAAAAAATGGGGGGGCAAACTGCCTTGGCCCCTAGGAGTCAGTGCCCATGGCTCCCATTCTGCCAGCACAAGTGATTTGCACTAGCGGAATGGAACTCTCCTCTCCTCTCCCCTCCCCTGAGGCCCCTCTGCACACCCTCAGAATCAGATGTGAAGGATTGAGAGATTCTTCACAGATGATTCTGGGGGAGAAAAGGAATGATAAGTTTCACTGGGACTCTGCTGGTGCTGTTTTGGGTCCATCCCTTTGTTCTGAACATCCTAATTGCAAACCAGTGCCATTTCAACAGAGAGTGTTAATTGTGATGCCTATACAAAAGTTGATCATTAAAGAACAAAAGGGAGGGGGCACAGACTAGATTACTGAACAAAATCCAAATTATTGTATTGTAGGAAATTATCAACTCCCCACCCTTTTCAGCAGCTGCACCCCGGAAGCTGGAGAGCTCTCTGGACCAGCATCCTATGAAATGCAAGAGGCGACCACAAAGAGAAAACATTGGCCATCTAATGTTGTGTATGTGGGAACTCTTTGCACACACAAGCAGGTGTTCCTGAATCCAAACTAAGGACAATAGGAATCATAGCTGTCAACGTTTCCCTTTTTTAAAGGGAAATTCCCTTATTCCAAATAGGATTCCTCACAAGAAAAGGGAAAAGTTGACAGCTATGATAGGAATAGGAGGACAGGAAGCTGGAGAAAGAATGAATTGTGTAAGTAGGATACACAGTCCTGCCCAAGACTCACTCTACTGTTCAAGACTTTAGCAAATACTGTACAAACACACACACACACACACACACACACACACACACAAATTTAAAAAGAAGACTATAAACTTAAATATTTAAAATTTCAAGAGATATATTGAACACAATTTGTACTCTCTTTTTTTGAAGTATGAACCCTATAAATCCCCTATAACACTTCTGTTTCTATACATTTGGGGGCACACACAGCTCTAAAATATTTATACTCAGACATTAGCTAAAGCAGTGATATCTGTTTATGGTATATGTGGCATTGATTTGCTAATATATTTCGCCATTCAGTAAAATACCTTCTGTTTACATGCATATGCTATTTATAAGCAACAGAAGTCATTCTTAGAAAACCACATAACCACATACTAATATAGCATATAAAACTTTGCTTTTTTTAAAAAATATATAATTTATAAATAAATAAAAATAGTGATTTCACAAAACACATGTAATAGTCAAGGCACATCCTTTTCTAATTTACCAATTAGTTATGTTATTGTTTACATGCTGTAAAAATGCATTTGATCAAGAGATGGAGTGGCAATGATCAAGTAAAACTAATCATACAGGTTTGATCTTTTCTTTTCTTTTTAAATATATTGATATTATTGTCGAGAACTTAAAAGGTTCCTTTAGATGCTTCTCCATAAAAAAAAAAATCTTATTTGTTGAATCAGGTGGCCACTTGTTTTAATGATAAGCAGATATTAATTTATCTAAGATTTTACTGGTTTTGCCCAATATGCTGAAAGGGGCGTGCTCTGTTATTTTTCAGTGGGAGCCAGTGAGGTGATTTACCAAGTAACACTCTCTGCAGTTAGGTCAGTCAGGAGATAAGGATGAAGAAAGGTTCCTCCATTAAACAACAGTGACTGGTTCACGAGGACAGTGAAGCAACACCCAACCAACCTCGGTCTGCCCTCAACCAGCCCTCACTTGCCCTGTCTTCTTACTGACGACCAGAATAGGCCGGTGGCACCTCCTATTAGTTTCCTCCTCTTTGGTCTCAGTGTAGCCCTTGTGTAACTGCAGGGAGGTGGATAGGGATAAAATGAGACAGTGCTTTTTTCTGGGGGGATGCAGGGGTACACATACCCCTAAATATTTTGTAAATCTAAGTTTGGCTTCATTGAGAGGCAGTCTTTCAATATGAGTAGGAAAATGAGAGTACCCCTAAACATTTTTTTAAAGAAAAAAAGCACTGAAAGTAGAATTAGCTGGTTCTTCCAATGATTAGCTCTGGCTTCTCCTACTTTTGGTCTCCCTTCCTTCTGTGTCAGCCACCACTGCCAAGAAAATGTTGGTGTGGTTGATGAGCAGAATAAAGGAAGTGCTTTGAAACAAGAAGGTTGCTTTCAGAAAATGGAAGTCTTCCCAAATAAGAACAATTGGGGTCTATAGTTGTTGTTGTTGTTTTAACGTTGCTCTTCATGTTGACCTGTGGCCATACTGACTGGTGGAAGCTGGAGGGCACCAGAATTGGGAAGACTGGGATAAAGCTATGCCTCCCAAAGGGGCTGATTCGAATTGGCTGGCCTTACTGCTAGCTACACTAGATGCAGGCTTGACAATAAAAGGAAAATGAAAATGAGCACTTCTGGGTAAATATAGGTGGTATAAGGCTGCAAATGTACACGGCAATTTTCAAGAGTAAAACAATGAAGGGAAGTCGTAAGTTGGAAATATCTGAACAATATGATCTTGCTGTGTGGACATTTTTCTTTCGGCCTGCAAAAAGCTTATTACTATTACCTTTAAGCTGTGTGTACCATTTGCAGTAGCTGTTTGAGCTGACCCTCACTTGCCAGTGGTGACCAATAGCAGGACTGAAATCAATCTTTGTCAAGCTCGTAATTGAGCACTTCCCTAATTTATGGGACAGTTTTTCTATTAACAACAAAATCTCGAGAATTAAATAAAAACAGACCTTCACAAGTGCCGCTGCATAGGTGACTAAGGTAAAAACATTGATAAATGTACACCCCTTCTCCCAGGCTGACTTTGAAAAATTCCATGTCACAGTTTCAGGTCACTTTCTGACAAGAATTAGGAACACTGAAATAAATAGTTGCAATTCTTCTTTGTTATGACGTGGCCTACAAAGGGTTTTTGTTTTGTTTTTTGCAACATACAGAAGATTTTTAGGAATATGGATTATAATGTACATTCTCACAAGAGCCCAGAATCTTATGCACCTCCACTTAACCTTTCCTATAAAGAGAAGTTTTTATACCAAGGCCTGTGTGTGAATTCACAAGTGGCTTTTTGAGCTTGTAATAATGTTTAGATGTATTTTGTTTTTGAATAATAATAATAATAATAATAATAATAATAATAATTTATCATTTATACCCCGCCCATCTGGCTGGGCTTCCCCAGCCACTCTGGGCGGCTTCCAAAAGAATATTAAAATACTATAATACATCAAACATTAAAAGCTTCCTGAAACAGGGCTGCCTTCAGATGTCTTCTAAAAGCCTGGTAGTTGTTGTTCTCTTTGACATCTGGTGGGAGGGTGTTCCACAGGGAAGGCACCACTACCGAGAAGGCCCTCTGCCTGGTTCCCTGTAACTTGGCTTCTCGCAGTGAGGGAACCGCCAGAAGACCCTCGGTGCTGGACCTCAGTGTCCGGGTAGAACGTTGGGGGTGGAGACGCTCCTTCAGATATACTGGACCAAGGCCGTTTAGGGCTTTAAAGGTTATCACCAACACTTTGAATTGTGCTCGGAAACGTACTGGGAGCCAATGTAGTTCTTTCAAGACCGGTGTTATGTGGTCTCTGCGGCCGCTCCCAGTCACCAGTCTAGCTGCCGCGTTCTGGATTAGTTGTAGTTTCTGGGTCACCTTCAAAGGTAGCCCCACGTAGAGCGCATTGCAGTAATCCAAGCGGGAGATAACCAGAGCATGCACCACTCTGGCGAGGCAGTCCGCAGGCAGATAGGGTCTCAGCCTGCGTACCAGATGGAGCTGGTAAACAGCTGCCCTGGACACAGAATTGACCTGAGCCTCCATGGACAGCTGTGAGTCCAAAATGACTCCCAGGCTGCGCACCTGGTCCTTCAGGGGCACAGTTACCCCATTCAGGACCAGGGAATCCTCCACACCTGCCCGCCTCCTGTCCCCCAAAAACAGTACTTCTGTCTTGTCAGGATTCAACCTCAATCTGTTAGCCGCCATCCAACCTCCAACCGCCTCCAGGCACTCACACAGGACCTTCACCGCCTTCACTGGTTCTGATTTGAAAGAGAGGTAGAGCTGGGTATCATCCGCATACTGATGAACACCCAGCCCAAATCCCCTGATGATCTCTCCCAGCGGCTTCATGTAGATGTTGAAAAGCATGCGGGAGAGGACAGAACCCTGAGGCACCCCACAAGTGAGAGCCCAGGGGTCTGAACATTCATCCCCCACCACCACTTTCTGAACACGGCCCAGGAGGAAGGAGCGGAACCACTGTATAACAGTGCCCCCAGCTCCCAGCCCCTCAAGATGGTCCAGAAGGATGTTATGGTCGATGGTATCAAACGCCGCTGAGAGATCCAGCAGGATGAGTCTGTTATAAGAAGATTTTGCTTATGCAAATCAAATCCTCCTTATGTATTCTGCATTCCTGACAGCCACCATAAAGTCTGGGTGCTCAATTCAGTCATTTCAACCAAAAAATGGATTCCAACATCTCTCATCAAACTGATAGGTCAGATCACTTCTATTGAGAGGTTCTTAAATGGTTTAGAATAAGTGGAACTATCTCCTACCCCTAGTGAAATATCTTGGTTTATTAGGAGTTAGTTCAACTAAAATTCATTTCTATCATAACAGATTCTGACCTTTTGACCAGTCTCATCCCACAAGCATCCAAACCCTCCTTTCACTAACACACTTCCTTTCCATCTCCCTCATAGACAATGATCCTCTAATCACCATCTCTCCAAA
Source organism: Podarcis pityusensis (assembly GCF_964106645.2). Taxonomy (NCBI): domain Eukaryota; kingdom Metazoa; phylum Chordata; class Lepidosauria; order Squamata; family Lacertidae; genus Podarcis; species Podarcis pityusensis. The sequence continues at coordinate 31,834,531 of NC_138031.1, read as the reverse complement.
GGTATTCTGCCCCAGCATACATTTGCCCATCCAATTACATTGATGCTGCTCTAATTATGGTGGTGGCAAGGAGGTCTCTTCCTCCAGACTTAACTCTTTGCTTGATGTTAAGACTGCCAAGTTTCCCAGTAGCTGTAGTGGAAGGCGTTATCCTTCCTATCATTCACCAGTGAAGCAGCAACAAAGAAAGCAGGCTGGTAGATAAGAATAAATTGCTAGATACTCAAAAGGTGAGTGGATAGGGTTGGAGATTTGCTTTTGTGAGAACCCGAGTTCTTCCCTTGCTTGGATTAAAATTGAGGCCAGAGAAGAACACAGGGTCTTAAAGAGCATTACAAGTCACGAAAGGCTATGTTTTAAGCCAAGGAATACTGAAGTTTAGGTGACATGTCCAGTTTCCCCCCTTGATGCTTTATCAAATAGGGTACATTTCAGTTGTTGTATCTTATTTTCCAGCATTCTGAAGAACAGAGGGGGGGAATCGCCTAGTGGTGATTCTTCCATTTAAGAGATATATATATATTTTAACTCTCTTTGATCCTGAGACTTAAGAGGCATATATATATATATATATATATATATATATATATATATGTAAAAGGTAAAGGGACCCCTGACCATTAGGTCCAGTCGTGGCCGACTCTGGGGTTGCGGCGCTCATCTCGCTTTATTGGCTGAGGGAGACGGCGTACAGCTTCCAGGTCATGTGGCCTGCATGACTAAGCCGCTTCTGGCAAACCAGAGCAGCACACGGAAACGCCATTTACCTTCCCACCAGAGCGGTACCTATTTATCTACTTGCACTTTGACGTGCTTTCGAACTGCTAGGTTGGCAGGAGCAGGGACCGAGCAACGGGAGCTCACCCCGTCGCGGGGATTCGAACCGCTGACCTTCTGATCGGCAAGTCCTAGGTTCTGTGATTTAACTCACAGCACCACCCGAGTCCCATATATATATATATATATATATATATATATATATATATATATATCCCTGTTCTTAAACTCCTCCTTATGATACTGTGACAACATGATTGCTATTTCTACAATGCTTCTAAAACATGTAAACTGGTTCAGATCTTTTTTGTCATATCCCTTTGCTGGAATTCTGTGTGGTACATCACCTGCATTCTCATGAGGGAGAGTAACTTACTCAAGGCCATCTAGCAACTCAGTGACCGAGCAAGATCTGGAAGCCAGATATTTGGTAATTTGTCTCTATGATTTTATGGCATTTGCTCCTACTGTCTTTCTTACATGCTGATATTGAACATCTACTGTTTTTTCTTCCCCAAACAGGACAGCCCTGTTTAGGGAAGTCTTTAATGACTGTTGTTTTAATGTATTTTTAATCTTTTGTTGGAAGTCGCCCAGGGTGGCTGGGGAGACCCAGCCAGATGAGTGGGGTATAAATAAAAATATTATTATTATTATTATTATTATTATTATTATTATCATTATTTCTTCTGGGGAACCAAGAGTCCACACCACAAGCACTGCTGTTGGCAGCTATTTCCTAATGTCTAGCCACAACTGCCTGTTATACTAGATAGAAATAGGCCATAGTGTTCTACGTCTTTCATTGTAGGAAGCAGTATAGTTCTGGGGTTTATATTAAAGAGAAGGATCAGATGTACTTCCTTAGACCATGTTTGGGGGGAAAAGGGGGGGGACCTCATATCCCCCTAAATATGTAAGCAATTAATTTATTACTTAAATAATCAAAAGCGTGGCTAAACAGGCATTCACAAGGTGTGCCTCGTAATGAGCCAGATCATTGAGTCAATTGGCCCAATACTGTCTCCTCTGGCAACTAATGGTTCTCTAGGGCTCCATGCCAATTTTGCTTCCTCATACTGTATTTTTTGATAGAAATGTTAGGGTTAAAACTGGAATCTTTTATACTCAAGGCATGCATTGTGTCACTGCTTTGTTATTTAACAATGCAGTAATTTCTTTAAAACCAGGGGAGTTATATTATTTTGTCCCTCAATTCCCCTTTCAAATCAGCTTAAGGTGGTCATACTTCCCACAAATATGTGGAGGGTAGATTTCAACATTTTCTCTCATTACTAGAAGAACTACTCTCATGGCTGCAAATGTACTTCCTCATGCTTTTTAACATCTGCATTAGACTTCTAGGATACATTGTCTGGAGTTTGGATGTAGAACAGCACTAGCATTCTGATGGCACTCAGCTCTCTTTTTCCCTCTCTAATGTCACCAAGGCAGCTGTAGATGTACTACATCAATGATGGCATGAATGAGGCCTAACAAACCAAAACTAAATCCAAGCAAGACAGAAGTGAATAGGAAATATTTCGTTTTGATGTTCAACCAGTGTTGGAAGAGGTTGCTGAAAGCTCTGAAAGCTCAGGGTTTGGAGTTGCTGTTAGATCTGGAGCTTCGGCCCCTTAATGGCCAGGAACACCTTGGCACCATTAGAATCAGTGTGTCCATTTCATCCTTTTCTGGAACCTCCTGAACTGGTTGCAGTGGTCCATTCCTTAGTCACCCTTCTTCTTGCTTTCTGTGACACAATCTACATAGGGCTGATTTTAAAGACTTTTTGCAAATTTCATTTGTTTAGTAGAATGCTGCAGCCAAATTTCTTAGAGGGCTTGTGTTATTTTGTACCAAATTCGTTGGTTGGTTTCCAACTTGGTTCCCAACCCAATTCAAAGTATTGGCCTATAACAGGGATAGACTTTGGTACTATGGCGCCCTGGGGTAGGCCAAAATTTGGTGCCCTACTCCAGCCCTTGTGCCATGCAGGGCTTTGGGAAGGAGGTGCAAGGGCTCTGGCAGCATCCTAGAGCCCTCCCAACTCCTTCCTAAAGCTGGACAAGTGCTAACTAGGCGAAGCAGGAGGACTCTAGGACCCTGTCATTGCCCTCATGTCTCCTTCCCATAGACAGGCAAGTGCTTTCCAGGTGCCCACTCCACTTGGCAACCAGTGCAGGGGAACCACTCACACTGCCCTAAAACCTCATCTGCCTATAAAGCCTTAAACAGTCTGGGGCCAGATTATATGCTTCCATATAATCTCTCCTGATAACTAGAACCTTCCATAACTAAAGGCCCTTTTCATTGTCCCATCAGGAATTCCTAACTTGGCAACATACAACAGGAGCTCTCTGTAGCAGCAGCCTCTCTCTCCCTCAGGAGATTTGTTTGGATCCTTCACTACTTATGCAGTAAAGGTAAAGGTCCATTAGGTCCAGTTGTGACCGACTCTGGGGTTGCGGTGCTCATCTCGCTTTATTGGCTGAGGGAGTCGGTGTACAGCTTCCGGGTCATGTGGCCAGCATGACTAAGCCGCTTCTAGCTAACCAGAGCAGCGCACGGAAATGCCGTTTACCTTCCCTCCGGAGCAGTACCTATTTATCTACTTGCACTTTGATGTGCTTTCGAACTGCTAGGTTGGCAGAAGGGACCGAGCAACAGGAGCTCACCCCGTCATGGAGATTCAAACCACCGACCTTCCTAGGCTCTGTGGTTTAACCCACAGCGCCATCTGCGTCCCTTACTTATGCAGTACCTACTGTCTATTACAGCCATCCTATTTCTTCAGGAGAAAGCAACTAGATACTTTTTCCTTCATTGGGGTGGGGCAAATCCACACACAGCTAAAAGCTAGGAGTGATATCATCTGAAAGATCTCATGTGTGTATGCCTTTCCTCTGCTGGTTTGAGTATTTCCCAGGATAAATCAGAGTAAATTATTTGGGGGTTACATCTTAGTGGTTGCAACCTTGGAATTGAATATTTCAATCTGCATATCATGAAATGAAATACTGTAATGCCATACAGTGGTACCTTGAGTTACAGACGCTTCAGGTTACAGACGCTTCATGTTACAGACTCTGCTAACCCAGAAATAGTACCAGGTTAAGAACTTTGCTTCAGGATGAGAACCGAAAGCATGCTCTGGCGGCACGGCAGCAGCGGGACACCCCATTAGCTAAAGTGGTACCCCAGGTTAAGAACAGTTTCAGGTTAAGAATGGACCTCCAGAATGAATTAAGTTCTTAACCCGAGGTACCACTGTAGTTATATTTAGGCTGTACTAATGCACAAATGCTTTCTGATTTTCCCAGTGCATTTTCTGTGCAACAGGCAACTTTGATTGCTTTAAGCAGAGCTGTCGCAATACTTGGATCTTGACAAAGAATCTACTATATTTCTTCCCCTAATATTTCATTAATTTTGAATGCATGGTGATTTTAACTAGGCTTTTTGCACTGCAGATTAATGACAGTTCCTGGTTAATCTGAAGCATTTCCTTTTCTAACAGCAAAACTGGATGAATGTGTTTAGAGCTTCAGCCTTCTCTTGAAGTGCTCAATTAAAAAGAAAAGAAAAAAGAAATATGGTTATAAAAACTACCTTTAAAGAAAAGGAATTTCACAAAGGCTCAGAAAAGGGATTAAATAAATGTGCAGTTTTGCAGTCTTACAAAGGTCTTCTAAGTGATTTAAATATGTGCTAATAATAAAGCCGTTACATTAAATCCAGGCAGACAATGACTCTGCCAAGTTTTAGTTTGATAGAAATTAAAATAGCTAAGGTACAAACCTCTGAAAAATGGAGTTTCTAATGGAAATGGCAACTGACCCTTAACTATAGCACTGCTACCGGATGCTGTTATAATAAGCTTCCCTAGATGCCATGGTGTAAATGTATTAGCTGTACTAAGAGACCCACTCCTGGTATAATTATGTTAGGAACCAATAAGACAGCTCAGAAATCAATATGCTAAGACAGATAGAGTAAAGGACCATGGCCAGCAAACTGGGAATAGATTAGTCTGGCAGGTCCCTAGCTGAGCCATGAAGAAGGGGGATATCTCTGCTGTTGTAAGAAAGCTATTAATTGTAAATTTCCTCGAACAAGGAACTTGAAGGGAGAGCTTATGCGGTTGTTCATAGCACTCAGTACAGGCAGCACCTAATATTGATCAACAGTTAAGCATTATATTCTTATTTCAAAATCCAGCAGCGATAGGGAAAAAATCCAAATGTTTAGTTTTTCAAAAAAACAAAAAAAAAATCACTCCTTGTAGCAAAGTGCCAACTTCCCCTTTTAATTAGATTTAATACTTCTGAAGTTAATGGGCAATTGTAAAAGCTCACTAGGCCACCTTCCCCCAAACCAGCTCATACTGTAGTGACATGCCAATTATCTAGTCAATAAAATTCTACAAGTGTGATATGATGTGATGAAACAGGGAGCAGTTCTTAACTGCATATATATATATATATATATATATATATATATATATTACCATGAAGTGTCCCAGCAAATTAACCTGTACTATTAAATATTATCAGCTTCTCTGTTAATTAAATTGACGACAAGGAGAAATTTGCAGTTGCTAATTTTAACTGGGTTGGGCTAAGACCTCTCTGTCTGTCTGTCTGTCTGTCTGTCTGTCTCTCTTTTCTTCCTTCCTTCCTTCTCCTCCCCACTTCCACTGCTTTTAGCTTTAGAAGAATAATTTGCTTAATAAACAGAAACACAGTGTAATTTAGCGCCAACCCTAGAAAAGAGAATAAAAGAAATAGATGGAAAACAAAGGCCAACCTTTTGTGGTTACTGTGTGGCACATCTGCTCATGTCCAATCAAGTTTTCAAAAGCATAGGAGTAAACAAAAGCAGCCATCAAGCAGCGACAAAGTCAGAGACATAAGTGGTTTGAATGAGTGTGCAATTTCTGCGCATATGACCATCCTGACACAATTGCTCTAATTTTCTTTCCAGAAATGACTGATAAAAGATTTAGGTAATTGCTATGGAGACAGACTTCCTTCCATCATGGGGTATCTTGAATAATACAGCCTCAGGGTCATATGATGGAGTGTCAGTATCTTCAGAGTCCTAAATTAATACTTGTCCCAGTTTCAGCTATACTTCCTCCACCATCTAATGAAGTGAATGTCATTTATTTTGATAATGTATCGAAAAATCACTTGATCAAATGGCTATTCCATAATGAACACAGAAAATGCCACAGAGCCTTGAAAACGATGCCTAAAAATAGAAAGAGACAAATGCAACTCTGCTCCTTAAGGCACACACTCATTTCTTCCTGTTAAGTGTTCAGGAGGGGATGGGGGGGGGACTAGTCCCTAAAACGACAATAAGTTGGGGGTGGGCACTTGCAGTGATGTCTCTAGTTCGACCTGTGACCATTCAGCTCATGACCTTGTTCCCTATAATCAAACTTAATTTATTGAGGTGATCTCTGTATTCCCAAGTATTGAGCAGCACTCAGGATAAAATTCAGAGAGCCACCAACAAGCTAATGATCAGTAGAGAGCTCTACAGTCACACTAGATTGGCAGTGACACACGTTGGAGACTTTGCATGCGAACAGTCCATCTGTTTACAGAAAATCTTAAACTCTCACCACTAAAAAAAAAGAAAAGAAAGAAAAGAAAAAACCCTCCTGGTTTCAGACAGACTGCAGTCCTAACTGCCTCTTGAATGCTACATGAATGCTGTGACATGTTCTGACAGTGGCTGAACAATGAAATCAGCATGGCAGTACAGTCAAAAGATGTGCCACAGTCAAAAGATCTTTTAAAATTATTATTCAAGGCACTCACTAGAATCGGCTCAGTTCTAACTAAGCAATATTCTTTAAAAAAAAAAGCATCAGTGTGAATATGTTTGGACACCAATAAATGGAAGAATGAATTTTCCCAGTTGTATTCCTTGTGCTTATAAAAGAAAAGCATCTGTGCTGTAGTCCAGAGTCAAGGTTTTATCTGAAATCTACCATGAGCGGCTCATGACATTCTGATGCCAAAACCTGTCGCGAACTTGGCAAGTCTGCCAAAGTCAAAGGGAACAGCTGTGCAAATGGCAGCATGAAAGACAGTGTGTTGTGTTTAAATACAGTCAGGCAAAAGCCAGTGGATAATGCTCAGTAATGGGTTAATCAATACTTATTATGGTTTTATTGGTTCACTAAAGAGAGAACAGAACCTAGTGAGCACAGAGTCGGGGGGGGGGGGGGAAATCACTGCATCTGATCTAGATAACATCTACTCTCCCTTAGGGATTTCCCTATTCAAGAATCCAATTTACCATGCCTGATTGACAAGGATTGGATCCTAGGGAATCACATAACTCTTTTTAGGACCCAATAAAATCCTAATGGATTTGTCTGACTGGTCAGGAGCTTCAAGTTTTACTAAACTGAGGTGGTGGTTTGTTGTAATTAGCCTGTATTCCACTCTCAGCTGAAAACAGAAGCTATTAGGAGTCATTCCTCTCAATAAATGTTGGAGACACGCTGAGATGGACTGCTAGAGAGAGTTAGCCATACTTTACAAAATCAACCGTGTGTGTGTGTGTGTGTGTGTGTGTGTGTAATGCACAAATGTAATTCATGAGAAACATTTTAGGAAGCCAAGAACCATCAAGTTCATCTCAAATTTGCTCCCTTAGATTTGTCATTCAATATAACCTTTTGAGATATAGCATTTATGATTCAGTAACTTACAATTAGGAATGGGGAAATTCATTTCAGTTTGCATTTAAAGATGCACCTACTTAATTCGCACTGACCAAAACAATGCGCAAACCAAAAACACAGCCATCCACACTTTTCTCCATTTTGCAATGCAGTTTTCCAACACACATAAACACCATGGTCTGCAAAAAGAAGAAAGTAAAAGCTACAGTCAATGGACTGAAGCACTTTATAGGCTCCCACACACACACACTGCCCAGAATGTGGTTCACACAAAGCAGAGAATGCTAACAGAAACTGGATAAATGCACCTGATATTATATATCATGAGCTCATTTGCTGTTTTACCGCATGGACAATTCATTTATTTCTCTTTGACTTCTTCACTGGCAGTATTGTATGAAGAGCCAAACAATTTCAAACCTATTTTTCAGCAGTTTATGACTTGTGAGGTTTATGACGGTTTTGCTAGAGAAACATTTAAGAGGACAATGCCTGATCACAACCTAAGGGTCAAACTAGATATAATGTTAAACATATTACTTTCTGCCCTTTTATTGATTTTTAAATAGCACCAGCAGTGGCTTGTGCCCATTGGTACTGGCGGGGTGGAAAGCAGGAAGCCAGACAGTAGGCCAAGACAGGCAGAGCCAACTAATTCTGTTCCGATAGATTTATTGCTTTATTGTTTGGCACCCAGCCACACTTCCCTGCGAGCCTCTGCAGCTTCTGTTTACGCAGTGTGGCTTTGGAGCGGTCGTAAAGTAATTAGCAGAATTACACAGCGTCAGTGTGTCGAGAAGGGCAGTAAACAAGTCCCACACATTTCTTCTGTCCTAATATCCGTTTATTTGCACAAAAGTAGCATATTTACAATCCATAACAGCCATCAGATTCAAGCTGCATTTTCTCTGCATCCTTCTCTCTCAGTGCAGCGACGCAACAACCTGCTTTCGCTTTCCACTCAGCTCACAGCATTCCAAGCTGCTTTCGTCACGTCCTGGCTTACTTCCTTTGTAAGCGCCTTCTCTCAGCCTCGAGACACAGAAGGTTAACCCTTCACTACACCCAACACCCCCTCTTGTCTCGCGCCTGAGGGGAGAATCGACCCTTGGTTGTCCCAAACCCAGACCTTCGCAAAACTCCCCAGGTCTTTGGAAGGTGAGTGGCTTCGTGAACCCATCAGCTAGGTTCTTGGCAGAGGGACAATATTTCAGCGCAACTAACCCCGCCTGAACACTCTGGCACACATTCCGAAAGCGAATGTGTAGGTGTTTAGTTCTGGCCTTGAACTGACCTGACTCTGCCAAACGCAGGCATGGTTGATTGTCCTCGAAAACACGTATCGGCTGACAATCCACTTCGCAGAGTTCCTGCACCAAGCAAGCATAGAACTCTACTTCTCTGCACACCTCTGAAAGAGCACTAAACTCAGCCTCAGTGGACGAGAGCGCTATCAGACTTTGCTTCTTGGACCTCCATCCAACTACTGAGTTCCCAAACTTCACCACTAGGCCAGACACAGACTTGCGATCCTCAAGATTAGCCCAATCCGAGTCCACAAAACAAGTCAGTTTGACTTCTCCTTGTGCTGGTAACCTAAGACAGAAGTCTTTGGTTTCCTGCAAATACCTCAGAACTCTCTTGATGCCATTCCAGGCTTGCACACTAGGGTTTGAAGCTTCCCTGCTGAGCAGATTGACAGCAAACGCTATATCAGGTCTGCTCCACTGGGACAAGTACAACAAACTCCTTAGGGCTGACTGAAACACTTCAGTATTTTCGAACGCAGCACGTTCTACTTGCTGGCTGTCCTTCACAAAACTAGTCTCCATAGGACTTCTCACTCCTGCACAATCACTCATCCTCATTTTCTGAAGCAATTGTTCAATTTTACCTCTCTGGCTGAGCAAGAAGCTTCCATCCTGTGCACGCTCAACACTGACACCTAGATCTTTCATGGACTTCATCTCTTTGTCCATTGCTCTGTGCCACTTATCTGCTTCTTCCTCAGGTAAACTCTGAATATTCTCGAAGGATTCAGGTTCACATCTTGCAGAACCTACCCAGACACCTGAAGCATCGTACCGATCAGGAGGCCTCCTTGTCCTCGCTGATCTCCTCAGTGTGAATCCTGGTGACCCTGCTGCTTCACTGGGTCCAGCTAAATCATCCTCAACTTCAGTGTCTTCCACCTCTGACCTGCTGCGCCTCTTGGGCCTTACAGCTTGTTCAGCAGGTGAGGAAGGCTCACTCTTTGGCTCAAACTTGACACTTGCCTGAGGAGGTGTTCTAGGTTCCCCCCTCTGAAGGATCCTGAGCTGTCCCTGCTTTGGACTCTGTCCCTGTGGTGGACCCTGTTGCTCTGGATCGTGGTCCCCAGCACCAAGTTCCTCTTCCTCCTCAACGTCCGAGTCATAGAACTGCTGTGGAATCACATCTGGATTAGCGTGCAGACGTTTCCAACCGGCTTGCTCACAGAACTTAGCGCTATTGCTGATAACCAACCTAGACTGGTTTCCACTTGGGTACGCAAACCGCCAGGCCTTTGAGCCAGGCTCATACCCTACAAAGATCATTCTTTTAGATCTTGGCTCACCTTTCTTACGTAGAGCCTTTGGAATAAGCACCCAAGCCTCACAACCAAACACACGGAGGTAGTGTACCTTAGGCTTCTTTCCATGCAGTAAGAAATACGGTGTGTTTCCTACACTAGAGTTGTACACTCTGTTCTGCGTATGAACTACGTAGCGCCAGGCCTCAGACCAATATTTCTGGGGTAGCCCTGCGTCCCACAGGATCGCAGATACAGCTTCCTGCACCGTCCTGTTCCTTCTCTCTGCCAGCCCATTCTGTTGCGGAGAGTAAGGAGCGGTCAGTCTGTGGCTAATCCCCTTCTCCCTAAAGAAATCCTGTAAAGCAGAACCAGTGAATTCAGAACCTCTGTCACTTTGAAAACCACGAACTTTGGTGGAAAAGGTTACCTCAACTGCGGTGATCCAATCCCTGATCATTTTCGCCGCCTCCCCTTTCGTTTTCAGAGAGAAGGTCCAAGCAGACCTCGAAAAATCATCAATCAGAAGCAGAGAATACTTTGATCCTCCCAGTGACTCAACCGACATGGGGCCACACAAATCTGCATGAATTAATTCAAAGGGTTGTGTGGTCTGCCTCTCTGACTTTGGATATGAGCATGTCACAATTTTCGCCTGTTTACATGCATTGCAATCTAAAAATTTGTCACAAACATTAAATTTGCACCCTTGCATCAGCTCTGGTGCTTTCTGGAGATATCTCCAATTCAAATGGGCGAAGCGTCGGTGCCAAATATGCGAACAACCATGGTGGGGCGCCACATTCACACATTGCCCCTCCGCGTCTTCGGTGTCATCCTGTCCTGTAGAAAAAGGCACATTTACAGCAAACAAATTGCCTTTAGACTGCATTGTGTACACGTGTTTCCCATCCTTGGAGAATTCACATTTGTCATCTGCAAAAGAGACATGATAACCATCAGCGAGTAAATCATGCACACTTAACAAACAGTTAGTTAAACCGGGCACTGCATAAGCTTTGACTTCATGCTTAAGGACAGAAGAAAAAGCCTGTCTCTGTTAGCCTTCTTCTACTTCCATCTGCAATCGTCACAAATCTTTCAGTTTTTACTGTCCTGCAATTTCTCAAAAAACCAGGAGATGGCACCAACGGGTTTGTGGCACCACTGTCGATTATTACAGTGAGAAAGTCTTGTTGTTGACATTCCTGGGTCGCCAGGGCAACAATCTCCTCGCTACCCCCCTCCTTGGGGCTTCTGCAGATCTCCTCTCTGGTTGTCACGGCAACAGACTCCCCCTGGCAAGGAGACTTGCCCACGACCTTCACAGCTTCCGTAGATGCAACTCTCTCAGTTGCCTTGGAGACTGGACTTGTCTCGGCGTTCCCACACAACTCCACAGCTCTTATCTCTACTTGCTGCAGGTGGCCGGCCTTGGAGCCTCCAGCACGGCTAGGCTTCAGCTCTTGGCGTAAACAACTCTTGGCAGCTTTTGGAGAAAGAGGCGTCTCTGAGCTTTCACTGCTCACTGCCCCCCCACTGCTCACGGGGCCTCCAGGACGTTTTCCTGCACCCACTCTGATGGGTAAAGGGCTCCCAACACTTGGCCTCTCTCCAGGTTCCTCACACAGACACGTTGCAGCATCCATACAGCCCCCAGGCTCAGCAAAAGCACCAGCAGCATTGCCAGCAACAGCAACAGTTCCTTCACCCCCCTGTGAGGGCTCACACTCCTCCCAGCTGTGTATCGGCTCTCAAGAATGTGGCCGACGCCATCTTGCCTCTCCCTTTCGAATGCAGCCACTTCTTGGCCCTTGCTTCCCACCCCAGCTCCACAAGCCTCTCGGAGTGCTAGCCAAGCGGCCTCTGGCCTTCTTGCACCCAGAACAACGGGCACCAGATGAGCATCCACATTTTCTGCCAAAAAAGCAAGCACACGCTTTTCCACTTCACTTTGCTCTGCAGCCCTTTCAGCCTCTGCTTTCCCAGCTGCATTCTGTGGGGGCTGAACTACGTCCCAAAGCTGCTCCCCCACCAGCAAAAGCTCCACTTGAAAGCTCCACTGCAGCCAATTTTGGCTAGTCAGTTTCTGACATGGCAGTTTAAGCTCAAAGCCATATCCACGGGGCTGAGCCATTGCCTCCCTTCTGTTGGCCTTTTGCAAGAGCAGCCGATAATACTCACTCCGCAGCCAAACCGGGCACTCCAGACGACGTGGCTCCCAGCTCCCACTCCGTCAGCCTCCTCCGATCTGCCCTTTGAAGTCTTGGCAGTCGATCAAGCCGACGCTCAGTCCATTTTACAGTCTTCCAAGCCCTTTCTCACACGCTTCACCTGTTCCGATAGATTTATTGCTTTATTGCTTGGCACCCAGCCACGCTTCCCTGTGAGCCTCTGCAGCTTCTGTTTACGCAGTGTGGCTTTGGAGCGGTCGTAAAGCAATTAGCAGAATTACACAGCCTCAGTGTGCCGAAAAGGGCAGTAAACAAGTCCCACACGTTTCTTCTGTCCTAATATCCCTTTATTTGCACAAAAGTAGCATATTTACAGTCCATAACAGCCATCAGATTCAAGCTGCATTTTCTCTGCGTCCTTCTCTCTCAGTGCAGCGACGCAACAACCTGCTTTTGCTTTCCACTCAGCTCACAGCATTCCAAGCTGCTTTCGTCACGTCCTGGCTTACTTCCCTTGTAAGCGCCTCGAGACACAGAAGGTTAACCCTTCACTACAGCCAACAAATTCTACGTACTTTGTCCCCATCTGAGTTCTACAAGGTGCAATACTGACACTGAGGAGGTGGAAGATGGCAGCCAGTATCACTTCCTAGACTGGCTGTAAGTAGGACGCAAGTAGGCATAGGTTGGCTGAGAGCAGACTGAGGTTGGAGGAGCTGAGCCCCATTTGTCATAATGGAGCAGCTTCCATGGAACAGCACTTATCAGTGATATATAAGCCTGATCAAGGAGTACCATACCTTCAGACCCTCCCCCCAAGTGTCCCTATTTTCCAGGGACATCCCTGATTTAGAGAAGCCATCCTGGTTTCTGATTTGAACCTGGAATATCCCACTTTTCCTTAGGATATCCTTATTTTCATTGGAGAAACATTGGAGGGGATGGAGTTATCTGAACCCTGAGCCATCTGAAGGCAATCCTTTATAGGGATGTTGTTGTGTTGTTGTTGTTTTTTAAAAACGTTTAATGCTTTATTATGTTTTTATATATGTTGGAAGTTGCCCAGAGTGGCTGGGGCAACCCCGTTAAGATGTGTGGGGTATAAAGAGTAAAATTATCATTATGGAATGGGACATCCCTGTTTTCATCAGAGAAATGTTGGAAGGTATGCACCTTTACCCAACAAAATGCCCCTCTAAGGTGTTATATACTTCCCATAGTACTCTTCAGGGACAAAGAACAGCTTTGAGGGCCATTTTTGGTTAGGGAACTGGCTACTAACCGTGGTCCTGATCTGAATTTACGGTACATGGGCACAGAGCTACTACCTCTAAAGAAAAAATCACAAGAAAGATTAGGGGAAGAGCTGTAAGGTCAGTTGCAGAGCAACTGCTCTGCTTGCAAAAGGTCCCTGATTCAATTCCTGGCATATCTAGGGATTTCCCTGTCTGAAATCCTGGAGAGCTCGTGCCAGTCAGTGTAGACAATATTATAAGTTAGATGGACCAACGGTCTGCCTCAGTAGCAGCTTCCTATGGGTGGTATTCAGCTAGGCATATCAGAGGAGATGCATTGAAATTAATGAACATGACTAAGTTAGATTCATTAATATCAGTGGATCTACTCGGAGTAAAATGTAGCTGAAAACATAGAAGTGTGAGCTTATGCATTGCTGAGAACCAAGTTCCATGAAATTCAGCTGTATTGATAAATCACAAGTTAGTGGGCGCAGGATTGCCCTCCTTACGTAGATTTGTCACTTTTTAATAGGATTCAGTTGTTTTTCCATCTTCTATTCTTCTCTATTTTCAGTTTTCAATGGGAAATTGCCATGACTAATTCCCCGGGTGTGGAGGATATTGGGTGGGGAAAAACACATACCAGCAGAAAGAGGGAGAGAAAGAGAGAGAGAGAGAAGTTCAAATTTAGATTTTTTTTCCCCTCTGCAAAAGAACAGGTGCTTTAGATACATCTAATTACAGAAAGTAATTAAAGTGATTACCTTACCTGTTTATTCAAGGGCACAAGGACTTCTAATGGGAACAAATCAAGATATAAAGACTTGCTGTCAATTAGCCCTGAAGGCTTGAGGAGATAATGAAGTAAGGCAGGAGTTGAGTTACAGTTCTGTACAATAACACACCAAAAAAAAATAAAGTAATTCAGCACCTCTTACTTTTCCTGGAACAAAACCAGCCATCTTGAGAGAAGAAAGACAAGAAGATTACCTGAGTAATATGATCTGAAGAGTACCAGAGAATAATGGCATCCTCCGCCAACCTCATCTATGGTAGAGCCAACAAAAGATGGGGCTGCTACAAATATAAGCCTATCAACCTGAAGACAACAAAACTGTTCAGCTTCCTGTCACAGATCCTGTCAGTGTGGTGGGGGCCAGAGAAGGACATTTGAAATGTGACTCTACCATGGGCTTCTCTCACTGGCTCTTGTCTTAGTAAAGTGGCATGACATGACTTACACTGGTCTCACAGGAATGTAATTTAGGTCCGACAGTACAGTGAAAATATTGGAGGGGGGGCGTTGTCAGAGGCTTTCTTAGACGGTGTGCTTCTATTAAAGTAAGAAAGAAGAACTATGGCAACTGCTGGGCAATATAAGTGCTTTACATCTGAGCTTCTTTGATCATTAATGCATTCCTAATGGATTCAAATAGGCTGTGGCCTATACACTTAAAACATTCCCTTTGGATTTACTTTTGATCATAAAACTATTATAGCATCCATACTTATGTTTGGGGATAAAATAATGTCTAGACCATTTGTATGTTTCCGCCCAACTGGCAATTCAAAATGCATACCATTGAGTAAGAGTAATAATTTGCACATTTTTAATCTCAGATGCAGGGTTTTCCCCCGCTCTCTGTTTTTATTCACTTAAAATACATTCAAAAATATATTAAAGTGCCAGATAGGCTTTTTTTTAATATAGCCAAAAGGCCATTGATTTTGTTTATGATCACCATATGTTTTATTATTTGGTTTTTAACAGTTCCACCTCCACACAAAGAAAAAAACACACACCCAAAAAACAAAACAACCCTTTCTATTAAAAAATGAAAAGAAAACAACTGTTAAACAAAGTGTGTCAAAGCTCAAAATATTTTCCCCTTCATTTCTTTCTAGTGGTGAGAAAATACGAGGTAGGCATGCCTTGCATTTTATTTTAATTACGCATTAAGGGCACTACCCAGAAGAGTTTGAAATCAATGGAATTTAAGTGCACTTAACTTTCTCTAGATTCAGCTCTAATTGTAAATAATAATGTCTCAAGGGTGTTCGGTATAGGGGATTTTAGAGCACAGCAGAAGGAGTGAAATAAGATAACTTTCATTTTCCTGCTATTTCTGCAGCTTCATGATTTTCTTCCTCTAAAGGCAGGCTCGCCAATTGGCAGCCTCTAAGCCAAGCCCACCTTCTGAGGGCTCTACCCAGTTTTCTAGTTTCCAACCAAAGTCCTTCCTTTTCCCTCCTGCAGCAACAAACAGAGATTTGAAGGATGCAGAGTAAGTCTGTGTCCAGGTGGGGGCATTGCCTTGAAAAAGGGTGATTTGAATCTCATGTTTCTGAGTGTGTCATTCACGCATATATTCCACACACTCCTGTCTATCTGTTCACCGTATTCATTGCTGTTCCTCTGCTTGCCACCCACACCAACACATTTCTACAGTTTTGATTAAGGTATATATTTTTGCAAGCAATTATGCCTCGTATGCTGTAATTTTTGTTTTAATTTCCACAGATATATACATTTTTATGCACATTTTCCCTCTAATATGTGCAAATTTGGAAACATCAGTGGGTTGGGGAACTGAATCACAGAATCCAGAGAAATATGACATTTGAAGGACGGCTGTGTTTTGGTTCTCATGCTGTTTTGCAAAATGTGAATTAAGTAGTTTCACCTTTAAATGTGAACTGAATCAACACCTGCCAACACACACATATTCCTATTCATGAAATAACTCTCATGATATATCACCAAATGGCATATACATGATGGCTTCCATCAGGATTTTTCTTACAAATTGCATTCCATGCCCCAAAACAGCCCAGTGAGGGCTAGGTAAGCTCAGTGGATATGAAATGCTGACTTCTAAGATAGGGAGAACAGGGTAGCACCAAGTAAATCCTTCCACTTCCAACTTACGTTTGCACAACCAGACTTCTACCCTTCTCCTTCCCCGGCCTAAGCACCCCCTAAATTTGTTCTGTGGGTTTCCCCAACCCTCCAGACTAGAGAGGGGAAAGCCCTGTTGCACAAGAAGAAGTCATTCCGCAAGGATTTAGCTGATTACTACCCACAGAAAATAAGAGTGAAAGGGGAAATGGAATGGAATGTTCTTGAAAATAGTCTGTCTGGCTAGAAGGGCTCCACACGGCAACATTTTGTTGCAGCTTCTATGACTTATCTTTTTGACAATGTTCTGTGGTATCAATGAATTGCAGGTCTCAAGCAGGCACGCTGCACTTTATCTAAGCACCAGCCATAATTCTGTCAGGGTTCATTAAGATCTTACAAACTCTCACATGGCAGCCATGGAAACACCACCAGTTAATATTCACTACATGGCACTCCAGGCTTAGATTCTAATTTGCTACTAATGCAATATTAAAGCAATATATGTGTAAAATATTGATGCAATATTTGTTCTGAATTTATTTTATTTTATTTTATTTAACACACGGATATGGCCTTAAACAACATGTCTCATTTTGAAGGGTGCCCTCAGGGGGGCATACGGAGGTGCAATATACACACATCATGGAAACCTGAACAATAGTGTGGTTTTGGCACTCCATTGAAAGATATAACCTTTCATGAGCAGTGAGGGTTTGCTGATAAAAATAAAAAATGTCACCTTATCTGCTGACCAGATGATATACTACAGTTTCTTATATTACCCTTTGAACTCCTCCATTGGGGGAAAAAGGCTTCAGGAAAACTTGAAGATAAGGCTCCCCTTGTCTATTCTTTCTGCATCCTGCATCATGTATAAATCTCAAAAAGAAAATCACTTTCAGCCTGCCCAGCTTAAGATGTCTGTTTATATTCTCCTTGCATGCAGATTCTCCTGGTCAGGGAATAAGGAAGATAGTGCTTTCGAGAGGTTAGAATTAAGGATAATTTGGTTCCTTGAATTTGGGCAGAAACTTGATTAGTCAACTACTAATCCATGAGGGTTTTCTTAGTGCATCTAATATATTTTTAGTGTGTTTTATGACACTGTGATTTTAAACTGTTTCAGCCACCATAGACACTAGAAAGACAGGTCAGAAATTGCCATCTAAATAAATAAATAAATAAATAAATAAATAAATAAATAAAATGAAACCTATCACTCATATGAAGCACGGGAAATCTGCATCTGCATCGGATGGGAATTCAGGTTGGAATGCTCCTATGGTGCTCAGAAAAGTTGAGAGATGCTTGCGAGTGTTGTATGATATATCTGTAAGCTGGACAGTGCAAATAGAACTCGACTGGGCATCTGTCTTTGGGGCAACTTGTAAAGCCACAATCTATAAGGACAGGGTAGAGCAAAGGAACAAAATGCTGCTTTGGTGCTTCTTGACACACCACAGGATGTATTTGGACTGAGACCAAATACCTTAGTATTGTCAGCACTGAAAGGACTTCAGGCAGGAGTCATTCTCAGCCTTGCTTGGGATTCAACCTGGAAGCTTTTCCACGCAAAGGATGAGCTTGTATTGAACAACAGCCCTTCCCCAATTCAACAACAACAACAGCATTTATTACCCACCCTTTACCCCAAATATCCCAGATCAGGTTGAAGCAATTAATGCAATTAACAGTACAGTACTAAACTCGGAAATAAGGTGGGCCCTAAAAAATACACCAATCAAATGCCAAAAGCCAGGGTAAAGAGGCATGTTTTCAGCATTCACCAAAATGAAGCTGCCAGACACATCACAATAGGAATGGATTTCCACAACTTAAGGGCTGTCACAGAGAATGCCCTCTCTCAGGCCACAATCTCAGGAACAACCACGAGGGTCCCTCTGCTGATTTTAGTACCCAAGGGCATCTCTTGGGAAAGAGGCAGTCTTTGGGCTCTTTTGGGGTATTTAGGGAAGTTTTTAATGTTTGATGTTTTAGTGTATTTTTACTATTCTGCTGGGAGCCACCCAGAGTGGCTGGGGAAACCCAGCCAGACGGGTGGGGTATAAATAAAACAAAATTGTTGTTGTTGTTGTTGAGCCCTGAGCTGTTTAAGGCTTTAAACAATAGCATGAACACCTTCAACTGAGCCCAGAGATGTCCTGGCAACGAGTGCAGCTGTTTTAAAACAGGGGTTGTATGAGAAGTGAAGGCAACTCCAGCCAAGAATTTGGCTGCTGCATTTTAGGCCAATTGAGGTTCCTGAGGGAAGCTCCACATAAAGTTCGTAACAATATTCAAATCTGGACATGGAATACAGTGGGCAAGTCAGCATTGCTCCAAAAGGGCCATAGCTCGTAGAGCTGAAAAAGGCACTCCTGACTACCAAGACCACCCGAGCCTCCTTTGGCAGTGTGGGATCCAAGAGCATCTCCAGACTGTGGACCTATTTCTTCCAGGGAATGCAGTCCTGTCCAGGATAGGCCATCTTCCCACCTCCCAGGCATAATATTCTGCCAGCTGCGTGCCTATAATATGCTAGTCCAAAAGATTTAGGACTGAGGCACACTCTGGAATACACAAGGCATTCTGAATGTTCTAAGCTAAATGCAAAGTTGTAATCCACAAAAATCCTAATTGCCATTTGCTTCAATTCAGCAGTAATACACTGGTTTTCCCAGGGAAAGCACTGGGACACCACCACCACCCCCCCAAAAAAAATCAAAACTGCTCAGACAAGGACTTGGAAATCTCAGACCTGTTCTTAGAAACATGGTACAAAAGGAAGTGTGGATGAACCCAGAGATGAGGTATTCAGGCTCCTAAGACTTAGTTTGTGCTGTTGTCTGGTACCTAATGTAATTTAGCATTTCAAAAGGCCTTCCACTTTTGATCATAGTGACTGTTATTCTTTAATGACACTCTGTAATTAGTTGTTTGTGCCTTGCCATGAATATACATAACACATTACATAATGTAAGAAAAAGAAGAGCCTTTTCCAACACTAACGAACGTGACATATCAGAACAGACCATCAGTCAAATTCGTTTTGATCACAAATGTTCTGCTTTAACAATGCTTTTATGCTTTGCAATCAGGGCACTCATTTTAGAGCATTTCATCTTTTTCTATAGATTTATTGTCCCCCATTTTAACTTTTAGAGATCTGGCTTGTCTGCAAGAAACTATGTTTTTCCTCTGCAAATGTATTCTCAAATTTTTTCCCCTTTCTTTTTAAAATACAGCATTAGCCTTATTAGTCATTTAGGGAGAGCTTGCATCACCACACCTTCATGCATACAAATCAAGATAAATTGTCATTTTAGGGCACTATCCTATATTGCCTAGGAAGGTTTCCAAGAGGCCATAGGAGTTTTTAGCTCTCCCTCTGTGCAGCTGCCCCCCAATACTTTGTAAGGTCAGTAGTATAAGATTGGCAGGGTCTTGGAATTTGACCCTCATTGGATTGCTCTGCTCATTTTGAAGCTCCATTTATGTTTTGTTAGTATTTTGAGATATTCTGAAGTCACAGCTTAACATGTCCTAGTGCAACTCATCTATAGCAATCAAAGATCTTGTGTTAGGCCCTGGCCCATCCCAGAGAGATGAATTGGGTAAGGACCCTGGACCCAGTGCTTTTGTGGGGAGTATGCCTGGTGTTAGTAGCCACCGTTGCCAGCCTTTCTCTCTGTCCAACCTTGTCACCTCCTGCTCACCCAACAAGACTCTCCACCTCCTCCCTTCCTAAAGCAAGACAAAATAAAAAAAATCCTTCCAGTAGCACCTTTAAGACCAACTAAGTTAGTTCTTGGTATGAGCTTTCGTGTGCAAGCACACTTCTTCAGATACACTGAAACAGAAGTTGCCAGATCCTTCTATATAGTGAGAAGGTGGGGAGGGGTATTACTCAGAAGGGTGGTGGGAATGGGAGATTGGCAGATAGCTGCTATCTGCCAATCTCCCATTCCCACCACCCTTCTGAGTAATACCCCTCCCCACCTTCTCACTATATAGAAGGATCTGGCAACTTCTGCTTCAGTGTATCTGAAGAAGTGTGCTTGCACACGAAAGCTCATACCAAGAACTAACTTAGTTGGTCTTAAAGGTGCTACTGGAAGGATTTTTTTTATTTTCGTCAGCAGGCTCATCCCAGCTATCTGCCAATCTCCCATTCCCACCACCCTTCTGAGTAATACCCCTCCCCACCTTCTCACTATATAGAAGGATCTGGCAACTTCTGTTTCAGTGTATCTGAAGAAGTGTGCTTGCACACGAAAGCTCATACCAAGAACTAACTTAGTTGGTCTTAAAGGTGCTACTGGAAGGATTTTTTTTATTTTGACTATGGCAGACCAACACGGCTACCTATCTGTAACTAAAGCAAGACAGAAAGAGAATAGATGGGGGGAGGTCTCTCTGGCCCTTCTACAGCTGAAGCAGCAAAGTATAGAGGGGGAATACGTTCCCACCACCAAAGTGGTGAGAAAAACAACAGCAACATGTAAACTGGGGTGGGAGAAGGGGCCACCATTACTACCACCATTGCCAAGAAGAGGAAAAGGGGCAGAAGAAGCAGGGCTGAGATCAAGGCAACAGGGAACCCACTCAATGTGATCTGCCCCAGCGCCTACATGCCCCACTCCACCAAGATAGCATGGTTAGACCACTCGTAGTGTCAGTCTAACCCATATGAACCCACTGTCAGGAGTTCAGCCTACACTCGAGTATGACCCCGGCAGAGACACATGCCTGACTAGCATGTTCTCTACCTCCTGGTCGATCGTTCAGGAGCTTCAAAAGCTTTCTTCTGCCCGAACATCACAGCGAACAATGCCAACAGACACCGGCACACTTAGGGATCCGCAGAGTTTGAGCAGTTGTGTAACAGACCTCAGCAACTCAGCATTTTGGCTAATCTACTTTATTTACATATACACACACACGGAACACTGCAACATGGCTCCCTCTTTCTCTAGCATCAGACAGCAAAGAGAAAAAGGACAAAGGACAATAGTCCTACTTCACGGAACACAGTAACACAAACATCCTGTCTCCTTCACTTCTCACTCTGTGGAGTCAAAACATATACCGTCATGTGCTAGACAACAATCACATGACTACAATCACAGAGCAGGAATTCTAACACCCACAGCAAAGCAAAGCAAAGCAAGTGTTTAAACGCGCGAGCACACCCACCCCTGCGTTTATATAGAGACATGCTATTTGATATTTGAATCTCCCTGTGCTAAAATCGAATGTAGAATTAAGTAGGGAACCAAATAATGTTTTTAAAGTCATTTGAGCCTTTTTCCCCACTTCAAAAGGTTCCAACCATTTCCTGCTTGCAATGACTAAACATGCCTCCACAATTCATGGTCAATGGCTCTGCAGGAATTGGAACAGAGAAACACTTGACTTTTTCCTCTTCATTCTAGACCCAGATATTCCTTCCTTCATTTCTTTTCCCTGCAGAAGACATCAAGGATGCCCCTGGGATGCCATTTGAATCAAGCCATTTCCTGGAGGACTCCCCTGGAAGTAGTCCTGTATCCTGTACTGCTGATTCCATCAATCTGTCTTTTTGAGTGCAATACTAGCCGTGTTGACTCAGATGTAAGCCCTATTAAATTCAATGGGGCTTACTCTCAAGTAGCAAGGGCTAGAACTACAGCCTTAGTTTGCTTTATCAGCTCATCTAGCTGATTACCATTACCATTTATCAGCTGCATCTAGATGTTACCATTTCTGCCCCTGACCATGGAGGCAAAGCATATAACCATCATGGCATATAGGCATCAGTCATGGATAGCCTTATTATGCACAGGATTATGTTAGGCAGAACCCTAGTGTTTTTAGCTAATGTTTTAAATGTTTTATTGCCTTCATTTCTTACTTCCTTTAGCCCCATTTGCTGGTATTTAATATTGTTTGGAACACATCTATAGGAATGTGTTAAGATATTTTGACTTCATTAATATAAATGAGGTTGCCACCTTATATCCATTTACCTGGGAGTAAACGCCATTTATCTCAGTGGAACATACTTCTAAGTAGACATATACAGATTGTCCCCCCATACTGCAGGGCATTATCACAGCAACTTTTCAAATATAGCTACAACTCAAATCATCAGAGTCTCAGAGCTCTAAAATGACATATTCAACTGGTCCAAACTGCAGGAGCCAGGTTACTGGCTGGGGGTTGCCTTTAGTGCTCCTATAGCTCCTGATCTAAACAGCTGAATTGGTTGCCAGTTGATTTCCAGACCCAATTCAGGGTGTTCACACTGGTGTTTAAAACCCTAAATATTGGCAAGGCCACCTCCATCCCTACAGACCTTCCTGAGTGTTAAGATCAGCAGAAGGAGCCCTCTTAGTAGTTCCACTTCCCTCAGAAGTTCAGATGGTGGTGACCCTGGATGGGGCATTCTCTGAGGCAGTCCCTAAGTTGTGGAATTCCCTCTCCATACACCTTCACTGTACAGATTTTGGGAGGAACCAGGCAGAGGACCTTCTCGGTAGTGGTGCCCACCTTGTGGAATGCCCTCCCCTCAGATGTCAAGGAAATAAACAACTATCTGACTTTTAGAAGACATCTGAAGGCAACCCTGTTTAGGGAAGTTTTAAAAGTTTGATGTTTTATTGTGTTTTTAATATTCTGTTGGGAGCTGCCCAGAGTGGCTGGGGAAACCCAGGCAGATGGGTGGGGTATAAATAAATAAATTATTATTATTATTATTATTATTATTACTACTGTGGTACCTTGGTTTATGAACTTTACGAAGTCCGTTCTTAAACCAAAACTGTTCTTAAACCAAGATGCACTTTCCCTAATGAGGCCTCCTGCCATCAGTACCCTTCCACCGTTCGGATCCCGTGCTTAGACCAAGGTAAAGTTCTCAAACCGGGACACTATTTCCAGTTTTGCGGAGTTTGTAAACCGAATTGTTCTTAAACTGGACTGCTCTTAAACTGAAGTACCACTGTATTATGAGTGCTGACGTCTTCACCCTGGCATTTGACACCTGAGATGTGTGTTTTCAGGGGCCACCCTATTCATGTGACTGTAAACTGCTTTGACCGAATTTTTAATTGTTGTGATTTGCCCTGGGACCTGCTGGTGAAGGCCGGGTAATAAATTTAATAATAATAGTAACAGCAATATTGTCTCTGATTCAGAGGAAACTGAGCTTAATGCCTCGCTAAATTCAATGAGGCTAGCTGCAACTCACCGTAAAGCACACGTGCATGTGCAAGTTCCCAGGCTGAATCCTTAGCATCTCCCATGAAAAGGATATCAGGAAGAAGGCTGGGGTCAAACGTCAGTGTGAGGTCACAGAGAGCAGCAGCTAGTCAGAATATCTATTACTGTAATAGATGGGGCAACCATCTGATTCAGTATAACGTATTGTTTGGAGGTCTGTACCGTAACTGCACCGTAACTGCTTAAATACAGTAATGTCATTTTAATATCAAGAAACTGGGAATGTAGAAACACGTATATTGAAATAAGCTGGTGTTTAGAATGGGACAGCAGGGCCTGGGAACCCAAGATGATAGGAAGAGAAGAGCGGTCGATCATATCAGTGCATCTTTCTCCTATATTTTTTGCCTGTATTAGCGTGACTGTGGGTATTCAATCTGCATTTGAATGCTCTGGAAGCCTGTCCATTGGCTATGAAAAAGGTCAATAAATCAATAGCAATTTTTATGATAACAAGATGTGGGACACAGTGGTGACGGTAGTTGCTGCTGCATTCTGCCGGAGAATTGGCATGACTCGTTTGGGTCTATTAAGCCAGTATTTATCTATGATTACATAGGGAATTTAGTAATACAGATAGAAGCTAGCAGTGATGATCCAATAATCAACTTACCTGACTAATAATGACATTATAAAGTTAAGAAAGAATCAATCTGCATCTTTGCACAAGGCCAGATACCTCAACTGTAAGAAGTGCCTCTATTCCCTCCCCACGACACGCACACAGATGGATTGGAACAGTGGAATACAGTGGCTGTATACATGCGTTGTCTCTAAAGACAACCTAGTTGTGAGCTGAACACCAGCATATGTTGTTCTGTGGCATTGCCCAAGGATACTGTATCAGCCCAGTACATTTTCATGAATAGTGTGGTGTACTGGTTAGAATAGTGTGGTCAGCTCTGGGCCCAGGGTTCAAATCCACACTCAGCCATGGAGCTCACTGGGTGACCTTGGGCCAGACACTGCCTCTCAGCCTAAACTACCTCACAGGGTTCTTATGGAGATTAAATGTGGAAGGGGAGAACTATTCGCACAACCTTGATTTTCTTGGAGAAAAAGGTGGGGTGTAAACGCAACAGACAAACAAAATAAAATGAAGCTCCCTTATATGGAGTCAGACCATAACCTGAGTGCAACCCCTTTTTTAAAATTTCTAATTCTTTATTTCTAATTATAACCTTCTTTTCATTGAGTATTTGAATCCCATAGCAGAGAAAGATTCGATAAAATAGTAATAATAAAAAGATACCGAGAAAGGATAATGTACAGGTGCAGAATCCATCAAAGCAAGTTCAAAAAATCGCATGCTCCATCATAAACCAGCAAAAACCAGCATGCTCCATCATAAACCAATCAAAGCTAAACTGCAAGGAGGACAACAATTTGCCAGTGGCGGAATTAGCATTAGCCAAGGGTCATGGGTGCTGGGAGTTGTAGTTCAGCAACGTCTGGAGGGCCACAAGTTCCCCACCACAGTTCTAGAATAATCAGTCCTCCTTGCAGGGGGGCTTTTGAACTCATTCTCTATTGCTACTGCTTCAAGCCTCCATGTGGAGCTTCCATAGAGGATAAGGCCACCAATAGAGGATAAAAGCAGCTACTAGTGATGATTCCTATGTATCACCTGCAGTATCAAAAGCAGTCAAACTCTGAATACCAGTTGTGGGAGAACACGAGCAGGAGAGTGTCGTGTGCTCACATCCTGTTTGTGGACATCCAATAGGCATCTCATTGGCCACTGTGGAAACAAAATTCTAGGCTACATAGGCCTTTGGTACCAACCTTTGTAGGTCCTTAAGTTCATGTCAAAGCCTTCATAAACAGTGCACAGTGGAGTAGCTTCTCAAGTGCATTAACAACCAAATCACACCTTGGCAACATCTTACTAATGGGATCCTGGGCAGTGTTGGAAAAGTTACTCCTTAGTCTCTTAGATGAGATTCCTGTGGTCAAAATGACAGGGCTTGATGAGAGCATCTCTTTCTGATGAAGAGGGTTCTGACTCTCAAGTCCTTTCACATAGGCTGCTGAATATTTGACAGACATATGGAAATACCTCTGCTCCTTTTGGCAGGTTGAGCACAGCCATGTGTCTGATGTGCATGGGGAACACAGCAAAAGAGGTGCACGGCAAAGAGGTGATTTTTTTTTTTAACTGGCTTGCTAGCAGCATAAAATTCAGAGACCAAAGATTGGTGGATACTAAAATGTATGGGTTCAACGATCTCTAGTCTCTAGTGTAACCAACAGTTGCCTAACCATATTTGGAACTAGCCGCAGAAAAGGACAGTGAACAGAAGTGCAGAAATTGTTGCCAACTGACCAGCTAGCAAGTGTCTGAAGCCATTTGGCTCTCCTGTGAGACACGCTTAATGTCATGAAGACAGTTGATGAGGCAAAGATACAAAAAACAGCAACCTTCATTGATACTTTACAGGAATGGCTGCTAGCAAATCTGTTTTTTCTGGTCTGCATCAGTTTCACATGTGTTTTGGCTCATTTCCAGATTAATCTGCAAAATTGTGTGTCTGTCTGTGTGTGTGTGTGTGTGTGTGTGTGTGTGTTCAATCTGCCTGAAAATTCACATTTCAGAAGTATTCAAATAGTTTATAAAATTATATCTCAAATAATACAATTCTAAATGTATTTTCTCAGAAAATGCAAATTTCTTTTGAATGGAACAAAGCGAGAATGCTGGTAAATGCCTAAATTGTGAACCATTCCTTCGTCCAAGGGATGTGGATCAAATCAGTTCAGATTGGAATACAGAGAGACTTAATTCTTTGAGCATCCCTAATCTTTGGGTTCTGGAAAATGATCTTAAGGTGGGAGAAGTTGACAGCAATCTGAAAGGAACTAACTGTCTCTTTAACAGGTATCTGTTCCTAGGCAGAGATGCTTCTCTAAACTCTCATGTAACTGTCAGGGTATCTAGGTTACTCATGTATTTCTTCAGTGTTTAGTTTTGTTGAACAGTTAGAAATCTAGACTCCTTTAAACATTAAATATTTAAAGAATGTTGCTCAGGGGGGTATTTGTTGGTTTCTGTACATAGAAGATGCACGATAAATTTGCTGCATGACACAATTTACCCCTGCTGGCTACACATGGAAATTGCCAGCTCCTAACCTGGAGACACGTGGACGCGGGTGGCCCTGTGGTCTAAACCACAGAGCCTAGGGCTTGCCGATTAGTAGGTCGGCAGTTCGCATCCCCGTAACAGGGTCAGCTCCCATTGTTCGGTCCCACCTCCTGCCCACCTAGCAGTTCGAAAGCACATCAAAGTGCAAGTAGATAAATTGGTACCACTCCGGTGGGAAGGTAAACAGTGTTTCCGTGCACTGTTCTGGTTTCACCAGAAGTGGCTTAGTCATGCTGGCCACATGACCCAGAAGCTGTCTGCGGACAAACGCTGGCTCCCTCGGCCCATAGAGCGAGAGGAGCGCACAACCCCAGAGTCGTCTGCGACTGGACCTAACGGTCAGGGGTACCGTTACCTTTAACCTGGAGAGAATACCTGTGACCTCAGACATCTCCATATATCAGGGATAGGGGACCTGTGGCCCTCCAAACGTTCTTAGATTCCAACTCCCATCATCCCCAAGCAGCACAGCCCAATGGTCAGGGATGATGGGAGTTGAAGTTTAACAATATCTGGAGGGTCACAAGTACTCTACTTCTGGCATATAGGACACAATTTGCAAATTGGCATTAATATAGTCTCAATCTGGATTGCTCTTTTCTGTATACCCTGTCATAGCCACCAATTTGCAAAACACAGCATACTTTAAAATTGGGATGCTGCTTGGTAAGCAATGCTAATAAAAGAATGATTATTTCACATTAAAAGGACATGTAATACAACTGATAGTACTTGCAAGCGGAAGTCATTAAAACAACAGCACCTCAACATAAACATGAAATTGGACAAGTTCAGCAATGATTTTAATGATAAATACATTGGCTTACTTGTTTTCTCTTGTTCCCCCACCCCTCTCCATTTTTCAGTTATTTTCTTCTAGCTCAAGATCAGCAGGCTGGTTAGATTTCAGTATGTCAGTGCATGACACAATTTAACCTCCTAGGTAGTGTTCTTTATTCCTCAAAGGTTTCCTTAATGAGTTCCACATTTTATGGGTCCTCAAGTTATGGAAGAGTGAGTCCATCTATCCACAAGTGCACTACATAACGAATAAGGGGTGCTTTAAATGGTAATATATGCAATGTATACTTTAGAAATGCATCCTCTGATAAAAGAGAGATTTTTTGAGTGGATGGTGATTAGACTTGGTAGCCCAGTTTATTTATATTTTAGAGGAAATCATTAAAATATCAGCATGTATTGCGTGCTGTATACAGATCTAAGTTAAATTCATTCTAGTGGGTTCTTCAGTCTTTTTCATTATTTTTCTGGCATTGGGGTTTATCTAATCTTCAAATGAAGGCGATCTATGCTCAGCATATCTCTTCTCAGTTTTCATTTCTAAAACGAAGCTTGAAAGGTGGTGGTGCATTAATAAGAAAGTATTTTTTCCTAGGGGGGAAAAAACACCTTTGTTATTTTTTGTGTGATTTTTTACAAAAAGGATTTCCAAAAAGAAAAAGAAAGCAGTTTTGCCATTTGAAAATGATGTGTGAAATTTAACCAGTTTCAAGTTAAGTAAGGACATCGTCATCGCCCTTTGACCTTGGCAGCTTGTATCTAAGGGAACACTATTGAACAAAAAGGGGAAATTATGGATATTCAAACGAGTGTGTGTGTTTGCATATCTTACTCTCTGCCTAAGTCTCTGTTCTGTAAAAGAAAATCAGACTATTAATGTTGCCTCTGCCATACAGTGGCTACTTGCAAATGCCCACTGATGTCTCTGAAATACCAGCTTATACCAGGCTAAAAGTGCGCAGAAGCATGTTTCTGAGTGCATACCCCTATAATACAAATGGGAGTTGCTTGTGCTATTCATTAGCTAGATCCAAGATCAGGGCTTCACATGTGTAATGTACGTGTATGTGTTATGAGAGATATTTGTTTGCTGGATAGACGACCACTTCACCTTGCTCACTAAACAACTGTTGGGTAGGATTTCAACTATTAAATGGGCTATGTGCTCACAATCCAAGCTTCTCCATCATCACCAATCACCATATTTTAGTCCTTAATGCAATATAGGCTTCTAAGTGGTTTACAAAGTATGGAAACCAGTTACAGAAACAGTAAAATATAATCATTCATAGTTAAAACACAAAATACAGTGATCCCATTAAAACAACACAGCAACTATGTTCCCTATTAGATTAGAGCCTTTTCCAGTTGCCCCATTTCCATTATGCTGTCCTATGGTCCAGTGGTGGCGGCGAACTTTGATTACTCTGGGAACAAACTTTGAGCACTCCAAATCCCCTACATTTGGAGGGAAATGAACGTAATTTAAACAGGAGTAAGCAAAACTACTTCTTGACAAAGATTATTGTAGATCTGAAGAATATGAAACTTATAGAGTGCTGCTAATTCTGGCTTGCTATATGCCAGCTTAGAATTTAAAAGGCATTTTCTCTCAGACACCTTTTCAGATCATTTATTGTCAAGTCCCTCCCCCCCCCCTTACCATTTGGACAGTCTCTAATGGAATGTTTCCTGTGAACGTTGGCCACTATGGTCCAGTGCATATAAAAGCATGACATTATTCCCAAGACATGGCTTCTGATGCTTGTTTATTTGGCATTGTGTTATTGAAGATAACCTTGGCATTCTACCATGGCTAAAATATTTGGAAACGGTGAAATATTGTTTCTATTAAAAGAACCATTGATTAATATGTGGGAAATTTGAAATGTATGTGGGGGTTTTGAGAGGGAGTTGCTACTTAGCATATTTCCCAAAGTACTCATTCTCTCCATGTACTAGTAGGGATATAAGTAGATTTTAAATATGCATCAGAATTTTAAGTGGCATGGAAATTCAGTCAGGGCTGTGCCTCTTTTAATTTGTTTTCATCTTTTCATGCGTATGTGTGTGTTTTAATTTTTAAAACTGTTTAGAGAAGATTTCTGGTTACATTCCCAGTAAAGACACTGTCATGAGAATTCCTGCAAGTGAGAAAGATGAATAAAAGAAATGACATTCATTCATTTGTGGAGATGCTATATAAAATATATCTGCAGACATCTGGGGAATTCTCTGTCTAGATATAGAGAGTGCCTGTGAAGAAAGTTGTGGAGTTGAAGTTATAATGGAGATAAAGAAATGAATCACTCTAGTGTGAGGACTCCGATTATATTATGTACCAGGAGGTACTTGGTGTGTGGAGATGTATGATGAGCGGCTATAGCTTGAATAGTTATGGAAAAGAGAGGATTTTTGGCAGGTTTAGGCCGTCATGAAGGTGTGCAAAATGCCATCCCTGCTGAAATTTTCTGCTCTGCACTGTTAAAGGTGCACTGTTAAAGGTGAAGAAACCCTGTGCTCATTTGCATCTGTTCACCCTAATTATACACTTTAATCAACATAGGTGATATAATCACATTTCAAAACCCAGAGGTGCAAATAGCTCTACTGTCACATGACAAAATCCTGGACATGCCTTTTGCAATCAATTGACCCTTGTTTCCTGTACACCCCAATTTGAAGAAGATCCTTCTGGATGTCATGGGAATAGACCATTAGACAGGTGGAGGTAATGATTCCCATTTGGGGGGGGGGGATTCTTAATCATGTGAAGACATCCCAGGTTCCCTAAAACCTGTGCATGAACTGATTACAATTTCTCTCAGCTGAAGAATTTCTTCCATGTTAGCTGTTATAAACTTGGCAGAGGAGCCGTTGCTGTGCTGCCTGCTCTAGAGAGTAATTCTGCAGTGAACTGACAATCAAGGGAGAGAAGTTCCAGGCATCTAGACTGTCAGCTCATTGAGAAAGCAATTCAGCTGAACTGCATAACCATTAGTGCCCCCATGAGCACTGACGATGGCTGGTGGTGATGGGCCATTGGTATTCCTGATTTGGAATACCTTATAATTACCATGTCGAGACAAAGCAAGGCTAGCATAATTATTAGATACTCTGTGCTTCATGGTCTTAAATATATGTGTGCCACAAATTCACACATAAGCCTTCGTGAGCAAGTTTCTTTCCTGATTTTTGCAGAATATTAAATATTTTTAAAAATATTTTAGAGCTCTACCATTAGGTTATAACAAATATTTCATCTGATCTGATTATCTTTTTCTGGGTTCACTATCAGTTTATCATATTTTAATTCATATTTTTAATCAGCAATACTGTAGGTTCTATCATTTATTCCTTACTGGCTTTCTACAAGGGCATACAAACTATTAGTATGCTGGAAACAAATAATAGTTCTCTGCATCACTAAGAATCAGGCAATGTGTGGTGTACATACCACATCTGGGCAATTTTAGGCTCACCGCTCAAAATTATAAAACCATAAATTTGAGGTTACTGTTGGGTCTATAATGGCATGGCTGTGAAGATAAAAATAGAACCTAGATGTATTTCTGCCACAAGTGTGCCCAGATGATAAGGACCCAAGCACACTATATGGAAAGAATAGGGAATCAGCATGTGGTTTAAAAAGTAATTTCCCACCCAACCCATGTATATCCAAAAGAAAATAAGATGGGAAATCAGATTACAAACCGTCAGCTACCCTTTGTTGCTAAAGCATCTCAGATGTTGTTTGTGGACTAAATAACAGAAAGAACCTGGCACCAAGGATGAAGAAACTCACCCCCCCCCCGCTTCCTTTTCTCCTACTGCATTATGGGTATACAGTCAAACCTTGGTTGTTGAATGTCATCTGTTCCAGAAGCCTATTTGGCTTCTGAAATGTTTGACAACCAAGGCACGGCTTCCAAATGGTTGCAAGAGTTTCCTGCACTCAAGCGGAAGCTGCGTCGGACATTCGGCTTCCCCAAAACATTAAAAAACTGGAGCATTTATTTCCGAGTTTTTGGCTTTCGGGAGCCAAAACGTTCCAAAACAGAGCCATTCAGGAACCGAGGTTTGACCGTACTGTTATAAAAGCTGCCACAATGCAGCAGAGGGTTAGGATCAGAGATTTATTTAGCCTAGATGGGCTACCTTCCCATATTGATGAACCCCATCAAAACTACAACTGAAAACTATGTAATCACCCCATCCTGCCGTTGCCTCTTCCCTCAATTCCTCCATGCTCTTTTCTGCCACACCACTCCTTCAGAGTATCTTATTTAGGTGGTTGGTTACATTAGCTGGGATCTAAAGTGCTTTGGGCATGGTCAAAAGCAGGTGGCTAACCCATGTCTCTTCCAGTTGACAGTCTTAGGTAGAAGGAAAAGACTTCTGATGAAAATGGAAACAGGAGCAGAAATCACCAAAACAGCTTCATCTGTAAGTATACAAATCGCAGAATATCTATATACATCTGCCTGCACATACAACAATCCACTGGGCACTCCTAGTCAAAATTCATAAACTGACAGGGCATCTGAGCTCTTGCATAGCTCCTATTTATTTCAGTTGGGCTGGCACTGGAGGCAGCTGAGCTCTTCGGAGTATAAAGAAAGCAAGTTTTTTTAAAAAACAACAACAACCTTGCTCCTTTGATGCTGCATTAAACATGCCAAGCTCAGGGCACATTGCCAAAATAGAACTGATTTTTTTAAGCCAAAAAATAAATAAAAAATCTTGTCATTATTACTTTTTTTTCTGGCATCTCATAACCTTTTGATTTCTTGCTACTGACATAGGAGTGATATAACTCAATTTCACATTGATCAGCCTTGCTAAGTATAAGTAATGTGTACTAAATAAGCACAGAAAAGCTGTTTGGAGTTTCTGCCGGTGAAAATGCATTTTTAAAAATTGGATTGGAGATTGCTTGCCTTTTTGTTATCTGCTGCTTAAAACCCCCTCATACTTTTTTTTTTGAAGGGAGGGGGAAACTGACCTGTTCTGTTTCATATATAAAAGCTTCACATTAAAAGAATATGAAGTAGCAAATATCTTTACTGAAGCACTGTTGGCAGCTGAGATCACTGACAACTTCCTGGCTGTGATTCATAATCTATATTGGTGCCTTTGAGACAGCGGGCTATTGATTTTTCCCAGTCTATAATCCAAGACCATATACGCAGCTTGTTAGACATCTGTGGGAATATAAACTGAGTTTTGATACAATTTAGGGAGCTTCTGGTAGTGGGGCACTTAGTTTTTGTCTTTGAGAAAATCTTTACACATCTGTGTAATCTTGCAGAGATTTTTAACAGATAATTCAATACAACTTGTTTTTCTGGTGAACATGCTTTCCTGGGTGGAAGTAACACAATGTAAATTTGAGGTTGCCAATAACAAAAAGAAAAACCCAGTTAGATGGGAACTGGCTTAAATGGACTTTGGTTGGGTTTGTCATGTAACTTAACCCCCACCCCCAAAAAACCATTTGTTGTCTTCTCTAGTCTTTGGCAGTAATAACACTTCAATGTATTGTTGGGGAACCAAACTATTTACTTTCTGTGGATCTCTTGATGCAGGGTGGTACAGAAATTTAATAAAAATAAAAACATAAATAAAAGTTAATCAATAAAATACTAAACCGAGAGCAAGCATCATTTTTATCCCTTAGGACCGCATGCTGGTTCAGAGGCCTTATGCCAGACCAGAGATGGACAGAGCCTGGGCTACCACGCCCTCCCTCCCCAGCTGTCTCTGGAGCCATTCAACAGAGCAGTGGGGAAGTATGCAATGAGATCTCGGTGATCCCACCATGTGCCTCCCTCCGCTGCCCAGGTGGTTGGCACTGGGAGTCACTCAGTGCACTCTTTGGCTGTTTCCAGTGTCAATCAGCTGGGCAGAGAGGAAGGAGGAGATGAAACAGTTGGGAAGCAGGGTAGCAACCTTTGGGCTACATGGAAGTCAGCCAAGGGCTGCATGTGACCTGTATGCCATGTCTTGCCCTTATATGCACCTTATATGTACTGATAAGAGCAGCAAAGGGGTCAAGAAAGTGTATGAAGCAGAACTGCGCCATGGACTGGTTCTTTGGCTTCAGCTTGGTTTTCTGTGCAGAAGGTGATGAATGGAAGCTCGAACTTCAGGAGCAGTACACCCCAGATTTCCAAATGCTCAGACAAACAGAAAGGGATGGTCATCATTCAGCCTCCTTGAGAGGTTCTCCAAGGCACTGTCAGGGGCAAAGGACTGACATAAAATGGCAATTCTTATGTGCTAAGTATTTAGGGTTACCATATTTCAAAAAGTGAAAATTCGGACACAAATGTTGTTGAGATTTTAGGACAAAAATGGCAACAAAAATTACATTTTTGAGCTATTTTTTAAGGAAAATCAGCAAAAACGACATGTCCAGATTTTCCGAGAGAATTTGCCAATTTTTGCCTGGACCCTGCTTCCAACTGTGGTATTCCAGTATGTCTGGGAAATTCCAGACATATGGCAACTAAAAAGTATTCCTTTCTCATATACAGTGATACCTTGGTTTAACAACAGCTTAGTTTATAAACAACTTGGATTAAGAACGCTGCAAACCCGGAAGTAGGTGTTTTGGTTTGTGAACTTTGCCTTGGAAGCAGAACATGTTTTGCTTCCTGTTGAGTGTGTTCCATTTGTAAACTGAGTCCCCCACTGCTATGGGAAAGCACACCCTGGTTTAAGAACGCTTTGGTTTAAGAACGGACTTCCAGAACGGATTAAGTTTGTAAACCAAGGTACCACTGTAGTTCATAGCAGTGCTTTGTTTTCTGGGGGTACTCAGGGGTATGCAGCACCAGCACCTTTCTTTCCCAAATGTTAGAAGTGTGACACTTACTATAACAACTTCATTGTGAGTACTGGCACCTTTTCCTCTCTCTCTAAAAAAAGAGCACTGGTTCACAGCCCCGACCCCACTTCCACCAGCTTCAGTATTTCAGTCACGGGTGTATACATTAATGAAAAACAGGACATTCTGATATATGAAGGATAGGACATTAGACTGATGAAAATCTAGATTAAAAACTGTTAAGAGTCACCATGATTTACCAGGAAACAGAATAGGATTCTTTTTCATACTGTACCTGAGGATATTTTAATGGATTGTGCAGTAATGGCAATATTGCATGGAATCTGCTTTTTCATGATTGCTCTTGGTACACATCTTGGCTACATCAAAGTCAGAGTGTTTCACACAAAGGAACACGGAAGTAAAATCTTCTTAATACTATAACGGAAAGCAGAGACGCACATGATGAAATGTTGACAATGACCTTTTTAAATATTTTAAAAGAGGCACAGGTTTTTGATTGTAGCAGGAAGATTTTTTTTTTGACCTTTTTATTTATTTATTATTTAATCAGAACCTGTGAAAAATCCTGTTACAGCTTCTAGGTGACCATCCTTTGTTAAGCTGATTGCTTGCTAATAGCCAAAAGGATGATCATGAGATGTTTTCCCCGAATGGGCAATTTATGTGCAAAGGTGCGGTCTGAGAGCAATGCTCTGTAGGAGAGCATTTTAGAAAAGAAAGCCATTTAAATTTGGGATCAAAACTGGAGACAGAAACAGCTGAGAATACTGAGCTGCATTATCTGGACTGAAAGACTGTGTAAATATTCCCATTTACTTTGCATCCAGTGTGCTCCCACCAGTGTTTTGGGAACTGATGTGTGCGGGACATTAGCCACAAACCATGTCCATCCTGGATCTATCCTGTTCTTTCTCATGAAACACCAACTTCAATCTGAACTGAGAAGTACAACCTAGCTGTTTTTAAGCTGATAATGTCTACACCCAGAGATGCTGCAGTCCATTCTTACCCTTTGAGGAATCCAATGTTGGATCAGTAGTTTTGCTGCTTGTTTAAAGAATATATTTGCAGTCTGCTGTTCAGTGAAGGCTGGTCCATTATGGCAAGTGGGCAGTAGAGGTTGGTGGAGGGAGTGGGGCATAAAATGATGCCTTCCTTCCTCCTTCCCTTTGGAAGGAAGCGTGAGAGCTCTGACAGGGTCCTAGAGCCCTCCTTTCTCCTTCCAAAAGCCTAGTTAGCACTTGCACAGCTTGGGAAAGTAGACAGGAGAGCTCTAGGACCCTGCTAGAACCCTCAACCATCCTTCCTAAAGCTTGGTGCCGGCGGCTTTGGGAAGACAAGGGGTGGGGGGTGAGCGTCAAAGTTTGGCCTTGCACAGGGCACCATATTACCAAGTTCTGCCCCTGTTTGTCCTCCAAAACATCAAGAAGGACACCTGCTTAGGGAAGGCATCCCTTTAAAAAATCCCTTTCAAGAGTACAACTACCCCCCGTTTCTTCCCATGTCACCATTGTGCTGCCCCATCCCCTTCGGTTATATTTTCTTGCAAGCCAACTGCTACACAAAATGGTAGAACGACCCATGGCCCAGTCTCTCGCATTCAGCACAGGCCTACAGGCAATTTGGCAACGTGAAAGTAGCTGTGGCCTTGCGCAGCTGACAAGCTTCATTCCAAGCCTCCCACTCTGCTGCGCTTCTTCGACCTCTGAGCTAGACAAACCCTCCTTTGTCTCTCGTCCCCTATCTTCTCCTTACCTACGTCTTTATTGCAACAGCCAAGGACAACTTTGATTTCACAAGGCACAATGAAAAATTAAACAAAGTCCTTTAAAATATATCTCTGTATTGCTGTTTCATGGAAGGGCTTTCTCTAATCCCTGCTGTTATATTGCCCATCACTCAGCCGTAGACAGACTAAGCTGGGTTCCACGACAGATATAGAAGCAAACTGAGTAGGTTCCAGACAAAGAGAGCAATGGGATACAAGACAACTAAAACCTCGCCAAGATTCTATTTTCCAAACTTATGTGAAGCAAAGATCATTTCTGTTTCTCCTAACTATCCAATACAGATCTCACACTCTCAGAAAGAATCAAAAGGTCTCCTGTCTAATGCAGTTAGCCCACAAGGGCCTGTCCAGGTGATAGGTTTATAGTGTGACAAATGCAGTTATTCATTTGTTCTTAGGATCCAGCAAATGGGCCATTTATTGCAGAAAGAGCATCTTTGCCCAGCAGTCAAACCACACTGTTTTGCATCTGGGGAAATGTAATTTCTCCCTTCCCCTTAGTGTCTGAGTGTCAGCAGTGAATGCTGTGTGGAATGTGGTTGAGTGACTTTTATTTGGATACTGCCTGAAACATCACTAGTGACCACCAGCAGCACAACACCACTATGAACTATGAATGTATTGCTTTTAAAAAATAGGTTTTTAGTTCCGTAAAGGGTGCAAGATCCCCTTCTGCAGAGCTGAGGTTCACAATCATCCTGCAACATCATCCTTCCCCCGTCCCATTTGGACTTTCTGTATTCAGGCATCAAATGTTTTTGTTTGAGAAAGAAAAATAGGTATAGAAAGGAGAATTCCTGGATGCCAAGATCCAAGTTTAGGGCAAGTACTCTTTGGTGAGAGAACCCAAGCAGAGATTTAAGATTGCAAAATCTGCAGCAAACTAAAGTGTGAAAATATAGGCTGTTAGACCTTTAAAATATGTCTAGCCAAGTAAATTTCAAAATAGTCCCATCTTCTACCAGCATAGGAAAAGACCACACACTTAGTAAGCTAAAAATGGTTTACTTACAAACTCTCCAAAGGTCAGGTTCATGTGCTTTTCCATACATCAGTAAAAAAGAGTTGTATATGCAGTAAAACGATTTAATTTCAAAGTGGTGGAAGTTTCTAGATTATTGGTATAGGAACTCAAGAGTGGCTTGTGAGAGCCATGCGGTTTGAGCTTGAGCAACCAGCTCAAACCTCTTCATATGCTGAGACTCAAAGGTAGACTGAAGGGGAACAAAGGCTTAATTGCCTAGCCCCTCCCAAGTAAGCTAAGCCTGGCAAAACTGTGAACAGGAATGTGTGAATCTGAATTTATGATGTGGTTTATCTCTGTAGATAATGGTATAAGTATAAGATTGACATAACTTAAATATGGCATGAGATTCTCCGTCTTGAACCTTGTGTGACAAGCCTGATATAAGCCACATCTCAGGAAATACTTCACACCTTGTAAAGGTTAACACATGCAAATTTAGCTGCCAAGTACAGGATACTCAACTATCCTCACAATGGTAAAAGTAATTTGCAGGCAGATAGTAAACAAAGATATGACTCACTATCATAACTTTTCACTCTTTTTGTTAAACAAAACATGCAGAGTGAGAAGCCAACAGGAAGGCCAGTTTTCAGTCATTTTTCTCTAGGATGGGCGATGGTGAGAAAGGGGTAGGGCCTGTTCATTTCAAAGCCCCTCCCTTCTCTGCTAGGAAGAATATTACAGAACCCCAAATTCCCAGTAGGCAATTGGCTTTACTAGTAGGCAATTTCAGCTCCAACAGGACAGAACTTCTCTAGTGCTCCCCAGCTTATATGGGGCTTGTTATTCCACAAAAGGAACACGGAGGAGCAAGCATTTAGGAACATGGAGTGCATATTCTAGTCTGAGCTTCAATGAACTCCTGCTCTCCACAAACATATTTATACCCTTGTGGCTATTGTGGCTGACCTGGAATAGCTAACGTAGGCAGCGCGGTGGATACAAGCTATGTGTGGGCAGGATTTAAGATTTTTCTCACTGGATGAAAAAGGTGGGGTTTCCCTCTTGCCCCTGCAGGACACACACCTAGACCCAGACCCCAAAATCTATTCCAGGAGACCATCCAGAAAAGCATCAGACATGGTGCTGAGAGCTGGATAGAGAAGGAGGAGTCAGTGAAGAAGTCAGCACAAATTGTCTTCTCTTCTTCCTCCAGTTTAGCATCCTCTTTCTATTTAGACAAGGGCAAGTCTGGATCCATCTTAATAGGTGTTGAACAAAAATATTTTTAAGTAGGGGAAAACAAAGAAAAGGAAGAAGCACACACATCTCTTGAAGGCCTAGAATTAATAAGTGTTGTATTTTGGGGATATATATTTATAGCTAATTAATCAAGGTCTGTCAAGAGGGCACCTCTGATGTGTGCATGTGGGTTTTTTTAACAAGGGTCACTGTGTTTAACTTTTACAATGTGACAAAAAAAGAACCCTAAATCACTGTTTTACTGGCTCTGAGGTAAAAAAAACAGGCAACTGGAAATGCATTGTAAATAGGTTTATTCAAACACAACATGCCTTAAGACAAAAGCTGCAAGGATACATTTTAAGAAGGCTGTTCCACAAAGGTCTGATATTTTCAACATTTTATGAGGCTAATCTAACATACTGGTCAGACAAGGTTAAGAATAATGCCCTTGCTCTCTCCCCCGATACAAAGATGGTATTTGATAAGAAAGAACAGACTTGCATTTCGAAGTGCAGGCTACAGTAGGCAGCCCTTTGGAGAAATGGGTGTGAACTATTTATTGTTCCCTGAAGACAATCTCTCTCTTCTCTCTCTGTGTGTAGTCAAAATCTTTTTTTTCTTTCTCACTTAACAGAGCACTCCGTCCAGGGTTGTCTACATCTGTTCTTGACTTTACCATTAGATTGCAAAATACTTTATTAAGAGTTTACAGAATGTCTAAACTCTTGCATTAGAGTTCATGTTCATAATCAAGGGCATAAATTAGTACTGTAGAGGATATTTTTCTTTTTACTGCCCATCCTGATATTTCAATCCTAGCTATTACTCTACCCATAAATCAGTTTTGGATCCTCTCTAGCTTTAAAAGTAATTATAATAAATCCAAAGATATGTTTATGTATAGGAAGCCAATGGAATCCTCTGCTATTCAAGTTCCTTTTAAATTGGTCTCCAGGGGTCTTGCCCCAGGTTATTTATTCTTTCGTCTTTAGATCTGCAGTACAGATTTAATCTTTTGCCTCTTCCCTGTAAAATTCAGTAGGAACATAACAGGTGATTTTGCTTTTACTTTGCCCTTTTAAAAAGTAGAACGAAACTTTATTAGCAATGGATTCAGTAAATTATTGCATTCATATTCATTTGTCCTTTTCTGAAAAATTGCATAGTTCGGCATATGGAGACATCAGTTTATGAAGGCCTGGTACAGACATAAGATTCCCAATTTCCTAACTATAGTATGATATATTTGTTTCATGGAAGAAATGTATGGCGCAGGCAGTGAGGAGGAAATACTTCCTGTCCCCCTTTTCCGTCCATTTATTCTCCATTTATTCTCTCCAGAAATGTTGAGGAACAGGGTTAGGGTATTTCAGTAAGACCTACCATGCCACAATACTTAGGAATTTGCTTTTGTTCTGTGTGTATGCGTCTAACCAATATCTGTCTTGCTTTCTTTTCCACAAAGGGACTCAAGTCTTGCATGGAAATGTGGCAGATTTATGAAAGGTTATTTTAAGACTTGCAAGGAGTTTCACTTTGATCTAGCAGCTCAGGCTTTGCCATGCTTGTTTTAATTAGCTGGCAGAGAAGCCTAGTCTTAATATGCACTTCGTTGTTGAATCACTGACCTTAATTGCTAATGGCATTGTCAAAGAAACTTCAGAGGAGAAAGGCTGTTTTGTAGTATTTTAGATGAAACTGGTCAGAAGAAAAGCCAAGACAGGAGTTCCAATGCCAAATTCATTAAGGTAACAAATCAACCTTAAAATTGTCAGCCTACCACTCAAAGTGTGAGAGTTGGTAGGTGTGCAGATTTCTGTCTACTGACATATACACACTTACTCTAAAATATTAATCTCAACCATATTGTGCATTAATTCCCCCACCCCCAGAAATAATGAAAGTCTACTTTCAGTGGAATGTATGGGCAATAGGTTGTATGTTTAGTGATGGATATTTTTTCCTGGCTGAAGGCTTGTGTTATCCCAAAATAAGAATTCCTCCCACCCTAAAGTTAGTGATTCCTTCTGCAAAGCTTAGCAGATGCAAAATAGTACACATGTTTCAGTTTGGATGCTTTGATCCAGGCCCCCTCAACCTGGAAGAGAAATTGAAAAATTGGGGAGAAGAAAAGAAACTAAGTTTGGGAAGAATATTGACCCAAACACTAACCATGGGAAATGATCCATATGATAAGCAGATCCATTTTCTGATATTTCCAACAAAACATTGTCATAGGTTCTCATTCTAATGATCGTAAGGCCAATGCATACGGGCTGTGCAAAATACATCTGAGAAACTGGATTTCTGTCGGTAGGGTGGTGACGGAAATAAACGACACCATATATGTGTGGCCTATACACAGATAAATGTATTCAGGTCATACCCTGCAAGCCAGAAAATTCCTGCAGCTGCCTTTTCAATACTAGAGGGGGGTTTGTCGTGCCACAAAGCTGACTTATGTCCTTTTTCATCTCTACTTTCCATATGTAGGATGCTGTTATGTTTGCAGTGTAACAGATA
Source organism: Podarcis pityusensis (assembly GCF_964106645.2). Taxonomy (NCBI): domain Eukaryota; kingdom Metazoa; phylum Chordata; class Lepidosauria; order Squamata; family Lacertidae; genus Podarcis; species Podarcis pityusensis. The sequence goes on along the minus strand of NC_138031.1, from coordinate 31,793,591 downwards.
TGCAGATTCATAGCATCAGGGTACCTGAGAGATGGACTCAAGTTATACCCTGGCAGACTCAATAACAGAAGTCATTCAGCTTTTACCTCTTTGGCTTAAGAATGAAGGCTGCTGACAAGGCATTATATTGGGAGATCCTTTCTTTCCCTTAGTCTGAGAGGATTCAGATTTACTAACCTCCAGGGCTCTTTAATTTAGGGAACTGTTCTCTGTGAAGTGGAAACATCATGATGGATTACTGGATGAATTTGTCTACTCTTTGTGTTCAAGATTAAAAATCTTTGTGGGGTTTTAACATAATTGTTCTCCAGTTTGGGGGGTAAGAGGGATTAATTATGAAGGATACTAATCCTGCAGTACAATTTCAAAACCACAAAACTGTAGAAATAATTTGTAACATCTTTTAGAAGTTGTGAACATTTTGATGTTTCGGGATGCTGTTCTCCTTTTTTCTTAATTTTGGCCTTTGGATTCTGTGCGTATGGGTTCACTTAGATTACTTTTTTGCTTTGGCTCTATATGGGGCTGCTGGAGTTTCCATGTTTCAAGCAAAGTTTCCCTTATTCTCTTTTGCCTTCATTGCAATGTGATATGCTAATATCAATATGAGGAAGCTGCCAGTCTGGCTGCTCAAAGAGGTTGGACAGGATTGTTCAATTCCTGCCTAAGGCAAAAAGCATAAAAATACACACACGTTCCATAACTAAGGCACACTGCTTAGATCCCTTCATAATGCCACATCCAGCAAAATGGAGTTTCCTTCGTGTGGATGAATATAAAGTACAGCATTTAGGTAGACAAAAATTACAGACTCAGCGGCACCTACACATGTGAAAGAGATTTGGGGTTTTTTAATAGATCACAACCAAAACATGACCCAACAGTGTGATTTTTTGTTTTTATTTTTCTTTAACAAAATTTATACACCACTTAATTTTAAATAGAACCTGTAAGTGCCTTACAAAATATTAAGAAAAACATTAAAACTGTATTCAAAAAGTTAAAAACAAGTATTTCAAAATGTAGCATTGCAGCTAAAAAAGGCTAATCCAGTTCTAGCCTGCATCAACAGTAGTATAGGGTCCAGATCAAAAGAAGTAATGGTACCACTCTATTATGTTTGAAGAACATCTTATATCAGCAAAGAAGAACTTTGCCCAGTTCTGGGCACTGTGGTTTAAGAAGGATATTGACAAATGTGTCCAGAGGAGGTTGACAAGGTGAGTGGCCAGAAGACCAAGCCTTAGGAGGAAAGGTTGAATGAGTTGTGTATGTTTCGCCTGGAAAGAAAGATGGTTGAAAGGTATAATAAGAGCTGCTTCAAATGTTTGCAGGGCTGCCACATAGAAGACAGAACAAATTTGTCTTCTGTTGTGCCAGATGGTACCAACCTGGACCAAAGGGTTAAAATTATAAGAAAAAGGATATCAGCTATAAACATTCAGAAAAACTTCATGATGGTATGAGCTCTTGGAACAGCGGCTCGGAAAGAGGCAGGTTATTCTTTGCTAAAGTTTTCTAAGCCAAGCCTGGCTAATCACCTACCAGGGATGTTGCAATAGTGATTTTCCTGTATTGGCAGGAGCTTAGACTAGAGTACCTTTGAGGAACTCCTCCAGTTCTATGATTCTGTGATTTGACTCCACGCTATTGGGCAATGTATTTGATTCTCACGAACACTGGATTCAGGGAATTCTTTTTCATTGAATAGGTGCTGTTTCCCAGCTGGATGATTACTTGGGGAGCACATCCATGTTATGGCCCCTGCCCACCTTGCTACAACACACACACACACACATTCCACATCAACTTGGAATCACATCATGGGAATCTGACTGCCACCCCACTGACCATGTGTGGAAAACAGGGAGCAGAGCTCAGTGTTGGAGCAGGAGAGGGAACATGATGGGAATGTTCTGAAAGATGTCAAATGTAGAATATATATGTATATGTAAAGATCAGGAAAGTATCCTATAGTATGTGTTTCCTTATATATTCTGTGAAAATGCAGAAGCTCTCAGTGGGATAAGCAGATGTGCCGCATCATATCCATGGCAACGTGCAGTCCAACTTTCCTATACATAAATGGTAATTATTGTTTTTTTCTTTACATGTCCCTAGCTCAAAACAGCAGTAATAACCTCAAAGTTGGACACTGTCTCTTAGATGATGGCAGTCTCACTTGTAAGAGATCCTGCTGCCATTTTCACTGGTCATTAATGGCCTTAAAAACACTATTTATACTGGTCTTTATTTCAGAAATATGCATATTTCTGCGCAAGCATCTCTGTATTTCTGAGCATCTTTAATGAAGGAGTCCTATTCTATGTAAAGTGACAAGTCGCAGAAATCATCTCTGGGCCAGCCTTGACATCTTACAGTTTGCACATCACTTGCATTCCTAAGAAAGAGGTCATTTATAAACAGAGGTGAACTGCAAGAATAAGAGCTTAAATCATCCAATTTTACACTAGAAAGGGGAGGGGGGTTGTTCGAGGAAGCTGTGTATCTTTTGACTAAGTCTATGAAGCATATTCAGGAATGCTGGGGAATTTATTTTTAGATCAGGCATTTAGATGTACAATGTATGCCACCCTGCTAGAAAGGAAGCCATAAGCATTAATAGTAAAGGTGACCTCTAAGTTATCCCTACTGACTATTGGATCTTTAGACAAAATGGTTAGTAATTTCTCTGGGATTAATTTGCCAGTATTTTGCAGGGCCTTATCTTATTTTCTGGAACTCATAGAGGGATCAGAATCCACATGATATATTTCTCTTATCTGTCACTACAGCAGCATAAGATAAAAGGAGATTCTTATTGAATGGATATATTTCTCATTGTCCTTGGTGCCACAGATTAAACAAACATGTCCTGTATGACTTTCTTTCTTTCTCCCCCCCCCCCCCCAGCGACACAGTATATCAAATTTCTGCATAAACAAGTCCGGTAGAATTTGGAAATGGACAATAATTTGGAATTTTCACGTACATCAGAAGCTATTTATCCACCCCCTCCCCAGTGGACCGCACAGCCATTCCTGTGAACTAGTGATTCTGCTGAATTCAGGCACAGGAGGAATTCAAAGGAAAATGTGAAGTTCTTAGTAGGCTGAACTACACTGCAACAAAATGGGATGATACTGATATTTTCGATGTGCATGTGTGGCAAGACCTTCTGCACCAAACAAATTGTTCTAATTCCTTAGCCCATGTAGCCTTCTGGCCACCAGGCAATTCAAAGGTGGAGCTGATGTTACCTGATCTAGGTTGGCTTTTAATGTGAATTTATATATATATTCTGCTCTGCATATTGTATGGATGGAATTAGGAAAGATTAGGACAGTAGATTTACAGACCAATAAAAATGTCACATTGGAAAGTGTGGTGAGTTATGCATGAACACATGGGATTCCATGCAAATAGGAACTGCACTGCTCATTTCAGTGTTGGATTTAAACACCTGAAACTGGCTTTATACACCTGAAACCTTTGAGTAAGCATGAAAGTGCATCTGACCGCCTCCTCCTCCAATTTTGTACAAGGTTCACTTTCTGATATGTAGCCTCATCTGTCAGGTCATCCTAAATTTGTGAATTATGCAAGCAGATAAATAGCAGAGAAGCATAAGGTGTGCACCAAAATGAATGTAAACGAAAAATAGTAAACTCTGCAAATCGTGATAAATGCAACTCTTCCAGTAAGTGACAATGCAGGTGAAACATTTCTCTTTTAAACTTTTTTTCCCCATTAGTTTTTTGACAGGAGTACACTAGTTCAGTTTAATGAGATTCTAGTGTAAAAACTTCAGGGCTAAATAAAAGAAACAAATCAAAAGGACCAGATGATTGCCATTTAATGTGAAAGAATGAAAGTGCAAACAATCACTGTATGACATCTCGCTGTGCTAGTCGCTGTGGAATGACAGGTAGAACAATTCAAAGTTACTGATCTAAAGATGGAATAACAGCTCATATGTTTGAAGTGCTCAGAAGATGAAGAAATAAAACAGACTTTGAGATAAGACATGGTTAAGCCTTTTAAATTCTGTGCCTTATTGTCAGCATCATTTGAACGCTTTTGTACACATATCCCTCCTTTCCTGCTTTGCCCCCAAACTATTTTATTGAAGGAATGTCTTTAAAAAAACAATAGTATTACTACTACACTCTCAGCTGATTCTGGATGCCTTCTTTTCGAGACTTTTTTTTAAGTACACTGTGGGGTAACTAAACGTAGGTGTGGAATCATTATACAGAATTTGGCAAGTTGTTGTTATATTTTTGAATCGTACATCTTCAGAAAGGATGACTCCAATGTGAATTTGGGGCACCCAAAATATACGGATGATCGGTTGAAATAAGCAAACAACATATGGCGCAATATATCCTTTATGAATTTCATTTATGCTCCTATTCTGAGGAATATTATTTTAAAGCTAAGGAAAGCCACCAGGTCCACCCCTCCCCCTCTCAACAATCCTTTTCATCAGTGAAATAACCTATTCTACTTACTGTTGGAAACAATAATCTGTAATTGCTGCTTTCATTCTTAATTTGGCCTGTCCCTAGTTTTTTCATCTCAATCTAATCTAAACCTATTTGAGCAAATAAAATGATATTTACTTCATCCTCTGTTACAAGCTTTCAAGATTACAGGCTTCAGGAAAAATCAATACAAAATACCAGCTTAGCAGCAAGTTGGTGCTCAGAAAGAATGCTAACTTTTCTTTCCTGTGTTTTCTGATTCTCTCCTCCCCTGGTGTGAAAGCAGAGCTTAGACTACAAAACACACATGCACACTTCCCTCAGCGCTTTGTCTGGTTCACGGTTAGTAGCCACTTTTGAGCTTACAAGCCAAAGTGGTCGTGCTCCTAACCTTTCCCTCTTGTTTCCACACTACACATCTTAGACAGTTCACACACAAAAAGGAGACTGGATCTTGACCTCTCGGATGATTTCTTCCCCAGACCCAAATGCCATCCTCGTCTTTTATTTATTTGTTTCAAGCAGTGGGGACTTGAGGTATCATCATACCTGACTGACTGCTTTCAGGAAGTGGATGCCTCTCTGCGGGGTGGGGTCTCGTGAGAATAAAATCCTATTACTTCCCACAAAGATTATTTCATTTAGTGCCCGGGACAAGGTTCTGATGAAAACATTTGAATGCCAAGTTTGTAAACAACTGAGAATTCTCAATAGTACTACCCTTTTCTCTCCCAGCCCCCTTTACAAAGAAATCTTTATGTTTGTAAAACTTAGGGAACCTCTTTAAAAGACATGATAGTTTTCTTTTTTAAAAACATAATTTTTATTAACAGGCCAATCATATCACATTATTTCAAATCACATTAATTCCAAATTATACAGCCGAATTTTTCAATTTTGTTGGGGGTACCCATACATCAAGCTCCGGACGAGGATCCAAACATCACTTCTATTACTGCTTTAATTAAACAGTTCTATCCAGTTCTATCCAGATAGTCTCTTTTTTACTTTCTTCATTCTTGTTGTTGTCATATATTCCTTTCTTTGCGATCTCTGATAATCTTCACAGGCAGGTTAAAAACAAACATCGTCTGCATGGGTTTTACGCACTCCATAAGTCATATTTCATAGGGACAGCTGCCATTCCACTCCTCCTTCGAAAATTTATCTTCGGTCTGCCCTTTAGTTGTCCCATGATAGTTTTCAATCATGAAAAGAGTAAAAGGTTTAATTTCTAAACAGATGTAGTTTTGGATCACTTCAGCATTTACTTACAATGCAAGGGCAATCCATTTATTTATTTATTATTTATAATGGGCCCTTTTATAAAAATTATTTCGAGGTAGAGTACAGCATATCAGAATAAAATTGGAATAAAACATTAAAAGCATCATTAAAACTCATCAATGGATATTGATCGATTAACAAAGAAAATTCATGTTACAAAGGCCTGTCTAAACAGCACACTTTTCAGAAGATATCTGAAATAAGGGGTGCGGATAGTTCCTACCAAACCTCTATTGGCAGTGAGTTCCACAGGGGCCTATCTCCCACACATGGGAACCAACCATCAAAGATAGGAGTGTACCATTTATTGATCAAAGGTTTATATCATTAGTAGGCCTCTTCCCCAGCTGTAGGATCAAGGGATATGGCCTGAGGTGTCATTAGTACACTGTTTCTTCACGTTATCTGAATCAAGTGAGGCGGGAACAGAATTTGAGTGCAGTAGTCTACTCGATGTGGGCCTATAAGCCGACACTAAATCTCTACAAGATCTTGGGAGTGAGTCATTCTTGGAAATTGGTTAGGCAACCAGTTCTAGATTGGGTTTCACTTGCTCTGAAGGAATAGTTATATAATCTATTTCACAGTAATCTGTTCTTTCAAAGGAACCATTTTTTAAATCTATCAGCAGGAAAGGAGCAGCGGCCAGGACAACTGCAGAGCAGGTAAAACGTTTACCACCATTTTCCTGCTCTGCTTTTGCTGCTGCTTCCCTTGAAAGGAAAGATGTGAAGGACCTTCCCACCTGCTACTGATTTACAGCACTGGGTGACCTTGGGCCAATCATTGCCTTTCAGCCTAACCTACCTCACACGGTTGTGGGGAGGCAGACAAGTGTCAATGCCACCTTGAGCTCCTTGGAGAAAAAGTGAGATATAAGTGTAAATAAAAAATATTAGTGCCTGTGCCATCTGTTGGTATAACTGCATGGTTTTGATTTTGCTCTAATTCTGCCTGCCTAATGCGTGTTGCTCATGAGTCTTTATTGCTTCTGCAATGAAGGCTGGACCGATTTAAAAAATAAATAATAATAGATAAGCATGAGGCAATGCACAAAAGGGGTGTGATTATTAATAAGAGTGCATGGAACAATATTTGTCTGTACTAATTTGGGTTTTGGAGAAGGGTTGCATGTGTATTTAGCATGTGTTTTTTAAAAAACCAAAACACAGATATGTTACCTTTTTCTTCTTCTTTGCCCTCCCCTCCTCTGGCATGCATTCTTTTCTTTTCTTTTTCTTTTCCATTTCATGCTGCCAAGGCACCAGTCTTCAACACAGAAAGCACCGAGGTCAGGTTAGAAGTTTTTGTTTTTTAAAAACTCTTCACACAGAGGATGGAAACATTAAAGCCCATGGTCTGAACAAATGCTAGGATTGAGAGAAATGTATTTCCTGGTGAATCTGAGACCCTAAACCTATTTCTACCTCAAAGGGGGATTTTAACTAGGACAATTAGCACCTTTAAAAAATGGGAATGCTTTTTTATGTTCCTACATCGAAGCAATTTGATAAATCTTTTTAGCAGTTTTGATTCTGTCCACTTCGGTGATTTGGGGCACTCTACATAAGCTAATTTCGTTTGCATTGGTAACATTACAAAATCATGTTTTCAGTAAAGCTTCTTTTCTTCACACACACACACACACATTTATACAGTTTTGTGTCTTAAAATAAATTAATGCAACAGTGTAACAAAATATAGATTTGGCACTCCAGGAAAACATGAATTTTAAAAAGCAGTCTATTTAGTGTTCTAGAATATAATTTTGCTTTTGTTGTATTTGAAGAAATGAAAATTTCCTTTATACACATCTATCCCAAGATGATTTCAAAGTACTTTCACTTAGAAAAGCTAGCTGCTATTACATATAAATTTTCAAAGCTTGCCAAGGCTTTGGAAGGAATGATGAAAATTACTATTGCACGACCTTCAGGTTTTCTTTGTTTCATAAAGGGCTAAGATAGCATTTTTGTCATTTTTCTTTCAGCTCAGGTCTTTCATCATAAATATCAAAGCATGCAATTATGCCTTCTCATATCCTACCATATTCTGCCTGTTTTCTTCCATGGCAATTGTATTCTCTTTTAGGATATATTTTCCTTTCTTTTTGTTTTTGTATTTAATAAATCTGAAAAGGACTGATGTTTATATTGAGTGCTATAAATTGTTTGTGAAACATATGTGGCATTGATTAAAAAGAAAATGTGTTGATTAAAATGGCTAATCTTATTATACCTGCAGCAGAATTATGAACTGTCAAATCTATCAGCTTCATAATAACACTGATTTGGCCTTCAGGTAGAATTTTATTATTAATGTTTATCGTAGGAAAGGGTTTGGTCTTAACCTTTGGTTGGCTGCAGTCTCTCTCTTTTGGGCTTCATACTGAATTATTCCCCTTAATCTATCATACTTTTCATAACCATTATATTATTTTATCTCATTCTGGGACTCCATAAGACTCGCATTTCAGAACAATCCGAGCTCCCACTGAATTTTGCAGGAGATTTAAGTTCTTAAGATGCAAGGAAATGGCAAGGAGCCTTCCTGAATTGGCCTTTGAAAATGACTATCACATTTCCATAATGTCACATTTAGGTTTTCATATTCCAGGTTTTGTAAGCCATCTTTTCATCTTAGATTAAACTTCCCCAACCTTGTGCCCTCCAGATGTGTTGGACCACAATCCCCATCAATCCTAGCCAGTGGTCAATATCTGGAGGGCATCAGGCTGAGGAAGAGTGTATTAGACTCTTCCTCACTCACTCCTACCCAGTTCATAAATTATGAAACCAAACTACATGGATACCAAACTAAGTGGTTGGCCCTAGGTGAATCATACACGTGATAAAGTCAGTTAGTTACCTGTATTAAATGTCATGTGATTTGGCCAATCCTAACGAAGCCCAGAGGGCCATGTAAGGGGCAGCCTCTCATTCAAGAAACTAACAGCAAAGGTGGGCACCCAAGTGAATCTGCTTACTAGTATCAGACTCCCATCTGGAAAAATGCATGAACTGGCCCTAGCAGTGAAAATTTATTTATACTGTCAAAAAGTGGAGGAAATGGACAGTGGAAGACCCTGAAACATTGGTAGAATGTTACACTGGGTAAAGGTAAAAAAAGGTAAAGGGCCCCTGGACGGTTAAGTCCAGTCAAAGGTGACCATGAGGTTGCGGCACTCATCTCACTTTCAGGCCGAGGGAGGTGGCGTTTCTCCACAGACAGCTTTCCAGGTCATGTGGCCAGCATGACTAAACCACTTCTGGCACAACAGAATACCGTGACGGAAACCAGAGCACACGGAAATGCCGTTTACCTTCCCGCCACAGGTACTTGCACTGGCATGCTTTCAAACTGCTAGGTAGGCAGGAGCTGGGACTGAGCAACAGGAGCCCACCCCATTGTGTGGATTTGAACCGCCAACCTTCTGTTTGGAAAGTCCAAGAGGCTCAGTGGTTTAGACCACAGTGCCACCCGCATCCCTTTTATCTTACACTGGGTATCCGCTCAGTGACACTGGTAAGTCTCTTCAAGCCTAGTGCCAGCTTTCTGGATTTTAAAAGGGCTATGATCCAACCACACATTGGAACATATATAAGCACCTTGTCTCATGTTTTCCACTTGTTTTGCTGCTGTGAAACTATCCAAAAAGCTCCTCCTACTGTTCAGTGCAAGGCAGGGAGGTGGTGGAGAAAGGAGATTGACCCACCGAGGCCTGCTACTACCTCGTAATGGGTGTTACCATTTTCCCACCCCATTCAAACCAATGTAGCACACAGTTTGTAGATGAAGAGGCTTTTGAGCTTCTTTTATTCTTATTTCTTTTATAGATTTTTAATCTGCCTTGCAGGGCTTGTACCTCACAAGACTGCTTACAAAATTCAGGCCTTTAAAAACTGAAGTAGGCATGGAATGCCCCTGAATTGACAAGAGGTACATTTATTTAATTTGCATAATTTATTTGCTGCACCGAACATCAACATCCGAAGCATAGAATTTGGGTTTTGTTTATTGACCTCAACATTTACTATAAAGTGAATATTCACTGTATTATCTGAATGAAGCAAAAATACCCAAGACCTACTGATGGTAAAGTAAGGATCAGAGGAGAAATTTGTTTGGATTCTGTTTTAATGTGAACCTATAAATTCTCACTTCCCAAATCAGCACGCAAGCTGAAACTTCTTCAAAATTTCCACTTATCTGAATTTTGCGATGCTGTTCTCCAAACAAAGAATGTCTATAAAAATGCATAAAGTAGTGCAAGGCATACATAAAAATGTGTACATCAATACAAATTAATGTGCAGAAATGCATTCTGTTGGAGTGGGGGTGCTTGTAAAAATGCATATATGCTATTTATCCATTCATATGTTTCATGAGATTTATATACAGCTTAACCTAACCTCAAAACAGTTTACAAAAAGAATAAGACAATGAAATTAGAATTTTAAAGAAGTTAAAAACAATTTTAAACCTTCAAAAAACCAAAAACAAAATATGTTTGTTTTGCCTAAACAAAAATGCCAAAAAGAGCTTGTAGGTTGTACAAATAAGGAGGAAGTTCCGGGCGACTTCCGGGGAGGCGCCTCCGGTAATGGCGGAATTCCTCTGACCGGGAGGAATCTGCTCTGTGGGAATCTGGGTCTGGCCGCCACGGCGAAGGCAGAGACCCGTTAAAATCACAGGCGGGAGAAGCCTGTGAGCGTGGGATTCGGCGGGCACCTTTTGCGCTTCCCCCACTCGCGGGGAACCCCGGTTTTTCGGGCTCCAGAGCGACGTGGGGTGAGTGGCACGGTGCATCGAATCGTCTGCTTCTTCCACGGAGCGAAGCTGCATAGCCGTTGCCGGAGAGCGCTGACCTTTTCCTGTGGACAATTTGATTTTAAAGTAATTACCCGTGAGTAGAGTTTAAGCAGAAGAATTGGATTTCTAAATGTTTAATTTGGCATCGTAACGGGGAGGTTCAAAACAGGAAGTCCGCCTTCCCCTTTTGTAAATAGACTGAGGCAATGAAGTTGCAAGCTGGAGTCCTGGAAAGTCTTTTGTAAAAGATTAAACTTCCATCGGTAAAGAACAAAACCCCCCTTTGGAGGCAGGAGAAGAGGGGGGGAAGTTGTGGACTGAGTATGCCTGCAGGAGAGAGCGAAGAGATCTAAAATACCGCCGCTCTGACCCTGGAAACGGGCTGCTAGTAGGACTGATGTATTTTGGAATGTTCATTGACAGCGTTTAGAACATTCATTGACAGCTAGTTAAACAAGAGAAATACATTGTTTCTACTGTTTCCGGCTGCTTTAAAAAGGAGTAAAAGTAACTGAAAATTGAAACTAACTTGAAACTAATTTTGGATTGTTTAAAAGAGGATACTATTGACTATTACAAATAGAAACTGTTTCCCCCTAGTGGAAGCCTTTGAAACCGGTTGCTTTACAAGAGTTGGGTTAGGGAAATTTCCAGCTGCAAGTTAAAAACCGTGAGACTCTGGGACTGACCTTGAATCTTTTAAGTGTTATGGTTAATGGAAGAGGAAAAACAGACCAGTCAACTGCTGACAAAACATTAAGGTCTGGGAGGACTTGGCAACAATCCAGGAGAGGTCCATCATCAGGCCCCCCTGCTCTTTCTGTTGCAGCCTTTGTACTAGTATATGTAAAACCAAGAGAAATGTTGACAGAAGAGGCTCTAGTGGCTGCATTATTTAAGATAAATGACTCATTGGATCAGCTTCACAGGAAAATGGACACGATAAATGCGAAAGTGGATGTTTCAATCACTAAAATTAACTTAAATATAGAAAGTATAAATAATACTAATATAGAAACTACCCAGAAATTGACACAGGAACCTATTTCGATATGGCAAACTGCGGAGGAGGCCAGGGAAAAAGCTGTTGTCACTGAATGTAAAGAAACACAACTGGAGAGAAAGAGAAAGAGAGCCCCAGCCCTACAGAAGGCAACTTGATGAATATAAGTTGACGCTTGCTATGACTGAACTTAAAGAAAAACAGACGAATTTGAGGATTAGAGTTCACCTTTGGTGGACATGCCCAAGGATTAAGACACTTTGGGAGATGATTCATAATGAAATGAAAAAGGTATTTAAATATACCTTTTTGAAGAAACCAGAGGCCTTTCTCCTGGGCATGGTCGGCCAATTGGTGTTAAAGAAGGATAGAACTCTTTTCACGTATGCAACAATAGCAGCAAGAATACTCATTGTGAAGTACTGGAAGACACAAGATTTATCTATCCGGGAAGAATGGCAGATGAAGTTGATGGACTATATGGAATTGGCGGAAACGACTGGCAGAAATCCGAGACCAGGGAGAAGAGTCAGTGGAAGAAGACTGGAAAAAGTTTAAGACTATTTATAGAAATACTGTAAAAATAATAAATGTTAGAAAAATGTTGGAATGAAGTTATATGGCTTTAGTAGAAATGCTATAAGGAATTAAGTATAAATAGATTAATAGAGTATTAAAGGGAAAATAAGATTAGAATATGTTAAGATAATTATAGGATAGAAAACAGAGGAAGATGGAAAGGAATTGCTGAAACAATTAACAGAAGTGGAATACAAAAAGGGAGGTGTGAGGAGGTCGTGGAAATAAGGGAATGAAAAATTAGACATTGAAATTGCTTTGTGTTTGAAATGGTTTGTGTATTGCTTTGTTAGTTCTATGTTTTTCTTTTTCTTTCTTTTTTTGTTCTTTTTTGTCTTTCTGTTTTGTTGTGTTAAACGGTTGAAAATCAATAAACAGGGGAAGATGGAAAGGAATTGCTGAAACAATTAATAGAAGTGGAATACAAAAAGGGAGGTGTGAGGAGGTCGTGGAAATAAGGGAATGAAAGTTAAGATATTGAAATTGTTTTGTGTTTTAAATGGTTTGCGTCTTGTTTTGTTAATCTTATGTTCTTTCTTTTCTCTTCTTTGCTTTTTCTTTTCCTTTTTTGTTTTCCTGTTTTATTGTGTTTAAATGGTTGGAAAATCAATAAATATTATTTAAAAAAAATAATAAGGAGGAAGTTCCGAAGCACAACCGCTGCCACGCTAAAAGATCAGTTCCTTACAAATGTGGAACAAGTATTATGTGGCACCTGTAACAGTTGTCAGCTCCACAGACATACTAGGTGAAATTGGATACAGAGTGTGTATATTAGGAGAAATGCACATGGAAATGTGCAGGTATGGCATGCAGGCCTTTTCTTTTGTTAAAAAAAATGCAGATGTATACAGGAATGAGGTGAACTGAATTTAAGATTGGAAAAAAATGAGAAATCTCAATAGACAGACTTTGTAAAAGCTCAGAGTGGATGAGTTGTGTTGTGCTTTGTTGTGTGACCCTCAGCAATACGTGTGCACAATTTTGGTTCATGGTGTTATTTATTTATTTCTTCCCCACGGGCTCCTGCTTTGTTTCCTGAAGTGCATTCCTTACATCTTGATGGTTTTGTTCCGTGGGCTCCTTTTGTGAAACATCCAGAACTGAAAAAATAATGTTACCTATTAATGACAACTGAAATAAAATCCTGTCTTGCTTCCAGTTGAAAGTATAGACTTCTCCCCTACCCACGAAATCCTGACTTACTCGTTAAGACCTACAAAGCAACATTTACTAAGAACTGTCACTGGGGCTTCATTTGCTCCTTTTGTTTTTGTTTATTACACTGAAAGTTTTATTAAATTTGCACTGACACAAGGAATGAATTGCTTACATCAATGTGAACTGTGCTGTCACACGAATGTGAACTTATTGCCAATGTCTTAAGCTAAAATGTCAAGAGATGTACATTTTCCTCAAAGAGATAAAATTGATTTCTGGTTCCTCTTACCAGCAACACAGCAATATTTATATTATTTTCTATATTTTCTAGATCAAATAGTCATGTTAACCATATCATTGTTTATAATAAGTGGCTTATTTAATAATGTGTTAATTTATTCATATATTTTATTTGCTTATTTTACCCTACCTTTCAGTTTAAAAGATCTCATTAAGGTGTTAAGACACATCAGAACAATTTGAACACAAAATCAACAGATAAATCTAGAAGCACCATTTAAAAACAGCAGCAATGTGAAAAGACATAGAAAAGAAGGAGAAGCAAGGAAATGCCTCAGTCATGAAAAAATTAGGCTTTATTTCGTGGGACAGGGTACTATTGATCATGTCCATCCCACCTGGTTCTCTCCATATATCAAAGACCGAGCAGAGCCCTGCTCAGTCACTGCCTTTTAGAGTTCAGCAAAGATGGAAGTAGAGGCAGTGAGGATCAGCTAACCAGCTGTACCCCACTTCTTATTTTTATAGCCCTCCAACTTGCAGAGGGTGACCTGGTGAAGTAGGGAGTCTCCTGTACTAAGGAAGGCTTCCTATGAGTTTTAGGACCCTGCTTTTCCTGGATTCTAAAATGTGCATGTTGGCAAGATGTTCATCATTGCTGTCATTGCACCCACCTCATGTGTTTGCCGAACCCTAAAAGGTAATGCTGAACTATGGCTCAGGACTTGGAAATGGGGGCCAGCCATATGAACAGAAAATTTCATTTTCTGTTTAGGAAAGTTTAGGAAACCATTGAGATCCAACAGCGTCTGGGTCCCAACTGGTGCCTTATCCCTGCAGAAGGCTGAATCCACAGTGAGCCCAAACCTTACTAGGAAATGATATACCATGACAATACAACTGTTGAAAGTTCCTCCAGCTAGACATCACCATCAAATATCTTAGCAGAGAAAACCAAATCCAGAGGGTGCAACATCATATGCTGATATTCTTGGACAGTTCTGTGGTGGCCAGGAGGCGCAGAGCCACTCCTGATAATGCAAATTTAGGAAAAACCTGAAGACCCTCAACACTGGATCTGAGGCTCTCTCAGGCAGCTCAGACAGGGAGACTATTAAGTAGTGGGGTGGTAGATACACAAGCCGAATCAAGAAACTATTGAACATATACCGAACACAAAGTACCGTGGTACCTCGGGTTAAGTACTTAATCCGTTCTTAACCTGAAACTGTTCTTAGCCTGAAGCACCACTTTAGCTAATGGGGCCTCCCGCTGCCACTGCTGCTGTGCCGCTGGAGCACGATTTCTGTTCTCATCCTGAAGCAAAGTTCTTAACCCAAGGTACTATTTCTGGGTTAGCGGAGTCTGCAACCTGAAGCGTATGTAACCCGAGGTACCACTGTACAAGCATTCAGAGTTGGTGTAATAAGTCCAGGAAGAGAGATGAAACATTGATAACCACATTTCCCTCTGCCCCTCTATCAAGTCAATCTTCATATTCATATACTAGGGAACTGCTATGGCTTAGTGGTAGAACACATGATTTGCATATAAAGGTTCCCATGTTCAGTCCCCAGCTTCTCCATGTAGCTCTGGAAGACGCCTCAAACCTTGGAGACCCACTACTAGTCAACACTGACAGTATTAAACCGAATGGACCACTGTTGTGACATGGTATAAAGCAGCTGTCTATGTTCATATAACAGCCATTTAAATGCTTTCTTGTGTGAATAATTGGTTATAGCTTGCTCTCAGTATTGCAACAGTCCTCACTATACAAGCTGTGGAACTATTATCTCCTCATTGTAACCATTTGGTATTCTTAATTGGGTAGGAGGTATCTTCTTAATGTCAATAACAAAACTTAAAGTTTTAAATATATATATGCCAGGAAGCATCTCAAATCAGGGTTTATTTTACTTTAAAAAAAAAAAAAAAAAGCCTACTCTGTTCATCTCAAAGCAATAAATGCAAAGATGACGCTTATTGTTTCATTGTAAATAGTGCTCCCTGCCCCCAGATAGATGATAAATGCATTCAGGAAGCGCAGGACATAAAAATAGCATGTGATATTGAATTGTCTGAAAGCTGAACCAGGTTTTCAGGTCTCTAGTAACTCATGGAAGGATTTTGGCCTCTGTCTATCTGAAATCCATTAGAAGGCTCCTACAGTGTTCTCTCACATCAGCCAAAACTGCATTTAACATGTTAAACCTCTGTAATAAAGGCATCCTATACTGAATAGCATTTGAAAATGCATTGTGTTTCCCATCCATAATACTTAGGCTGCGGATCGTTTTAAAGGACGCCCACAAGAATGGCCCATGGTAAATCTCTCTTTAATTGGAAGGAACACTTTAATCCATTTTAGCATTCTTTATGCTTATCAAAGAATGGCAATAAATTGTTTTCTTTTGCAGCGTATAAGTCTAGATTTGGCAAATCATCCAGACCTGCAGCTGAAATTGGGTCTCTAAATAACTGACTTTGCCTCCACTTTTGAAACTGTTAAAATAGATTTCAAAACGCTGAAAACAAAGCTACAATCTACAAGCCTGCTCTTTTAGCATCAGCCAGAATTTTGATATTGGTTCTAATGAAGTGAGAGAGGCATTGACAAGTATACAAAGAAATCTGAATTTTAAATGTCGGGTAGTAAGACAATTTCACATGTAATACATTCCTAAGTAGATGGCACTTCCATATGGGAATGATCATGAACTGTGGATATAGATCATCACACATGAGGACCCTACCTGCTGATTGGTTATTGTGTGTAACATAGTGACACACACACATATATATATATGCTTCTTGTTAATTCCAAGCAAAGGTGCCCATCCTTTGATTATCTCTGCCAAGCAGATGGCATGGTAGGGTGAAGCATTCACTTGGCTTCCTGACACTCCCCACATTGATTCACACCACCTTATACCCTCCAGCAGGCTCCAAATCCCTCTAAAGCAACCCATTTTGATCCAGGATGCATCTAAATTGGATGCATACTTGTACTACATGGGAATGTAAAACACTACCAAAAAAAAAGGATGGGTGGTAGGGAATGCCACAAGAACACTGAGCGTTTCCTTGCAGTAACTCTCCAAAAGGCCATACGGCAGGCTTCCTCAACCTCGGCCCTCCGGATGTTTTGAGACTACAATTCCCATCATCCCTGACCACTGGTCCTGCTAGCTAGGGATCATGGGAGTTGTAGGCCAATGAGGTTGAGGAAGCCTGCCATAGGGTATCAGTGCACTGAGGGGACACAGCAGCATTATAGCATTATATTGTTTGAGTGTTATAGTTTTTGCACTTGCGAAAAGCTAAGACTTAAGAGGTGCTTGTTGTCTGCTTTGGGTGTAATCCTTCTTGGAATCTTTTTGAGAAGGGTGCCCTGATTTGGTGGTGGTGGTTGGTTGGTTGTTTTTGAGAAAAGATACTTGAGAGTTTTGCAAACTTAAGAGTTCTGTCTAGCTTGCTGGTACCACCTCTTATTTCCCAAAGGCCTCATTTTGGCTCTGATTCAAGTGACACTCACCACTTGAGAGATCCAGCCTGTTAACACACTGATCACAGGTACAATCTGACCCAACACAAGTGCAAGTGTTTGTGTGAGACAATGTACACCTGCTGATTTAGAGAGCTCAGCTGTTGCATACATACAGAGGTACATAGATTGTACCTTCTTGAATGTAATCTGAACACCCCTATAGTTATAATCTAATAACCCACATCTAGGAATGTTCGTGCTCATTTGTATAACTAATGGATCTTAATTGTTGGGGTTTGGGGGGGAAATGAAGTTTTGGGTCCAAAATGAAGATTCAGCATTCCATTGGGAAGTCTGTCAGGCAGTTTGTTTCTTTCTCAGCTGACTTTTGCAATATTTGAATAAAAGTTGTCACACATCCTCAGGTCACCATTTCTGAATAGTTTCAAATGCCATTTTGAAAAGTGAGGAAGAGAGAGAGAACAATAGCGTATCATGAGATCAGCTCTAAAGATTGAGTCAACTGAATAAAAATTAGTATGCTCCTTCAGAATAAAATTATGCATTTCAAAGATGTGTCTTTGGTTCAGACCATATGCGTATATTTAAAGAGTTTGTGGAAAATATAAAAGATGGTGCAATGTGATAGTTTGGTAAGCACATTCAGATTAGAATTATACATTTTGCGTTCAGCTCTAAACTCCACCTATTTTCAAGATGGTTAGGAGAGTCATTGAAATGGTTCCTTGTTCTAACACAGGGGTGGCTGATTGGATACTAGAGTACAGCTCCCATCTTCCTCAACCAGCATAGTCAATGATCAAGAATGCAGATCATGGGTTTGCAGTTTGGCAATACCTGGATGGTCACAGTTTCTAATACTCCCTGTTCTAATGTTTCAAGAGGCCATCAAAAACCTTGGCAATGATCTTGGCATCTTCCCACTCACCCTGCTTCTCTGGGTAGCTGTTGAATTTTACTCTTCTTACACTATTATTACAAGTAGTAAAGGAATTTAATATACAAAGTGTGTTAAGTAACAGAAGAATCAGAAAGTAAAATTCACAAACATTTGCTCCTACTTGTTGGATTTGATAGCAACTCTCTTTTGCAGCTCAGTCCTAGAGATGTTTACTCAGACTTGCTCCCCAAGAAGTGTGCATAAGGAAGCAGCCTGGTTGTTATTACACAGCCTGCAAAGACATCCTTAACCATCAAGGTGATGGTATATTGATTGAGTTCATCTTGGAAAAAATAATCAAGTGCATGTTTTTATGATTGGCTGATATTGCTTTATGATATTGCCAGCTGTTTAAAGAACACTTGGTTGCCAAAGGTCACCTATAGCCTATAGATAGCCTACATAGCTAATAAAAATGTTAATGCTAACTGGACTACCCGCATTATAAATGTCTTAATCTGAAATAAGATTTTGCTTGGAGAAATAAAAGCTTAAATCTCAGTGGAATATCATGTTTTGCTGCATGTTGAGCCACAAGGTAACACCTTGGCTTCCTGTTAGAAGCCTAGTAATGACTACTGCCATTAGGTTATTTCAGAGAGATCTGTAAAAGACTCTTCTCATGTGAGAGCTCTTCAGTGCAGCAATTTAATCCTTTAACAATAGAATGTCATGCTTCCAAGCTATGTATTTGCATATATGCATTGAATACAGTTTTTATATTTGATGCAAAAAGCAATGATGGGGGAGGGGGCTTAATGCTGCCATAAAAATAGATGCTTCAGGGCCACTGGCAGCCCCCACCATTTTCTGTTACCTGCTGCAGAACATGCACCCCTTCAAGTCATTGTGGGTACATGAACTGGCACACAAACTGGATTTCAGGCTGGAGTCACCTTCCTGACACTAGCTTTGCTGATGCTTACCACAGGTCAACATATTGGTAAGGTTAGGGCTGCATGAGTGCACTAGCAGGAGAACCAAACTGTCTGTACTGATGTGCCCATGCAACCCCAACTTTGTCACCCCATCCTGCCACAGAATCAGTGATAATACCAGTGTCAGGAAGGTGGTTCTGTGGCACCAGCTCACAGTGCTGGTCACTCCTGCTGGTTCCAATGAATATAATCTAAAGAATGTTAAGTTCCTTAAACCCCTTCATAGGTGCCAACTTATAAGGGTCCAGATCCCTTTGCCCTCCCCCCAATAAAATATTTGAGGGGGAGGGCAAAGTTGATGGACATGGCTGCCTGCCTTTCTTTTCCACATTTGAACTTTGTTTCCCAACAAGCCATGTAAATGAACTTGTAAAAGGGTTGTTGAAGAAGAAGAGGAGTTTGGATTTGATATCCTGCTTTATCACTACCTGAAGGAGTCTCAAAGCGGCTAACATTCTCCTTTCCCTTCCTCCCCCACAACAAACACTGTGTGAGGTGAGTGGGACTGAGAGACTTCAGAGAAGTGTGACTAGCCCAAAGTCACCCAGCAGCTGCATGTGGAGGAGCAGAGACGTGAACCCAGTTCCCCAGATTACGAGTCCACCGCTCTTAACCGCTACACCACACTGGCTCCATCTGTTAGATGGCAGGAGAGCTGGAATTGGGCAAAAACCTCTGACATCATTTATTACAGTCCTTGTGATTGGAGCAAGGAGAGAGTGAGAGCGAGAGAGATAGAAAGAGAGACAGAGCAGAAACTGCTTGCTCCGTGGGGCAGGTTCACAGAGCTCTGCTAAGAGGAAAGAGAAAGCGGCTCCCAGTTGCTTATTATTATTATTATTATTATTAAAAGTAAACAAGGAGCATCTAATTCAGATGACTCAGAGGGTAAAGCTTTATTATTATTGATGAATTACTATATATATATAATAATAATAATAATAATAATAATAATAATAATAATAATATTTAAAGCTGCATTCAGATAGCATAATATGCCCCTGTCTGAATACAAGCCAAATCAGTGAGACAGGTCCCTACTCTTTACACCCTGCAAAAAGACAAGCAAAGATAGGTGCACAGAACTAATATTAAGCCCAGCATCTAACATTTATTGGAAGCCCCTGCTTCAAAGCAGGATACTAGTTTGTCTTCAGATAGAGTGCCAAATCTAAGCAGGTTTAGCTACCCAAGCACATTTTCAACATTTTTCAATGAATATAACATGAATATTTACTACTGGGCAGTGAGTGTTCAGTGGTGCTGAGCCATTTGGTTTGAGTTGATTTTTTTTTTCATTTTTACAAAAGCATTTGATTTGATTGGCTGTAGGATGCTGATTAGCGAAGATAAAAATATGATGCTCTTGAGGATAAGTCACTTATCTTAGAAGCATAACTGTTTAAAAAAGAACTCAAATTTGTACTGGGCAAGAAATCTGGCTTGGCTGAAATGGACAGCGGTGTCCGCCAAGGTTCAATATTCAGACCATGTTTATTGGATTTATTTGTCAATGATTTATTTCTGGCTTCTGTTAAATCTATTTTACAACTATATAGATGATGCAATGTTACAGCTTAGTTCTAATTCACTGGCCATTGCCTAGAAGTATTCTGATAATTTATAGTGATGGCTTTAGAAAGTCTTCTGGAAAAAAAACCAGGAAAAACTGCTTGCTATCCATTTTTCAATTAACTCCAAGTGAACAGATCATTCTGGCATTCCTTATGTAGGCGAACTCTCCTGTTTTAATTCAAGATGTTGCTAACTCCTCCCTCTCCTTCAACTGCCCCCCCTACACAAAACAGTTTCAGCTTTTTGCCAGTTACAAAGTATTGAAGCAATTTTGACAGCATTTTTTGAAATTTTCAAACCTTTGGGAACCTAGGAGACTACATCAACTAATAAAAAGCAACAGCCAAACCCAAACTTATGCAAATTGATTCTCTCTCTCCCTCTCAAGAACAACAGGTGAAAAACAAGTTCTGATATCAGTGCAAGTAAGCGTTAAGCATATATTATAGCTATGAGCAGGCTTCCTCAACGTCGGCCCTCCAGATGTTTTGAGACTACAATTCCCATCATCCCTGACCACTGGTTCTGCTAGCTAGGGATCATGGGAGATGTAGACCAAAAACACCTGGAGGGCTGAGGTTGACGAAGCCTGGCTATGAGTATATAGAGAAATATACCTTTGGGTAAACAGATATACAGCTTTATAATTCAACATTATTTAAAAAATGAAGCACTGACCCACATTTCATCAAAAGTGTTGATTATAACTATTTCCACAAATTCCTTTTCCCTGTTCACTCAGGGAAACCCACTCAGCTGCCTACCACAATCAAAATCAATGAAAAATTGCTGTGAGTGTTTTTGGTGGGAAGAAGCATGGAAATATATCGCTGATCTATAAGCTATGGAACCATTTATAGGCTTTATAACCATTCCATGACATCACAGAAGCTGAGCTAATGACTGCAAAGCATGTTCAACAACTGCGTGCTTAAGCCCACTTGAGGTATGCAACCTGAATGTGGGCATTAAGCTAGGGGTGTGCACATTACCCCTGCCTCCAACATCCCTGTGCACAATGGCACCACCCTCTCCATTCCCAACTTTTGTCTGCCCCTCCCTGCCTCCATGATCAGGAATCCTGAATTATCAGTCAAGCACCGCAGTAGAGCTGGCAGTCATGGGGAGACTGGGGTCAGGGTCCTTAGCCCTCTCCACAGTTTACAACAGGGGTCAGCAAACTTTTTCAGCAGGGGGCCGGTTCACTGTCCCTCAGACCTTGTGGGGGGCCGGACTATATTTTGAAAGAAAAAATAATGAATGAATTCCTATGCCCCACAAATAACCCAGAGATGCATTGAGGAGGAGGAGGAGGAGGAGGAGGAGGAGGAGGAGGAGGAGGATTTGGGATTTGATATCCCGCTTCATCACTACCCGAAGGAGTCTCAAAGTGGCTAACATTCTCCTTTCGCTTTCTCCCCCACAAGAAACATTCTTTGAGGTGAGTGGGGCTGAGAGACTTCAGAGAAGTGTGACTAGCCCAAGGTCACCCAGCAGCTGCATGTGGAGGAGCAGGGACGTGAACCCTGTTCACCAGATTACAAGTCTACCGCTCTTAACCACTACACCACACTGGCTCTTAAATAAAAGCACACATTCTACTCATGTAAAAACACCAGACAGGCCCCACAAATAACCCAAAGATGCATTTTAAATAAAAGCACACATTCTACTCATGTAAAAACATGCTGATTCCCGGACCATCTGTGAGCTGGATTTAGAAGGCGATTGGGCCCGATCCAGCCCCCGGGCCTTAGTTTGCCTACCCATGGTTTACAGTGATGTTAGAAAGTAAGGCTGTGTACACACCATACCTTTAAAGCACATGACTTAATCCAAAGATTTCTGGAAACTGTAGTTTAACGGTGGCAGAACAACAATTCTCTGCACCTTGAACAAAAGTCAAATTTTAGGATTCTTTGGACGAAACCGTGCACTTTAATTATCGTGTACACAGTCTTAGTAGAAAATGGATCTCCTTGTGTAGGGGAGCCAATAAATACCTATAGCACATCCCACGAAGCAATTCATCCCGGATTTTGGGCAGTTTGCATTGAAATTAAGAAGCCACCCATTATCAAGCTACACTCAGATTTTATACTTTTCCTTTGGAAACAGATGCAAGGAAGCTGGGTTCTGAGTTCCTTTAAATATTTGTATTACAGTTTTAAAATTGCATTGTGCTAAAGGTTTGGAGCATTCTGAATGGCCCTAGCTGGAGAAAATAAAAATCCAATTGCCTATGGCAGACTCACTTGAGGTTGCCAAATTCTGCAGATGATAGTATGAAACCTGCAGCCTCAAATTTCAGCGTTTTCTTTGGTGAGATTAGTTTCTATCAAAAAAAGGGCTTGTGTCGCTGAATGTAAAAGGATGCCTTTCCTTCCAAAGGAATTAGGCATTTGCTACATCTTAAAACTTTAAATCTATAGACAGTTTGGTTTTCTTTAATTTGTTAGGTGCTTTATTGACATTTTGGTTACCTTTGCTAGGAACCTTGAAGATCTTCCGAAAGGATCTGTCTTAAAGTGATAATGAAGATAAAGGCACAGAAAGGGAGATAAGCTTCTATTTAACCATTCTGTACACTGAACATTTTCACTGCTGAGGATTAGCTACCACAAAGATTCATTGTAAACTGAGGACAAATTTCTGTCAGATTCCTATGGTGTTAATAGACTGTTATGTTCTATCTATATGTGCATTCCATACAGTTTCCATGGGAATTTGTACATCTTAGGACAGAGAAGATTAAATTATTGCTCTTCTCATTTCCATCTTGTTCTTAAAATCACAACAACAACAACAACATATTGATTTAGCACCAGTTAAAAATACAAATATGGTAGGATCCCAGAAATGTGCAAGAGACAAATAAATTTTGGGGGTGGGGATCATGAATGATACATTCAATGGTTGCTATGATATGTGGAAGCTAAACAACCTCCACACAACCCTATACATATATCTATACCTATAGATCTGCAATGTACCTGAACGTACCAGATGTTTTGACAAATAGGGTTGGGTCAGTATCTCTGGTCCATGTCAATTTCACTGCGGTCTTTCATAACTCTATTCCATTCTGTTTCCACATTAATTGGTGAATGGGTTAAAACTCCATGTGAAAATTCATTTTATGATCCATATTTAGGACACAAAATAAGGACAATATCCAATGATGCCCACCACTTGAACAACAGTCTCAGGGTAATGTGTGTGTTTGTGTGCACGTGGGTGGATGGACAGATGAAAGGGTACACAGACAGATAGACAGATATTGTACACCTAGAAAGTAACAGATGCAAGGATCAATCCATAAAACCTCTTTACAACAATGTACTGGTTCTAAATGTTTACAAATGAGTATCAATAAAGAGGTGGGGGAGGGAGGAAGAAAGGAATTATGATGTTTTAATGAACAGTATTTGAAATAGATATTGTTTAGGTTAACATGAACTAATTAATACAATAAAAAATTGCTGTCTCTGTTGCCCTTGAGAAAAACTTCCATTAAATAGGGGGGAAATGTAGCTGAATGGATGGCCCTGTTTTCAAAAGTGTTGTTCTCATAACATTGCATCACAATTTTCAAATTGGAAGCATTGTAGTGTGTTCCTACGCGCTGTAATGCGTGCATAAAAAGAAAGCAAAATTAATCCCTTCCCCTGATGACTCTAGGAGTGAAAACCCATTACAGTAATAATATTTGTGCTGAGGCCTTGATGTTTTTGTGCAGAATCTGAATGCCATGAAATGATTGCATATAGTGACTGATGAGGCCACATGGACAGATAATTACAGAAATAATCCTTTTTATAGAGGTGTAAGGTGACTTTTTTGATCTGATTTGGAAACTAGTAGAGGCCAAGTAAAACTTGCAATCATTTTCTTCACTAGGAAAGCTTTGTTTGTTTATAGAGAAATGTCTCTGGGGAATATTTCCCTTTTGGACACAGACTGTACCTGGAGATTTTGGGTATTTATTTATTTTTGCATGCAAAACTATTTCAACCTTGACATTTCTGATTAATGGAATACTCCCAAGATTACCAGCTTCACAACCAGCCAGCAAACATGTTCCCAGGATGTGGATGCCAAATGCTGTCCTACTGCCTGATAATATTGTCAAATAGCATAGCCTGCATCATGCCATGTTATGTATCAGAGCAATTGTTTAGTATGTAATGTACCAATGGGTGGTATTCAACATAGCACTATATCAGGGCTCCACCAGTGGAACCTTCCTTCCCTACACTCCTACACACAACCTAAACCTGTGGAGTCCCTCCACTCCCTGGGGGAAGACAGCGGTGGGAGGGCAGAGTCCCATCACTGGCAGCTATAGGGAGATCCCTGGACAGCCTAGCTCAGCCCCTTCTTTGACCCTCTCGCTGCCCAAGCATGCCTCATTTCAAGCGTTTCTATAGTACCCTGATGACAGGGATACCACTGACAAAGCTTCAACCTGCCCTAGTTTTTGATGGGTGCAGTAGGAACTCCAAGGAAGCCACTTGCCAGTGGAGCTGAGCAAACAGATACTTCTACCACATCCAGATTTCCACCAACATGGGATACTGGGGTTTTGGATTGCTCCATTAGCTACCCACTGGCTTTCACACTTCTGAAATGTTCTGATGCAATTCTTAAAACAAAACAAAAATCATGAAAATGCACTTAGAAATAAGCATTCAAATGCACATTTTGTGCCGATTTTTTAAAATAAAAAAATGCATTACACTGCAAATAGGATAGAACAAATTTATTCATGAGCAGGTGTGTTATAGTTTGATTGTTGAGCAACCATGTGCAGAGCTCAGTGGATGGAGTGGGAGGCCAAATTTTGTGAGCTAAAAAAAAAAGGTACCCAAATATGAACAAAAAGAGTCTCCGAGGTGTACTTGCCTGGAGGAAGTCAGCATCCAAAGTCAGGTCCAGCCCTAGGGTCGGGCGAACAGCAATCCATGTGGTAAATACAGTCCAGGGCTCACGGAATCCAATGATCTTGGGGTCAAGACGAGCAGGAAACAGCGAGATCAGGCCAGGAATCACAAACGTTGTTACCAGCATCTGACTGCTGCTAGAAGCTCTGCTTAAAAAGGCTGAAATCAGCTGGTTCTCATCAGCACCTTCTCCTCCATGTCTTGGAAGGTTGATCAGCTGCAGGTGGAGCTACTCTGCCTTCTCCCCCTTCAGGCTGCTGTTCAGCAGATGACTCCTGGTCCATGACAAGGTGCAAAAAAATGGCATGGACCCAAATGACTAGTTTGGGCATCCACACTTACCTTTTCCTTGTGCTTTCTAGGCACAGGTCTGCTCTTTGACCAGCCGCTTTCCCCAGAAAAAAACCATCTTTACTGCCAAACCAGAGCAAATGGTCATTCTGGTTTTCCACGGCTGCAAAGCAAAGTTCGGATGAGCTCTTAGGCCACATATTGTGTAATCTTGTAGTTCACAGGCGTTCCAGTGCCTTTGAGGTAGGATTCGCACAACACCAAACTATGAATGACTACTGTACCACAATGCAGTTAAGAGTTGTTTCATGAATTGCATTTCTCATACGAGAAAAACATCTCCATGTAGACAAAACCACGTCTCCTCTCACTTTGGTAAGTGTGATGTGTTTGCTTATTCTGCAGTGAGTACATGGGCCAGAAATCTTATTTGCACAGCCTGTCATGTGTGAAGTGGCCTTCTCAAGATTCATAACACAGTAATGCACAGGGAGAGATAGGGATTGTGGATAAAGTTGGCCCCACAGTAGAACTAAGAGCTGGTAAAACAGGTTATTTATAGTCATGTAAGATTTGGTAAAACTGAGTGCAGAGAACGACAGTAGAATGCGAAACAAGCCGAGAGTGGAGGAGCATTTCATTTGATCCACAGTTTGAAGTGAACTTCTTCAATTTGCATTAATACAAAGATCCTAAAATAATTAACTTCCAGGTTTCACTCTTCTCCAAATTTTGTGAGCTAAAAAAAAAAAGGTCCCCAAAAAGTATGTTTTAGAGTGAAATACAGAAGTGTACATTGAGATACAATATGGGTTTAATCCAAAGTCATTGCAAAAGTGGAACAATTTCTACTTGTGCAACAGAACTTTTCTTCACTCTGGGGCCCCCTTCATCTTTCCACAAATCTGCACTAGAGGATTGGAGGCATTCCTAGGGCAGATGGGGGGGGGGTCCAGGCAGTGCATGGGGGAGGAGTGGGAGGAAAAGTTACATTGCGCAAGCAGAAGTCATTCCACTCATGCAGACTTATGAATGAACACATGCAAAATTGACCTGTGAGAAATAGAGTGATCTGTCCATCCCTAGAAACATGGATGGATGCATAAATGGGGAAGCCAATTAAAGTTATTCATCTATGCTCCACTTCACGCCTGTAAACTTTGCAGAGTAAAGCCATGAGGTTTTGGGAAGTCATGGAAGAGAGGTCATCTGGATGGGACAATTCAGGATTCTATATCTTTGAAAGAATATATTCGTGGTTTTTCCCCTGAACCTGGTCATATATTCAGGCCAATTTGGTTGTGTGCAAACAATCTGGTTTTCTATTTGTCTAAGTGGCAATAAATTCACATTGATCAGGACTTAGTGAAAATTAGAACACTCTCTATGAAACCCAACCAATGAGATTTTGATTCCAGCAGGCTCTAACTCATGTTAAAAGCCCACAGGAATGTTTCAAATTGTTTAGTGTGTTCTCTTAAACTGTATATTACTTTGCAGTGTCAATACCAGAAAGACTATTGATTTGGATTGTGTTCTTTTAAAAACACACACACATGCACACAACATTTTAAAATATTAAAAATGGACATTTCTTAATACATTGCATTTTTTGCCCCCTTTCATTATTATTGTCCATGAATCTATATGACAGATTTTAACATTTTCAGCACAGGATGCAAAATTCGTATTATGGCCCACTGTCAGTAGTATAATATGATCATGTGAGTGATTTCTATATCGTCGTGCTTTATTCATTCATAATCTAAAGGGTTCAGTTCTGATTTAGCAAAAATGTCTGAATTTATACTTTTTTAAAAAATGTATATGAACTTTGCAGTGATAATAGGAAAAAAAATACTTTCACAAAGGCTGACCTCAGAAACACACACACACAAAAAAAAAAAACTTCTTGATTTCTGGTAGACAGTATTGGCAGTAAAGCTGTGAGCAGGTCAGGAGGGAGGCTTCTCTACAGATGCTTTTAGAGATGATTTCCGTGTGAGTTCCAGCTGACTGCTAAGAACAAGGGTAGAAGCGAAGCCATGAGAGCAAAAAAGGACAGATGTGAAACAGCAGCCTGGCATATGTTGTGCAACTATCTGTGCACATGAAAATGCTTTCTAATTAGTAAACATCTAAATGAGGTTTAAATCCCTATTATGAGGAATTACCAGGCCCCATCTGTATGAAATGAGCATTGCCAATGAATGAGTGTTTCTTTTATATAGGAAAAAAATAAAAGCCTGGCTAGTAATGCATCAAGCAGTAGGTTGGATGTCAGCCACATATCCAAGATTGCCATATGTCATGGGAGTTTTTATCTCTGTAGTGAGAGCTTGTGAGTTAATGACGTTTTTCATTTTATTATCCTGCATTTATCTCTCATCCGTCCATTCTAGAATGCCTGTTTCTCTTAAGTACTTCTCCAGTCCCTCTTCGCAATTTTCAATACTTTATACGAGGGGCAGCTGATCTGTGCCCATCCCGATGTTGCTAGATGCCAACCCCCAACACCCCCCCCAGCATGCCCAGTGGGGAGGGATGGCAGAGCTCTTGAGGATCCCTCTTGAGGATCACAAGTTCCTCACTCCTTTTTGCACTGCCAGGTTATCGGGATGAGAAGCTTGAATAAGAGTTACCACTGTACACTGAAAGATCCTCTCTATATTATCGCCAGATGATACCATAGGTCCTCGAACTTTTTTTGGGCCACGTTACCTTAGTGACTCCCACCACCCCAACCCACTTTTCCAAATCTTCCCAGGAGCATCACCTGTCCCAGCTACATGTTACTTTTGATGGCCATTGCTGCTCCAATTTTGGCTGTCAGAGTAGGCAATATTGTGGAGAGATACTGGACCCATGTACACCGGAAGCAACAGAGAATGATGCTGTGGTAATGGCAATGAAATTAGCAGAGGCTTGGCATAGGAGTCAGATGAGCAAAGCCAGGCTAATGTATCTCATGGACACTGTTGATCAACAGGGACTTAGGACTTATCTTCACTGGCTCTGGGTCACCAGTTGGAGCTCTGATACCTGTTATGCTGGTGGTCTGGAAAATGGGTCACTGTGGAAATAGAGTTGGTGAATTTATAGGGGGGGGGAATGGAGCATAAGCTTGCTTGCGTGACCCAGAAGGGCCGGCTGATGGGAAGAAGTGTGATTAAAGGAAAAACAAGCGTCCCATATTCCCTGTCAAATGGGGAGAATTGGCTGAATATCATGGCTCTGGCTGGGTATTTATTGGCACATGCCTGCTAGACTTGGCTTGGAGGTACAGGTGCTTGAGGATTACCTCAGCTCTGCATTTCTGAGTCAACCTGATTTGCACTTCCCCAAAGAACGCATGGATCACAATGCAGCTATCCTTTCGCTTTCACAGCTCTCCACGTTTTATAATGCATTTCTTGGACCACACCATAATATGCATTGAAATGCATGTTTTAGCATAAAATGTGCACAATGATGTGTATTTTGGTGTTTTTAAAATAATAATAATGCAAATTTTCATATTGCTGGGTTTTTTAATGCGCAGATGGATTCAGCAATGTTATTGAATTGATTTATGAATGAACACATGCACTACTGACTTGGACCAGAAATTGGCTGTTTCATTCATTCCGTCCTGGAGAATGTATTTGTGGGAGAGTTTATTTATTTTGAATAAGGGAATCATGGAGCAATCTGATACTCCGCTATCCAGAAGGACCTACCCTTTCTGTGACCTAGTCCACATGGCAAGTATCCATTCCTGTTTCTCTCCACAATAAACTAAGGCAATTACAAGGTCAAAGCATAAAACAAGGCTCTCCTGGTGCCTTCATTACATATCTTTAGGGGCCAGGTAAAAATGTTTCTCTAAAAGCAGGCTTTTTGCAGATAACTTTCTATGGCTTTTTAAATGTGTTTGTGGGTTGGTTTTTGTTTTATTATGTATTCTATCATAGTGTATGTATTCTATCCAAGTGTCCACTATTTCCATGATTTAGAGAAGCCATCCTGGTTTCTGATTTGATACCAGAATGTCCCACTTTTCCTTAGGACATCCTTATTTTCATTCGAGAAATGTTGGAGGGTATGGAGCTAACCGCCCCCCGAGCCATCTAAAAGCAATTCTGTATGGGGAAGTTTTTTTAAAAAAATGTATGATGTTTTATTACATTTTTATGTGTGTTGGAAGCTGCCCAGGTGCCTGGGTTAACCCAGTAAGATCCATGGGCTATAAATAGTCAAATTATCCTTGTGGAATGGCAAATCCCTATTTTCATTGGAGAAATGTTGGAGGGTATGTTCTATGTTCTTGTTTTGTATTTTTACCATAATTGCGAACCACCCTGTGGTCTTCAGAAGAAGGACAATATACAAACTTAATAAATGAACTAAATAAAATAAACACACAAATGCCTGGTTTTTGTCTTGCAATTCTTCCTGAATGGGACCTGCAGTAAGAAAAGCTCATTCAGCTTCTCTTCCCAGACAACCTTTGGAATAATGGGTTCAAGGGCTGTCTGTTACATGAATAACAGTCTTGAGATAAATTATGGATTACACAGAACCAATCCATGTGTTTTGGTTTCCAGCCTGTGCATAAAATTGCTGAATAAAATTTTTGTGCAGAAAATGTCCTCCAAGTTTTTGCAAAATGTACACATATTTGCACCCAGCTATACATGTCCAAACCTTGATTTACTAAAAATAAAAATAAAAATCACTGATCCATCAGGCTGAGGAGCATTCTTTGTATTGTTGGTGCCTTGAAATTTCTTGCATCAGTCACCAGATGATGATTTACTAATAGGGTTTCAAGGATTGCAAAATAGCACAACTCTAACTGCATATTAATATTTAATCTGGCATTTTAAGTGCACCTAACAATAGACCCTAGAGCTGCTGACAGAGCCCTAATTTGCAAATTTCTGAAGGATTTGAATGTTTCCACTGTGATTTCCTGTGAAAAAGCGAATAAGAACATGAGTTAAACCATTCCCCCTCTGACAAATGCTGTAAACTAATGACTTTATTGCTTTCCCATTTTTCTATACCCTGGCTCTTTGCTCTGCTTTGGCAGCCCCAAATTCTGTGATGAGAGTGGCAAAATACCTTTCTCTATTACATGGCATTATGAAGGTTCCCCCCCCCCAAAAAAAAGAAGACAACTTGATGTAGTATTTCAAGAAGTGCTATTGCTAGACAGCTCAGAAAGAGTTTGTTACTTATGAATTCAAAAATGCAAGGAAATGGCTTCCATGTTTTGGTTGTGATCCATGAGGTTCTGATTCAGATATACACAGCTCTGTCCGCACAGTGGGGAGACCATTCCCTGGCCCTGAGGAGAAACAGAATGCCCAAAAGAAACTGAATGGATCCACACCTCACAATGTCCACATGGACACCAAGACTGTGCAACGAAGATAAATAGCTTGTTATTTTTAAGCAAAATTGTAAGATTTTCTTTTTCTTGATTAAAACGTAGCAGCTCTTCCAGTGACTGTAAGGTGAATAGCCTACCTTCACATACTGTACAGTGTACGTCTAGAATGCTTCCTTCCTCCCCCCCACCTTTCCTTTTCCCTTTCTTTTCACCTGCAGTAATTTATAAAAGATGTTCCCTACACCACCTGTAATAACAGAATGTTTATTAGCGTGCAAATGAGGGTTATAAATGATGTTGCTTATCTAAGTAGCCAAACACAAAAGGCAACTTATTAGCAAAAGACAAATTGGTCACCAAGTTTGCAGCGAGATGCTGTGCTTGTCACGAAACCCCTGCCCCCACCCTCATTTATTTGCACAGATGACTGCTTTTATAATCCATTTAAAATAATATACTTGCCACTAGGTGGCTATTTCTGATCTGATCATTTTACCATTTTAATTACATTTTTAATATCCTGGCTGCATAAACAAAGATAAATTACAAGTGTTGCACAATCTCACCGCCAGCTCAGGCACAATCTGTAATAATATCGGCGTTTGTTTGTGCCTCCTCTTAATTAGATTCTGAAATCTAGGCTTTTATCAATCAATAATTTTAATTTCAGAATTGCCTTTTGATCTTACATTTCATGTTTGTTTGCGGAAAATGATCAGCAGGACAAAGCTGATAATTTATGCAGAAACAATCTCTCGGCAGAGTTACAAGCACATTCCAAGCCATCAACAGAAAAACCCGCAGTCTAAGCTTGACACAGGTCTAATTAGCATGCAGATATGTCGCCTCATTGGCAATTCAAATTGCTTTTTTTATATAATGTACCTCAAATTGTGCTACTCAAACACTGTATTTGATTTCTAAAGCCCCCTGGGCATCCCATAATGTTTCCCTTCATCCCGGGTATGAAGCATTTATTGAACAATCTGCTAAGACTCTGGCTATCTTTTTTGGGGGGGGGTGAGGAAGAAACACACACACCCCTAAACCTTGCAACCGTGGGACCAGCTTTTCTTCACGTCAGACAGCAACTTGTTCTTCTGCGGGAGTCTGTGTGCCACACGCTTATAGGTTTAGCGATGATATGTTACCTTGTGTGTTGCCTGCTCCCACTGAGGCTGTTCTATAGAGGGCTTCATTCCTGTGCCACTCATTTCAAAAAGGGGGGGGAGGATGTCTACCGAGCACATATTAATATGCGGCACATAACCACGTCTCTGAATGCCAGCCTTCCATTCTTCATTAAACAAAATGGCTGGATTGCAGTGATTGTTTTCACCCCTACACACACACACACACACACACACACACACACACACACACACACATTCTCTCTCACTCACTCACACACACACATGCACTCACACACATACACATACAGACCTTTTTGTTTTCTTTTTCTGTTTTGGTATCATGCACACAAACATTCATGCTTGCCTTTCACAGAGCCTATGGCTGTCGCCTCCGTGAGTTTTGTGTCCCAAGTTGCATGCAGCTTGCATGATGTTCAAGGAGAGAGTCCTGCCAACATCAGGGCCTTTCCCCCCTTTTCTCTCTTTCTTTCTCTCTTTCTCTTTCTCTTTCTCTCTCTCTCACTCTCTCTCTCTCTCTCTCTTTTTTTTTTTTTGCCAAGCAGCAACAAGTGGCAGAATCAATGGTGTACAGTTATTCAGCAATGTAATTCATTTCACTGGCTTTGGCATCTAGCCAGATCCACCATCTGTCTCTTGCTCTCCCTCTCTCCCTCTCTCTCTCTTTCGAATTTGTCCTACATTTCGTAACGTTACGTGCTTGCCATCCTTATTCTGTGCCAGAGATAGAGCACGGTTCTCAACCCCCATTCCGGCGCGGAGTTCTCAGAGTTCGGTGCCAGTTTGGATACTCCAGTTCAGTGCCAAGAGAAGAAAAGGGTAAGGAAGAAACAAAGGGAGAACTGCAGGGGGGAGAAATCGTGTTCCTGTATATCCGATTGCCAGTGCCTTCTAGGATTGTTTTTATCTAAAGCATTGAGATGGATCCGTCTCACTTTCCCAGCTTCATTAGTGTATCTTCATTTCCTTCGTCGGATGCTGGCACTCCACGCCACTGCAGAGCTTTGCTGGATACCTGCAGATCCCTGCCACCAAACAACCTCCTGCATTGGAAATTGGGTGACTACGCCGGGATCTTATGCGTGCTTGCTGTTTGAAGCTGCAGAAAAGTGAATAATCAATTAAGTATTGATTTCTTGTAAGATTTGGTAAATTTCAAAGGCAAGACAAAGAGGATGGCTTAAGGAAAGCACTGCAGGGACTTGGCGTAAATTAGACAACTAACAGCAGTGCAGAATAAAATAACACCTCAACTGAATATTTCCTTGGAAGAATTAGCACTAGCTATTGGAAGAGGATGGTGGATTTAATCAAGACAGCAGGCACGCTTGAGTTTTAAACCGTGAACCTGAAAGAGGAGCTAATTATAACCACCTTTTTTTCTATATGGAGCTAATTTGACTGAATGGATGCAAATGTGCTTTATTTATGGATGAAGAAGCAAGCCTTGCAGCATTGACTTTAGGATCGTTGCATATGCTAAGCAGTACAGCGTCTCTTAAAATTAAAAGCTACAGTACATTTTTGCATATCGGGAAGGTATTTATGTGTAGAGCAAAAGGT
Source organism: Podarcis pityusensis (assembly GCF_964106645.2). Taxonomy (NCBI): domain Eukaryota; kingdom Metazoa; phylum Chordata; class Lepidosauria; order Squamata; family Lacertidae; genus Podarcis; species Podarcis pityusensis. The sequence continues at coordinate 31,759,733 of NC_138031.1, read as the reverse complement.
AACGGTGCAGGAGATTCATCAGGACGGTGTTACTGTAGGATTAGAGGGGTCTAATGTTAATTTCTGCAGCATCTTTGTTTTCCTTTATTTAGTATTATTCCACTTTTGCTTGCAATGGGTTACAGTAACCAATAAATGTGTGATTTAAATGCTCAAAAAAATCAGTGTAATTTGTTAATTGTCCTTCATTTTGCTTAATTATCATGTTTCTCCATTATTCAGTACTAATGTATAATGAAAGGAGTAGTGTGCCTGGTTGCTGCTATAGCGGTTGCTGTTATTAATTTGCAATGATTACAAAGCTGACTACAGTGATTCTTCTGACTGATGAGCTCTATATTTGGGATAAGAAAGCAAAAAGGTCCCGATGTTGGGGCACTGACATTCAAATGGGCACAATATTGTGTGATCGGTGAAAGGAGGATTGTTGTGTTTTGACTCTGAAGAATGTTCTTGGTTAGTTAACTCCTTCTCTTCTGATGGTTGTAAACAAATGTACTTTATATGCAAGAAAATGCTGCAACAGAGGTATTGTTATCTCTGTACTCTCAAACTGAAAGTCTAATATTTATTTCTATTTATTGTTGGTTTCTTACTTCCTTTTCATGCCGTTTAAGTCTCTCTCTTTCTCTTTCTCATCTTCTTCTTTCTCATACTTGTTGTTGTCTTACAAGCTACATTCCCTGAGCAACCACAGGAACCAAGTTACATTAAGCTTCAACACAAAGACGATGTAAGAATAATGAATCCTCATTTGCATCAACATTTGTATTCAGATTTGCCAGGCTATAAACTTGGCAGATCAAGCGGAATATTAAGTAGAGGCTTCCATTGTAAATTGTGTGTCTTGCAATTGCTGAGCCAGTTCCCCATTTTTGTGTTATGTGTGTGTGCTTGTGTGTATCTGGGATGGCAGGTGGAGTCTCATGGCTACTTGATTTCTGAGTGTATTGGCCCTCTTACTCTTTCGGAATATGATGTCAGCATTTTAGCTCCAGAAACAGTATGACATGTGACTAGAGTATTAACTCTAGTGCCTAGGGACCATGTGAAAGAATTCTTTAAGCAAACAGATCAACATGCTTGTGAAAGCAAACCGATCCCTTATATCAACGGGAGATTTGATTTCAGAGCTCGGCTCAAAAAGAGACCAAAGCAAAACATATATAATCACCCTTAAATGCTGCGTAACATGATATATTATTCTATTAAAATAATGTGACACTATCCCCCCCCCCCCCGCCGCCGCTATTGTGAGTGTGGGCCTGGGTCTCCATTAGGAGCCTTAAGCCTTATTTTGTTTTCAGATACTTATTGACTTAGACATATTCCATATTTACAGTCATGGTCTGGGAGCAGATTGTGGCCCCTCGTCATTAGGAACTCGTCAGAGAAACGCTCCCTGAGGTGGAGTTTTATATGCAAAATCATATGTAGCAAATCATTACTATCATTAACAACTGTTTCCATCTGCTCAATGAGACTAGACTGCCCCCCCCCCCATTAATGAAACTAAATGTGTAATTCTAATTGACTTTGTAAAATCCTTCCACTGTTTTAATATTGTTTAGGTTGAACTCTCTCTCTCTCTCTCTCTCTCTCTCTATATATATATATATAATCTATTCAGTGTCCCTTTTTTAAAAAGCAGTACAACCTCATTGATTCATCTGGCCTGGAGACTGAAGGATACCTCACATATATTTTCAACTATCTGATAATTTTAACTCTAATTACATGGGATTTACACTGTCAGACAAGTTCAGCAGTGGACAAGGAGTGACCTTGAACAGCTAAGTAGTTTTAATAACCCAAATTTTGTATCTGTTCCACTGATAAATGTGGAAGAATGTGACTGGTGTGGTCAAACGGTGAGCATAGCTCACTTCATTGTGAGTTTGCAAAATGAGTGACTTTTGACAGAGAAGGGTAGAAAATTGTTCAATTCACATTATAATGCGAACCTAACCACATCCGCACTTCCCGAACCAATTTGAGAACCAAAACAAAACTATCCTCCGAAACTTGCACTTGTCTGAATTTTGCAAGGCAATTCTTCAATGAAAAAAATGCACACATGAAAAGAATATATTAGGGAAATGTGTGCACAAAAATACTTATTTTGTGAAAAAATAATTTATATTTGAGAAAATTGCTTGCAAAAATGTATGTGTATGTTAGATGAAATGGAAAGAAAAAAATCATGTGGACTTTTTTCTTAATGGGAAGAACTGAAGTTAAGATTGGGGGGAAAGTGTGAAACATTCATGTGACACATCCATCCATTCCATCAGTTGCTTATAGGAATGAAAAGATGGACACCTAGCGCTGGACCCATCCTGCAGACTTTGGCCTAGGAAATATCAACTGCTGCTCAAAACATCATTTGATTTCCACCCCTGCAATTTAAAAGCTATGTTTTGTATCCAGATATGCTGGTTAGATTTTAATGCTTGCCTTTTCCCATTCCCAATGACATTCATTTGCATCAACTTTATAAATATTAATTCTGAGAGATTCCCCTCCCCCACTTGTCGGTATTTTCTATGATCAAGCTATCTGTGCATGTGGAATCTCATGATTCCCACCTATAATAAGAGGAGAAGGTAACAAGGTGAGAGAAAGTTGCTTTAAGTTCCAGTATATCTATCAAATTCTGTGAGGGAAAGATAGCACCTCCAGTTTTATCTAATGTCTTATTTGTACAGCACTATGTACAATGAATAGGCTCTATGCAATGGGCACATTTTATCACTGAGAATTATGTATCACTGTCGACCTGATCATCACACACAGTAGCTTCTGAAGGCCATTGTTCTGGGGCCACTAGGGGGCACATTGGAAGATGGCTGACAATACCATCTCTCCGACCCACACGGGGTAATTAAGAGGCTGTTATGGGAGAAGGCAGCCTCCCTTGTTGCCCCAAGGAAATGGGGAACACTGCCCTTGCCTGCTGTGCCCATAAATCACCCCCTAATTCGAAAGAAGGGGGTGAGGGCCCTAGGCAGAATGCCCCCGTGTGGACATTGGCTCTCCTGGACGCTGTCTCTGATCGCACACTAGTTGCAGCAATTTGGAATAATTAATTACAAAAGAAGCAAATGCACATATTTCAAGTAAAGAAGGGGAGTGAAATCTGCTAATTTAAGTGACCTCTGCGAAAGAAGACGACGGGCTGGAGAAACAGGAATATTTTACGATGAAGATACACCAAAGGCGGGGTATGTTGACAACGGGGCTGAATGGGGGGGGACCTTTTTTACTTTCCTTCTATGTGATTTACAAGAACCCCTCCTCATTAGAACCGTCGGTTGAACTGACCCAAGCAGGATGATTAAGGTCTGTGTGGAGATAAACTTTAACCAAAAGTATGCTTTATGGAGACCGAGAAGCAATAAGAGCTTTTGGGAATGGCGCAGCAATTAATTCGGAGTTGCCATCTTGCCAAAGGATTTATAGCCTGGAGGAAGAACGGATTTGTTTTCAGACTGCATTCCTAGTGAATCTCCTCAGAGGTTTTGAGAAAGGAGGCAGATTGGTGAAAATTAATGACGCTAAGACTGTTTTGATGTATGGAAGTGATGTTATATGGAAAACATCTGGATATGGCTACTGGATAAAAAAATAATAATATCCACGCAGGATTACAAACTGTTCTAACCAGCTTGCAGAGACTATCAGAGGTCACAAAGAGAAAGGAAAAATATATGAAAATAACAACAAGAGATGTGGAAAAATAATAAGAAAGGACTGGATAGTACTGTGAACATCATAAGGTTAGATTTGTGGACATTAAAACAGCAGTAAGAAGCAAGAAGTTGATTGGATCCCTTCGGAACTTGAAATATGGGTACCCCCAACAAAAATTTAAAATTCGGCTGTGTAATTTGGCATTTATGTAATTTGGTTTGATTTGATGTGATTGGTCGGTTAATAAAAAATTATTCTTAAAAAAAAATGAAGGCCATTGTTCTACAACCTAACCTAGAGGTTTTCAACCTTTTGGGGTCCACAGCTCTCTTGACCAACTACCTTCTTTCTGTGGCACCCCTGTGGGGCTCAGGAGCCCAGTTGTGTCACCCCTTGCCTGCAGAGCCGGCAGCCCCTCACCCCTTTCAAACACCCTCCCCTGTGGAAACACCCTCAGCCTCCTCTCTTTTCCTCTCTCCTTGGGAGTCCTCTGGGCAGCTGCAGCAGCAGCCCCTGGTCTCTGAGCTGCCCCCCATGCCCCAAAGAGAGGTGCCTCCTCACACTGCTCCACAGGGGCCTGGGAAGCACCTCCTCACCAGCCCCAGAGGCACCATTCGCCTGGGGAGCTTGTAACCAGAGCTGTTGCAACAAACAGCTGTGCAAGCCTTTGGAAGGCAGAGACATCAGATGGCATCAGAGGAAGGGAAGGAAAGAGGGACAGAGGCCAGTGTTGCCTGCGGCACCCCTGACCATCATTCAAGGCACCCCAGGGTGCCATGGCACACTGGTTGAAAACCACTGGCCTAACCTATTGTAAAGTCATAATGTTAGGAAGCTCGCTATTTTGTGTGGACCCAGGCACCACAGTTTGTGCAAAGACACTCTAACTTAATAATACATACCTGAAGATGCTTTTTTGTCTATTATGAGGAGCATCTCAAATATCAGGGTTTTTTTAATTATTATGATTAGGTATTGATTGCTTACCTGAAAATGCCAATTCATATGTGACAGAATTTCGACTCTTCACCCCCATCATAGAATTACTACTAGGCCCTTTTGCCAAGAATCTGAGGAAACAAATTTGCTTGGGTCTCCTATTAAGAAGTCAAGCAAAGTGTGCAATACAGTTTGCATTGAACTATGGCCAAATAATCACACACAAACACACACACACTTACATTTCTCTTTAAGAGACCTGTTTAATCACAGTCCTCAAGAGTGTGGACACCTCCAAGGATATGCGCCATTAATGTAGAAACTCATCAGGATTTTACACATGAGAATTGGTGCCACAGCTTAATAGTATTACCACATGGGGAGTTAGTCACTACATGGATAATGTATAAACAAGGACATAGTATTATAGAAAGCAAGGTCATTTTGTATCCAGGTTCTCATTTTTCTCCCTGTCACTAATTCAGAAAATTCCAAAGCCTTAAGCAGACTTACTGAAAAGTTCAAAAAGGCTTACTCCTAAGAAGGCATAGGAAGGCAGTCTACTTTTAGTAATATCTCGCTTGCTTCACCAGCCGCTGTTGATGTCATTTTGAATGTGGGAAACTGGGGTAGAAGGTGCTGCTTTCTTGAGGTACTGCAAACTAGTATTTGTGTAATTGATTTACACAAATCAAAATGCAGCCAAAGTTGCTGTGCAAAGCTATGAGACACAGCTGGCACTGAAGGGACATAACTGTGATAATGTTGACTTTTACTCCAGCTCTGGTTTGCGAAAATGAGTTAAGGGTAAATATGTTAGCTTAAGTTGTTTATTGATTAATGCAGCATGACTATGATCATCAATATGTCTCTTTTTTCACAAAGGTGATCTCAAAGCAGTTTATGGAAACCAACATTAAAAAGAAGTATAAACATAAGAGTAAAAACAACCTAAAATGTCCACCGATTATATGTGCAAAAGGTCAGATCAAACTGAACTCACCCCACTAAAATAAAGGAGCAGAGAATTAAGGCCCAAAAGATTGACTGAATAAAATGTTTCTGCATGCTGTATAGTATCTTTCCAGTATTAAGAAACTAAAAAGCAAAATGTATCTTCGTCTGGAAGATTGTGTTCAGTAGTAGAGAATCATACATAGGCACCATTTTTGTGAAGTCTTATAAGTTTGTTACTACTGTACTTCTTTTTTTTTTAACATACAAAGGGGTATCTTCCTCTGTAAGAGTATCTTCCTTTGTAAGAGTTTCACACCGAACTCTGGAAATGTGCAATGCATTTAGTAGCCTGTGGTGGATGTCAGCAATTCAAACTGCATGAGGGATTTCAGCAGTTCACTGTTTCCCCAAATCTTAATTTTTATTGCTGCAGTAAAAATGAGAGGGAAATGGAAGCAAGCTTTCACTGAAATGCAAGAACTATGGAACTATTATGAAATAATAAGAGGTGACAATAACCATAAGCAGTAGTGATACCTAAAACAAAGAGGAAACCCAAGAATCCACAGGGATACCTCTCTCTCATAAAATATTATCATCTACTGGGTACAAGCACAAATTTCCCATGGATTCATAATTTATGGTGGATCCAGAGGTGATTCATACCTCATGCAAGTGGTCCTAGACTGCAGAAAATAAATCTAATAGCCTTTCAGCTATTACTAAATTAAGGCCTGTTCAGCTTTCAGTGAAGCAAGCACAGGTCTCTTCACCCTCCTGTAACAGTGCGGCTTGTCCTTGATACATCATGCTGTAAGAGAATACCCCTCGGTTGTGATAGTATAATCAGTTCTGAACAGTAGATTACTAAAGCCTTCGTCTGCCACGCCTTCCCTGCCCCCCGCAAAAGAAATATGAAAGCGCTCAAGTGCCACACTAAAAGTAGGGAAAGATCCTGTGCAGATAATATCATAGAATCATACAATTGTAGAATTGTAGAGTTGGAAGGGACTCCAAGAATTAACCAGCAGAACCCCATGCATTGCAGGAATCTCAAAAGATTATATATTTCCTTAAGACATTTCATAGGAAGCCATGAATATGCAGAAATTATAAGACTATATTTTTACATATGTAGTGATAATCATATCCTTGGTATGTTCAGTATAACATGTAAAATGAGCACATGTTGATGGTGAAGTCAGTGGTCCTCTGTGCATATGATTTAGTTGTTTAAGAGGCATTTTTGGCATATCCATCACTTTGCCCTCTTGCTCATATTCTCAGTGTGAGGCATTCTGGACATAAAACAAGCCATCAGCTATGTTGGGGCTGGACTGCTATTAATAATCGACACACAAATCTCATAACTTCTGTATGGGAGAATGTGCAAATAGCTGTGTTCATGAACCAGAACCATACCCACATGCTTTTGACCCTGCAGCATACATTTTCATTATCTGTGGACTGAAAAATCAAGTGGTAACTTAAATAATGAACAGGGATGGGGGAGAAACATGATTATGTCCTCATTTAAAGGCAAACTTGCCTAATGTATACCTTCAGAAACAATACCCGGACCAAACAGCAGCCATCCTTCAAATTCCACACTTCTCTGAATTTTGCAGTGAAGTTCTCCAGCAAAGTTTTATGCACAAAAATGCATAAAGTGTGCAGAAAAATGAATATATCTCTGAAAACAACACACACAAAATGCAATGCATTAGGAAAGATTGCTTTGCAAAAATGTATATTAGGTAAAAATGCATGAAAACACGTGCTGATTAGCATAAATTCATGCTAATATGCTACTGAATTTTCATGAGAATTTTTCTTTAAAATGCAAACTGATATGGAAATATGAACTTAAAATTGGTAAATGAGAAACCAACATTTTCAGATTCATCCATTCCTAATGACTAAACAGCCACCATAGAAGAAACCCTATCCAAAATTTCAGAGCTCTAGCAGAAGGCTGAAATGGATATACACTCAATGCCTGAGCCAAAGTCTGCCTACATCTGTAATCAATAAAGTTGTGGCCAGTTTTTATCCCAGATCATTGTCTTGTCAAGTTTGTTCCTTTCCACCATAGCTATTGCCTTTGCGCAGGGGTGAAGGGCACTGCGACTGGGTCCTCAATGTGAAACCACAGTTAGAAGCAGTTTTGCAAACTATTATTTGCCAGCAGTGTTAACTATAGTTGTTTACAGCCAACTGTAGTCAGAGAGACCAGGAAGTGAAGTAAGGATCCTGTGCATGAGAGGTAGAAAGGAGCAGAAGAATGAGGGAAATTGTGAATCAATATGTTATTTTTAATCTTTAGAACTTTGGCTTGGAAGATTGTCCAGACCGAGTCTCTCTGGGTTCTTATTAGATCCTTGATCACTTATTAACTTCATTCTACATTTGCTTGGTATTCATATAATTAAAAAAAAAAATCTATTCCAAGGTAAAGTCCTTTCTATTGGAGTCTGAGCATTCAAGGTCCCTCTGACACCAGCACTATTCAAGGCAATTTTGTATGGCCTTCTTGTCCATCAGGAATCACTTGTCATTTATTCAGAGGCCTGGTTGTTTGTACAACACACCTTTAAGTTTAGATAGGACTTGGCCCTACACAAGGTTTGTGAAGGGCTCCATAATCAGACACTTTACGTTTCCACTTGTGGTACAGTTTGGACATTTTTACAATTTTAATGGTCTTACACAGGGGCCCCTCTTTAGATGCTGAAATGTATTTATTCACTTCTTCCAAGATGTGATGAGCCAATCCTACAGTGCTTGTGAGCCCCGCTGCCTAATCTGCTGAGTTGCAAACAATGGACTTTTGCCCCCAAAGGCCTGATGGGACATTTGCTGCCACCACTACATAAAACAAAAACTGAAAAGGCAATTTTTGTCTTGGGATTCTCAGCTTCTGATTTCTCAGCTTGAGACATTTTTAAAGGGATCGAGAGATTTGTGTTAAAACAGTTTGTCTGAAAATGCTTCATCTTGAGAATCCCCAGGTAAGCAGTTTAAAAAATTATTTTGGTCTGTGGTTTCTATTTGGGCAGCGAAGTCCCATTTCTTGACAAGTGAATGTGTTTTATAGACTGCTTAGTATTTTAAAATGGGAGTGTATTTCAAAAGGTGCCCAGTATTTTTTAAAACCCACCAAATTATTTCTAATGCCCAAATCACGGGCAGTGTGAATATGTGGAGAAGCAAGTCCCATTCACAGTGTTCCTAACATCATTAGACTTTTTTTTAGCACTGGATGAAGTGTGGCGTAAAAAGCACACTGTTCCCTGTTCCAGGGGTATAAAGAAAGATTCTTCAGTTTCTACCTAAAGGGAAGGACTGGACAGAACTGGCTTGAGCACCATCCTGTTTAACAGGGAAAGAGGAGGGGTATAGTACAAATAAAAGGAGAGAAAATATTCTCTTTTTATCACTCACTCGTTTAGAAAAGAAACCACAGGTGGGATTCATGAAAGCTTACAGAAGTCAAGAGAGGTCAAAAACCAATTTTCTCACTTGTTGAAAACACCCTACTGATTCTTTGAAGGGTTTTTTTTTTTTTTTTTTTTTTGTATTCTTGGCCAGAGAAGCAGCTTAATAGATAGTCATATGGCTGCATTGAATATTCTCTCCCCCCCCCCCATCAGCACAAAAACCCCTATACCAGCATAGTATATTTTGTCCCTAGACTCAGTCTATGATGTTAATATGGATCTATGCAATTCTGGGAAATTTGGATTTTGTCCTCCATGTGTGTCTTACTAACTAGAGTAACAGAAAAAGCACATTTTTGTGTAGTGCTTCAGACTGGTAAACGCCTTCCTCCAGATGTAATATTATAATGACGTAATAATGTGTCTCATATTTGTACACTGCTTTTGCATGTAAGCCATACCCAAAGCAGTCCAAAGTTTACATAATAAAATATAGCAGTATTTCAAGATTCAGGAACTATTGCAAGATATGACAACAGAATTTAAATAGAGGTACTGGCAATCAGAACATCTCGTGTTCATTAATATACACTAGGGTGAAATGATAACTCATACTAAAGCTTAACAACTGAAATACAAAACTAAAATCCAAATAGCAGCAAAACATTGCCTCCACCAATAATCCCTGTTCAATACATATTTGTGTGTTTGTGTGTGTGTGTGTGTGTATTGCTATAATATAAAACTATATTAGTCAACATAGACAACTTGGCTTTCAAAGGTTTAAAAGACCATTAATATACATCAATATATGTGTGTTAGTATCATGAAGAAAATGATTTTTTAAAAAAGAACTCTGGTCTCTTGTCCATGCAGCCCAATAACTGTGAAATAAGCCATTATATGTCTTTAAAAATTAAAACTACAACACATCCCTTCACAAATGGATTCATTAAAATGCAATTCTTTGTTGGCTTGTGTGTGAGAGAGGGAGGGGGGAGAGAGAGAAGTGATTCTCTTCTAAATTGTATCCCAAAATGCTTTGCAGATATTAAATAATAAATAATGTTAAGGGGCAGGAAGAGAGAAATTAACAAGTATAGCTCTAGCAGGAAATATATCACGTTTACTGTCAGCACTTGAAAATAGAAAAGTCTTCTTCGTAGTGCAATGAAAATATATCCAGACAAAGTAACACAGGAAGCTGCTTTCTACTGAGTCACACCACTGGTCCATCTTGCTCAGTACTGTCTACACTGACCAGGCAGTTGCTCTCCCGGGTTTCAGACCACCTGGAGATGCCAGGGCTTGAACCTGGAATCTTCTGAATGCAAAGCAGATCCTCTAACATTTGCTGTGGCCCTTAAGCAACAAAGCTTACCAAAGTCTAGGTTAAAGTGAACAAGATTGCTGCTGGTTTTAATAAGACACTTCTGGCACTTATATTGAATGGTGACATTGTTAACATATTAACAACCCTATTCAGGCATTAGTGGAAATCTAACATTGGGCATGCAAAGCTGAGTGTGCTGGCCCTAGTCCCTGTCCCCATTGCCTTCCATTAAATGAAGGTGAATCTGAAGAAGGGATTATGCTTCTGCTCATGTAGATGTCCCTGTGCAATGTGGAATCCTGATTTTCAAGGGTTCTCCATCGTGCAGAGAGTCTCAATGTGTAGAAGCTGACTCCCTATAGACCCAACTTGTGGAAGGCAATGACATTGGGGGCAGAGGCAACATATTTATCGCTACTCCGCCGTTCACATGTTCAATTTCTGGATCTCCTTGATGGCTGAAGGGTTACTCTTACTAAGCCAAATGGTTCATTCAACACCATGTTTGGAGCCAAGAGATAATCTTCTGGTTTTCCCCAATGAGACATCAGAAGCTTCAAGTTTTGTCTTGAACATGGACTACATAATTGTTTTCTGTACCATTTTGACTGCTGGCTGGAGGACAGAATGCAAGTAATTCTATTTTGACAGGTGCCTTGCATATGGAAAAGACATATAAAGACTCTATACTTGGTCTTGCTACTTTATGTGAGCAAAGATGAGCATTGCAGAAGTGGTTTGAATGGAAATTATCTGTATCCCAATGAATTTGTTTTCAGGTCAGCAAATGTATGCTCACACCATTTCCAGCAAATGTAAAAGGCTCAATCTCACTTCACCATGGATCTGGCAGAATCTGTGTAGGTGCCTGGAATGCTGTGAAATATCTGACACTAAAATCTGGATTCATGAATACATCTGAGTTCCTCTGCAGGAGTTTGCCTATCTGCATACCAATGTTGTTGAAAACTGTGTGTCAGACACAATACAGTGATCACCTGGGTATAATACCTCCTGAGGTGTAAATATATAATTATCATCACACAGGTAAGAAGAAAAGTAGAGCAGGCTGCACATAAACACATGCACACTTAATAAATTGGCATTGAAATAAATCTTTGGCTCAAAATGCCAAAGACTGTAATTAACATATTATACCAGATGTTTAAGGCCAATTCAGTTGCACAAGGGTGTATGGGGTGTTAGGGGAGGGGTAGTACCTATGGTGGGAGACACATTGTGCTCCTTCTGGGGTAGTTTGTCCACCTTTGGTCCCCACCCTGCACTCAGCTCTCACCTATGGCTCCAAGAAGCTGTCAGCATGTGACTGAGGCCACACCCCAGGAAGGGCTTCAACTGGCCGGCTAAACCAGGTGAGGGTAGCCATTGGGTGAGTCAGTTAGATACTTCCCCCTGCATGTGGAAACAGGCAAGCCATTCCTGAAGACAGATAGGAATCCCAGAGATGCTGAACGTGCATGTGCGAGTAACTTGTAACCAAGCTCAGTATGAATTACATGAATATTACAGTTTCCTAGAGAGCATGCAAGGCTTGGTACACATCCAATCATTTTCAAAGCTATTAAGTTTGACTTCCAAATTGACCAAATGCTAGTTTTTGGCAGATCCACTGGTATGTAGCTTGCGTTTGAGCACTATAGAGTCAGATTAAAAGTACACATTTAACATGTGCCCCATGCTTATTTCATTAATTTTTTGCATGTTCTTGATTAAAACAATAAAACTTTTTTTAAAATTAAAAAATTACACATTTTGCAATCTTAACTGCAAAAATCAGATTACTGATTTTCAGAAAAGAAATTGTTGCTTTTCAGTATTAAGATGCAGCTTGTTTACTGGGGCACAGTGTGGGTATACACTGTGTTTTCTTCAGCACTAGCAATTTACATATGCATTACAGGATTAACAACAAAGAGTAGAAATGAACAAGCATTGTTGTGGTTTTTTAATTCCTACTTTGTGTATATTTTCCTTCCAGTTTCCAACTGGAACTATCATGATAAAGATTTGGCAGCCATTCAAACTTGTGTATTCATAGTTGCAGTAGGCTTGCTCTGGGAATTACCACTGCGGATCCCTCATAGCTCTTCAGACCCAATATGGTGTTCATTGATGCAGAATTCAACTAGCTATCTGAAAGAGTCTTGCCAACAATCTGTTCCCCTGTGTGTGCGTTAGAAGCTAGAAGCAAGATGCTTAAAATCACACATTACCTCAGGATCTTGGGATTCAGGCCTGGCAAATGATCTGTAACTATTTCTTCTGGGTTGCCAAAATGGAAAGAGGTGAAATTCAGGGTTTTGATCTCCTATCAATTGTTAATCTGGAAGAAAAAAGAATCACAGAATAAATCTAAAAATGTTGTGTCAGTAATAATAGCAGTAGTAAAAAAGTATTCAACTTAGCACCCACGTCTGCAGTACCAATTTCCCAAGGCCACTAGAATCATAACATACAGCACAATGATATGTGTGTATCCTTAGAAGTAAATCCTGTTGAGTTCAAGGGGCCTTACTCCTATGTAAGCATGAATCGGACTGTAGTTTCCTTGAATGAAAAAATTATGGCTTGGATCTAGGCTTATACCTCCATGACCAGAGGAGCTGCTGCTGCTCATAAGGGACCTGGGATCCAGCAGAAACTCCCCACTAGAAAAAGGGATAAGGCAACAATTTCTTAAAAATATTTGTTGCCCCTTCTCCCAGCAGAGCCCAGCACCTTCCTTCACAGAGTTTTTATGCATTATTCCCGAATATACATTTCCCCCCAAAGTAATTTCTCTAATATAACTGTTTTTCCAAGATAAAAAAAATCCTTCCAGTAGCACCTTTAAGACCAACTAAGTTAGTTCTTGGTATGAGCTTTCGTGTGCAAGCACACTTCTTCAGATACCTGGTATCTGAAGAAGTGTGCTTGCACACGAAAGCTCATACCAAGAACTAACTTAGTTGGTCTTAAAGGTGCTACTGGAAGGATTTTTTTTATTTTTATTTTGACTATGGCAGACCAACACGGCTACCTATCTGTAACTGTTTTTCCAAGGTAATTTTTGCATTTATTTTCACTTAATATACATAAGCAAACTTTACTCTAGCTCAGAAATCATTTATTTCTTGATTTCAGTATATGTACTCTTGTAAGGTAAAGGACCCCTGGACGGTTAAGTCCAGTCAAAGGTGACTATGGGGTTGCAGTGAATTGCGAGTTGCTGTGCTTCAGTTTGCTTATTGCTGGGAAAGTCTTTTTGGGAAAGTGAAAATTAAGGTAAGTTCATCTTTAAATCTAAGCCAAATTGTCTCTCTCCCATATCCCCAGCTACTAGTCAAGATGGCTATAACCTACCTTCATTATCTCTAAACAGCAGTTGCTGGAGGACAGGAGTAGGAGAGTGTTGCTGTACTCGTGTCCTGGTTTTGGACATCCCTTCAGCACCTGATTGGTCACTATGAGAACTGTCTGATTGTTCACTATGGACTACATAGGCCTCTGGTCCGATCTAGTTGGGCTTTTCTTACATTTTTATAGTACCATCTGCACCATTTTTTCATTAGCAAAGAAATAATTTGTTGTGTTTGATAGTGGGGTAAACCCAAGGCTGCACTACATGTTCCACTCAACTTCTAGGAATCAGCCTGGTTTTGGTTTTATTTTATTTATCCTTTCTACTGGCAATTGCTGGAGGTGAGAGAAACTAGATGTCTGTCCACACATTTCCCTGCAAAGAAAGACTGCTGTTTCTCTCCCCTCCTTCGCAGAATCACACTCATAGAGGAGCAAAATAAAAAAATTACTTCCAGTGGCACCTTAGAGACCAACTAAGTTTGTTATTGGTATGAGCTTTCATGTGCACACACACTTCTTCAGATACACTGAAACAGAAGTCACCATAGAGAAGGAACATCTACAGTCTTCATCTCAAGGGGAGCTAATCTTCTTTAGCCATCAGAAGGAGGAAGGGCAGGTTAGATTAGCTATATGACAGATAAGAATGAAAGGACTAAGCCCTGTTCCAGCTTGTAGTCTGCCCATGCTATTTATGGCAAAAAGACTGTGTAAGTGGGACCTACTTATGTACATGTCTAGCCTAGGAGGAAGGATACATTTTATTGGGGGCGCGAGCTCCATGAGGATCATAGTGTGAGCAGTGGTGCCTATAGGCATATGTCAAGATGTTTGCACAGTTGACATCCACACTGTATTTATATTCCTATTTCAAGTTTCCTTTCCTCTATTCATTGAATAAATCTGACTTAACCATCTTGCAAAGTAAAATGTAGATGGATGAGTTTAGAATGTTTCCACTTCCTTGTAAATCCATAATCAGATTCTGTGATTCTATTTTTCCCTTCAAATATTTCACTCCTCATATAATTGTGAAGCTCAATAGGATGTCATTTATTGCATAATGAAGCACTGTCTCATTATAAAAATGTCAAGATGAACCAGATAAACCATTGCTGTTTCTGAAGTTCCAAAAGAGAATCTCAGAACTCCATTAGATATATACCAGGTTAGTTCAGACTTTTCCTTAACTGATGAACTTTGGGCAAGTTCTGTTTTTTTAACAAACAGTTCACCAATGCCATCACACTGAACTGTATCAAAAGAATTGCAGCATGGTTTTTAAACAAAAACAAAAAAACTCAAAACCTTAACTGTTGGAACGCTTGATCCAACATATGTTGTCCACAGGCTTCCTATTAAAAAAAGAAAAAATCCAATACGGGAAATATATCCTTTGAGTCCCAAATACTAATCTGGAAAAGAGGTCATCTGGGAAGTGTAGACTCTCATAAGAACAGGGACATTCAGGTCATTTCATCACAATGTGATCTATTTTCAAAGTCTAACACTCATTTTCTGGCTTCTGGGTTTTATATTCTTTGGTATTTTGTGGCAATTTATCTTCCATGTCATATTTTTAAAAGAGGATTCCTTGTCTTAAACAAATGAAAATATTACAAGATTTCACTCTTTCCCTGCATTTCATATAGGATCAACACATGTAAAGCAAGAAATACAAAATCTAAACGAATACAGATTTTAATCAGTAAAGGAACGGTAAAATACATTGCTTATTTGATCCAAATATCAACATCAAATCATGTTCATGTGTTCTTTTCCTTTCCTTTCCTTTCCTTTCCTTTCCTTTCCTTTCCTTTCCTTTCCTTTTCTTTTCTTTCTTTTCCTTTTCTCCTCCACCCCCTTAGTTCCATTGTTTTTGCCTTCTTCCATTTCCAGGCAATGAAACCTGGCTTGGATAGACATTATAAATTCCATTCTTTGTAAAATCAGCATTTGAGTTTTGAAATTAAGTTGGAATTTTGTGGCACAGAGACTGCTCACAGTTCTATTTCTACAGGTAAAAAGTTAAGTCCAGTCATGAATGACTCTGGGTTTGCAGCGCTCATCTCGCTTTACTGGCTGAGGGAGCTGATGTTTGTCCACAGGCAATTTTTCCAGGTCATGTGGCCAGCATGACTAAGCCACTTCTGGCGAAACCAGAGCAGTGCACGGAAACACCATTTACCTTCCCGCTGGAGCAGTACCTATTTATCTACTTGCACTTTGACGTGCTTTCAAACTAACTAGGTTGACAGGAGCTGGGACCGAGCAATGGGAGCTCACCGCATCGTGGGAATTTGAACCACCAACCTTCCAATCAGCAAGCCCAAGAGGCTCAGTGGTTTAGACCACAGCACCACCCACATCCCTAGTATTTCTACGGGTATTCCTGCAGAAATCCAGTTGGTTAGCTATTGGCAATACAGGGTGTTTCCAATGGACAAACCACATGCATTGGGAGAATGTATGACAAGGGTCACAGGGCATCAAGGGCTCTCCCCAATCCAGCCATGGCCCTGTGAGAAGGGGCTCTACATCTACAAAGGTACACATGAGGGGGGACTTTGCAGGGAATTCATGACTTCCCTCTTTAAAGAAAGGGGTGGGAGAAAGTGGTGTTATATGGCTATAGCAATGGCAAATGCACAAATACTTTTCCTTCTTGTTAAAATAAAATAGTTTGATTGTCAGAAATCTTATAGAAGAATTGGATTCAGTGTTTCCATCTCCGTCTAGGCTTCCTTTGATATGGAATTATCTCTACGTCACTTTCGGTCCCCTTGCTAATGGCAGAGACCAGGGTGTGCTTGCCTTCTTCTCTGCAATCCCAGGACTGTAGTATATGTTGGCATTGAGTGAAGGGTATATTCTACCTAGCCATAGTCCTGAGTCCAAAGCTAGGAATCTTAATCCCCAAAGGACCAAACTGCAGACCCGAGTGGTAGCTGTGGCTGGATGGCTGCGTGGGAGCCGGTTGGAGTTAAATCCTTCAAAGACAGAGGCCCTTTGGCTAGGTCGGGATGACATGGGGCTGGGGGCCAACTCCCATCTCTTGCAGGGGCCGCAATTACTGCCAGCGTCTTCTGTCAAGAGTCTGGGTGTAATCTTCAAGGCCTCCCTATCTATGGAGGCACAGGTTATAGCTACAACAAAGTTGGCATTTCTCCATCTCCGCTGTGCTAAGCAGTTGGTCCCTTACCCCTCTCACCCTGATCTTGCCACTGTGATCCATGCGACAGTCACCGCCAGGCTTGATTATTGTAATTCACTCTACGTGGAGCTGCCCTTGAAGCTGACCCAGAAACTCCAGCAGGTGCAGAATGCCGCAACAAGACTCCTTATGGGTTCCACGCCATGGGATCACATTCATCCAGTGCTATACCAACTGCACTGGCTCCCGGTGGAGTACAGGATCAGGTTTAAGGTGCTGGTTTTAACCTTTAAAGCCCAGGACCCTTGTACCTACAGGACCGCCTCTCCTGGTATGCCCCATGGAGGACCTTATGGTCTGCAAATAATAACATCTTGGAGGTCCCGAGCCTCAAGGAGATTAGACTGGCCTCGGCCAGGGCCAAGGCTGTTTTGGTCGTGGCCCCAGCCTGGTGGAACACTCTCTCGCAAGAGACCAGGGCCCTGCAGGATTTGACATCTTTCTGCAGGGCCTGCAAGACAGAGCTGTTCCACCAGGCCTTTCGTCGGGGTTCAGTCTGACTCCCTCTCCCTTTTCATAAGAACTTGCATGAAAGTGGCCTCCCAATTTTTCTCACAGGCTCATATAAGTTCAGCACAAACAGGTGGGCCTGGTGAGCATTTAAGGTCCCCAACCCTAATCTGTGGGTTGCTATCTGATTAGATTTTTTTCTGATCCTGATCTGATTTTAAGATGTATTTTAATTGATTGCCTGATTTTATGTTATACATTTGATGTTAGCTGCTCTGAGCCCGGTTTTTGCCAGGGAGGGCAGGGAAGAAGAAGAAGAAGAAGAAGAAGAAGAAGAAGAAGAAGAAGAAGAAGAAGAAGTTGTTAGTGCAATCACCTGGTTGCAGCATGCATGACTGCTGAAGCACTACCCCTTCTGCATCAACTTTTGTGAAACCTTCCATCTGATTAAAGAACAACAAGCTTCATCATACCTCCTCCCACTTCCTGGGACATCTTATCAGGAAAAGGGTCCGAAGGTCCAATGACTTATGTCTATGAATGTATGCTTAAAATTGGAGTATCAATATCTTTATGGCAATATTTCTCATCCAACCCTATTTCACTCCAGTTTTGAGCAAAACAGAATGGACTGGAAACAACTGATTTGGTGGGTCACAAGAGTCATCTGAAAATAAATCATTTTACTCCAAATTACTATAAAAAAATAGCAACCCAACAAACCATAACAAACAGCAATCACCATAACAAATAAGAAAGGACTCATAAATAAGAAAGACTCAGTGGCAGAACATCTGCAGATGATCCCTGGTTCAATTCCCAGCATCTAGAGAATACTGAGCTGGATAGACTAAAGATCTGTTTCAGTATAAGGCGGCTTCCTATGTTTCTAAACCACTGCCAGGGGTATGTGTGTGAGAAAGAGAGTGTGCATTTCTGACACTGGTCACTTGCTATTCTCTTCCTCTGTTACCTCCATCTCCTCAATGAATGACTGAGTGACTGATATGAACCGTGCTCAAGGCTGTTTTTTGATCTAACTGCTCATGTGTGCACTTAGATCAGCTTAGGGGACCACTTGAAGCTCAAAGAGAAATGAATCCTTTCAAGAAAGGAAAACAAATAGTGAATATAGAAAACAAATTCTTTTTAGAAAAGAGAAAATACTTATATTTGGAAAATATTTTTTACTGGTATAATTAGATTTTGGCTTTAAAGTCTCAAAATGATATAAAATAATAGCCATGTGATATAGATCTAGATAAACACACACAGAGAGAGAGAGAGAGACCCCTAGGAAGTAGGGTATCCTGTTTGTGTACTTGAAATTATAAGGTTAACAATTTATTTACCCTAGCCTTTGACACCTGAAATATATATTGTAGCACCCACCCTATTCTCTGAGTTGTAATCTGCTTTAACTCTTTTTAATATTGTATTTTTAAACTGTTATAACCTGACCTGGGACTTCATGGTGGAGGTAAGAAATCTAAACAACAAGTTCTTTTAAAATGTGTTTGCTATTGACGACAATATATGATGTAAAACTGGAGGTGACTGCATCTATAATTCTATATCCAAATATCTAGGATTAAATCCAATTGAACTCAGTAGCACTTGCTTCTTGATAGAAGTGGAGCGGGGTGAAGATGTGCTTTCACCTGCCTAGCAGCTCATGGGTGGGTGGCACCACACCTTTCTCAATCAAACCAACATCCAAGAACTTTTGGTTCCCAGCTGTTCATTTGAAGTCTTGCCCTTACCTGCTGCACGCCTGGTGCCATGTATGATGTCAGCTGTGGGGTAGGTGGGAGTAGCTTCCTGGAAATGGTTTCACAGGAAATGGCCAAGTGGAGAGTCCTTCAGGACCATGTCTGTACCATGGGCTTCAGTCTCCTCACCTCAATGTCTAAGATTTGAGCTGTTAACTGACTTTGAGTTTTTAAACCCATCATTAGACTAAACTATACCATATTAAAACAAAGTTTCGTTCTAAATTCCAAATTTATTTACTCAGAAATAAATCCTATTGCTTACAACAATCCACCTGACCATAAGTATACACATTTCTCAAGGGCAAGCAAAGGGAAGAACTTGTACGCAAGTTAAATGACTTTATTTTCACAGCATCGAACCCAAAACCAAGACATATGTAGTTGCCCTGGGGGCTGAAGAGCACTCCCTAACGATTGCCCTCTGAAGCAACCTTCCAAGTAGAACTGGAACCACCGCAAAGCAGTGCTGTCATCCCCTAACTCAGACAGCTGCTCCAGAAGGATATTATAGTCCATGGTTCTGAGAGCCTGATGCCCCCCCAACAGAAGTCATCATACAGGGCAACCAAAGCGGTTTCTTTGCCAAAACTGGGCTAATTTTAACGCACATCATAAAAGGCATCACATTCAATTTTTGCTACCCAAGAGTCCATGCTACACAATATATTGCATCCATCACTTTCTTCTGCTGCCAGATGAGGACTAGGGAGACCCAGGGGCAAATCCCCACACACTACATAATTCACTGAGGTGGCCTTCGGCCAGTCACAATCTTTCAGCTGGCCTACCTCACAGGGTGAGAATAAAAGGCAGGGGGATCAGCATGCATGCTGTCTTGAGCTCATTGTAGGGCAAATATGGCATCAATGTAATAAAATAAATATTTTTTATGTTTAAAAAGATCAGAAAATGCCATAAAGAAAACACAATCCCCCCATGTGACTACCAGTTAATCCTCTGTAACCTATATTTTAAAAGCTTCAATTCAACTGACACAACATTTCAGACTTAGTAGCATATTGCTCATTTTGCTTTTGGTTTTAAACTGTAAAGGAACCCACAGGGTAAATGTCATAAGGGACATTGATACACTTGTGGGTGACAGAATACAATCAGTTTCATAATGTTTCCAAGATTACTTTTTAACTTTTTCAGCCTTATGAAGACCAGTGGTGTTCTCTCTCTCTCTCTCTCTCTCTCTCTCTCTCTCTCTCTCTCTCTTCTGCTGTAAGAACTGGGGGTTGAGGGGCGATTCTTGCATTCTATCAATATGTGAAATACAAAGAGAGAAAGACCCATTTAATCAGATGGACATTTTACTTCAAATGTTAATTACACGTATTACAACTTTTGTGCATACAAAAATGATAGAGCTAATCATTCAGAAACACAAAGCCTTTCTTCCCTAAGGTAGGCACTAATGTCAAATCTTCCCGCATTTTAGCGAAAATCACCATTATTTAGCTAAGAATTAAATGCCCTTATTGAGTTGGGAACAATCAGTGTGTCTTTGCTGTGCTTTGAGGTCCAAATTTGAGGCACACTGCACAAGGCTTGAGATGAATTAGCTCTTCTTAAATTAAGGAATATTACAGCCAGTAATATGACATTCTTTTTTATGGCCATGGCTTGGGTTATAATGTGACAGGGAAAAAATGTAATGTTTCCAAAATGACAGTTTTTAGATTTGTGTTGCCTGAGGTAGTTCAGCCGAACAATAAACTATAATTTGATTGATGGAAAATTGAAGTGGTTCATCTAACTTGCCCAGCCTGTCATACCCACAAGGCTTTAGTTTTGCATGTATGATGATGTATCACAGTTTTAGAGATAATGTTGTTTGTATTATACATGAAATTTTTTTAGGCACAAAAATGAAGACTTCATTACTCAGTAAAGATCAAAATATGCTGCAGAGTAGCCAGAAATCAGATTTGTTTCAGGATGGATTTGTAGATATGAAATGTGCTCCCTTTGTGGAACCAAATGATAAATAACATGGGCTGAGACTATTTTTATTTTCATGTGGAAATTGCCATATCACTGATTATGAAATTATTAACTTAAAGGTAGAGGACATCTGCACCCAAGAGGCACAATCAGAGACCAGCAGTTTTACCTCTCTACCAAATTAATGCTGCGGATTCCTGGAGTGGTCAGCAGAAATCCTTTAAAAGGGGGCAATAATACTTTTATAGATTTATAAAGGCACTATTTAGGAGAAAGAAGATCTATGGGAAAATAATACAATGTGTGTGTGCCTATACTGATTCAGCTGTCTATGCAGCAGAAGCCTTTTGAAAACTGCATTGCAACAGAAGGGAAAATATGCAATCAGAGCAAATTTTATATATGTGCATATTTTGTACACAATGCGCAAGGAACCTCTGTTGCAGAAATCTCATTGAAATGACTAGGAGTAGTGCAGGACCATAGTTTCACAGAAATACATTCTGCACTGCACTCTTAATGCTTTGCATTTACTTCTAAATAGAGACTTTGTCCTGTGACACTTGCCTATGAATAATAAAAGAAAGACATTTGCTCTGGATCAGCAAAGGCAATCAGAATGAAGAAGCACATTTCTGCAAATGGATCGTGCTTCCAGAAGCAGCGAACTACATACCAGAATGGACCGTATGGGGCAAACGCACCAGCATGCATCATCATTGTGGTTAAGAAGATTTCTGGAGGAGGATCTCCCCGACCAAATCAATGTTTGGTGCTGACAGAGCCAGTAACCTTGTTAGTTTGTGGGTGGATAGGGATGCTGATTCCAGGCAAACTCTTCCTTCCCCACAACTGCCAAAGGATGCTGCTGTCCAGTCAAACAAATGGTAACCTTGGTCAAGAGTCAAAGAACTATGAAAGAAGTTCAGCCTTCCCCAACCCAGTGCTGTCCTGAGGTTTTGGACTGCGATTCTCACCAGCCCCAGATGGTCAGAGATGACAGGAGTCCTAGTCCAAAAAAATCTGAAGGGCACCAAGTTGGGAAATGTTGAATTAATTCCATAAGCATTAAAAATCTTCAGCTACTTTTCTCCACTAACTGTCCCTACAGGCTACCTAGCAAATTGCTTTGAAACGGAAACAGTTCATAATATGAAACAATGGACAGATGTTCAGTGAAAAGGGGGGCTGCTACTAAAAGCTTTGGAATCAACCTAAACAGCTTTTTGGCTCCTCCCTCATCTGTTTTTCTAGAAACATTCTGGTGGGAATTGCCTGCCAGAATAAATAATGGGCAAAATCTGCCCACTTTACCAGTCTCTGGTTGGCTGCAGAGTTGTCATTCCATGTACTTCTTCAAAAGTAAGTAGGAGTCCGAGCTAGATGTGGAGGGAGCTAAGAAATTCTAGTAGAGTGGTACCTCGGGTTACAGACACTTCGGGTTACAAACGCTTCAGGTTACAGACTCCGCTAACCCGGAAGTAGTACCTCGGGTTAAGAACTTTACCTCAGGATGATAACAGAAATCGTGCGGCGGCCATGCAGCAGCAGCAGAGGGAGGCCCCATTAGCTGAAGTGGTATCTCAGGTTAAGAACAGACCTTCAGAACGAATTAAGTTCTTAACCAGAGGTACCACTATAAGGAAGAAAAAAACAGCCAGAGACTGACCAAGTGGGCAGATTTTGTCCATTTCTTCCACATGGCACTGGAAAGTTGGTGGCAAGGAAGTTGGAGGGTTGGCAAGGATGGATCAGCATTACTGCCAATGGATGAGTTGCCCATGTGCCTGCTGAATGATATATTGCAATGGTTTGTGAAAATATTCACTTTCATTTATAGGATTGGTGTGGTGTTCCTTAACCTAGGTACCTGTAACATATTTTGTTTTCTAAACATGGGTTGCAAGGGAAATGATCATCCTTGGTGAAGGGGAAAGAAACCCTTGACTCCAGAAATGGAAGGTACCGCATTGTTATTTCACTGGCAACCCATGATCAAATACAACTGTGAGGGATATTTAATTGGTATGCAGCAGTCCTGATTTTGTGTATTCAAAATTAGAAGCACTGAGGAGTTAGGATTTAATCGACACATCGAGCCTCTTATTATTGCACAGAATTGTATTTGAGACTACTCTTGAAGTAACAGAGGATCAGTCTGTAATGAGATTTCTGAGATTACTGTTGGGAATTCTCTGTAGTGGAAGTGCTTCCTTCTTGGGTCATTACATCGCCATAAGTCTTAATTTTCCAGACATTTTACTCTTTCTCCCATGGTGTCATTCTTTTTATCAAGGGCTCGGATCTGAAAGTCGCATTGTCTTTCCCCCATTTCAGCTTAAAACTGAACAGCGCACTCCAGAAGACGGCGAGGAATAATGCATTGAGAATAGAAGTGGCCATTTTACTAGTGGAAGAGTATCAGCGGGCGAGCTATTTCAGCTTTCAGTGTGCAGGGAGGGGAACTGTAACATTCGGCAAGATACAATGAAGGTTAAATTATGAGAAAAGCAGTCTATTTTAGAACCAATTTGTTATGATTCTTTTCTGTCTTTTAAAATATTTTTTGAGTATTCAATTGGGAAGATGGGAATTCATTTTCAGCGTTATTCAAACCAGACTCACAGCAATTTCTGTGACATGGAGGTTAAATAGATGATGCATTTGGGAAAGCACATGTGGGCTTAACCATGGGTCCAC
This sequence comes from Podarcis pityusensis, assembly GCF_964106645.2. Classification (NCBI taxonomy): domain Eukaryota; kingdom Metazoa; phylum Chordata; class Lepidosauria; order Squamata; family Lacertidae; genus Podarcis; species Podarcis pityusensis. The sequence continues at coordinate 31,735,919 of NC_138031.1, read as the reverse complement.
ATACTCTCCAAACTGTCCCTTGTGCTCCCATCTGAACATCAACCATAGGATCTATCATATTTGAGTTCCACCACCAGAACAAGTAGCATAGGAAGGGGTCATCTCCTTTTATCATTGCAAAAACCCTAGGTTGGACTGGAAGATGGAGGCTGCCACCAAATTGCCGGCAAAGCTTCATACGTTAGTTGGGAGTTGGATTCAGCTGTCCCCAGTCCAAGTCTAATGCTTCGTCCACTGCACCTACCCTGGCACAGAGAGACCCCCCCCCCCAAGTGTTAAGGTGGAGGAGAGGCAGGGTGCTGATTGGGGGTGGGGCATGACATATTTGAGAAAGGAAGAAGGACTGTTGGAACTGAATGCTAAGGGTCAAGTCAGGCATTACTTGGGACAGCCCTGATTCGGTCAAATGAGGAAGGAGAGGAGGAGAATGTGGATGAGGAAGTTGATAGAGAACAACTTGAGAGGGAGGAAGGGGGCCCTGCCCCCTTTGCCTGCAAAGGCTGTGGAAGAGGAGGCAGTCCCAATGGCTTCTTGTCCTTTTACACCCATGGATCAGAGAGATTCCTTAGCAATGGCCCTTGGGATCAACTATCCAGGAGGCAAGACTTGGTATCAGGAGGAGAAGGAAACAGAGGGGCGGACCACCATCCCACCACAGAGAGCTCAGTGCCCATCTGCTATTGGCAACAGGTCTACACACCTCAGAGAAGCACACTACTCTCACAGGGAGAATCTCACAAATGAGTGTGCCACATCTTGTTGTTGGTTGTTGTTGTTGTTGTTGTTGTTGTTGCTGTTTATTAAATTTGTATACCACCCTTCATCTGAAGATCCCAGGGTGGTTCACAATAGAAAAATACAAAATGAGAACACAAAATACATCATAAAACAAAACAAAAACCTTTAAAAGCTGGTGGTAGGAGTATGACTATCTTTCAAGACATCTTCACTGTTTTATCTAGTCTCAGACTCATACTGTTCTCAAACTCTCTACGATCGGCACCTATAGCCTGACCTGTGCCATTGTAAGCCTTGAATAAAGCTTTCTTTTTTTACTTGCACATAGGAGTCTCTTTCATAGCATTTGGGGCAGGAGTCCTGGCACCTGAGAATAAGTCCCACTGAGCACCATGGAATTTAGTTCTAAGCAAATATGAAAATAATGGTCTTGTAAGTGTCCCTTCTGAAGTCCCAAGGGAATCCTGGAGTATCTCCATCACAATAACCTGTGATGTGGGCACTGAAGAAATGTGTCCGAATCTAATTGTGCTGCATTGAAAAGAAAACACATCAACACACAGCAATAAGAAATCAATGGTTGGAGGAAAATAGCAACCGTTAAGGTGGAGCAAGTGCTCCTGGTTTGACAACTATTTCATGACCATCCTTTCCCAGTGGCTATCGTGTTGTACTTCATCTGTATGCTTATTCCTTTGCTATAAAGTTTGTAGCGTAAGCACTCAAACATCTGATCCCTTAATGTACACAACTACTTTCATGGAGCTTTTTAAACATTAAAGAAGATCAACCAGCTGTGACTTTTTAATTGGTGCCAGTTGGCCGTACCATTGTTGCTGCATGACATATGTTTCGAGACTGTTCCCTGCTGGAACGAGGTGTACATAAAGTGTCACTTTGCATTTCTACCAACTAGCCAGTTGCACTGGCTTTCCACTGCATGTCATTAGTAGCAGCACACAGTGTGACAGTGTTTTGTGCTTAAATTGAAAAGCTGATACCTAGATGAAGCATATTATTTTGCCTTAAGAAAGCAACTCTTGAGATCATCATCCACTTTTCTTTTCTGCACCAAAATAGGCTGGTGGCCTGTCACAAAATCTTAAATTGGTGGGTTCTGCGCAGGAATTCATTACAGTGATTCACATTATCAACACATTGAAACTCTTCTACCAATCACTTATTTTGGTGCATGGATTGAGTCATCTTATTGCTGGCAAACGGTTACCGAGCAGAGACTATGGAGTATGATACAGTGGTACCTCAGGTTACAGACGCTTCAGGTTACAGACTCCGCTAACCCAGAAATAGTACTTTGGGTTAAGAACTTTGCTTCAGGGTGAGAACAGAAATTGTGCGGTGGCATGGCGGCAGCGGGAGGCCCCATTAGCTAAAGTGGTATCTCAGGTTAAGAACAGTTTCAGGTTAAGAACGGACCTCCAGAACAAATTAAGTTCTTAACCCAAGGTACCACTGCACTTCATTATCTCAGTATTCTTCCATGTCCCTTTTGGTAATGGCATATATTTTCCCTGAAATAGTTTCACTATCATTAGCTTTTAGGAGGTCCAATGAACATACAGGAGGGGGGGGAACCAGATTAGATAGACAGAGTAGTGGCCTAGGGATGGGATAAACTTAAGTTTAAATCTCTCCTCAGAAATGAAGTTTACCGAGTTTTCTCACTCAACCTAATTTACCTCACAGGTTAGTTGTTGGCATCTGTCTGCCTTGGGGGACGGTGGAGGTGTGCGCCTTTGGGAGTGAGGTCAAACTATGTGAAGGTTACAGTGCCAGCTGTAGCTATAGAGACCGATGCAGAAAAGACAGATGAAGGCGTCTGCTTGTGCTGCTGCAGATGCACCATAGCATTTTGTCTCTCTGCACTCCTTCCAGTTTTTATTCTCCTCTGGTCACTGCTATGGATATAGGACCTGACTGTCTGTCTCCAGGCATTGCAGTATTACTGCGCTGTGTGAAAATAGTATGATAAAATAACTGCTTGAAGACTGTATAACTTTGCAAAATGACATGTGGCTCCAGCCCAAAGATCTTCATTTAAGGCATAAGCATAACTTTCCAAACATTTTTCTCTGCTATAACTTTGATTTTACATATATTTTGGTCCAGAAAGTATTAGAAAACCAGACATCAGTCCTACTTATAGTAACAAAACAAAAAATCTTGTTTATATTATATTACTTTTGCTTTGAATATGGTTTAATTAATTGAGTGGTTTTGTGACTTCCTTAGACATTAGTATCCCCTTCATAATGTCGGGAAAACATTAAATGAGCCTTCTTGAAACTTTTTAAAAATTATTATTAGGAAGCCAGGAAAAAATAAACGTAAAAAGGAATTGAAAAGGCCTAGTTCTTGCTTAATATAAAAGAAATGAATTGGGGGTTTTTAAGTGGACAGATTGGCAAAGGTTGGCTAGGAGAGTTAGTCATTACGTATAGCTCCTGGTGTTTTCATGAATTCCAGACTTTAGGCACAGTAGAAGTTATTAAAAAAATGGTGCTATTTATATGAAAATTGGATTTGATCTCTAAATCTTCCTTCTGTTCTGAGAGCCACTTGAAGCCAAGGGGTATTCAAGTCACAAGATATTCAACCAGGTCTTCCTGAAGTGATCAGACAAACTGGAATTGTCTAGGGAGTGGTAGAGAAGAAGACTCCTCTGATGACAATACCTGTCTATGGGAAGGGAAAGTGGGCCTGCCACTGCATTATTAAGTGGCTGTTATGTTTTACTTCAGAATAGGAAAAACCTTATCAGTGATCAATGTGTCCTTCCCCACTTCTGATCTGCCATGCAAAGAGAAGGCCTAGAATTCTATTGTATGCTGCCCAGTGGTATTTATGCAACACAGATTAAACTTCTGACCAAAAGAGAGCATTGTGCAACAGCTGAACTTAGTCTGTTCTGCTGGCCTGGGTCACAAAAACTGAAAAACTACCACTGGCAGTAAAAAAGAGGAAAGCCCTCCAGGTGCTGGAAGAAAGATTTCTTTCGGGCCCAATACATTTCAGAATAATCCTTCTTCAGGGACACATTTTATTCAGCTGGTTCCCTCAAGTGCATGAACCACTGTGGTGATCCTAGGAAGGCAAAATGTATCGGGCGTGAAATAAATATTTCTTCAAGCACATGGAGCTCCTTCCTCCTTTCTTTCCTTTCCTTTTCTTCCCTGGTTGGTTTTGGAGTTTAGTACCAATGGTACTATTTCCTCTTCTTTGTCTTCTTCTTGTTGTTGTTATTTTAGTTTTGGCCTGATTAACATTTGGAAGGAAAACTATACTGACAACTGAAATGACACAGAGGGAATATTGACCCGTTATAGATAACCTTTGAATTACTAAAAGTCTTTCTGGAAATTCCTTTCTCTTTCGTAAACAGTAATTCAAAACAGCAAACTGTTGCCTTCATCCATCTACTTTTACCTCCTAGGGTAGCTTTGCTCTATCACCCATGCAGTTACAGAGGTCGCTTCAGACAACCTACCAAGCATTTGTCCTGATTTTGTTTCCACAAAGTTTGCAGGGAGGTTTTATGACACCCAGTGTTCACTGAGCATTTATTCTGATTTGTTTGGTGGGAAGTTATATGATGCGTCAAGCGGTTGTCCTCCCACACTTTCCAGTGCTTTCCCTCATCACTTGCCTTACCACGAAACGGTGGGAAGGGGGTTTGTCACACCAGAATACCAAATCCACTTCTATAGCACAAGCTGAAGTTGCCAGTATCCAACTTCTGTTTGGTCTGTACACTTCTTGGATCAAATGGTTTACATTTTGTCTAAATAATATTCTTTTTTAAAAGAAATTCCAGTTCATCCCTTGACTTAGTTTTAAAGCACTTTGATATTAAAAAAAGAAAAAGAAAGTTTTTGCATCTGCTTTCTGAAGTCAGTAGGGAGTGTGCCAAGCAAACCTTTGTGATTATGGAGTTCTACATAGTAGTGAACAGTGGGATGGGGTGGCAAACATACCAGTAGAAGCACTGCATTGACTCCACCAATGTGTTTGCACAGCACCAACCTCCCTGCTGCCCTGCCTCTCCCCCTCATCCCCACACCTTTTCTGCTAAGCAGCAGTGACCCACATCCCAGGAGGTCAAGTAAGCACCTCCAGCCCATCCTTTGCTTTGTGACCAATAGTCAGCATGGATTTCTGAAAAATAAGTCATGTCAGACTAACCTGATCTCGTTTTTTGACAGAATTACAAGCCTGGTAGATGAAGGGAACGCAGTGGATGTAGCCTACCTTGATTTCAGCAAGGCATTTGACAAGGTGCCCCATGATATTCTTGTAAAGAAGCTGGTAAAATGCGGTCTTGACTATGCTACCACTCAGTGGATTTGTAACTGGCTGACTGACCGAACCCAAAGGGTGCTCATCAATGGTTCCTCTTCATCCTGGAGAAGAGTGACTAGTGGGGTGCCACAGGGTTCTGTCTTGGGCCCGGTCTTATTCAACATCTTTATCAACGACTTGGATGATGGACTCAAGGGCATCCTGATCAAATTTGCAGATGACACCAAACTGGGAGGGGTGGCTAACACCCCAGAGGACAGGATCACACTTCAAAACGACCTTGACAGATTAGAGAACTGGGCAAAAACAAACAAGATGAATTTTAACAGGGAGAAATGTAAAGTATTGCACTTGGGCAAAAAAAATGAGAGGCACAAATACAAGATGGGTGACACCTGGCTTGAGAGCAGTACATGTGAAAAGGATCTAGGAGTCTTGGTTGACCACAAACTTGACATGAGCCAACAGTGTGACGCGGCAGCTAAAAAAGCCAATGCAATTCTGGTCTGCATCAATAGGAGTATAGCATCTAGATCAAGGGAAGTAATAGTGCCACTGTATTCTGCTCTGGTCAGACCTCACCTGGAGTACTGTGTCCAGTTCTGGGCACCACAGTTCAAGAAGGACACTGACAAACTGGAACGTGTCCAGAGGAGGGCAACCAAAATGGTCAAAGGCCTGGAAACGATGCCTTATGAGGAACGGCTAAGGGAGCTGGGCATGTTTAGCCTGGAGAAGAGGAGGTTAAGGGGTGATATGATAGCCATGTTCAAATATATAAAAGGATGTCACATAGAGGAGGGAGAAAGGTTGTTTTCTGCTGCTCCAGAGAAGCAGACACGGAGCAATGGATCCAAACTACAAGAAAGAAGATTCCACCTAAACATTAGGAAGAACTTCCTGACAGTAAGAGCTGTTGGACAGTGGAATTTGCTGCCAAGGAGTGTGGTGGAGTCTCCTTCTTTGGAGGTCTTTAAGCAGAGGCTTGACAACCATATGTCAGGAGTGCTCTGATGGTGTTTCCTGCTTGGCAGGGGGTTGGACTCAATGGCCCTTGTGGTCTCTTCCAACTCTATGATTCTATGATTCTATGATTCTATGACTGGTTCCACGGCTGAGAAGCCATCATCAAGGATGCTCTAGATAGGAAACTACTTTATACCATATCAGACCATTGGTCAATCTAGCTCTGCATTGTCAACAGAACAGCTGCTGCTCTCCAGGTGCTTAGACAGAATTTTTGCCCCCTCTCCTACCTAGAGATGGTGGAGCTTGAACCTGGGACATTTTGTATGTAAAGCATGTGTTATACCACTTAGTTACACCATCTTATGAGTAATATTTCATGAGCACAGTTAGGTAAACTCAGTGCACAGAGAATATATGGAAGAAGAGCCCCTTCAGAAACAAAGAATGTGAGAGCTCTGTGTTATTTAAATGTCCCTGTTTTATGCCCCTCCACCAAATGAGGTTCAGTTGGTGGGAACACGTGACAGGGCCTTTTCTCAGGCGATACTCCAGTTGTGAAATTCCCTCAGGTGAATTTTCCAAGGCATGGACACATGGAAGCAAGGTCCTGATCAAATAGAGGATCTGGATAGCATAACTCTGCCAATATTCCAGCAGCAAATTCAGGTGCAGGAATTATTATTAGTAGCAGTAGTAGTACCACGCCCATCTTACTGGGTTGCCCCAGCCACTCTGGACAGCTTCAAATATATATAAAAACATAATAATACCGCACATATACACAGACATTACAAAAACTGTTCCTTCAGAGGGAATGCAACCTAATAAGTGATTTACCAGTTCTTTGATTTAACTTCTAAACTACTGCCATCAGCTTTCATGTGCAAAAATTGCATCATCACAAAGATAAACCATAGAATCATAGCATTGTAGAGTTGGAAGGGATCCTAAGGGTCCAAACCCCTGCAATGCAGGAATCTTAACTAAAGCATCCATGACAGGTGGCTATCCAATGTCTGCTTAAAAACCTCAAATGAAGGGGAGTCCACCACCTTCCAAGGGAGTCCGTTCCACTTGGAGCCTGTGCTGGAAACCTAACAGGCTCCACTGACTTTCTTAACAGCCTTGAGTCCCTGACGAGATAAGAGGAACCTAGTAACCCCAAGGTCTTCCCCGAGTCTAGGGGAGAGCAAGGAGGTTTAAAAAATATGTGACTAAGGAATGGAAGGTAGATATGTGTATCACATGCTCGGAGGCGCTGATTTAATATTATGAGTGGGACCAAGAGCATTTCTGCACTTACCAAACCTTAGTTTTGCTGCCCATCATAGGGTTTAAAGAAGAAAAAATCTGGGCTCTGTAGAATGCTTCTCAGATCCATGGTGATAGCCCCTCTTAAAAGACAGGGACCTGAGATATGGTTGAATTTTCTTGTATGAGGAAAGTAGCAGGCATCTTATCTTGAAAAGCCTGTGTTAAGGATTCCTATTTTGGGCCAAGTTACGTTAAAGCAGCAGCCTTTATAGTTGAAAATCCTAGAAAATCTAAACTAGTAGAAAGGATTACAGTACTTAGCTGCACTCTGGCTAAAGGATGCAGCCTTAGGAGCCCTTCCAAATTGGCTGAAATCAAGATATTGTGTAAGCAGATAAGGACTCTGGGAGCAAAAATGCTTAGGAAGAGAATGACAGATCTTATAACCATTCTAAGAGCCCTTGGGGCGATGCAGAGGCCAAAGACCATAGCCCTCTTCTGTTACAACACTCATTTCAAGAGAAAGATCGGGATTTTAATACTGCTTAGATGGATGAGGATGACTTTGCTTAAGATTTTTTCATTATTACTAAACGGAAATCAGCCATGTTTAGTCTAACTTGCTACACGAAAGCAAGTCAATAATTAGATTTTGGCTTAGGTGTGGCTAGTAGCTATGAAGGCTATAATTAAGGGACTTGCCCATATTTCTATGGACAGGAGTATTCTCTAACAAATCATTTTGTTATATCTGGCTGCCAGAAACTATTATCCTAATATTATGGGCAGACTTAAAATAAAAATAAAAATACATGAGCATAGTATCTAAAGATTCTGTGGCAAGGATCTCAGACCTTGTCTAAAAATTTAACCCAGTGAAGTGGTAGAAGAGACTATAACACTGCAGATGGGGAATCACTTTTTAATGTTCTCCTTTGTTAACAATCTCCTACAAAGAGAAAGCCAACATAGCAAGCAAGGGTATTTTTGGGTGGGGGCAGGATGTTAATGCAGTAGAGCATTAAAAATAGTATCCCCAAAATCCTGTAGCCCCAAGTAGTACAATCCATTCTATTACCTCACTGTTCTACCACTTTGTTTTGTTACATAAGTGGTCCAAGCCTCAGATGATAAATCTGTTGTTTGACAATTGTCACACTTGATCATTTGCATTGGCACTTTGAAGTGTCTGGACAGTTCACCAAGAAACGTCCAGCTTCTCTGCCCACTTGCTGATCCACGTCCTTTCGAATAGCTAATTACATTTCCTTTGAATTCCTGCAGGAGCATGAACAATTTAAGCCTGATCTCATGCAGAGTTAGGTGTGTGCCTAGTCAACACATTGAAATCAATATTTGTCTTCAGTGGGTGGTTAGTACCCAAACTAAATAAATGCTAAAGGCAGCAACCTGATACAGTCCCTGCCTTGAAGGCTGACGATCTGTTCCAGGAGAAGGGAGTTTATGAAGAAAAAGCAAAGTAAGGGAATAGTGAAAGACTAGTCAGCTCCTATGGACTTCATGTTCCTGTAAAATCTTTTTCCTCATTCCTCTTCTCTCTTGTTCTCTGGTGTACTTTGTATCTCTTGATGATACCCAGAAGTGCTAAAGTAAGAAGCTAGCTGAATTTGTGTATGTTTTTACTTTTGGGTTGGAATTTGTATTTCTGTGTGAGGTAAATTTTCTTATGGAACAACAAAGCAAATTGCCCCAGAAGAGAGCTAACTGCAGCTCAGGCAAAGCTGTACAAAAGCCTCCTGAAGACCGGTTGTAAGGCCCCCAAGAAACTGGTTGTTTGAGCTCACCCACAAGGCACAGTTCATTGAAATCTCCTATACATTGGGACCAAGAGCCCAATACAAACTCTAAGCTTGTCTGACTGAGCCCAGTTAAGTTTCTAAACCAGCAGAGCTCAGGTTAGATACTTGCTGTAACCCCTCCACCAGTTCAAGTCACAGCTGGGAGTGAGGCTATGGCAGGGCTTTTTAAGTCACATGGAGTGAGGGTCAGCCTAACAGAGAGTTTATAAAAGGGTTGTGCAAATCATGTAGCTTCTCCAAATTTGGTTAGGCAAACTACAAGGTCACTTTGGTTTCAAAGCTTGGAAGGCATGTTGGTCTGCCAAATTCCCTTAAGGAGCCTTAAAAACAGATTTTGCAAATTTCCTTCTACCATCCAAAACTTAGACTCTAAGTCTTAGATTGACAAAAATGTTGGGGAGGCTGTTAAAAGCACACCAAGAAATGGGTGTGCTCTTTTAATAATAAAGTAACACAAAACTAAAATTAAACTGATATGGAGTATATAAATTCAACACTGGTTAAAAAGATATGCACTCAATATGTTTAGATGGGGTCTCACTGACTCTGTATGGTGGTTCTTGCATTCTTAACATCTGTTGTGCAAGGAAATCTAGGATTATTGATCTTTGATAGTGGATGCATATTTCACCCTTTACTCCGTCATGTCAAACTTCACTTGAGACTCTTGTTAAGCTGAGTCCTGCCCTGCCTGCAAACACATCAGTGGCTGAACTGTGTACCCCTGTCATCTGACGACCCATCCTGTGTAAAGGTAACCTGCCGTGAGAAAAGTCTTCCCTTTTTGCCAATTATTATGTTTGCCTTCCTTGGGCAAAGCCAGTAAGAGCTCTAACTCCTGACAGATTGTGAGGAGCTTTTCTGCCACTTCCTACTACAGCTTGCTTGTGTTTGAATTGTAGAGCCGGTGTCTCCACTTTCTGCCTGGAAGCTTTGCGAGGAAGATGGTGTTGTTGACCTATCTAATGCTGTCAAATGGTCCCTCTTAGTCTGTTTACAGTCTTCCTGCCAAACTGGGATTGGGATCACGACCCTTTGCCCCACCTCATATGTCTAAGCCATAGCTTGTCAATCACACCATCCTTCTGCTGTTCCTGTGCTTTAGCAAGGTTATTTTGTGCTGAGGCCATAAACTCTTTTGCTCTCTTGTGGAAGTCCAGCATTTATTGTAGTCCTGACTGCTTTGATGTTCACAGATTGACTTTCCACTTGTCCCTTGCAAAGCCTAGCAGCCTTCAGGTCCATAGGCAAACAAGCTGTTCCTGAAATGCTTTCAGGAAGGCTTTGCATGCATATTGCAGTGGGTGAGATTTGTTTCATCCCCATTTGTATTTGTTTACGTGATGGGATGCTTGGAAGCCTCATGAGAAATTTCACCACTGCTGTCAAAACTATTTTTACTTCCCTCAGAAATCCTTCATATTTTCACCTGAGCCACAACAGGCATGTTAAGCACAAAATTTCACTTTAGTAAAACCTGGGGACTACTTTGCAGAGGTGAGGAATCACCCTGAGAAATTCAGCTAATCCTATTGAAACTCTTTTGATTTTCCTTGAAATTCTTCAGCTGTTTTGCCCAAGGAAGAATCTCCAAAGCCACCTCTAAATTTCATTTTAGACAACTTGGCAGCCACTGAACACAAAATGGATTTGACAGTGTGTGTTTGTTTCCTTCACAATTTTTGCAGTACCCTGGTGATATGGATGGGTGAATGACTTTCTTCTAAGCTGAGAGTCCCCGATACATTTTCTTCTAGTTCTGTCAACTGGATAGCCATTCTCTGAGGGGCCCTTAGCAACAAATGAACGCAGGTATTCCTAGCTAGCCATTTATCTATCAAACTTTACTGAAATGTTTGCCTGAATATTGCAGCTGGAAATGAAATTTGGCAAAACAAATTTAAGATATGCAACCCCAGATTAGTTTATTCATTGCTACTTTAGACTTAATATTCACCTTTTGTAAGGCTGGCTTATGTAGAAGGGTCAATGTACTTTTAAGTAACACAGGACTACAATTTTATTCTCCTTATACATACTTTGACAATGGGTGAGGTGGCAGAGTAAAATCAATGTCTAGGCAGATGACTTACCAGCCTCATTCTCTCTTTTGCATTTAGAAAACTTTTTTAAAAAAGAAAGAATAATAATTAATATTCCAAACAATGTTTTTCTCTCTAGCCATTTCTCTTTATCACATTCTTTAAAGCTCAACATGTTAGCCCTTTTCAGGCATTAACAATCTGAGTAAAGTGCCGTATTTTTCGCTCCATAAGACGCACTTTTTTCCTCCTAAAAAGTAAGGGAAATGTCTGTGCATCTTATGGAGCAAATGCCTGGTCCCTGGAGCCGAATTGCCCAGGGGCAAAAAGCAGATTGTGCTTTTTTTTTAGAAAGAGGTAAGGGGGTGATGAAACAAAGCCGCTGAGCAGCTGATCAGCAAGCGATCAGGAGGGGAGATAAGGAACTCTAGTGATAAAGGAGGCTGCCTGGGAGGTGGGAGGTAAAGACAGCGAGCTTGCAAGGAGAGGAGACAGGAATACTAAAACAAGCAATGAGGCGAGAAATCAGAAGAAAAGGAGGAGCAAAAAACAGCTGAGGAAAAGACATTAAGGCAAACAAGAGGGAAGGGGGTGTTGAAACAAAGCCGCTGAGCAGCTGATCGGCAAGTGATGGGGAGGGAGATAAGGGACTCTAGAGATAAAGGAGGCTGCCTGTGAGGGGGGAGGTAAAAGCACATGGATCCTCAGGATTTTTGCATTGGGTCACCCCAAATTCACCATCAGATCACATAGCATGTCCATGGCTACAGCCTGCACCAAAAAAATCACACATCCCGTTTCGTGGGGCTGCAATGGCACAAAAACGTGGTCACAAAGCATGGATCCACATGAATCCTCAGGATTTTTGCATCGGGCTACCCCAAACTCACCGTCAAATCACATATCATGTCTGTGGCCACAGCATGAACCACAAAAACCATACATCCACTGTTTTGTTCAGAATATTTTTTTCCCTGTTTTCCTCCTCTAAAAACTAGGTGCGTCTTATGGTCAGGTGCGTCTTATGGAGTGAAAAATACAGTAATCATGTGAGGGAGAACCATAACCACAACTTATAGGGTGAGCCTTCTACTCTATTAATATAGGCTCTCTCTGTGTATGTGTTTCTTTTCTTTTCTAAAATTATTTTTATTATAAAATGAATAACAAAAAATAAACAAGATTTTTTTCCAGAACTTTCAAAATAACCATGAATATAATTCAGACACCAATTTTATGTCCTTGTTTCTTCAGCATCAGTCAAACATGTAACATTTTCAGTACATTTATCCTAAAATTAATGTCAGAGAGAGAAACAGTGTATATTTTAGAACCCCTCAGTGTTCTCCACTTCAGAAGGTTGCCCTCCCAACCTTGGCGGAGAGCTAGCATGCTTGTCCCCATGGCTCTACCTCATGTGATTACTTCTGAAGAGGGCTTCAAACGTGCCATGGCCTAGTTTCAAAAGCAAGAGAAAGGTGTGTGAGGGGGAAAACCTGTTGGTGGATTATACTGCTTCAACCAGGCAAGGGAGAGGCTCATATGACTGAAATGATTCTGCATTGGGGAGGGGATGGATTATCTGCTCGTAGAACTCTGGTATTTTAGTCAGAAACTTAGAGTAAACCTCTGGTATTTTAGTCAGAAACCTTTTTCCTGTAACATATCATTTTCTCTGTGTTGGGTTTTGTTTGGTTACCGTATTTTTTGCTCTATAAGACTCACTTTTTCCCTCCTAAAAAGTAAGGGGAAATGTGTGTGCGTCTTATGGAGTGAATGCAGGCTGCGCAGCTATCACAGAAGCCAGAACAGCAAGAGGGTTTGCTGCTTTCACTACGCAGCGATCCCTCTTGCTGTTCTGGCTTCTGAGATTCAGAATATATTTTTTCTTGTTTTCCTCCTCCAAAAACTAGGTGCGTCTTGTGGTCTGGTGCATCTTATAGAGCAAATAATACGGTATTTATTTTTGGATGCAGAGGATCATTCAATCAATGAGCCACCACCCTGTGTCTAAAGTGATATAATATAGAAACAATTTTAGTCCTCTATTTGCTATTTGTAAAAACTAGGCCTAAGAAACAGAACCAGGGAAGGATTATTAAGGACTTGGTTCTCAGTGACTCTCTATGGCACAAATGAAGAGTGCTGAAATTTTAGGTGTAGCTGAAAAAGGGAGAAAACCGGCCCTTATCAGACACTGAGCGCACCAAGGGCAGTTCCAATCCCCAACCTAGTGGAGTCCCTGTTGATGGTACTCCTTTATTTTGTAATGACAGCAAAACTTTTTACACACTTCAACAGTAGGTGGCCAGTCATCTACTGAGAAGGACTTTGCAATCCATCCATCTCCATACACAGACACCACTTTAATATATGGGCCCAATTTACTCATCCTGGTTTGTTTTGTTAATGTGAAAACCGTTGGACAAATTAATTAATTTTTTGAAGCATTATCCTTTGTAGCATTTCCTTTAAAATATAATAATAAGCCCTTTCCTAATCATACTAACAAAATATCCAGGAATGTGGGTTATCCTCTGCCTTCCTTACATGCCATATAACACCATCAGGGCAACATTTAACACAATACACTTTGCAGCTTGCATTGGAAAAGTAAATAGCAGCTTGCACACACCCCAGTCAATGTGGTACATAGTTTCAAAAACACATAAAGTTATTTTGGCAGCAGAGATACAAATACCTCTCCCAATCTTTGCAGCAAAACCCCCCCAACAATAATGAATTAAATAACAATTTGCTGTCTTTTTATGATACCCAAAATGAGCTGACTGGCACAGCTGTTTCATTCGGATACAATTTGGATACAATAAAGGAACTGGAAGCCCCTCGACTGTCCTCGGGTCCAGTATTGGACCACTTTGACCGGATATCCCCAGCCGATGTGGACAGACTCCTCCGAGCTGGAAAGCCCACCACTTGTCCTCTCGACCCGTGCCCGTCTTGGCTGATTAGAGCGTGTCCAGACGAGGTGCGGGCCCCCCTGGGGGATATCATCAATCTGTCCCTTGGCACCGGGACATTCCCAGGGGAACTGAAGGAGGCAGTGGTGCGTCCGCTCTTAAAGAAAACATCATTAGATCCCTTAGATCTATCCAATTACCGCCCAGTTTCGAATCTTCCATTCCTGGGTAAGGTGATTGAGAGAGCGGTTGCTGAACAGCTTGGTAGGTTTCTGGATGAAACATCGGCTCTGGATCCATTCCAGTCCGGCTTCCGCGCTGGTCATGGGACCGAGACGGCTCTGGTCGCCCTAACAGATGATCTCCGCAGGCAGCTGGATCGAGGCGGGTCGGGGCTGCTGATTCTTCTAGACCTGTCAGCAGCCTTCGACATGGTCGATCACGAACTCCTGGACCACCGCCTTGCCGACGTGGGGATCCAGGGCACAGTCCTTCAATGGCTGCGCTCGTTTCTCTCTGGTCGGGGACAGAGGGTGGCGCTTGGGGGGGAACTGTCATCCCGCCACTCCTTGGTGTGTGGAGTGCCCCAGGGTGCGATACTCTCCCCGATGCTTTTTAACATCTTTATGCGCCCCCTCGCCCAGCTTGTCCGGAGTTTTGGGCTGGGTTGCCATCAGTATGCTGATGACACCCAACTCTATCTGCTGATGGATGGCCATCCTGACTCGGCCCCAGACACACTGATCAGATGCTTGGAGGCTGTGGCTGGATGGTTACGTGGGAGCCGGTTGAAGTTAAATCCTTCGAAGACAGAGGTCCTCTGGCTGGGACGGGACGATATGGGATTGAGGGGGCAACTCCCATCTCTTGCGGGGGTGCAATTAGTGCCAGCACCGTCCGTTAAGAGTTTGGGTGTAATCTTCGATACCTCCCTCTCCATGGAGGCGCAGATTGCAGCTATAACAAAGGCGGCATTTTTTCATCTCCGCCAAGCTAAGCAGTTGGCTCCTTACCTCTCTCGCCCTGACCTAGCCACTGTGATCCACGCGACGGTCACCTCCAGACTGGATTATTGTAACTCGCTCTACGTGGGGCTGCCCCTGAGACTGACCCAGAAACTCCAGCGGGTGCAGAATGCCGCAGCGAGACTCCTTACGGGGTCTTCGCTGCGGGATCACATTCATCCGGTGCTATACCAGCTGCACTGGCTCCCGGTGGAGTACAGGATCAGGTTTAAGGTGCTGGTTTTAACCTTCAAAGCCCTATACGGCCTAGGACCCTCGTATCTACGGGACCGCCTCTCCTGGTATGCCCCACAGAGGAACTTACGGTCTTCAAATAAAAACATCTTGAAGGTCCCAGGCCTCAGAGAGGTTAGGCTGGCCTCAACTAGAGCCAGGGCTTTTTCGGCTGCGGCTCCAACCTGGTGGAACGCTCTGTCACAAGAGACAAGGGCCCTCCAGGACTTGACATCTTTCCGCAGGGCCTGCAAGACAGAGCTGTTCCACCAGGCCTTTGGTCAGGGCGCAGCCTGACTCCCTCCTTTGGCAATCTTTACAATACTTTAGTTTATGGTTGCCATCAATTTTGATTTTAATTAATTCTTTGATGTTTTTATAATGTTGCACTATTTTAGTGTTGTTAGCCGCCCTGAGCCCGGCTTCGGCTGGGGAGGGCGGGATATAAATAAAATTTATTATTATTATTATTATTATTATTATTCTGCCTAGTGGTAGGCCTGGCCCTGACAGCACATTGTAATATTTTCTAAAAGCATTTTAAAGTTTCTTTTATAGCTATTGTTATCTTACTCACTTCCATTGGTCTCTACTTTTTCTCATGTATGATTCTTGATTTATTTTATGACTGTTTAAGAATATTACTTTAGTACAGGTAAAGAATCACCTCAGAGCTTTAATCTTGTAATTATGTGGCCTTATTTCACATCTGGAAGTTTTACAGTACCATATTTGAAAGACATTCTCAGTCTAAAGAGAAGAAAGGGATCTTATTCAGGATAAAATGAGACTGACATGCTAACATTTGGATAAATGAATTTTTTGTTAATTTTAGAAAGTGTACGTTCCGAGCCAATTTAGGGTTTCTGTGTTTGTTGATATTGCCTTTTTTAATGTGACAACTGTGACATACATTTCCACAACAGATGGATTAATGTCATTTTTAAAAAATTACTTCACCTAGACAGGTGTTTCCTGTATATGTTTGACATAAAATTAAACATAGCTCCAGATGTTCCGTTTGCAGCAAAGCCAGTTAATTTTATTAGAACATTTAATCACAGATCAACAGTCTAATAGAATTGCAGCCTATGTGAAGTGGATATTTAACAGAACTTCCTAATGAATAAGTGAAAAAAAAGACTACATATGAAGAGCTGCAGCCTTTCTTATGTGAATCCTTTAATATTCATGTCACAGTTTGTGAATTCAGATCAGGAGTTTGAATGTGTGTTTACTTCAAAGAAATTTCACAGAGCCTAGGAAGTTTCAACCAAGGATATTAAAAGTTTTCAAAATATTCCAGATGCTCATCCGTGTGCTCTAAAGTAGTCTGAGCTAAAGCCGTGGAGGAAAATGTTAGGGATCACACACCGCCTGCATTTTAGAAAGATTGCTATGTTTTGGTGCTTAGTATCATCCCGACAGTCTGGAGCTGTTGATGTTCACAGCTGATTGCTCTGCTTATATTACCTGCAGCTAGAGACAGCTGCAGAAAGTTCTGCTATGCCGGACTTAAACATCATTACATGCCTGGTTATTCTTCTTCCTCTAAGATTAGCTATAGATTTCCCATTAATTATTACATCAGGTTTATTCATCATTAATAAAATAGATTTGGGTTTGCTGTCATGGATTCCTTCAGCTTAATGAAAACAAATGAAGAAAATCTCGCCCCCATCTTTGTTATACCTTTATCATATTTTTCCATTGTGCCCTTTTGGTCATCCTGGGGCTGCAGCAGCCATAGTCATGATTTTCTGCTTTGAAATATTAGTGTATCTTCGGTGCGCTAATAAAAACTTAAAGCCTTTCTATGATTGATGCTTTTTGTTGGCCTGTCACCCCATTGTATGGAAGTTTGTTTTAATGAGTTTCTTTAATGAATATTTTATATTGATACTTGGATGAATGGCATATGGTAAATGCAAGGTAAATTACAGCTCTTTAAATAAATATTTTTCATAAATGATTTATTTTGTGATGCCTGTATTGTTTAGACATCATGTCACAGGAAGGCTGGAAACTATTTACTCTAACACTTATTTGAGAGTTGGAAAAAAAGAAGTAAAAGATTTTTAATTATTAACAAGCTTCCAATATGTCCATGTAATTTATGGGAAATTACCATAAATTGTATGAGATTACAATTTTGCAAGAACAGATTTTTTTTGCAGCACTCCAAAAGAGATCTATATTTGGTGTCCCTGTGATAAGTATGGAAATGTACTAACTCCAAAGCAACTGTGTGTGTTCTCATGTGTGTGTGTGTGCGAAACAGCCATGTATTTAATGTTTTGATTTCTATAGAATTGACACCCTTACCTACAAAATATTTGTATTTAGATTGTATTTAAATTACTATGTTCAATGAAATTAAAGTGCATGAACCTAAAATTCAAGCTCTGGCCCTCCAAGTATTCTTAGCAAATGTTGTTGGACTCCAATTCCTATCACCAATGACCATTGACCATGCTGGTTAGGGCTGTTAGGATTTGGAATCCAACAACATATTGAGGGCTACAGGTCCTTCATTCCTGACCTATAATCAGGGCTTTATGCCAAATCCTGTTTTATCAAATTTCTACTATTTTGATGTAGACCTTACTCAGCCAGGTATTACTATTGTATTTTTGTCTCCCCTTTCTTCCTTGGACTAGAGTCAGGTTATTTACCCATCAGGCAACTGCTGGACACAACAAGAATCCACAGCAGTATTGAGAATGTGGCTCCAACATCACAATAAATGAGCATCATTTGAGTTACACGCTCACAGGTTGTCGTTAGCTACAAATAAATACTTATAAATTATTGGACTCAAAAATAAGGAACAATCAAGTGTCATAAATGACAGAGAGGCAGCTGACAAACATCATGTCAAATTCAGTACCATCCTCACAGTGGAAATAGTAGAGAGGTATGGTTTGAACTGCCTCATGGAAACATATGGTCATATATACTTTGGAAGCATTATATTGTAGTTGTATAACTTCATGGTGTGATAGAAATTAATATGTATATTTGTAATAAGAATAAAAAAACATGTTGGACTCGTCCCATATTTCGAATCTTGTTCACTGCCATAAATGTCATCTCACTAAATATAACCATAAAATAGGAGGGATATTACTACAGTGTCTCACACAATTCAGACACCAGACCGATTCACTTTGCCTTTCTGAAGAGAAAAGGGACATTTATCTTCAGTATTCACCTGAATAGATGACCTTGTAATAGGTCCAATTTAAGAAGGGGGGGGGGGAGGGTCATGGATAATTTTTACTAGCCCTGATGAAATTATGTTGGTTTCCTCAGATATTTTCCTTGAGGACAAAAGCCAAAATCAGACTAGGCAATTTCACATTAGGCAAATTTTCAGGGGCCATTTGAGTTGTGGCCCAGTTACAAACTTCAGAACACTGTACAACAGCAGGGCTACAATGTGTTGCGGGATGTGTGTGTGTGTAAAACACTTACATACCACCATCACTCTGTTTAGGATTTCAGGACAATGTGCGACCAATTTTGTCATCATACAAATACAATAATAAAGCAACAGGTAGAAATCTTTAAAACAACTAAAATTACAATACTATGAGCTACTGGTTTTGTTTGTTACTATGGTATGTGTTTTGTGTTTTTGTATTGTAAACCACTCTGTAATCCTTGGGTGAAGGGTGGTATAGAAATTTAATAAATAATACAGGGTGAGTCTTTTAAAAGAGGTCCTGTGAAACATGTGTACTCTGTATCCATGGGGCCTCTTTTAAAGGACAAACCCAGTATATTAATAATACTTTGCCATACCATACCATACCATACCATACCATACCATACCATACCATACTGACTTGGTCAGTAAGAATAAGCCTGATGCCGAGAAGATTGCAACATAGGTACTAATGAGAAAGACGCAGGGAACTATGAAAGAAGTTATGCTGCAGTACTTTTCTTCATTCTCCTTCCCACTGTAGCTCCTTGGACCAGCACGTGCGTGTGTGCATGCGCATGCGGGCACACACACACACACACACACACACACACACAGAGTTATGCCTAAGCCTGGGAAGCCCTGCAAAATGTCATGGGGTGTGCTGCATGCATTGCAGCTGGGGGTGAGAATTGGCAAACTGCAACAAGAACCCTTTCTTGCATGTATAGGAATGCCTTCCCCTTGCTCAAAGATCCTGTTCATTTTCCCATGTAATTATCAGAGGGGGAAGCTACTTTACATCTGATGAGGTGGACTTGAGTCCATGAATTCTTATGAAGTTGTAAATTTGACTCTTTGTTGCTTTTGCTGCAAGAGATTAACATTGCTAATGCAGCTACCTGTCTTGAAATTGTAAGATTGCAATATTTCTTCTGTTTTTCAAAAAAATGCATTGAATACTAGTGAGCCAACACAGAGAATTGTTGTGAGGATGAACAGGATGAGGATTGTGGAGAGCTTGGCATGTTAAAAGTACCAGAGAAATGGTTAATAGTAATATATGAAGACTTTAAAGTGGGACACTTCCCTGTGTCTCAGTAAAACGGAAGAAGACAATGTTCTCATTCAACAGACTTAATTGATGCTTGGAATGTTTTCTTCCCAGCCACAATACCTTTCATTGAAATGCAAGTCACTTTCAATTCAATTCATTTATACTTTATTGGCATTCTAATATTACAAGAAAAAGACAGAGCTCTTTGTTTTGGGACATGGCCATGGAATTGCTGTAAAAAGAATTAAATAATAATAATTGTAGAATCGTGGATTTCTAAATTACAGAGTTGAAATGAATTAAAGTCCATCTAGCCCAAACACAGAGGTTTGCGTGTTATCTGTCCCAAAGACCCTCCCCACCAGATTGATCCACTCTAGCGCAAATACCTCACAATGGAGCGGAACTCCACTGCCAAAACATAGCTTTATAGTAATAGTAGGACAGTGGCAGACCTTGGTGTCTCAAATTTCATTGGTACATTGTATGACACCAAAATTCACCCTTCTCCACCTCTTACCTATTCAACACCATACTTGCGGTGTCCCCTGCAGCACCCTCAAGGCTCCATGAGACAAAATGTTGCAGTATATTTCCATCCCTTTAGGGGAGTGCTGTTCTTCAGAATTCTAGACAACTTGCTGTGCCCTTGTTCAGAATGCTATATAGACTGATTGGTATTCAAGGAGGCCAGTTTTCCCCACCCCAGTTCCATTTTTCCTTTCCTATTAATACTCAGCATTCCTTCCATGATTCCTAGAGATAATTGAGCGTGCTCAGCCCTCATTGGGTTGTTTAGGGGATTTTCCCCCTTTACTTTCCTCCTCTAATTTTCAATGTTTATACATCTGCATGCCTAAGTAGCCCCCTGAGCATATAGATATCATGAGTGGTATTCAACTAAGTTGTACTCAGAGAAGATCCATTGAAATTAATGAACATGCCAACAGTGTGACTCTATGCATGTCCACTCAGAAATATGTCCCAAGGGGGCTTACTCCTAGGTAAATTGGTACAAGATTGCAGGCTAGGTTAGATGCATTGATCTGAATAGGTCTACTCTGAGAAAAACTTAGTTGACTACCACACCATAACTTTATTCTTGGGTTGCTTCATTTTGTATCTAGTCGGTGGAGTTTGCTCTTAGAGGTGATGAACGATGATGATGCTCAGTATTTAAACTACAGTGGTACCTCGGGTTAAGTACTTAATTCGTTCCAGAGGTCCATTCTTAACCTGAAACTGTTCTTAACCTGAAGCACCACTTTAGCTAATGGGGCCTCCTGCTGCCGCCGCGCCACCAGAGCACGATTTCTGTTCTCATCCTGAAGCAAAGTTCTTAACCCAAGGTAATATTTTAACGGGGAGAAATGTAAAGTATTGCACTTGGGCAAAAAAAATGAGAGGCACAAATACAAGATGGGTGACACCTGGCTTGAGAGCAGTACATGTGAAAAGGATCTAGGAGTCTTGGTTGACCACAAACTTGACATGAGCCAACAGTGTGACGCGGCAGCTAAAAAAGCCAATGCAATTCTGGGCCTCATCAATAGGAGTATAGCATCTAGATCAAGGGAAGTAATAGTGCCACTGTATTCTGCTCTGGTCAGACCTCACCTGGAGTACTGTGTCCAGTTCTGGGCACCACAGTTCAAGAAGGACACTGACAAACTGGAACGTGTCCAGAGGAGGGCAACCAAAATGGTCAAAGGCCTGGAAATGATGCCTTATGAGGAACGGCTAAGGGAGCTGGGCATGTTTAGCCTGGAGAAGAGGAGGTTAAGGGGTGATATGATAGCCATGTTCAAATATATAAAAGGATGTCACATAGAGGAGGGAGAAAGGTTGTTTTCTGCTGCTCCAGAGAAGCGGACACGGAGCAATGGATCCAAACTACAAGAAAGAAGATTCCACCTAAACATTAGGAAGAACTTCCTGACAGTAAGAGCTGTTCGACAGTGGAATTTGCTGCCAAGGAGTGTGGTGGAGTCTCCTTCTTTGGAGGTCTTTAAGCAGAGGCTTGACAGCCATATGTCAGGAGTGCTCTGATGGTGTTTCCTGCTTGGCAGGGGGTTGGACTCGATGGCCCTTGTGGTCTCTTCCAACTCTATGATTCTATGATTCTATGATTCTGGGTTAGCGCAGTCCGTAACCTGAAGCGTATGTAACCTGAGGTACCACTGTAGTGAAGTAGTCTAATACTCAGACCACTGCTGCATCTAACCCAATATTATTGTGTCATTTTTTTGGGAGATGTGTAAGTGACCACCCTACTGATAAATATGAGTGAATGGCTACATATCTGTTTAAAGGATCCCCACTCTTAATTTTCTCAACAGAAACACCAGGTTTTAAATCACAAGACAGTGCTCCTTTATGCTAAACACACACACACCACACACACACACACACACACACACACCACACACACACACACACTTTCACTAGTTTAATCAAGTGTTAAGTGAGCATAGGATGGAAGCCTGAGTATGCATATTTGTGAGTGTGTTAGTTTTCTAGGTTTACAATTATGCAAGCATACAAGAATTATCCGTATATATAGGACATCTTGTACATGCTGAATATGCTTTCAAGCCAAAGTGTTCACGGCAAATACACAGGTCTATTTTGTGACTAGGGAAGCTTCTTTTAAAAAACAAAATCTGGCTTAAAAAGATAAAGCCAGGCAGAGAGCAAATTTCATATATTTAGAGAAGTACAACTATTATATACTTACAGGGCAAGCATTTGCTAACAATAATGGGCAGGAAATTGAAGGTTCCCATTTATACTGTAATTTTTGGATACGCTTACAATAATGCTCTGCATCTCTATGCTGGCAAAGAGAATGTCTTGCTACTGACAACAGCTGGGATTTATTCTATGCCTTATATTCAAATGCACCTTTCTGAACTGGGTGTCTGAAAGTTTGCCTTTATCTCTTTTTATCTATATTTGCCCAGCAGTGACAAAAAAAATGTTTATAAAAATGATGCTCCCATTATACAAAAAAAATCCCCAAACCCTAAGTGTCCACATTTTACTATTTCCTGACAAAACATAAATTTACTATTTTGCTATTAGTGACTGAGCTGCATGGTTTTTGATGGCAAATGCTTTTTTTTCTCTAAACATGTTGCTTCACATGGGTCCCATCATTATCAAGTGACTTATCATTCAAGAGCTTCTCCATCCATCCATGCACCAGAAGATCTGTGACAATTAAATAATTGCACTCCATAGTCTTGAATTATGCACTTTGGCTTTGGCTTTCTTCTTAATATAAAACCTTTTTTTAAAAAAAATAAAAAATGCTTTTGGGTCCAGCCACTGACTTTGACGCCCCTGGACAGTATTTTAAGAACTCATTTGTTTGAGGGGGTTTTAATCTGAAGACACTGAAAAGTTATACCCGCTGTGATGTCGTCAATCACGCCAGGAGGAAAAATAGTGGCATGATTTGTTATCTGTTATTTCCCTTGCTGTGGTGACTGTCTCGCAGTGCCAGGTCTGTCCTTAAGGCCATCACTTATAGGGCCCACTGTCTGTCAAAACCGCAGCCAACTTTAAGGACTGCCTTTGTTGGAGCAGACAAATGAGTATGACCTTTAACAATAAAATAGGCACCCACTGAGCGAGATGAAACAGCAACTGAAATTAAGAACACCATACAGCCATTTCAAACACTTGTGAAAAGTTAAGAGTTGAACTATAACTTAATTATAAGAGTAAATGTGGGCAGATGCTGTCAATAATGAAACAGACATGGTCAGAATCATCGATCCGCCATGAGGGCAAAAAACTTTAGTTCATCCAGGAACCCATCCTGCAATTTCATTAATTATGAATGGCATTGATGGGGTTCATAAAGAATTGCGGAAGGGATTAAATTATAGCAGTTCAAGGTTTATCAGGGGATTGATAACTGGCTGCAAACGTGTGCGGATCATTTATGAATATTCGAGATGGGCCAGGAGGAAAGAGGGGGAAATAGATAAGAACGCACTAAACCTTTGATTTGTACTAATAGCTACTTCAAAAGATCTTCAGTAAAGGACCTCTGCCTGGGTAGTTATTGGATCTGGAGCGGTCATTGATATTTTGCAGGGTTTCAAAGCACAGCCGGAGTATTCCGGGCAATGTATTGTACAGACAGCAGCACAGTTTGTGGTTTTCAAAGACTCTTGCAACCTGGCTTGGCAAGTGGTCAGTCGAGACTCTGTGTTACAGAAGGTAAAACACAAATCAATCTTATTGAGCACTTTTCAGGTAATATAATATTCTGCCTGTGGCAATAATGAAATTAGCCTATGGATTTTGTTTAAATATTGCAGAGCCATTTGAATATTTAATGAAATATAGGACTCTGTAGATATGCAGATTTTTGTGGTCTATATAAAAATATAGCATTGATTTTTTTTTATTTCTTTAAAAAGGTCATAGACTGGGTTGGGAGGAAAGTTCATTTGTCCAAAGTGCTGTTTACAATCCTTTCTATTCAAATAAATTCTGTGAGATTTGGTCACTTGTGCACATAAAGGCAAGGCCCACATGACCAGCTGCTTCTTTATTTTCTTCAGTGGGAATCATGAGTAGTACCCAGAAATCCCTCTTCATTATTTACTGAATCTGCAGCTATTATGCAGTATCATCGGATGTGGGGGGATCAGCAATACAGTGTAGCAGGAGTAACATCCTGTTGGTCTCATCTTAACCATTGGCTACACTAGCTGAGGCTGATGGGAACTGTAGTCCAACAACACATTGAAGATACCACTTTGGCTAGCCTTGCTTTGTATGAACAGTTGATAAGCACTATGGGGATCTTTTGACTGTGACAACCTTCTGAGAAGTAAATGTGAAGTCTCCCTGTGTGAAGGGCTTTGGCTTAACTCAAATGAGTCAAATTACTTTCAAAGATACATACGGGTAGTGTGTGATTTATCTGGAAGCTCCAATCTGATGTGCTCTCTGTGCGGAGCATGCAGTGATCAGGTCTGAGGTTCACCGTATCTAACTTAGATGGAGGTGATACAGAAGGGGTGTTCCCTTGATTATGTTCTCATTGTTTGAAATGTAAATATAATGCAGAAGAAGTGGTCTATATACTACAAACGAATGCATGTTATTTTTCTTCCCAGTATTTCAAATTTGTGTTTTTTATAGTGCTGCTTTTAAAATTCCAAGCAATGATATTTTACTGTATTT
This sequence comes from Podarcis pityusensis, assembly GCF_964106645.2. Classification (NCBI taxonomy): domain Eukaryota; kingdom Metazoa; phylum Chordata; class Lepidosauria; order Squamata; family Lacertidae; genus Podarcis; species Podarcis pityusensis. The sequence continues at coordinate 31,710,922 of NC_138031.1, read as the reverse complement.
TCTAGTAAACCAATGTAGTAAATCATATGTTTACAAAAAATGAGACTAGCACAAATTTCAGTATAACAAATTTGGTTACGTTGGAAGTGTAAAACAAGCTGGAGACATGTGATGAAGAAGCTTGTGGAAGTAAAACTTCTGGAATATTAGCTAACATGTTTTGTTTTCCCTAGAGGGAAGAGTGCTCTTGTGCTTGAGTCCTACATCTGGAATTCCTGCAGGCATACTGGTGGCCACTATGAAAACAAGATGCTGAACTAGATGGACCATTGGCCTGATCCAGTAGGCTTTTCTTATGTTCTTATTGTGGTGGCTGGATTAGGAAAGGCAGATAATGTTCCAGGGATGAAGTCCTCATAAATAGCAATTTCAGCACCTTAGATTAGCACAAGCACAACATAACACTTTACCAACTCTGAAGTTCTGGCCAAATTTCTGTCCATGGGATTTCAGGTAAAGTAAAAGCTGAAGCAAATTTAGAGGCTATTCATCAAGGAGCACACATCTAAATAGAAGCCAAGAGAGTGTTGATAAAAGCAGAGACGTTTCACTGCAGCACAGGGGCACCCCCAAATTAAAAATCATAGAATTTGAAGGGGTGGTATTCTTGGGCCCCAAAAAGACATGGTGTAAATACATAACATTCTGTTATGTTGGGTTAGTAGACCCAGGAGGTAAACCACAGAAAGGCTAGATTGGTCCTCACAATTCCAATCTGAGAATATTTCAGTGCAAAATTAGTTTTGTTTTATTCACGCAGTAAACACTCCTCAGATAGAAATATGCCTATCATAAAACAAAACAAAAATGGCAGTTCCATAGTCCTGGATTGACAATCCTTTCAAAATAAAAGTTATGCTGTGTTTCCTGTAATCAAAGCCCTCTGCCAGCTAAAAGGCTCTGCTTTTTTTAAATAGGCTTGAAATTACAATTGTAATCATACTCCAGAGTAGTAATCGGCTCAGTTTAGGGTTAACAAGCTTTGACAAAGCACCATGGGGAAGCTTGGATTGCCCTCACCTACACTGTACCTAGCCTTGGGATGGATAAAAACAGCCTCATTCACTAATGCGACAGTCCTGAGTGCCTCCAGGAACACTAAACGTTGAGAGGAAATACATGAATCTTGACTTTCAGCAGTGGTGGAACTAAGCCATTGTTCACTCCCCTTAAAAAAGATATTCGGTGGCCAGTTCAGACTGCCCTGGGGACACCTAAAGCTGCATTAAGTACTTGTGAAAGTGAAAATCCGCTGGGAAACCAATTCCAGTGTTTAAACCTCAGCATGAGCAACAGAGTTGCTAGCAGGGTCACTTTTACATGTCTTTATAACCAGGTTCAAAATCTACTATATATGCAATAGGGATATTTTATCTGAGCTCACCTGAAAAAACAGCAAGAAGATGGGAGGGGAATTGCTGAACTTCAAACAACTGTTAGCATGAAGAGAGAGGGGGCGGAAGGGGGGGCAACTGGAAGTTAATTATCACAGCTACTACAAAATTAATGTCACCTCTTTACAGCCTATGCAACCTCAATAAGTCTGGGAGGGTAACAGCACATTTCCAAAGCGAGGAAAACACAGAATACACCAGCCTTGCATAAAATTGTGCTAAACGTTAGCTTGCAAAAATATTTCATTAGCCCAGATGGCCATCTTATTGCTCTGCAATGCGAATAAATATGTATAAGCCTGGAATATGCCAATGTTGGATGTAATCTGTTAGAGAGTTAATATAATCCCTTGTCTTTTTAGTTGTTAGGGATTAATGGCAGTCCACACCAAAAGTTTTGAGTTACTTCTGAAAGAGAATCCCTTAATCAAAGCTTCTGGGCACTGGAGTTCAGATTGGGCACCCTTTGATCCAAATGCTTCTTAAAGTAGGTGAGAATCTCAAAGGTGCACAGGTCCCTAGCTGATTAAAGCAAAACTCCTCAAAATCCCTTGATTCCAAATAAAGAGCATTGATATGTGTACATCCACACTAACTTTAGAACAGTGATAGCTGGAGTAATGGGTTTGGATGTTGAAAATCCAGGTGAAAACATTTCACGGCTGTGAAGATCAGTGAAGAACCTTAAGCAATTCACTATCTCTAGGTTTGATCAACCTAGCAATCCAAGAGCGGACCCAGGTCATGGTGGACACATGCACAGGGAGGGAGGTTCTCAAACCCTATGCTCCCTGGGACACCATCCAAGGAACCAAAGGACTGTTCCCTCAGCTGCCTTTTCTATGCCAGCCTTTCTCCAAGGGGCTCAGGCCAGCGTTTTAAACTCTCAACAACCCTGTGAGGTAGGTAAAAACTGAAGAGATTTGCCCAAGAAATCAGCTTTATGACTGATTAGGGATTTCAACCTGGATTTTCCCATATCCATGGCTGGCCTTGGGATTTGATGTAGCTTCAAAAGACGAGTTACTGTCTGTGGTATAGTTATAAAAGGAGCAACTTTCCAAGGTTCATACCAATGGTAGGTGGAACCAGAGGCTAAAAAGTGGGTGGAGCAATGGACATGGCTCTTACAGCAAAAACCAGAGTTTCTACACCACACAAAAACACACACCTCCATCCAGGTAAGCAAGAGGCAACAATACAGTTCAAGGACATATTCTAGCCCTGCAAAAATTCTCTGGTGAGGGAGTGCAGCCTAGTGAGAGGGGTGTGGCCTAGGAAGAGTCCTGAGGGCCAGATAGAGAGCCCTGGAAGTTCTCCACCCCAAAATTAAAAGAGCACAATACTTTAGCTTGTTTGGCATGAAAACATTATACAATTGTGCAGTTCCCCCCCCCCACAAGGAAACAACATTATTGTTGATAATAATCATAATGTTCCATCCTAGTTCTGCATGTGTGCCTGTGAATTTGGCAGCAAGCTTAACAAATATGTCAGGTCTTGTATTGGATCAGTGGGGCATATGGGTTGTTTACTAGACTTTTAAATAAAGTCAGAGGATAGTGGAAACTTCACTTAATTGAAATGACAAATGAAAAGTTATTATGTGACTAGAGGCAATGCTGTTTAAAAAGAAAGGAAAAGAAAAGTATTGGAAGGGGAGCTGTCAGCATTTACAATGGTCACTCACAACACCGCTGAATCTATAGACAACAAACTGTCAAAACAAAGCCAACTTAAAGGAGAAATGCCCGAAATAAAAATCACACATGGCTGTTGGGTGAACGGAATTCAGTGAAGGCTAAATCACTAAATTACCTGATCCAAAGGATTACCTTTCTGCATTCTGTTAACACAGCAAGAGACTTCATCAGTAGACAATAAAGGTCTATTTGTAATTAATGTTGGAAGCACTTCAGAAACTTATGGCAGAAAAGAATGACCCTAAAACTATTGATAAGCAAAAACAATGTCTTGAAATGATTTAAGGAAAGAATTGGAAATTATTTAACACTGGGGCAGCCTTTAAGAAAAAATTACCTTGGTGGCTACTCTAATCTCCAATCTAGCTCAGGCTCTATGACAAGGATGGGGAACCTGTGCCTCTTAAGATGTTGAAAACTACCATTCCCCGATAGCTAAACTTGCTGGCTAGAACTGATGGAAGTTCCCCACAGTTCTCCATTACTGCTCTATGATAAAGTCAGCAGCACTTAGCACCAAGAGCAGCAAAGCTGGAGAAAGCAATTGCTTAGATACACCTTGGTTGTTTCATACAAAACCCAAGGACAACTGATATATTAAACTGTATAATATGTCTACCTCTAATCACTTCTGAGAGCAATTCACTCTAACTCTCTGCCTACCTTATATTGACTAATTTCTGGTAGAGCTGCCAGGGGCCAGATATCTTGGAGGCTGGAGTTGGCTGGAGATGCAAAAAGGAAAGTTGGTTTGGGATAAAACGCTCAGGTGTCACTTACTGTAAAGAGGCTGAGAAATATCAGCAGGTGTCCTGTGAGCAGAGAAGGAAACAAATATAAGAAGTCCCTCAAAATGAGGGATGCCAGAAACTTAAGAAGCATGTGCAAGTAGCTCTGATGCATATATAAATCATTTTTTTGTTGCAGGAAGAAGTAAGGCATAGCAGCTCTCACCTTTTAAAAAAGGCAAAAATCACCTGCTGATCCATCTGGCAGGTGAAGGGCAGAAAGCAAAACCCACCTATATCAGACAAAGAAAGCTCTGTAAGACACTTTTCCTTGAGCTGGTAATGAAATATGAGAGTGTATGGGGCAAAGTTAAAATGGATCTAAGCGAAAAAGCAGAGATACATGAAGCTTTCAAAGGCAGAAATAATACATTTCACACACAGCTTGGGAAGGTTATAGAACACAAAACTGCATGATATCTTGTAGACTTGCACTATAATCACTTTAAACAAGAATAAACTCACTGGAGACCAAAAAAATATTAATTGAGAACACAGGAAGCTGCCTATGTTCTCAATGGCCCATGGTCAGTATTGACCCATTTAGCTCAATATTGTCTGCACTGACTGGCAACAGCGCTCAAGGGTTTTGGGTGAGCGAAGTTCCCAGTCCTCCCTAGTTCAATCGCAATTTTTACTGTAGTGCTGCACACTAAATACCATACTATGTAACTGCTATCCAGTTACAGCTAGTGAGCATCAAAAGCCTGAGTGAACTGGTGGGTTTTCACTTGGCCCTTGAATACACAGAGGGCATATCAAATGGGAGGCACCACCACAAAGAAGGTAATGTCAGTGAGTGCCATGTTCTTGTACTCTTCCTGAGAAGCACCTAGCTGCTGTTGATGTCAACTTGGCTAGTGGCGCTTGACTAAATTCAGTCCTGAAGGGACTGTTCAGTGTCCCAAACCTGACAGGGCATACCAAAGTGCAAAGGAGAAACCAGTGCTGCTTAAGGTGCTAGTGCTGGGAAGGAGCCACTACAAATGGAAAATCCACTGGTAGAGGAGCTAGAGAAGAAAAGAGATGGGGTTGTGAGAAGTGACCACTCAAAATGACTTAGTCATTTCTCATCTTTGTATCCCACTCTCCTTCCCAGGAGCTTTGAGGTGCTCATATGTGTTTTGTGCCTGCATATATTTATCCCTGGCACACATATATCCATTTATCTGTTTCATTTATTTTTGTCTGTACCGAACCTCCCAATACTCAGCTTCATTGGGTGCCTGATCAGTACTCAACTAAACAACTGCAGAAGCAGAACAGCTTCCACTTGCACCCCTCTTCTTCCCCTTGCGCCATTCCCAAAACTGTTCCAGAAAGTTAGGGGAGTCCCCAGAACAGATTTTTTTTGGGGGGGAGCCTAGTTGCACAAGCACCAGTCATTACATTCTGACAAAGAGCTGCTTAGCACTGCTCTGAATTCAACCCCCTGGGTTCTAGAGTTGCAGAGGAAGAAAAATTTCTCTATCCACTTTTTCCATGCCATGCCTAATTTTTGACACATTCAAGACCTCTTAGCCATTGTGCAATACAGCAGAAAATAAAAAGGGGTTGCTAGGCACAGCCACCCAGCACTGGTTGGGATGCTGCCACCATAGGCAAATTGGGCTGCCAAGTTCAACTGGCAGAGAAGCGGCCCATCAAAAGACACTGATCGTGCTCGGGAGGGCGGGTTCAAACCAAGAGCCATCTTTAAAAACACCAAATGACCCACACAGTGGAGACCAACTTAGCTGATTGATGGGATACGTTTTAATTGCTTGGTTAATCCATTCAATTTATGTAAGTTTTGCATAAACGTGCATCTTACTAAAGCTTTCTAATGGAGTGTGATACTAATTTATATAAGGAGAACCAAATGTTCAGAAGAGCTTCTGTCTTCCTTTTCAGCGTTGCCAAGATTTGTGATTTATCATGAGTCTCATGATAAATGTCCCCAGCTTAAAAACGGTATGGGAAATAAAATGCTACAATTTGTTATTTCCTAAACTCACAACCGTTCAGACAGTTTCATATTTTCATGAGGTCAAAGCAGGATTTCTGAATTCTGAGGTTTGGCAATGGCACTTCATTCTCAAATTCATCATTAGCTGTTCTTCATCCAGAGAATAACTTTTTGACAAGTAACAATGAAAGATGCAGGAGAAAAGTATTTCTCCTTGTTGAAGAAGGAATGTTGCCACTGGCACACAGAAGGTATGTCCTACTTATTGCTCAATGCAAGCCTGATTATGAAGCTTTGTGAAATTCTGCTGATGACAGCTGAAGACATAAGAAAACTATTGTCCATAATTACAAGCTTAGGATGAGGCATACTGTTTAAATACGGCATAGCAAGCACTTTATAGAGATATAACTGGAAAAATATGGATATGCTTTTTATTTATGGCCATAACGGAGTGTTTATTAGAGAAAGAAAAGCTGTCCCCTAGCTTGGAAGAGAGGAAATAAGTAGTTGTGGGTGACCTGACCACATCATGAGTGGAAATATGTGTGCCAAGTTACAAATCCGACGGTATGAACTAGTACAAAAGTTATCTGTATCGAGCTTTTGAAGTATCTTTGGATTTTTGTGCATTTTTTTCACCAAAGTGCACCTTGGGAATGTGGCATGAGTGGATGATGTCATGCATCATGATGTATCCTTCCCTGATTGGCTATTATCACATGTGCTTTATGTACAATCATATATCATCAACATGGTGTGGCAGCCAAGAGGAGAGGCAGTGGATGCAGAAGCAGACCAGCTGCCAGCAGCATCTTATCTGCCTGCTCATCACAGGAGCCAGTATGTTACTGACAATAAGAAATAGGAAAGTTGTGTGTGTGTGTCAAACTAAGATCATTATATGTGTATGTGAACAGAACATTTCTATTTCCTCCAGAATGTAAAAGGTTCACTCATTGAGTGTCTGCAAAGAAGGCATGAACACTTTAAAAGGCATATGGTTGACCACTGTGAGAATAGGATGCTGGACTAGTTAAGCCACTGGCCTGATCCAGTGGACTCTTTTTATGTTCTTATAACACTCCCTAAGTGCTTCCTCCCATTACCTCATTTTTGCTCTGGAAGTCAGTTCTTACATGGTTCTGACTACACAATGCCTCCCAAACTTGCCTGGTTTTGTGTTTGTTTTCTGACTATGCACCTGCCTCAGGATTGATTGAACTGGCAACCAGCTCCCTGTGTCCAGAACCTGATAGTCTGGAAAGTGACCCTTTACTGGACAGGGGGAAGTGTGTGTGTGTGTGTGTGTGTGTGTGTGTGTGTTCCTGAGAATCAGTTTGATATATATGAAACCCAGGTGGCTCAGCTAAACAGAAAAATACATTCCATACAACTAAGACATGGAAATGTGTTACTACTCACCTTAAAAGATGTGTTTAAATACAGTAAATTGGGAAGTGTTTGACAATAGATACTCAAGCCAGACGTGCATTTGATATCCAAAAATGTCAACACTGTGCAATTCTGAGGTCATGTGAAGGTAAGAGCAAACTAAATCCTGGAGAGATTTATTGAATACGATAGGAACACAAATAAACTGTAAGTTAACTGCCTTCCAACAGGTTGGAACTTGACTAAAATCTGAAAGGGAATCAGGTGTGTGCATGGAAAGTGTTGTGCCTCCGTGGATTGTGGCCAAAGTGGGGACATCCTGTTGACTATTTGGCCACTGTTCATATACACTAGATACAATCCAGCTGATCTTCATCACAGCAGGGACCACTGTCATGATGGGTTCCATAACAATGGCTCTCTCTAGGAGGTCATTTTCATGGAGAATAAGTTATTTCCAGTTCACAGCTGGAAGAACACAATTCCAACTGTTCTATATGATGACAATGTATGCATTTTAGAAATGAAGAAGTCTGGAAAGAAACCCTACTTTGGTGTAGCTAATGTAGTGTCCTTCAGATGTACATAGACTACAGCTCCCATCAGGCTCTGCTTGCATGGACAATGGCCACAGATGATGGAAACAGTAGCACAGTCACATCTAGAGAGCACCATGTTGTCTATCCTTGCCCTTCAGAAAGTGTTTGGTGTAAAACTGTATGTTCCCTTGTTTCTTTGGCAACTATAGTTCCCCTACATCTCTTAACTTTTGGGATGCTAAACTATCTTAACAGGATACCATTTGTTTTCAGGAAACATTCCCATAAACAAACCATCGCCTATGGCCATATAGCGGCAGCACACTCCCAACACCCCTTTGTAACACAAACTGGGTGAAATTGTTTCTCTGTCACTGTTCATGCATCTTTCAAAGAAATGGGGCAGGAATTAAACATGGTGGTGAATTTCCAAAGCAGTGCTACATGCTTATATTTTGGACTTGGAAATTGTTTTCTTGGTACAAAATTATTCCTCGAAATGGCCCTGAAGTTTCCCCTTGCTTTTAAATCTAAACCAAAGAGATGAGTTTGTTTAACATATGGAGCCGTGTTTATACTGAATCTCGCCATTAATCCATATAGTCCTGTCCTGTCCTGTCTACTCAGCCTGGCAGTTTTTGAAGTGTTGCCTGTCTTTCTTCTTCCCTTCTGACTGTTGGTGACAAACCAAAAGAAATGCTGGGAACCCACAAACATTTATACAAAGGATCGGTGGGGTGGGGATCTGATTCAGACTGGGACCATGGTGTTGGGAGTTGTCCTTTTCCTCTCCAGCCCTGTTTCTCAGTGGAATTGCCTTTTCAAAGCTGATATTGGCCAATTAGGGAAAGCTCATAAATACAGGGTAAAAACGGGTTAGATAACAGGTTAAAAAGCAGCAGTGGAGAGGAGTGGAACTATTTTCATTAGGAAGATCACCCTGGAAAAGATTTAATATGCACCTCACACTTCACCACTGCCTTGATTCAAATCCTCACTCCACTCCCCCACCCCACACACTTTTGTGACTCCTTTTTACATAAAAAATTAAGGAGACAGGAGTTTAGTCCCTCTTATGAGTCCGTGTGATGTCATAACGTTCCCTCCAATAGGCAGGCCTCTCCTTCTCCTTCCCGAAGCATACCGGAGTGATGTCATTATTGCTCGCTCCAATCCCTAAGCTTCTTCCTTAACTGCATTTCACCTGAATACAGTAGTCAGTGCAGCTCTTCTTCTTTTTACCCCAGTGAACTATATAGCTGACAAAGTATTGACAGACACTACAAAAACTGGACTTACAAACCTAACGCTTGGAATGGGCGTTGTGTTCCCAGAACAAATGTTATTGTAGAACATTACAAAGTACACTAGGGAAATCAACTGGAAGCTGTAAACCTCTTTGAGTACATGGCAGCTTTGAAGATGTTGGCAGGAATGTGTCTTTTTTGAGTCATTCCTAGATCAAGTGTTGTAGGAAGCATATTTTGTGCCACGTGCAATTTTACTCTTAAAAAAAAAAAAATCAGGTTTGCACCAGAATTGTTGTTATCATTATTAAGCATTTGTATTGCACTTTGCTTGAGTATGAAAAAGCTTGAAAATCCCTATTGATCCACAGCTCAGCCATGCAAACGAGGATTAGATTTGCCTGTGGCCAACCTCTGTGTTTTATAGCTGAGTAGAAATAATAATCTGAGGGTCTCTTATGCAAGCAAACTTCCTACCCACTGACCACACTGGAGAGAATTAATTCTGCAAGGGCCACTAGGTTTGAAGGAGTCCTGAGGAAAGCAGCCTGAGTGGATTTCCCTCTGAGGGAAAGCTTTCCAGGCAACAAGCAGTGGTGACCCAATGATAACAGTGGTACGCAGCCTGGCAAATGCTGGCCCCTTACGAATGGTCTTGCCAGCATGGTGTGGTGGTTAAGAGCGGTGGACTCGTAATCTAGTGAACCGGGTTCGCGTCTCCGCTCCTCCACATGCAGCTGCTGGGTGACCTTGGGCTAGTCACACTTCTCTGAAGTCTCTCAGCCCCACTCACCTCACAGTGTGTTTGTTGTGGGGAAGGAAGGGAAAGGAGATTGTTAGCCGCTTTAAGACTCCTTAGGGTAGTGATAAAGTGGAATATCAAATCCAAACTCCTCCTCTTCTTCTTCTTGCCAACACCAACCAATCAATTCAATGCAAAGACATCATCTAGCTATGCAAGCCTGAGTACCATATCAGTGCCAAACAACAAAAACAAAAAGGCAGCAGGGTGCCCTAGCAAAGTATTATGTGTGCTGCGACAACTCCTGGATCAAATTTAAAAAAGTGTATTCCCAATACAGTGGTACTTCGGGTTAAGTACTTAATTCGTTCCGGAGGTCCGTACTTAACCTGAAACTGTTCTTAACCTGAAGCACCACTTTAGCTAATGGGGCCTTCCACCGCCGCGCCGCCGCTGTGCGATTTCTGTTCTCATCCTGAAGTAAAGTTCTTAACCCGGGGTACTATTTCTGGGTTAGTGGAGTCTGTAACCTGAAGCGTATGTGACCTGAAGTGTCTGTAACCCGAAGAACCACTTTTACTTGCTGAGGCGAACTCCACACAGCAAGTGTAAAGTCCAGTGGCTAACAAAGTCCTGCAAGTGCCAGAGCTCTCAGTCTAGAAGACCTTAACACTTCAGCTGTGAAATGAAACCAGCCTGCTTTACAAACAAATAAATGATGATCATACATTACTAATGTTGTACATCCCCACGATGAATGTTGGAAAAACAATATGTCTACTTGGCTAGTTACTGTGGGAAAAACTAAGAAAATATTAAATAGCATGTGATTTCATGTAACTATGAATGCTCTGGGGTGACAGTTCAAACTGATGTACTGCATTTTATGTTTTCCAGGTAAACAGTGGGGGGGAAGCATCAAAACTGAGGAAAAACTCACTTGATTCATTTGTTTTATTGGCATAAGCTTCGTGCTTCAGATCAGTTCTGGGTTATTTCTGGGTTAGCGAAGTCTGTAACCTGAAGTGTATGTAACCTGAAGCGTATGTAACCCGAGGTACCACTGTAATGGTACAAGTGACCATCATGATACAGTGCAGTACCAGCAGAATGCATGATTGGACCCTAGCAGGACCCACAAGGCAGAGTGAAGCAGCTGCCTGAGATGCTAGAAGCCCCTGAATAAGAGAAGCCCTGCAGGTGCCCCATGGTGTTGCTGGCATTGGTGCAGATTTCTGGCAAAATCTTGCTGAAATCTGGTGAGATGCTGGCCAGAGGTAAAGGCGGCACAGAAGTGGCACTGGCAGACATGGGTGAGGTGGCGGTGGTGCTAGCAGAGGAGGCAGTGGAGCGGCCAGCACAGCACAGCAGGGCAGCACTTCCCATTTTGTTTCAAGTGGCAAAACGGGACGTGCTGTCCCTAGACCCTAGGCTAACCGGTGCTGCGGATGGGCTCACATTCCAGATTCACTAGAATATAGGTTGATTGGGGACAGGCAGCTGAATGCACATTCTGAATGCTTCCTGTGCATCATCTGTTTTGCAAAATTCACCTCTCTTCCATCAAGGCTGGAAATGTCAGTGGAGATGTCACACTTTCTGAGCATTCCAAGGGCCTTGGAAACAAGATCCTTTCCTGCAAGTAATATGCCCCTTCCTGTCACAATGGCCATGTGGAAAGTGGCAGTGTGAGTGTCACACGCACACACAAGTGTTGCAATTAGTGCTTCACATACACATCCATCACCCTGCCCTATAGTACACCATTTTATAGACTTTGCTTCACTGTTTTCCTATACCATGTATATTCCCATGCTGTTTCCCCCCTGTTTTCCATCACCATCAGTTTATTTGTTTGCCGTGTTTCTAATTCAAAGTAGCTTACTTCTTGTCAAATGAGCTGAAATATGTTATAACAATACTCACCATGCAGCTACAGTCTACAAAACACAGCTGACTGTGAAGGGAAAAAAGTAGACATAAGTAACGGACTACCTTTTAATCAGGTTTTTTTAAATGTTCTTATTATTCAGCTGTTTTCTATATGCAACATAGGCATTCAAATGTACGCTAATGTAGATCATGTGAAACCTCAGAAATCTACTTTCCTTCAGCTCTTCTTAGAAATAAGGTTAGTTACTAGAAACACTAGATACTAGAAAATAATAATAATAATTCCAGAAAAGCGGGGGGGCGGGGCGGGGAGCATGTTAAGATCAACAAACATGACGTTGACAACAATGTTTGTCTACATCCATCCTCAAATAGGATATTCTCTCAGCTTCTTTGGCCTGTGCTGAGGGTGTTAATCCAGATAATATAATCATACTGTGACCTGGCCTTTCCTATGAATAACAATTGATTTCAAGTAGGGCCTTGCTATATTTCTTTCCTGGGGAAAAAAATAAAACTTTTTTCCATATGGCTTGGGAGCTGCATCTGTCTTATTCTTTCTATTTTGTCCTGCAACCTTGAAATGAGAAGTTAATTTCAATCGCAAACTTGACCTTTAATGCTGTTGAGCCTTATCTTTGCTCATACTTTTTCCCTTTAACCTTCGAAGACACAAAAGTCATCTGAAACCCATACAGAGCGTTAAATCCTAAATATTTTCTAAGCAGCTCTGAACTCCTTGCCACATTAGAGTTGTAAATTAAGGTCTCATACGATGCAGAAACCAGCCTTCCATATCACAGTTTTCTTCTCTGAATGAGGCAGGAGCCGGTCAGTAAATATATATGGTCAACCTCAGGTTTGCCTCACTGGGAGTTCACATGTATTTTTAACTGCCTTCAATTGTTAATGTATTCCTCAAATGAGATGCATCACCTTGAAGAATGGCTTTTTGCCCTCTGGGAATACGCCAAACAAGTATTTCATTCACTATGATAATCAGTTCTACCTCCAGCAACATATGAAACCCAAATTTAATAGGCAGCAGTGATTAAGTTTTAAGACAGAAGGCCATCATTGTCCACTGTAAATAATAATAATAGCAGCAAGAACACTAGAGTCCTGAAAAAATAATGCAGGGTTTTGTGCCTAGAACTCATTAAGGCAAATAATGACACACTCTTCAAAACGTACAATAAATATGTGTGTGTGTGTATGTTCTTATTAAGATTTCTTTAGGGATTTGAAAGGGCGGGGGGAACCTCCTCTGACATATGTCCTATCTTTTAAGATTTTCTTGGTTTAAATATTGGGTAATTTTGAAGGGGAGGAAAAGGATTTCAATTATTTAAAACATATATATTTAATACAATTCCATGGGAGACGCAGGTTTTCCATTGTGTTCTGTGAAATTGTTTCTCAAGAGCCCACCCCCACGCCACCCCAGATATCAGAGAACAATACTCTGGGAAGGAGAGGAGAGGGAGGGGGGCGAAATTAACCCAAAACGCAAGCCCTTAAATCAGCAGCTTGGGTCGTGGACAGTAAATGATACAGTGGTTCCACTTTCTTGGAACTGAGAAGCAAGAGAAAATGAAGAAGGATGCTACTGACAGGACGAGTATGATGGGAGCAGACTAGCATTATGAATGATATGTTAAGTGATTGGCTCAGATGGAATCATTGGGTTGCTGCCTTTTACAGAGGCTGATTTTCATCTATATTGTTTGCCTTTTCCTCGGCTATGCTTAATATATGCAGGCTGTGTGTGCGCGTGCATGGGCAATATATAAAACTACAGATGTATATTTACATTACACCTTATATAGCATACATATTTATATAGGCTCAGAAATCACCTTATGCCTATTAAACACCCTTACACCTTATACAGGCAGCTGATCAACATAATTTACGGTTTTGTGCTATAAAAGATCTATTTTATATCACTCCTGTATCCTTCTGCTTTCCATACCAAGGGGAGTAAAGATGGTTTTATTTGCTAGCTTGCTCGGGTTATTTTGCTTTCCCGGAGTATTAGTGAGGAAAAGGAGGAAAAATACTGTTGCTGTTTAGCCATATAAAAATTGGAGGTGTTTGGTTTTCTTTTTAAAAAGCACATGAATTACCATTATTACTTAATAATAACGTATTGTATTATGAGATGAGGTCCTCTTACATATGCAGTATGCATTCTCTGTTACAAACTAGGAGGCATTACTGGGTGTATTTAGCATGCCTGCTTCTTTTGTAGATCAACAGCAAGACAGATAAGCTGATTCTTAGCACTAATGAGAGAGTCCAGAAACACATGTATACAGTTAAGTGGAATACCAATACTGAAGGCTTAGTTTACCTACTTTATACTCAGCAGCATTTCCCCCCGCCCCTCTCTCCAGCAGAAGGCATTGGTCAATGCAAAACACCAGCACTCAACATTTAACTCCTTCCCCCTCCTTTTTTTTCTTTTTGCCTACTCTTACTTATTTTAAGGACATGATCCACCAGGAAGTCTTTCTCTTTGAAATTTTTGGCAACTATGCAAGAACATCTGTGGTTTCGCTTACCTTCCATTCATTTCAGTAGGGTTCTTGCAGGAGGAAGCCATAGCAGGTCGGATCCTGTAAGCCCAGCTTTGAATATCCAACATTTCAAATGAATACATTGAGACAAGGATAGGGAAGATCCTGGTTTGTTACCCCACTGAGCCTGATCATGGCCTGTCACCATGTCTCAGCCTAACCTACCTCACCTGGTTGTTGTGAGATGTTTAACTCTCCAGTTATGATATTGTGGGGGTTTTTTAAGTTGTTTATTGAGACTTTTTAAGAACTGCCTCTCCATGACCCAGACCTTGGGATCATCATCTGAGGCCCTTCTTTGTGTGCCTTCTCCACAAGAGGTCGAGAGGGTGGCAACACAAGAGCGGGCCTTTTCTGTGGTGGCTCCCCACTTGTGGAATGCTCTCTCCAGGGAGACTTGCCTGGCACCTTTGTTAGATATCTTTAGGCACCAAGCAAAAACATTCCTCTTCTCCCAGGCCTTTGGCTAATTAACAAATCTATGGCCTCTTAAACTGGGGGGTATTGTTTTTGTTCATTACTATGGTATGTATTTTTGTGCTTTTATATTGTAAACTGCTCTGTGATTCTCAGATGAAGGGCAGTATAGAAATTTAATAATAACAACAATAATAATAATAAGCAGAGGTGGTATAAACAAACAAATAAACTTTAACAAATGAACAGAAGTTTGGGCCTTCATACTTGTGCAGAGACCAACACCTAAATTAGGACTTCATAATAATCATCCTTCAGTTAGAAGCCTCATGTGCAGCTGTGTGTGTGTGTGTTTTTAAAAGTAATTAATCCTGGAGAAAAATGCATACCTCATTATAAATTGCTACAACTGTTGGGGGGAAAAGTAGAATTCATAGTCACACAAAAATGCTGTATAAATGTGTCATTATCACTGCTAATAAAAAGTTTGTTGCATATATAGTAAATCAGCATATGAATCAATATTTCAGATAACTATTCCAATTAGTGTCCAAGAAACTTTACTTTCTAGATTAGGTCACTGTTGATACAGTTAATTTCTTGTGGCAATGTTAGCTGGCCAATTTTGTTGTTTCGTCTCCTCTTTGCCAATTGCTTGTGGGGAAATATAATGAATTCTCTCTTTTTTTCATAAAAATAAAAATTGATAATTAAACTAATGAAGCAATATTTGAAGAGCAGGACTGGACATAGGATTGACCCAGGTGCTCATTATTAAAACTTTTTAATATATTTTTGGCAGAATGAGAAAATGAACATCAGTGGCCCAAGATAATTAGCATGCCTTCTAAATAAATGATATAGTTAGATACTTGTTAGTATTAGGAGAACCTACAAATTTCATTTACCATGATAGAGCCCAGCAGGCATTTTAGAGTGAAAAGGGCGCCTATGAATCCCCAGTATACCACTCAGATCACCCCCTGAGGGGAAGTGCAACTCACATTCAAATCAAATGTTTTCCTATCAAATGCTCAACTAATGGCTTTCCTATGAGACCTAAGCCTGTCACTCACCCACAACCTATTTAGACATGTTAAAACAGAATTTGTTGTTTATTTGTATTTCATTGAAGTGCGTTTGTTTTCTCATATTGAATTTGTATCCAAACCCCAGGTTGTCAATACCACTTAGCTAGATCTTCGGTTTGTGGTGTGTTTTTCTCTGCAGGTAATCCGCGCTGTGGGGTGGGGGGGGGGGGAGGAGAGAGAGAGAGAGAGAAGGTGCTGTTTGGTTCTTCTTCTGCAGTATATTAATGAAGTGTTGAAAACAACAAATAAGTTCGCGGCAAAAAGAAACCCTTTCCGATATGGCGTGTTTCTCAGTCAAAAGCACTGGCTTTAATATATAGCAGTAAGTAAGCAAATAGAGATAGTTCTGCAGGAGGGTTCCTATAAAGGACAAACTAAATGGCAAGAAGGGTCAAAAGAGGAAAGGAATGAGGAGTGTTTTATTGGAATACTTTAAACCTCTTTCCTCGTCTTCCTTCCTTGCCCCCTCTGAGAAAGTATGGTGCCTTTCGACAAGGCTGCCTTGTGATTTTCTGTAAAAGCTGTCCCTTGAAAACACTCAGCCAGCATTTCCAAGTTAGCCATCTTCTTGTGCTTAAGACTAATTCTGGGCATTAAACATTCCATAAAAACAAGAACTAAGTGTTATGTTTGATATGCACTTCAAATGCCTAAAAGGCCAAAGAAAGCCCTTCCTTAATTATTGAAGACGTGTCTGTAAAGGAAACATGAGCAAATAGCATCCATGCTTTCATCCCCAGTAACCTTTTATTGTCCTTTTCTTCAGATGGCCAAGTCAGTATATTTAATAAAGAGAGAAGCAACCATCAAAGAAAGCAAGGGTCTAATAAATGGTCCTGATTAAAGGCCCTGACAGGGTATGAACTTTGCATAAATTTTCTTATGGTGTCAGACTAGGATACTGATTGAAAACCCATTAACATAATCACACATTTAGAAGAAATGCTGTAATGTATCAAAAACATTTCCTTTTGTGTAATAATTTTAAGGACATTAAAATGCAAATGATAATAAGGTGCTGTGTTCTAGTGATGTTCTGAAAGCCTGATTATTCACATGTTTAGTATGAAAGATAGTGGTGGAGTGTGTGTGTTTTTTTTAGCAATGCATCTATAGGATTTCTAAAGCTTTCACCCATATTTGCTCTTGGGGAGACATTCATCCACGGAAAGAGAGTCCCTTGTTCTTTTAGACTTGAAAACGCCAGCAAGTACATTCTGCTTAAACGGTTGCCTCATAGTTTGGCTGTTTGTTACTTTTTCTCTTTGAGCCATGAGGTGCCAAACAAGCCAGCCAGCCCATGATTTAATTTCACCTAATTTTAGAAACATCCATGTCTGTGCTGCGGAGAAGTCAAAAGCACTATGTTGCCTTTCTTTTATTAAAATGTGTGTTTAGAGTAACAGATTTACTATAGATTTGCAGGACTGATTTCTCTAATGCTAATTTTTTAACAATAAAAAGAAACACTCTCTTCTCCCACGCAAATAGCCATAATTATGTAAAGAATGACTGCTTCAGACTAATGACTTTCAATACGCTTTCGTCTAACACACTGGTGGAAGAGGCCAGAAAGGTCAACAGTAATTCATAACTGCTATAAAATTGTGTAGCATCCCAGGGCTTCTGGGGGATGCTGACATTATCCTGCTTCTTCGACTGGTTTGTATATGTAAATTTGTGATAGGAAGTGCACTGCTTGTGCCATATCACATGCAGAGCATCAATCAGCCGGTAGAATACATCAGAGTATTTTCATTATGCCTAGTTATTTACTGCATCAGAAGAAATTACCCTGGCAAGCCAAGCAGCCTTCTCTGGGTAGCATGATATGACCAACCAGGTTTCAGCTCAGGAGTCTTGTAAACATTACAGGATTAATCTCACAATCACAATCATCAATCTTTCCTAGTCCTGCCTGGGTGCAACTGCAGAGATTGGTAACCAGGCAATGTAGATTTAAATTTAACCCTCGACGCCAAGAACTGTATGTCAGACGTGGACGCCCTGCTACAAAAAGCACCTGTATTTTGTTTAACTCCAGATTTCATTCAATATGGTGAAAAGATAATATTTAGACACTTTTTTTAAAAAAAAGTGTGGATTTCCCCCTCTTCCTTCCTTCCTTTTTTTTTAGATGCAAAGCTAGGGGGTTGAGTTTTTAATGTCTCTCATCCTAAAAGGGTGCCCTATAGATTTATGACTACCAATAGGGCTGCCGCAAGTCTTACCTAAATGAGTGGGAGCTGCCGAAGAGCACAAGTCTCCAAATCACTAGGCCGTGTGAAATAAATCTAACAAGAGGAAGTGCAATGGTGGGAGGAGGGCTGAATTGTATTTTATCAGTTGATTCCAATATGCACAAATATTCATACTTCAGGATGGGATTACTGTAATGTGCTCTGTGACACGGAAGCTGCAGAATGCTGCAGCGTGATTGCTGACAGCAGTTGAACCCGTCAGCGTATAGCACCTCTGCTCAGAGACCTGCACTGGTTGCCGATTTGCTACTGGGCCAAGTTCAATGTTTCTCTTAGTCAGGACCGTCTTTAGAATATGCGCCACCGGGGTGCAAAGATCCGCCCAGCGCCCCCAAATTTAGTTAATTTCATGTGCATGGTGCCATTGAGAATGACAAGCACCGCTGTTATGAATTACAAGCGCCGCCACTGGTGCGGCACATCTTTGGTAAATGAGCGCACAAAGTCCAAAGTCCTTTAGTGAAACAGAGGGTATACATTTTGGTAATACCTAGGTATATATGTATGTTGTTTTTCTAGCTTGATCAACATTATTTATTATTTCATAACAGTTAAGAGCTTTGGCAGTGGGCTCCTGGTGCCCCCCAGAATTCGGCACCCCTTGCACTCCTGGGTAAAGACGGCCCTGCTCTTAGTATATAAAGCCCTTAACAGCTTGAGACCAGCTTACCTGCAAGATCACTTCAATCTGCCAAATGGCACTGTTACATATGCCATGTAATGCTCGTTCCACATTTGCAAGAATGTTCGGCAGCACTCATACTTCAGAACTCCCTTCTTATTGACACCAGCCTTAACTGTACGCTTTTTGACACTTGCTAAAAAACTCTTTTTTAAAAATTAGGCAAGCCTACCCAGACATTGTTGACCATTTTTTAAATTTTTTTTAGCTTATTGTTGATTTTAATTATTTTTTAAATAGTTGCTTTCCATGGTTTTTACTAGTATTTTCATTGTCTGATTCTTTTAATAAAACCACTTTCATGTTTTCATTTTTTTTCTTCAGTCAAGGGATGTATGGATTTTGCAGATGAATAAATAAATAGTAAAGGAGAAGGGCTGGAACTCAGGGGTTTGTTGGCATCCATCTGTCCCAGGAGACAATGGAGGAGTGTGAGGCTCCAGGGCCTGCTGTGGCTGTAGAGACTGATATGGGAGAGATGTGTTTTGTTGCAGCTGGGGCAGATGAAGGCGTCTGGTTATGCTGATGCAGATGCACCATGGTGTTTCTGGGTAGAGTACATGTTTTGCATGTTGAATCCCTGTCATCTCCAGGTAGAACTAGTTGAAACCCTTGCTTGAAGCTCTGAAGAGCCACTGTCAGGTAACATAATGCAATACCGGCTGTGCCCATTTTGCATGCATCCAACTGATATGTGACTGCTGCTGCTGCTGCAAGGGTACTTTGAGACCCTAGAAGAGGGCAAAATGGGGGGAATGAGGCAGACTGAGGCAGAGCAGAGTGGGCTTATGTATGCAGGGGCCAGGAATGAAAATCCTGTGCAAAATGCTCACTCCCTGTACTAAACTAGATGAACCAATCTGACTGAATTAAAGGCACTGGAAGGCAGTTTCCTATCCACAGGCACAAGCATCATTGCACATGTCAGAGAAGTTTGCTAGCAGAAGATG
This sequence comes from Podarcis pityusensis, assembly GCF_964106645.2. Taxonomy (NCBI): domain Eukaryota; kingdom Metazoa; phylum Chordata; class Lepidosauria; order Squamata; family Lacertidae; genus Podarcis; species Podarcis pityusensis. The sequence continues at coordinate 31,691,290 of NC_138031.1, read as the reverse complement.
TGGTAGCATCAGAGCTTATGAGTTCAAAACTTCTGCCTCCTTGTTGCACCCCATCAATAAAAACTAGTACCACTGCATTCTCCCCTGGGAGAACTTCCCTAATATGTTATGGTTCACACAAGTAGGCCTCGCGTGTAAGCACTATTCATGTACATCCAAGGTGAATTTGAATGCTTTGGTTGGCTCTATGTCTTGGGATTCTGGCACCAACTTGCTAGCAATGAAAGTTCTTTAGGGAAAGAGGCATTTAGATGCACCCATCCCCTCATAAATGAAGCATTAAACTCACCAGGCTGATTCACAAGTAGACCTGGCATGGACTGTTGAAAGAACACTTTGCTGATCCTCTTGCGGAAACAGAAAAAGAAGGTTTGAGCTGCTCTCCTGCAAAAAGAGTGGGGAAAGGGAGGTTTCCTTGAAAAATAACCTGTCCATAGAAACATTTTATCATTTTATGTTTAACTGCATGCACCATAGAATGTATATGGGTGAAGCAAAGAAAAGATAACAAGGCATTTGCTTTTGAAAGGCAGGTGAAAACAGCAATGATAATGATCATTTTTGATAGTGAAGAAACAATAAATATATAATGAGAAGAGCTCACATAAAGGCTATATGGCAGTATAATTTCAACTCTGATTTTTTTTCCTCCTGTCCAAAAGCACTTTCTGTGGCATACCATATATCTATGTCTGTGTGTGTGTGTGTGTGTGTGCGTGTGTGTGCTTGTGCGTGTGTGTGTGTGTGCATGCGCACACATGTGTCCACATGTAAGAAAGAAAGAGAATGCATTCCCTTGTTTCAAATAAGGAAGTCAGTGTAATGCCTTGGTAGTATAAATTTATATTTAACCTTGGGCAGAAATAGTCAGTGTGTGTGTTTAGGGCCTTTTTAGTATTGAATCAACATTACGAACTGCTGATGATGTGTGCCCTTTGCAGTGTAGAATCCTTGCTGACCAGAGTTAATTCCATCAAAATATACCATATGTGAAATTGAATGAGTGGGAACAGTAAAATCACAATGCAACTATGGACGCTAGCCACAGAAGTGGAGTCATGGCTAACAATGGCATTGCCACTTGTGCTCAATAGAGTTACATTAAAAAAAAACACCACAGAGATAAATGAAAAAATAGCCATACAGCTCAAACCACAGGCAAGAGTGCTTCCAGACTATCACTGTTTCTGAGTGAGATTCAGTCACATACCAGCAAATTCAGGTTACACAATTAAAGTTGATTTGGAGGTCTTGCACAATAAAACAATTTCCCCCCCAAAGATCAGACTTTTTGCAACAAGGAAAGCAAACAGAAAATACAGTGGTACCTCGGGTTACATACGCTTCGGGTTACATACGCTTCAGGTTAGAGCCTCCGCTAACCCAGAAATAGTGCTTCAGGTTAAGAACTTTGCTTCAGGATAAGAACAGAAATTGTGCTCTGGCGGCACGACAGCAGCAGGAGGCCCCATTAGCTAAAGCGGTGCTTCAGGTTAAGAACAGTTTCAGGTTAAGAATGGACCTTCGGAACAAATTAAGTACTTAACCCGAGGTACCACTGTACACTGGAAAGAACTTGTCTCAGTGTTGTCAGAATGAAGACTCAGTAAAGAGCAGACTTGTGTAACCTTCCTGCAAGTGAATTAGGACCCAGGTTTACAATACAATTTGATGCAATTCAGTCTTAAGTCAAAGACAGTTGGCTTTGCTTGTTGTGATGCACCCGGGTTCAAGCACCTGCTTGGTCATGAAGCTCACTAGATGTCTGGCCATGGGGGTCAACTTACAGAAACATAAATGGACCATGTAAAACCCTTTGCATACTGGCAGCGCAACAGACAGACTGTCATGATTATTAAGTCTAATTCCAATTATAGAACTAAGGAAGGAAAGGAAGGTTAACAAAATCATAGTTTCAAAGTCTAAAGCAATGGTGAGGAACCTGTGGCTCTCCAAGTGTTGTTGGACTACAACACCCATCATTCTTCACCAATGGTCATGTTGGCTATGGCTTATGGGAGTTGGAGTACAGTAACATCTGGAAGGCCAAAGATTCCAGATTCTTGGTCTAAAGGCACATGATGCAGCAACCTTACAGGTCTAGGTATGGTCAGTGCCTGAATGAAATACTGCCCTTAAGCTATCTCGATTTTGGGGTGGGGGAAGGATATAAATGTAAGAATAAATACATAAATAAGGGGGAAATCCTCAGTAGCCTTGATTGAAATATATGCTATGGTTCTGAAAGCACCAATAACCTGCTTAAGACTCAGGTTTCTGAAACAGTGATCCGTGTAGTCTGCAGTGATCTTCCAGTTTGCACTGATCTTCCGGATTGGGGGGAAGGAAATAAATGTAAGAATAAATACATAAATAAGGGGGAAATCCTCAGTAGCCTTGATTGAAATATATGCTATGGTTCTGAAAGCACCAATAACCTGCTTAAGACTCAGGTTTCTGAAACAGTGATCCGTGTAGTCTGCAGTGATCTTCCAGTTTGCACTGATCTTCCGGATTGGGGCTGTGGCCATGGTTGCTAATTGAATGACAGAGACCACACACAGAGAATCTGGATGCAGTCAATAACTGCATGCATAAAATGAGGTTGTTCATGTGGTTTTCAGCCCTACAAAAGATGCCTATGTGGAACCTGCCTCTGTATAGCCCTTGCTGGATTGGGATACATTATTTTGTGTTCATTGATTTAGTCTTCCTCCACTACCACTAATGGGAAACCTCTATTCACAAGAACCATAAGAAATATTGCTGGGCTCCAGTCTACTCATAGAGCTCCCCTCAGGATGCCCTATGTTGTGATTCGAGGACCCGACCCCCGCTTGGGAATAATAAAGACTCGTGGACACAGTATATAAGGTTAATGGGCTAGAAAAGGCCACAACTTTATTGATTACAGCATGTGAGAGGTATTGGCTTAGGCATTGGACAACCGCAGATATGACTCCACCCACTCAGAGAGGGGTGAGTCTGACGAGTGTTAACCACCAGTAAGGGGAGCCTGTTGATGCAAATACAACTATAAGCTCTCCCCTGATGTCACCGGGGGTTGTGCCATGACCCCCCCCCCCCGCCCCACAGGGCATCGGACAGGATCCACGACCACCGGATTCCTTTAACGGAATACCCAAAAGTGAAGGGGTAGGCGATGGCCACAGTACTGAGGAACAATTCATGGCTGCATATTCCAATTTTCATGTGAGTGATCCTCTATCACTGAAGGCAATAAGGAAGCTCCTGATTATGAACAGCTCCTCCATGCCCATGAGAGTCAATGGAGTGAGTGTACGTTTTACCGATTTTGGCATCATTGAAATGTGGACATTGTACATGTGAAAGCAGGGGCAGACTTTGTTCTTTCAAAGTTCAGCAGCGCCCTGTGTAAGATCAAAATTCAGTGCCCCCCATCTCTTGCCTTCTGTTCTGTACATGCACTACATCAAAGTTTCAGTGCTCTGCAATTCCCCCCTCAGCTTAGTGCCCAGTGCAGGGGAACTGGTCACACTGCCCTAAATCCACTGGTGGATTTAGGAATGAGCACATCAGCTCCACTCTGTCATCCCTGTCCCCATTGCCCTTCCTGAGCCAAAGGGCAAATGTCTGACGCAGGGAGCAGCCTTCTGCTTGTGAAGGCTATCCATGGAATATGGAACTCTGATTTTCCATGGTTCTGCTTTTTGCAGGAGCATCCATGAGTACTAGAGATTCCTTGCCTCAGACAGTGGACATGGACAAGGAGCTCCCTGAAGGACCCCCTCCGCATGGAATTTCTAAGTTACAATAATGCCTGAAATGCAGCCATTGTCTCCCCTACATTGTAGTAAATTCAGACAAGGAATAAATCTGTGAAAGTTACAAAATAGAGAACAATGGCAAAGCGAAGAGATGCTCTAAAGCTAATGAGTTCCAATATCTAACTTGAGCCCAGAAGAAAATTATCATTTGTTTTCTCAAAAAGATGACTACTCTGATTTGTTAATGTTGATATCGCTGTCCTTGAATCAGCATGATATCCCAAAGAAAATGTCAAAGTGCAATTCTCAACAAGCCTCTCTGTTTGATAAAAACAATGGACTGGACAGAATGGAAACTATCACTTCACGATATTTCAAGTGGCAATTATGCTTAACTCAGAGAGTAATGAGGTGCAGGCTGGTTCATTAATTTATGCAATGAGGTATGAGAATTGCAAACTACTAGCAAACCACATATCATGTTTAAAATAGTATGGGCATTGGATGGGATAAAATGTAAACACTAAGGATATGTTATTGAGGTGGTGGAGGGGAGCTTACTTGTGATGACCATTATCTCACCTCTTAGAAAAGAAAGGCAAATCCTGCATAAGCCTGGAACAGGCCAACAAGGGTAATAGATCTGAATAATTAATAGTGGACACGGTGCAGGCAATGCTCAATTTAAGTGGGAGAGAGTTAAGCTCTATACATAACTGCCAAGATGGCTGATGACTTCCGTGAAATTAGAAGCAAGCCATATAATAACAAAATGCCTGTATGCCTATGGTTATTGTTTTCACGCCACAACAATTTCAAACCTACTGGAAGGATATTAAGTCATCGGAATTCATTAAATGTCTCTAAAGGTTAGGAACCTGAGTGCAAGGCCATAAATTCCTGCTTTAGATACGCAATATATGCAGAGATGAGGGGACCTAGACAATTTCATCAGAACTTCATCCAGTAGAATCATCCAAAACGTCCTCACAAAATTAACCATTCTACCCGCATCACCACAAATTACTCTACTCTCCTTTTCAACCATGCATTTACTCCATATAGAAATGTGATCTTTTGTGTCCAGTGATAATTTTATATTGGTTACTTTCATTAGTGGCACAAGATTTTTATCAACCTGCACTGCACTTGTTTCGTAAAACAATACGTGTTGTGATTTCTTCATCATATTAATCAAGTATTATACTGTTTAACCTTCAAGCACCGTATTCTGTCTTTGGGTATGCCATCTAATATGCATAAGCCATCACATAATATTAGCACCTAGAGACTAGGGCCAACCGTTTGCCACTGAAAGGTCCTTAACTAGTTTGTTTTAACAGGCTTTCCATAGCACTCTGCTCTATATCAAGACTTTGTCATGAAAGCAGCTAACTATTGACAGAGGACCTTGAAGAGTGGCACTTGAAGCACACACTCCAAATTAACTAAGGGGTTCACATGAAGCCATCCTTGAGTCTAAAGAAGGCTGGGAGATGATCGCAGGGCCATGCAGTCTAGTTCCACCCACTGCTGCTGCTTTTCCACTGTCTATGCATTCAACAGATGTTGGAAGGAGTTATATTTGCTGGGCAGAGTCCCTCTGCATCTGGAGTTCTGCCTGTGTACTTTTGTAAATGCACTGAACTCCTTCTAGCGCCAGCTGAATGCAGAGATATTGGGGGGGGTGTAGTGATGGACAGGGCTAGGCCACCCTACAGTAGCAGTAGATGGGACTAGACTGCGTGTTCCCTTTGTGTGTTCTTCGAATGTATGGAGGGGCTTCGAATGTATAGATGAGGGGGAAAGTTGGGAGATAATGGGAGAGGAGGAGGAGGAGGCAGAGCCGGAGCAGCAGCTGGCTGACATGTTGTCACTAGAAAGCATTCCAGACCCACCATCTACCAAAACCTGGCGAGCCTGAAAAGTAGGAGAGCAAAGGGCTTGGAGACAGATGGTCTTAAGCGGCCACCGTAAAGGGGGGCAATGCTGTTGATGAATGAGGAAGTGGGAGAGAAGAAGCATGGAGATTTAGTTGGGACAACACATTATTCCAAGAGGCTGCATTCACAAGCCTCTCTCTGTAAATATTAAATAAAAAGCAGGTGGTAAGGACTTTTCATTGTCTTATCTGTTCCTGGCAACGTGCTGTGGAGGTTGGCTCCTTTGCCGCTTGACAATTAGTGAGCCCTACACTTGATGCTAGATTGTGGTGGGGAGACCACCATGCTCCTGCCGACTCCCACATTGACAGGTAAGGTGCCAGCATGTATTTCAGTACATGGACTCAAAACTAGAGTCATCCAAACCTGCCGTCATCTTGTGGTGTCTGAAGCATATTTAAACATGTAGAAGTAACATGTGGTACAGCCCGGCTTAAACTATGCCATTTCAGACCAGAGATGCCAAATTACATTTTGAATGCTCCTGTCCAGGCCAAGCCCAGAAAACTGAGAACTCTAGCACTAAAGCTCACATAATTTGACTGAAAGCAAGGAGACGTTATGGGTGTGTATGTGGGAGATACACACAGATCTTCCATTCCCTGGGCTGCCCTGTTGCACTGCCTTTACCAGGGATAAAGGAGCAGGGCTCTATTGAAATCTACAAGGATCTATCTATGTGCAGAATCTTGCACCCATTAAGGGATGGATTATATCCTTCATCTAACTTGACTGCATCAATTATTGTTCACTTACTTGGTCCTTCATTGAAGAAGGGGCGTTGCAGAGCAGCCTTTATACTGTTTGAATTTAAAAGAGTTCCAATAAAAGATGCAGAGCAACGAAGCTGCTGTTTCATCCAGCTCTGCTAGGCAGGGACTGAAACCTTATGAGCCAGTCTGAAAGATGCTGTGCTGATGGGGTAATTCACACAGGCATATTCATCACTTGATTATTGCAACAAGAAGTGGGCGGAATCACCACAGATCTAACACCAAAGATACAAGTTTTGTTTTAATCAGGTGTTACTTTGAAGAACAGAACATTTTGCAAGGGAGTCACCTGCCCATTCTGTGTTGACTGATCAGTTGATGGGAAATCAACTCATGCACATGCTTGTGTGAATCAGCCGTACGTTTCTCAAAAATGAGCATGAGACTCTTAATCTCAGGGTTGTGGGCCCATGTTGGGCAAAAGATTCCTGCTTTTCAGGGGGTTGGACTAGATGACCCTCGTGGTCCCTTCCAACTCTACAATTCTATGAAAAACCCTATCTGGCAGCTATCTGGCAGCCCAACTATGAACATAATATTTGCACTGTGAAGGGGCTTTGTTGCTATTACCACATCATAACTGATCTGGGGGGCAGGAACAGAAGGGAGAGTTAGAATCTTCATGAGCTTCGAAGTTTTTAGTTGTGTTTTTTAATCCTCAGCCACATCGTTGCACATATAATGGTGGCAAAGAGATTGCTTTCTCTAAGCAAAAGATTCATGTTTCCGGTCATCAACCATCCAGTTGCACTTTGCTAGCTTTTACTGGTCATTAGGGCATAAATATCTTTAATAAATAATATATCTGAAGAGCCTTTTGCATCTATTAAAATGCACAGCACATAATTAGCAGTGCTTACGTAGGATTCCTTGTTTGCGTTCCCTCTTCCCATCACATCTGTTTATCTCTCAAGATGCAGCAAAGAGAGTGAGCCTGGGTCACGTCTATGAGATTAACATAACATAACTTCAGCATATCAGCTATTCCTTTATGAATAAACCTGTGAATAGCAGAAGGCAACAAGGCAGAATAAGTTGTTCTTAACATTATATAGTACCCTCAACGTATATAGGTAGTTTTTCTAAGTCCTAGTTAGTCATATGATCCTCCACACATCATCATGGCACAGAACACCTAACAGTGAGCAGCTGCTCATGTATAGATGCCCCTTTGCAGATGTCTATGCTCAGTGCACAGATGTGAGAAGTTGAGTAAACGATTGTTGACTCAACTTTGGGTGCAGGAGCTGCTGCCTCACTCCAACTGTCATACATTAGATCTACACTTGGAGGAATATGCAAATAGACTCTTTTCTTATACAGTGGTACCTCGGGTTACATACGCTTCAGCTTACAGAGTCCGCTAACCCAGAAATAGTACCTTGGGTTAAGAACTTTGCTTCAGGATGAGAACAGAAATCGTGCTCTGGCGGCGCAGCAGCAGCAGGAGGCCCCATTAGCTAAAGTGGTGCTTCAGGTTAAGGACAGTTTCAGGTTAAGAACGGACCTCCGAACAAATTGTGGGTTAAACCACAGAGCCCAGGATTTGCCGATCAGAAGGTCGGCGGTTCGAATCCCCACGACGGGGTGAGCTCCCGTTGCTTGGTCCCTGCTCCTGCCAACCTAGCAGTTCGAAAGCACATCAAAGTGCAAGTAGATAAATAGGTACTGCTCCAGCGGGAAGGTAAACGGCGTTTCCGTGCGCTGCTCTGGTTCGCCAGAAGCGTCTTAGTCATGCTGGCCACATGACCCAGAAGCTGTACGCCGGCTCCCTCAGCCAATAAAGAGAGATGAGCGCCGCAACCCCAGAGTCGGTCACAACTGGACCTAATGGTCAGGGGTCCCTTTACCTTTACCACTGTACTAGCCTTCCCCAACCTGGTGCCCCGCCCCCCACAATGTTCTGGATGACACCCATCCTCCCTGATAATTTGATAATTTGGGATGACTGAAAGGACCAGGTTGGTGGATGCTGTCTTACTGAATGCTGTATTCTGCAGGCTTGTTGATGAGATAGTGTTATTCTGGTAAATGTAACCAATATGACAATATCTGTAGGAGGTCATCTTTCAGAATTCACATTTTTTCTGAATTTTGCAAATAAGTTCTCCATCCAGGCAATGTGTACAGAAAAATTAGCGAAAATAGCATACAATAATGCATCACATTAGGCATTATTTTGAATTTTAAAAAGTATTCAGTAAAATTGCTAAAACTTTCAACCATTTAATTCTATTTCCATTCTAACCCAGCACAATTTCCCCTTTCGTATGAAACCTGCACAAAAAGGTCGCTTTTAATGTCTTTGGCCCAAATCATGTTCTCCCATCTCTTCAAGTGGCCACAGGGGACCTACATGTTTCTTTATATATGTATAAAAAAGAGAGAGTGCGAAGGCTTTAGGATTTGAGGTCCTGCCCTGGGGGTAGTTTTGGTGACCACAAGAGACTATAAGGGAATCCTGCAAACCACAGGGACTTCAGTAGCAGCAGCATCAGAGACGACCAGGTCTTTGTTTTTGTTTTGCGTATATTGTTTTTGTTTTGTGCATGTTGTCAAGATTTCACTGAGCATCATTTTTTGTCCCTGAGGGCAGGTAGCGTGGCCTCCTTTCATTTGTGCAGCATTTCATGGAAAAGGGTACCAATCTTTATCTAAAATTCATAGAATTTGTGAGATAATGATCAGTAAGCATAAGCACAACATCCAATATTGTTGTGCAAAAACTACAGAAAGCTTAAACTTTCTTTTATTGCTGAGATCCCTTGTACGTTGTTGGATGTTTATTTTTTTAAATGTATCTTTTTAAAATGAAAAAAATCCAACGGGGGACAATCTCTGTATTTATTTTCCAAGCATTCATTTATATCAAAAACACTGCATAAAATGATTGGATAGCTCCCCTCCCCTCCCCTTTTTAAATTTCCTTTCTTTTCTTTTCTTTTTTGCAGGAATGAGCTAATTGGCTATGTTTAATTTTTCTGCTCAGTAACAGGAGATCACAGTGCTCGCATTATTGGCAGCACCACAGATTCCTCGCGTTGTTTTTTTATTTTTAAAAGCATTTCATCCTTTATTTCAGGGGGGAGAAATGCCATTTTTAATTGTAAGGATTCTGCGATTCCTAACCTGGTACTCTGTTAAAGCAAACAAACATAATGTTTAATAACACAAACACAGATCGAGCTAAGTTTATGAATTTTACAGATTGCCTAAAATGCTAGGAGTTAATTACAGTCTGCTTTCCCTGGCATGTCAGCTTGATTAAATTTGGAGTTCCAAGATGAATTGGCCCAAATTCATTAGTGTTCCCTGGGTGCATATGTTGGTCAAGGTCAAGCGAAGCACACTGATTCTAGTGTTGGCGGGGGTGGGGGTGGGGAAGGGATTGTAAAGGAGGTGGACTCTTAAAAGGTCTGGGGTTGCAGCAAGAAACTTTGATACTTTTTAACTTAATAAATCTTGACAGCCTAATCATGGCTAAGCCTTTGCAGTTTTATTGGTACAGATGGCAAAGCTAGACATATTTAAAGAGATCTCGGTGGCTAGTGGCAGCAGAGCATTGAATCCAAATGTGCTGTGGGGCTGGAGGAGAAAGTGCAAGGAGGGAGGATAAAAAGCTACACGGCATTTCCATCTTTTGACATCTCCAGCAGCCTCCGATACAAAATATGATAAGGCCCCTGCTGAGCTAATAAGCCCAACAAATGTCTGTGTCCGTGAAGTAGATGAAGTGGGATCAAGTAGTTGGGGGCTGCTGTATGAAAATAAGCCAGCGCCCAGGGTATAATGGCACTGTGGAAAAGCGGCAAGGTCAGACTGATGACAGGAACACAGGATAAGCAAAGACCCCATCAGTAAAACAGGTTTCCTGGCTGGATCCACGCCACATAACTTATTTTTTTTAAAAAAAATCCCTGTGTTTTGGAAAATGCATCGAGTTTAGTAAATAAAAGGAATGTTTCATTTTGTTCTGGGGGAGGGAAGAAAAGCCCTGCATTGACTAGCTACCCATGACCAAACGCAGATTACATCTTGATTTTTCCTCTCTCTCTTTCTTTCTTTCTCTCTCTGTCTCTCCCTCTTTTCTGTACAACAGGCCATCAAAAAAACAAGAACCCCACTCTTAAATGAGAATTTGATTGAATGTTGGTAAAGCAGAGGCTACTCAGTGGAGAGCTATACTTTTGTACAAGGCCTGTTGCTACATTAGCTTTTCATTCTATTTCATTTTTACCTGGAGTGCTGTATGTGAAATAAAGATGTCAGAATATGCAAGGGTTGAAACTGTTGAGCTTTGTACTGGCCAATTGTAGTACTGCTTTGGTGGAATGGTTTTTAAAACGTGCGCACATTCAGAAAATCAGCAATATCCCTCAATATTATGTATTCGCATTGTCAGTGGGTACTAAATTCCAATGAAACACATTAAATGCTATTTCTTACTGTTTTGCAATGGTCACATCAGTCCTTGAACTGTGATGATGGGTGAGATTTGGCTAATGAGTCCCACTAGGAGAAGCCTGAACAAGTACCTCTGTTAGTGCAACAGGGCTTCCACCCCCTCTCTACATCCTGCACCCTCAAAATTGGCTCTGGGGAAGTCAATGGGACCTCTCAGAACAGCACACAGGAGAGGGGAGGTTGTGCTGTCTGTAACATGGAAATGCTTGAGCTGAGGGAATGAGTGTCATAGCACTATGTTAAATTCCATCCCCCTGCCCACCTCTTTGATATCCCTTGTTTGCCTGGATGGAGAGATATGTGTGTATAACCTCTGATTCATACTACTGAGTCTCTTGGACTTGCTGATCAGAAGGTCGGCAGTTTGAATCCCCATGATGGGGTGAGCTCCCGTTGCTCAGTCCCACCTCCTGCCAACGTAGCAGTTCAAAAGCACACCAAAAAGTGCAAGTAGATAAATAGATACCACTCCGGTGGGAAGGTAGACGGCGTTTCCGTGCGCTGCTCTGGTTTTGGTGTTCCGTTGCACCGGAAGTGGTTTAGACATGCTGGCCACATGACCTGGAAAAACTGTCTGTGGACAAAGGCCAGCTCCCTCGGCCTGTAAAGTGAGACGAGCACCACAACCCCAGAGTCATCTGCAACTGGACTTAACTGTCAGGGGTCCTTTACCTTTTACCTTTTTTAGCATAAGAGTCATGTCCATTGTGCCACCCACCATTGTCATGTGGCTGCTGCCATACCACTCCATCCAAGTAATCACCAATGCCACTATGAGGAGGGTGGTGGCCGGCACTGCCCCACTGCACTAGCCACTCCTACCATGGTGTGGCAGACAACGGTGGGGGCCAACACAATGCAGACTCTGATGAGTTACAAGCTACCACTTGTGCATTACAACCATATCATCTTGTATGGCAATGACTAGATGGAGCCTCCATGCTATTGCCTTCGTGTCCTGTGTGTGGAAGTATCTGGCTGGTCGCTATGAGAAATACGATTCTAGACAAGATGGACCTTTGGACTCATCCAGCAGGTGCCTCCTGTGTTCTTATCAGCTGAGAGCAGTGATTAAGAGAACATACAAACAGATGGTTCCAGATGACAACAAGACAAGCCACCAATGACAGAGCTACATAAATAGATGTTATTGGACCAGTTTTCACCAATCTTGTGCTCCCCAGATGTTGAACTCCAGCTCCAGGCATCAGGGCCAAAGGTCAGAGACAATGGGAGTTGTGGTCCAAAACATCTGGAGAACATCAGGTGGTGGGACACTGTATTATATATATGGGCACTATCTTATCATAGAGGAATGCAATTAGTGACTAGCCCAAGTTCAGTTAGTGAGATTTGTAAGCAGAAAGAAGAAATAAGCTGAGTAGTCATAAAGGGAGTGTCTCAGAACATGTGCAGATTCCAGCTGAGCAACTTCTGTCTCCTCCTCTCTAGTCACTTAAAACTAAGTAAGCGAGTGCTTCCAAACATATCCAGAGTGTCCTTCACTCACCACCATTAAGAAGCATGATCTCCCACGTCAATCTCCTGACTAAAGCCAGGAAATGATAGCATTGTTTGGAATGTGACTGGGGAACATCCTTGGTTCAGAGAACAATGGGGAGTTGCATGGACAAAAGTTAGGAAACTTGTGAAGGATATGGTTATCAGTAGCTACCAGCCATGATGGTGATGTACTACCTCCAGAACCAGAAGCATTATGAACAGAAGTTGCTGGGATTCACAAGCTTAGATCCTGCTTGTGGACTTCCCATAAGCATCTAGATTATCACTGTAAGAACAGGATGCTGGACTAATTGGGCCTTTGGTCTGATCCAGTAGGGAGATTCTTGTGTTCTTAGGTTCATTGCATGCTTTTCTTCCTCAGGTTTGGAACTTCATCATACTCCTAAATGCAGTGATATATCTGGATGTCCAGGTGGAAACAACTAGGAGTGAATGGGGTCACCCAGTGGGGGGTGGCACCTCTTTTTTGACAAACTCAGGGCTGATATTATGCCAGCCATGTGGCGACTTCCTGAAATAACTGAATTGCTTCCAGTTTGAGTTGGCAACTAGACATGTACATTGACAACGCCTATGGGGGCACAGAGAATTCCATGGGGTGCAGTAATCTGAGGCTTCCTAGTCCCCAGCAGCGAACCATAAGACGAAGAATGACTGAGGCTTTGCATACACTGCTTCTCATATACTCTGCCCCCTTTACCAGGGCCAAAGCACTCCCCTTCCTCTGGATATGGGTGGAGCCAGGATGAAGTCAACACTGAATTTCCTTTCCTGAACAGACATGAAGTGAGATCAGTGTTTCTGTCAGGAAATAATCCATCCTAGTTTTCCTTCCACAGCAAAACCTTTCTGTGCTAGGAAACAAACCATGACTTGTTTTACAGTCAAACCAGTGCCATAGGCAGAATCAATAAACCCCTCCACATTTTCGCTCTAAATTTTTCCAGATTTCCCTGTGTCCAGTAAATACATTCTTTCTGCATAGCACAACCCCTGGATCTTCCTAGTCATCACTAACCACAGACCGTTCATGAAACTCATAAAATTATCCATCTATCTGTTTCTTTTCTTCCTCTCATTATAAATTTCTCGTGTGCATTTAACGGCTATATTTGGTCCACAAAGTGTTGATGTAATCTATTGTGTGTTATTTCAAAAACAAACACAACTTACATGATTTTCCCTCCATATTAAACTTATAAGACCCACAAATGCGGTCATTGTCAAAAGCTTTTCTGTAGCACATCAGGCACAGTTGCTCTCTCCATTACATATGGAGGAAAGATGGGAAAGGAGTTTTCATTCAGGCATTTTTTTTATCTTAATTTTTTTGAGGGGATATAGTGGTAGAATTCTGATGTTTGTGTCAAAAGTTTAAATGTGTTGTTGTTGTTGTTTGTTTATTACTACATTCATCTCTCACTTTCCCTCCAAAGAGCTCAAGGGGGATGCATAACCCTCACATTTTTAATCTTCACAACAACCCTGTGAGGTAATTGCATTTGCAATGAAGGAAGAGGATCATTTCTTGTTTAGAAAGTCTGCGCTGTACACAGTGAGAATATGTAATTAGCTATTGTATGATCCCAGCAGAGACTCCACATTCCTGCACAGGGGAAGCCAAAGAAGCGCTAAGAGCATCTTCTGCCACTCAGTGTTCAGTCAGGGAGAAGGAGTATCTGAACTCATCTGCAATCTGCAAAAGAAGAGGAAGGGACAAAGGGAGCTCATAGATTGAAAGTCTGAAGAAGGGAAACGAACAGCTTCATCAGTGTTTAAGGCAGGGAGGGGACACCAAAACAAGCAAAACTGGCTTTTGCAAACCTCACCTGAAGTACATTTTAATGTTTGTTGCAGTCAATAGACCACAGTGACACATGGCATCACGCCATCTCAAGCCCAATTTACTTTCACCTGGCAGCAGCAATGATGCCTTGGCTTCTTCCCATGGGTTTCTCTAAACATTTGAATATAGGAACCATATGGCCAGGCCAATTGCATGGTTACTCTGACCACATTTTCTCTGCCCAGGTGTATCCAGGGGAACGTCACCACCAGCCCAGTCACTTCACCTGCAGTTTAGAGGTGCTTTATAGCAGGAGAGTGGACTGAGGTTTATCTTTACCAGTCTGAAAATTCTTGTTTTTATTTTCAGGGCTGTTGGAGAAAACTGCAAAACTTTCAGCCTACTGGACACACATGTGAATTGTACCACACCTATTCATTCCCACTGCCAGGCAGAGATTCTTTCCGAAGTTAAATCGCAGCCCAGTCACACTGGACAATGGACCTTCTTCCTCCTTCATAATGAAACATCCCTAAATTTTGGTTCCTATTTGCACCTCATGAGCCACCTCATGGCCACCTCATGAGAAGAGAAGACTCCCTGGAAAAGACCCTGATGTTGGAAAAGATGGAGGGCACAAGGAGAAGGGGACGACAGAGGACAAGATGGTTAGACAGTGTTCTCGAAGCTACTAACATGAGTCTGACCAAAGTGAGGGAGGCAGTGGAAGACAGGAGTGCCTGGCGTGCTCTGGTCCATGGGATCACGAAGAGTCGGACATGACTAAACGACTAAACAACAACAAATTTGCAGTGTAATAGAAATGCTTTCCACTGTCTCAGAACTCATCTGACTAGCTAGGTTACTAGCTATCTCTGGAACGAGGTGCATTCTTTTTCTCCTATAAAGATGAATATGTTGTGTAGCACCTACTAGGGACCCAAAATTTCAGTGCTTTGACTGAGAGGCTCATTTCATACTCTTGCCATCACTCAGTTACCAGATGTACCAGAAACTGTAGAACCCCCATTCTCGGTTGTTTGCTATGTTTGCTTATTTATTTATTTGGAGTATTTACATTGTCTGCGCCATGAAAAAAATCCTGTGGGCATTCCCATGACACTGCTCAAATACCTGTAAAACAATCAATGCCGGATTTACGTATAAGCTAAACAAGCTATAGCTTAGGGCCCCACTCTCTTGAGGGCCCTCAAAAATTTAAAGTAAAAAAAAAAACTGGATGTACATTTCCAAAATATGAGATTAAAATAAAATAAAATAAAACCTTCATACAGCAACAGTGTTTTGTGTTGTGTAGGCTCCTATGATGTAAGAATGGGCCCCGCCTGCTAGTCTGCTCCCTAAAAAAATCACTGGTTTGCTCATTTCTATATACAGTGGTACCTCGGGTTAAGAACTTATTTTGTTCTGGAGGTCCGTTCTTAACCTGAAACTGTTCTTAACCTGAGGTACCACTTTAGCTAATGGGGCCTCCCGCTGCTGCTGCGCCACCGCTGCACAATTTCTGTTCTCATCCTGAAGCAAAGTTCTTAACCCGAGGTACTATTTCTGGTTAGCGGAGTCTGTAACCTGAAGCGTCTGTAACCTGAGGTACCACTGTATAGGGTGCCTACATTCTGCATATGCAAATGGCTTTAGATACCTATTAGGTCCATAAATTACCACATAGCATATATTCAACACAGAAAAACAGCGACAATTTGTTGTTGACAAAGGACAGCTGGACATATAAAGGGCCCCATTGCCTTCAGTAGCTTTGGGCCTCATCAAGCCTAAATCTGGCCCTGAAAACAGTCTATGACTACCTCACAGGGTTGTTATGAGGATGAAAAAGCTAAATATGTGATAAATTTACTTAGGCTTAGCAGAAAGCAAGTTTCTTTTTTAACAATAATAATAATAATTGGATGAAGGATGGTGCTATGAGGCACATGGAATAAATACAGATAAATTGGAATAAATGAGGGAAAAGGCTACAGCAGAATGTGAAGGAGATTAGCTTCAAGTAGAAAGAGGTGCAAACTAAAGTAAAAAGCTTATTCTCTTTGCCTACATATTCGCTGCACCTCAAACTCGTGTTGGCTACCCTAAGTCTTCGACCTGGGGAAAAAGCATGCGCTGACACACTGAAGGAAAGAAATCTGTGCTAATGACAGTGGCTCTGTGTACCTTGCAAAAAAAAAAAAACAGGGTCAAGACAAGCGGCTGCCTCTGGAGTCACTCAACAAGGCTGAAGCATTTTCACAATCTTTGCACTCTCCGGTGGGTGTGAGACACTCCAAACGAAGCACAGCTCCAAAAGAGTGCGTTCAGCTCTTTTTGCATCTAAACGGCAGAATTGTTTTTCTGTAGCAGAGCGGAACACATATTGCAACCTTTTAAAGGATGGCACAGCAAGTACACTTCCCCCATGCGTTAGATAGCTCCAGGAGGTATTGCATCTGCCTGAGGCACAATGCCTCTTAGAGCTCTTGAATGAGCAGCGTAGCTCTCTGCGTCCCAGTGCAACCATCTGAGTATATAACCTGCAATCTAGCTCTAAGGTGGAGGGGGGTCAGCTGCTATATTATCATGCATATCTGCTACCTTCCCCAGGGAAGGCTTTGTATTCAGCAGGATTATTATGGGGCAAAAAACGGCGAATCTCTGTGGTGATTAAAATGCCGGAAGAGAAACACTCTTCTACATCCACAATTTCTTTAAGTCTCTTTCCAAATGATCCGTTTATAGTGTAACAAATATTCTTGGTAATTAGTTGCTTAGGATCTTGATGGCTTCCATCAAGGAAGTGCATCTGTTTTGGGTGATGTTGCAAACAGCAGTACCTCGTTGCTGGGAAAATTCAATTATTTCCTCACCCACTGGGGCCTTTGCTGTGTTGTCTGGACTGAGGTTGTGTGTCACCCAGGTAATGATGTTTGAGGAAGTTAAACTTTGTGGATTCTGATACATTCTGACCTGATCTGCACTTCTACTGGACCTCACTTAAAATACATTTAGAAATGCTTTTTTTAAAAAAAGTGTGTAGAAATGTGAATTTTATAAGAAAATATATCAAAATATGTATTTAAATGCAAATTCTGTGCAATTTTTTTAAAGTGGGCTAATGTAGAAAAATGGGATGGAACAGACTTCTTAATCAACACCTGCAATAGAGAGACAGGCCAGAAATAGACTGAATTTTCCACCCACAGCCATCTACTGTGGTGTCCATGGCATTTAGTGATGACTAGCAAAACACATTGTGGGCCCAGGAACAGTGACCCCAAAGCCACCAGGGGTGACGTCAGGAGGCACAAAGCAACAAAAAGAACAGGACAACAGCTTGGGATAGAAACATTGATTGCAGTTGTCAGTAGGCTTTGGCATAGGCATTTGGTATGTATCCTGGATCAACCAACCTCATTGCTGGCTGATTACTTATTTAGGGTCATTCCTGGATTAAGGATCCCCCATGACACAAGTCAAATAGGGTGATCCTGCCAGATCGCCATGTGGGGAGTTCTATGGCCTGTTAGCCCTCATCTGGGCCTTCGGGCAGAAACCTTCCCCCTGGATTTCCTTACCAGAGTACCCTGAAATTTGAAGCTGGAGAAGGGGATGGGAGTCCATTCCAACCCCTATCTTAGACTAAGGATCCAATCAAATGCTGCAGTTGCTGCCGCCGTTGAAACAGTAAGCGGTGTTTCTCCTGGGCCCACACAGCTGTAACACCAGGACTCGGCCTACAAAGAGGAACGTCCGCAATAACTGCAACCAAACTCAAAGACAAAGCGTGGAGTGATGCATGGTTTCACACTCAGCATCATCTTGTTTCAGGATTCTAGCAAACGTTTGTTTCCACCACCAATGACTATAGCAAGTGACTATCATACTGATATCCTGGCTGCTAGATACAACTACTAAGTGTCTTTCATATTATTAGATATGCCAGTGCTCAGGATGATAAGCTGACCTGAATTTGAAAGGAAGCTTCAGAGATTGTACAACAAAGTCTTCTGAGGTGGCTTGTGGATCCATAAGATTATCCAGAATCCATCTCTTGTTGGATATATGGGAATAGCAGCATGTACTAGATTTCTTCCCAGAATTCAGCTGTTTATTATTACTACACAGTGGGAACATAAAGAATCTAGGGAACTGTAATTTACCTCTCACAGAGCTACAATTCCCAGCACCCCTAAGCCAACTATAGATCCCAGGATTTTTTTCACGTATGTCATGGGGAGTGTGCAGATGTCGTGTAGATACTGAAGGTATCGTGTAGAGCCTCGTGTAGAGGCTGAAGTTAACAGGAGTGGAGATGGAAAACAGTAGGAGTTGGAGTAGGAAAGGTTCAAGCTTCACCTACTTATTTAATTTACTGATGTTGCTTCAAGTTAAGTTTTTTAATTTAAAAAATACATTCAGCGGGGGGATGGAGTGTAAAAAAGAACAATCTTTACTTTAGTAATCAGACTGCTAGGATGAAGGAAGTTGATATCCTTACCTGATATAAAGCTCTCTACCCATGCGTTTTGTCCTGATCCCATTGCGTTCACATGCCATAATGGTACCAGACTTTGCTTGGGGCTCTGTGACACCCTTTTGGTCTATGAACCTGTTGCCAAAACACACCATATGGATAAAAACCTTCACTCCTGTCCAAACCAGAGTGAGAGCAACTAAAAGGAGGCAGCAGATCCCAGTAAGGGCCAAATCATATGCTTGCAATGGGCCATTTGCTTTCTGTAAGAAAAATAGCTGTGTAGACCCGGACATGGATTGTAACGTACACTGCAGTGGAAGGTTACACAATAGGCCTACTTATGGGGGCGTGCTACTTTGAGTAAATGTTCAGCAGCAAAACAGCATGGAAGAAAGGGAGAAGCCACTTCCCCACGGACTGCAACCCCAGTACAGATTAGGATGGGTGAGTCCCTGTGATTGCTTTTGCTAAGAAAACAGAGCTTCCCATTCCAAACCTGCAATGCATAGCTTGGTCCTAAAGGTGTGCATTCAAAAATAATTGTTGTGAACAAGCCAAGATTGACAACGAGCTACCGATAAAACAACAAAGTAAACGATAGTGCCTATAAATGATAGAACAAATCTTCCCCAATAACTTTGCACAACCTTCTTTAAATGTTTGCTTGCTTTGGGTTGTGGGAGGACGTCAGGTAAATCTAATCACTATGGTGCAGTGTTCCCTATACAGATCTGTGGTTACTATTGCCTGAATACTTAATGTAAGCATAAAATGTCAGTAAGTCTTTAGTGATATTGGATTTATACATTCCAAGGAGAAATGTGATCTTCAAGTGGACTATGTTCCTTTAAAGATGAATCTTGCTTGCTCTCTCCCCCCAGCCCCACACACACACACACACACACACACACACGACAAGCACACATGCATACACCTACAGCGATAGGTATCTTTAGAAAGATTTAGTTAATCCCCTGAAAAATCTGATTGAAAATGAAGGCAATAATGAACGCTATGCAAGGAGCTTGCTTGAAAGGGTCTTTTGGGTTAAAATTACAAGATGTCAAGGACCAATATGCAACACATATTCTCTTTTTAAAAGACTCTTTGAAACAGAAGCTGAAGAATAGAGAAAGCAATTACACTTTCTATCACACACAGTCCCACCTGACATGTACAAAGAAGTTGCATCAAAAACATAAATGGCAATAGCGTAGGATTTTAAAATAAGAAAAGCCTGTAATAATTTGAAGGCATCTGTATGTTATTGTATACTGTCACAGCATACATTTCCAGGTTTTTTGTTTTGTGTTTGTGTGTGAGGGAGAGGGGGAGAGGGAGAGAGAGAGAGAGAGAGAGAGAGAGAGAGAGAGAGAGAGAGAAAGAGAGAGAGAGAGAAAGAGAAATAGAGAGAGAGAGAGACTCTCTTTCACTAGGAACAAAGAAAATGATAGATGTGATTCTCTGTGATTGCTGAGAAGGCAGAAATGGTAATGACACTCAGGAAATCCTCCCAGTGAAGAAATCTTACTCAGTGCATGTGAACTGTTGAGAGTGCAATCTTCAATCTTTGCAAAAAGAAATGTAAATTATATGAAAGCCAACAAATGAAAACTGTCCATGCCCCGATTAAGCCATGGGTCACATGCATCTTTAGATGAATATGGAACCAAGTGCTACATGTGTTGTTAAGTTTCCTCTAATCCAACTGCTGCATCAGTGTACGCCCAGAGACCTGTTCAAAATGGATGGTGGTGCTCTGTACCAAACAGCTGATTGGAATAATTACGTAAGAGCTGGATCAGGCCAAAGACCAGTCTGGTACAGCATCCTGTTCTTACAGTGGCCAACCAGATGCCTATAGGAATGCAACAGCACACACCTCATTTGTGATTCCCAGCAAATAGTACACAGAGGCATGATTCCTCCCAACAGTGGAGTTTGAAATAGCCATCATGGCTAGTAGAACTGATAGTCCTGATAGTCCTTTCTGTATCCTAACCTTCATCAATACCAACACCAGGGCTGCTTACACAATAATTATTAACTGTGCTGGTCCAGGGGGGAGGTTACCGTGGGGCGAGGTCCAGGACCTGAGTTGAGGGTCGGCAGACAGTCCTCCACGGGCGAAGCGGGGTCCACAGCAAGAAGCCGGGCAAGGACAGGAACTCTGGGGGAACAGAACTGGATGCTGGCCAAAACAGCTCTTCAACGACATTGCTCCCGCAACCTGGGACCGGGCTGACTGGCCTTTATCTTCTCTGAGGCCAGGGGCGGCCCTGGCCCCCAGGAGACCCGCCTCTCCTGGCCTTAAGGCGAGCACTCCTCCTGGGAGAAACCAGTTCCCTTCGCCTCTCTGCCCTGAGCCTCTGCAGTTCAGGAGAGGCTGAAGGGTTACTGGACCCAGGGGGAGACTCACCTGTAGGCACTGAGTCCTCAACCACCTCCGGAGCCAGAGTGGATTCACCTGGTGCCTGCTCCTGAGGATCCGGCACAGGTGCAGGCGCTTCAGAATCAAGGCCCTGCCCCAGTTCAGCCAGCCCTGGAGGCGGGGACTTCTGTGCAGGCTGGGATTCCTCCGGTTCAGCCTCTGAATCAGATTCCCAGGCCATCACATTAACAAAACGAAAATATTTTTGTAAGGGCAATTAGATAAAGTTTGTAAGCACTGTAGCCTCTTCAAAGAAGATGGACACAGCCAAATTTCGGTAGAATAATCGTGGTTCGAATCCGCGCGATGGGGTGAGCTCCCATTGCTCTGTCCCAGCTTCTGCCATCCTAGCCATTCAAAAGCACACCAGTGCAAGTAGATAAATAAGCAGAAAGGTAAATGGCATTTCCGTGTGCTCTAGTTTTTGTCACGGTGTTCCGTTGCGCCAGAAACGGTTTAGTCATGCTGGCCACATGACCCAGAAAGCTGTCTGTGGACAAACGCCGGCTCCCTCAGCCTGAAAAGCGAAATGAGCTCCACACCCCATAATCGCCTTTGACAGTGGCTGAGCAAGCTGATCGGGTGCCTGGGGCGGTGCGCATGCCCTGTGCCCAGGGGCGGGGCCAGCCACCTGCGGGGGGACAACCACCCACCGGGGCAGGGCGAGCTGGGGCAGGATGCTCCACGGGGCCTCCGAGGATTCTGCCTGCCTCCTCCCACTCAGACACCCTACAGCTGACGGGGAGGTGGCGGGCGGACCGTTTGGGGCAGTGTAGAGCTTGCGGGCACCCAAGCCACCACATCACTCCCAGGAGAGATGCGCGGCTCAGGCGCACTGCAGACCCCGCGGTGAGTGCTGCCCAGCATTTTGTCACACACACACACACCCCAGTGGTGACACCCAGGGCGGCCCACCCCCACCACACACCCCTTCCTCTGCCTCTGGCCTTTGACTGGACTTAACCATCCAGGGGTCCTTTACATTTAGCTTTTTTAGTTAAAAATGATCCATTTGGTCTCCCCTATTGTTTTGTGGACAGTCCATATGAAACCAGCAAACATCTGAAAAGAATCCTTCAGAATTTCAGGAGGATAGATGCAGGCGGGTTTGCACTGGGAAATTAAATACATGGTAGGGTGTCCCTAGGAAAGCATCATGTAACATTCCAGAGTGATGCGTGTAACATGCTATGATTGGGGAGATATGATTAATGGAAAACAGCTTCAGGTGTGTGTTCTGCTCAGTTGGCAACAAAGGTTGCAGAAAATGACTTAGGAGTGGATTGTGGCCAAGTGACAGAGACAAAAGGACTTGAATGTCCAGCATTTTCCAGGCAAGCAGCACTAGCAGAACTGGTAAATAGTACAGAGCAGATAGGGTGATACATTACTTCCATAACTCTCTTCCAAAGCACTATCATTGGAGGGTTCTGGTAATATAATTCCTTCTGAATTATATTAGCTAAGCCTGTCAGTCATAAAGAGCTCTCCCTCCCACACCCTCTCCACCCTGGCATTTTTCTTATATGCCAAGCTTAGGAAGGAAGGATTTACTTTTGATAGATATGTAGTTGACATCCATCTGTCTCTGGAGACAATGGTGTGTACCTTGGGGGGTGAGGTCAAGTTGTTGGAAGGTTGCTGTAGAGCAGGGGTCGGCAAGGTTTACCTTGCCTGGGCCGGTTCACTCCCGCAGAGATCGCTCTGTGGGCTGGATCGCGTCTTCGCAGATGCGATTTCCAGTGTCGGCGCAGACACAATTTCCGGTGCCATGGAAGTGAGTCCTGCTCACTGCACCGGTTCGGGGGCGGCTTGTGGGCCATTTAATCGACCCCCATGGGCCGCTTGTGGCCCATAGGCCGCAAGTTGCCGACCCCTGCTGTAGAGAGCAATGCAGGAGAGACATGTTTTGTTGCAGCTAGGGCAGATGATAGACATGTAAGCTCCATCCATGTGTAGGAAGCTACTGTGATTACTTGGATCGTAGCCCCACCTTAAGCTCCATTACTGATAGTGTCTCTTTCTCAACAAGGCAGTGCAGAATCCCGACACGCAAGCAAGATCTTGTGCATTGGAGTTTCTCTTTAGAGAAACGTGGGCAATGTGTGGTTGCTAGTGGAAGAAAGGTGACACTAGGGCAGTGCTAAATGTACAGCCCCACTCCAAGTAACTATGCCATGCATATGAGTAACTTGTGAATAGGGCTACAGTCTGCCGGGGGGGGGCGTGTTGCTCCCTCGTCCGAATCTTTCCTTACCTATTAATTTTTGCATGTTATGTGATCTTTCACGTGACATAAAGGCCACTTCTGGAATTCTAGTGGAATTTAGCAGAACCTTAGCACTCATTTCCATCTTGTTTCCAGAAAAAAAAATCCATTTGCAACCCTATTAAGCTGGAAAATCATTGCAGTTTTGGTGTTGTAATATACCCATTTTCATTATCACCCCACTACCACTTATGTGACAGGGGGGGTATATCAGCTTACGGTTCGCCACCCCCTTGAAAATTTAGCACAACGTGGTGGTAAATTTAGCATATGGCTTCACCCAAGAATGCTAGGAACTGTAGTATCACCCTCATAGAGCTGCAATTTCCAGTGCTCTTAACTAACTGCAGTTTCCCAGGACTCTTTGGGGGAAGCCATGTGCTTAAAATGTGTTAGATGTGCTTTAAATGTATGGTTTGGATGTGACCTAGGATTCTGTTTCACACAGTTCTATGTTGTTAGAAGTCATTTCCCATAACATCTGTCCCATAAAGCACAGCTCCATTACCATTTAACTATTCTTTGCCATTCCAGATTCTCTATCACCAAGCACGAACTCTTTCTCCTAGGTCAAGGGGACAAGGTGATTAAGTTGTGTGCATATTTCTGCAAACACCATGTAAGAATGGTGCTAGATTTGGAGTGGATCCATCTGTGCGCAAGTCTTTGAAGGACTCATTTTAGATCCATGCACTGCGCAGACTTGGTCATCAGCTACTCATTTTACCTTTGGTTTAGTTTACAGATTTAATTGGCTGTGGTTGGGGCTTTTACCCATACAGAGATGTGTCACAAGACTTATTTTGAGCCATTTATGGGTGGAGTAGAGGTTGCATGGTTTTTGATTGAACACAGAATTGTTTTCCAAGCTCTTTTTCTTCCCCTCTTTAAATTTAGCTGTGGCTTGGCTCTCCCATAAACTCTTTGTTCATTAAAGCATCTAGTTACTTCTGTTGTCAACAGAGAAACCCTTTAAATCCGGTCAGTCTCCAAGTGCAGAAAGTATGCATTTTTAAAGTTACTCTTCCTATTATCCATGAAATGAAATGCTACCATCCATGGAAACAACAAAAAATATTTTGAGAGAAACAATTCTTGTACGGGATGGGAAGCTTTTGACCTTCAGATGTTATTGGGACTCCAACTCCCATCAGCCCAAGTCAGTGTTCGGGGATGATGGGAGATGTAGTCCAACAATACCTGGAGGGCCATGGGTTCCCTATCTCTGATCTGAGGCCACATTGGTTGGAGTAATTCTGATTGTTCCATATATGATGGTCAGTTGTGTATGTAAATGAATAATAACACTAACATCTGGCTTTTACTAAAATACACCCCGAGGGCCAAACTGCATGCTGCATTAAATGTGTGATCATAATCAAAATATCTGTCTTAAAAAAAAAGGGGGGGGAGGTCAGGATCAGATCTACAGTGTCGATCCCTCTTTCCCATTTGTTAATTTAACCCTCAAATGGCGTTAGAAAATGGCTTGAATCAGCAGTGGCTAGTGCCCATTGCCTTGGGAGAAAAGCAATGACAAACCTAGACAGCATATTAAAAAGCGGAGACAGCACCTTGCCAACAAAGGTCCGTATAGTAAAAGCTATGGTTTTCCCAGATGTATGGAAGTGAGAGCTGGACCATAAAGAAGGCTGATCGCCAAAGAATTGATGCTTTTGAATCATGGTGCTGGAGGAGATTCCTGAGAGTCCCATGGACTGCAAGAAGATCAAACGTATCCATTCTTAAGGAAATCAGCCCTGAGTGCTCACTGGAAGGACAGATTCTGAAGCTGAGACTCCAATACTTTGGCCACCTCATGAGAAGCCAAGACTCCCTGGAAAAGACCCTGATGTTGGGAAAGATGGAGGGCACAAGGAGAAGGGGACGACAGAGGACAAGATGGTTGAACAGTGTTCTCAAAGCTACAAACATGAGTTTGACCAAACTGCGGGAGGCAGTGGAAGACAGGAGTGCCTGGCATGCTCTGGTCCATGGGGTCACGAAGAGTCGGACACGACTAAACAACAAGTGCCCATTGCGACTGGTAGGGCAGAAGCCGTTGAGATCAGCAGTAGATGGAGCCAGAGCCAATGACAGCCAGTGACAACTAATTCTAATTTTGTCCTCCTTCACCCACTGATCTGATTGTAAGTAAGAAGGTAGGTGGGGAGGTGTGGCTGAGCACAGACTGAGGCTGATGGGGCTAATGGACCAGCCTCCAGTAGCTTAAACAAAACTCTTGTTAGCAATAAAATATGGCTTGGTCTCATCACAGAGCAGAATGAGGTGGATACTACTCCAAACTGCCGGCAATGTGTCACATGAAAAACTTCCTGGGGGAGGGGGAGAAAACTGCCATAACAGGTTGAGTTGGAACATTTCTCACTGACCTGCTAATTATTATTATTATTTAATTGCAGGTAGCATTTGACTAAAGTAGTATGGTTCACTCTACCATCTTGGTACTCATTCTATCTCTTTCTGCAATTCTCATTCTGTGTGTGTGTGTGTGTGTGTGTGTGTGTGTGTGTGTACGTGTGTACTAGGCCTATAAAGGATTCTTTGTGGAATAATGGTACAGTGGTCAAACTGATTTAGATTTTCCAAATTGATTGGGATCTTTAACATGGTGTGTACCCTGAGCTTCTATTAACACTTTTGAAATATATATAGAGAAGAAGTCCAAATGAGTGTGTTAATCAAAGGAAAGCAAGCAATATTAAGTAGAGATTTGGTTAATGATGAAAGGTTTCTAAATTTACAAATGCAATTTTTCCTTGCACATGTTTGAATAGATTTTATATTCTATAGCCACTAAAAATTTTAAGACTAACAAAGTAGCTATAGCCTACAAGCTATATAGGAAAAAAGGCTTTGATTACAGTAAAATTGCAGAAAAATGTGTCATTAAAAGGCATTGGACAGACATAAAACCTAACCTTTTGAGCTGAGGAATACTTAATATTCTCTTCATGATCATGCAAGGGGAAATTCTTTGGTATGGAATAGCTATTTTCCTGGTAAGGAGGCTATTTCATCAATGATTTATTCCTGAGAAGTAATAGGTCGTTTAAAATGGTGGTTTAAAAAGTTAGGCCTTTTTTGTTTAATTTTCTCACAGGCAGTTGGTAATTATCATGGTCTTGCAGTTTCTCTGGAATGCTGTGGAGGGTCAGATGGTAATGGAACCCTGCTTTATAGGGTAATTAAGACAGTAGACATGGTTATTAAATACATCATGCTAAACTAAACTGGAATGCTGTGAAATAAAATCCAAAATCATAAATAAAGCGTGGGTATTCTAGCGAAGAAGAGGGGGGTGGGGGGGGAGTGCTCTTATACAATCATCTTTGCAGTAAACAACATTGCCTGACTGTTATCTGAAACTTTGCTGTTTCTAAGTCCTAAGTTCCTGAAGATTTGCTAAACGCTGGAAGAACTTTTATATATATATATCTTTAAAAAATGAATGTTTCCATCACTGTGTGCTTTGAGATTCAGTACAGTAATCAAAATTCAGCCTCATCGCGTTCACTCTATCTGAAGAATGTGAAAATACCCCACAATGAATAGAACCTTCTGTATTCTTAATTACCAAGCGTCATGCTCTGGAAAATATGTACCAAAATAGGATGATGGATGTAAGTTTAATGTGAATAACAAAGGAAGCTGAGAGAATCTCTTCAAGACCGAGCCATGGGATAGTGGCCTTGGTTTAAAGTCTTAGCCAGGTGTATACTTAGCTGTTTCATGTATGTCTCTTATATCTGTAGCATGTGTTAAGTCACAAAGGGGGGAAAACACACTGTAAAAACTATTATTTCAGCCTTGTTTTTTAAACTAGGCTTGTATCCAATGCAGCACTAAGTAATCATCCCATCAGTGCAGGAATTTCTGATTGCACAGTGGGGCTTCCCCCTCCCCCCCAATGCTCACTCTTAATCTGTTCTGGGGGTTCCCTTTGGAGCAAAGTTGGGGAGGGTGCACTGGTGGAACTCAACCATTCTGATCTATTGTTATCAAGGTGCTCTTGCTTTCACTGAAAAAGGTGAACTTGGGAATTTTCGGGAAATACACAATGACACACTTTTTTATTATTAATAATGTGACGTGTGCTTGTCAGTTGGTAACCACTTATTCAAAGTGGGAAATGACTGATTGAATTGTAAGTGTGTAGGTGGTGCTTACGTGAGATATGATACTGAATTCCAGAATTAACTGGGTCAGGAAGTAGCCTCCTGCTTGTGGCTGGCATATGCAAACACTAGTGCTAGCTAGAGGAGATGATAGCCATCTTCAAATATCTCAAGGCCTGTCCTGTCACATGGAAGATGGAACAAGTTTGTTTTCTCCTGCTCTGGAGGCCAGGACCTGAACCAACAGCTTCAAGTTACAATAAAGGAGATTCCGACTCAACATCAGGAAGAACTTTCTGACAGAGCAGTTTGACAGTGGAACAGACTCCCTCAAGCGGTTGTAGACTCTCCTTCACTGGAGACTTTTAAGCCGAGAGTGGATGGCCATCCCTAATGGATGCTTTAGTTGAGATTCCTGCATTGCAGGAGGTTGGACCAAATGTTCCTTGGGGTTCCTTCCAACTCTGTGATTCTAGGACCAAAGGCCCCTTTGCTTATTTATTACAATGAGGCTCTCATTACTCAGAATAAAGCCTACTTGCATGCATATTTTTAGGGCATGCACAAAGTTCCAATTACACCAAAACCATTCTGTTGAGCTGCAAAGTGAGATTGGCATGGACAACTAGCTTGGATCCTAGAACAATAGGCAAGTAGGATCCTAGAAGGCAGCATCCTGATTGGTCTGCAGCAGCAGCCCAATCATGCTCCAGGAGGGGAGTTGAATCAGCCAATCACACGGGACCCATTGTGTAAATAATGGATATATAGCCAGAGGTTTTTGGGAAGACTTACTCCCTGATTGCCATGAGCTGAAATAAAGAGCATGAAATCAACGCTAGACTCCGAGTATATTTCATTTAGGCTTCTCACTGGAGTCAAGTGAAAATCCCTGTTGGTTCTGCCATGCCTTTCCTACCATAGACGGGGCCACTCAGTCTTGCTTTGTGTGCTGCTTTCATCCATATCAGTTACAAGAAAACCCTTCTGGGCACTGATTTTTGGTACTGGGTGATATCAGCATGAAACTTTGCACCTGAACCAGCTCCTCCCTCCCATTCCAAAAAATCCATCCCTTCAGTTCACACAGGCTTAGCTGTGGGTATGAGGACCTCCTTGTTTACAGTCTAGGAGCCTGTATGTGTGTGTTTACTGGGGGAATTCATTGCATCACTAGGGGAAAAGAACCAGACTTTTAAAAAAGAAAAGAAAAGAAATAAATATTTCCAATTCTAGCTGTAAAACTAGAAGCCAAAATGTGTAGTTGACAGGCATGCAGCCAGATGACTTTAGATCACTAGCCTCTCCATCAGAGCAGTCTTCCGATTTCCACATGGAACACATTTTAACTTAACAATGTGTAGCTTGGCAGAGAGATTGTTTTTCTTTGGCATTGAGCGGTTGTCTCATTTCTTCTTCTTCTTTTTTAAATGCATTTTCTGCCTGATTATATATATACAGTGGATATCAGCATTCTTTTGAACTTAGGAAAAAAATTCATTGTGTTTTATATATATCTTTACTTAAACAATTATATTCTGGGGCAATTTTGGAGAATTTATACTTGGTTCATCAGACGATTGGTAAGAGTAGCCTATTGAATTCTCTGTGTTTATTTAAATGCATATTTAACTGCTTATGAAATGCTGATTGTGCTGTCCAACCACAGACACTGAGAAATCAGGCCTTAAAACAGAAAACTGAACAGGCATATCAATCCTAAACATATTGGATTGTATCCAGTGTAGCACTAAGTTAAGTCACTTTGCGGTCTACTTGTTCCACTGGCAAAATGTTTTGTGCCAGTGGAACGTTGTTGCACTAGAGAATGCTGGTAACTTCGTTGCCCTGTGGATTGCACAACCTGTTGCACAATGAGTTTCTGCTAGTGTTAACTGTTGCATGGGATTCTCTGTTGCACAAGATTAGAACTCACCCGTCCATTAGCACAATGGCTCTTGCACTACCAGGCAGCCCATTCCATAGACATAAATTCTCTGAGTTTTTCCTGTCATAACCACACTCCACTGAGCTGCTTGAGATGTGTGTGTGGTCATACATGGGCACAGAATACTTTCCCCCCTTTCTTTTTCACTCATTTATCTGACAGCTTTTTCTACTGCTTTTTTAGAGGAGCCTCTTTACAAAATGGCAAACACCGTATACGATGAGAATAAAAATTTCTAAATGTCTTTAAAACACCCCCAAAGCCTTAAAATTAGCCAGAAGATACAAAGCAGCAGGCAGGAAGTACTATCAAAGTGAAATAAAAGAGCCCTGCTCCCATCAGCAACTCACATAAAATTTGTTCAGAACAGAAAAGATATGCCCTTGGAGTCCACTTGTAGATTTGTAGGGATGGGGCTTGCCTGGCCTCACATGGAATCGTCAGATTCCACAGTTGTAGGGCCACCAGTGAGAAGACCCCGTCCCATGTGATCACTAACCTCCTTGCTCTCAAAGGTGAGCACACATACAGAGTCTCTGATGCGGATCAAAAGCCAGAGGTTGGGGTGTGAAGGAAAGTGTCGCTTGAAGTAACCAAACATCAGGTCCATTCCCTGCTCTACATAATCTCATTAACTCTTAAAATAACAAAATTCTTATAGCCAGTTGGGGCTTGGAAATGGTCCAGAGTGGATCTGGAAGTTGAGCCCAGAGGTGTGTGCCAAATCAGGTGGCAGAGCTCAGTCTTTTCTGCCAGATCTGGGTGTAGGACTGCTAGGTCCCAGGCTTTGAGGCTCCGGTGCTCAGGGGCCCAGTGCATTAAATCTCAGGGATTGCAGCTAGTCTCAGATTACTACCTTTGAATGTTGGGTCTAGGTATACTGCAGAGGTGTAGGAAAATATGACAAAATTATTTGGTTTCTGTACCTCACTGGGAGTGAATAACCTCCAGTCCAGCACAGAAAACCTCTCCCTTCCCCATAACCACTCTATTTCTGTCCACTCCAAGACCCAAGTTTTGTTCTTTCTTCCCTTTCCAACTCTGGTCTTTGCCAATTGATTGAATCAGCCTCTCTCTAGCACCACCTGCTGTTAGCTCCTCTCCCCAGTCCTTTGCCCCACCAGCCCCAGTGGTCAGAAGTTGCCATTGCCTTTGTTGTTGGCATCGGTCTGTCTCAAGAGACAATGGAGTGCACCTCTGGGAGGGAAGTCAAACTGCTGTACAGTGGTACCTCGGGTTACATACTCTTCAGGTTACATACGCTTCAGGTTACAGACTCTGCTAACCCAGAAATAGTGCTTCAGGTTAAGAACTTTGGTTCAGGATGAGAACAGAAATCGGGCTCCGGTGGCACGGCAGCAGCAGGAGGCCCCATTAGCTAAAGTGGTGCTTCAGGTTAAGAACAGTTTCAGGTTAAGAATGGACCTCTGGAACGAATTAAGTACTTAACCCGAGGTACCACTGTATTAGCAGCACCGAAGTGACCTCCCTGGTGTTCACAAAATAATAATAATAATAATAATAATAATAATAATAATAATAATAAAAAAATAGCACATTGACCATGGTGGGTAAGAGCTTCTTTTTTTCCTAAATTTGCATCTATACACATATTTGCATATGTAAATAAGTGTTATATGCTACCCAGTGTTCTCTTTGATCCTCTTTTTTGTGACACGTGTTCTGCTAACACAGAGTGGTATTCAGCTATGAGTAAACCTACTGAAATGAATTAAACATGACTAAGTTAGGTCCATTAATTTTAATGGGTCTACTCTGAGGAACACTTAGTTGAAAACTACCTATAGAAAAAACTTCATTTGGTGTGTTGATATTCCCTTGTGCTTCTCTATATTAAGGCCATTCCCCCCCCCCCCTTATTTTAACAATTGGGATAATTTAATACTGTTTTTACCTGGGCTGATAATAAATCATTAACCAGCCTCTGTACTTTGCAAAGCAATTTATTCATATTTACTTGGAATCAAGTCCCATTGTGTTCCGTGAGGCTTGCTCCCATACAAACATGCATAGCATTGCAGCCTTAGCTTTATTTTTCAGAACAGGTTTGCAGAGCTTTTTCAGTCGCTGACCTCTTTTCTTCCAGGCCAGAGGAAATATGTTTTCCCAAGTAAACACAAAGCCACCAGTCTCCATTTAATAGGGCTTTTCGCATTGTTATACTGGAATGTTTGCTCTTTTCCTCTGTCCCTTTTAATTTGAAGTTCATAGGTAGGAGAGAATCTGCCTTCCGTTATTAACCTATAAGGTTGCCTTGCATGTTTTAGACCTCTACTTTTGTTGTGCTTTCAAGCCTTAATTGAACATGATTATGTATGTATTTTTAAACATACAGGGATGTTTAGAGATGTGAGACCAAAAATAAAAAGAGTTCTATTAATGTTCTCCGTTTCTGTTTTCCAAGCGCTGACCCTATTTGTCTCAAATGTATTTATAGCACTCAAAAGAAGTTGAATGGAATGCTACGTACTCAGACATTTGCTGCTGATTTATCCATTTCTGGCTATTTCAGCAGGAAAGTCTAAGGAGCCAAAATGCAAATGTGTCAGGCATTGGTTCCACATGCGGTGGAACAGACCATTGCCCCAGCTACTGTTGTGAGACCAGATAGAGCTACTGCTGCCTCCGTATAAAGAGAACCATTAAGGAGAAGTTGTTTATTTCTGCTTCTGCCGAAATCATAAACACCAGCCATGAGCCTGACAGCACAAGCTGTGCTGCCGTAAATTCTAGTACTTTGCCGGCCATTCTGAGCTGCCCAGTAAAAGTTACTGTAGCTAAATCCCATATACATTTCATGAAATAATCCTGCTTAGAAGATGGTATCATATTCACGCACAGCAGGGTGTGCAAAACCCTATAAATCAAAATGTAGAATCTGAAATATCTATACATATATATATATCTGAAAGAATCTGTGCAAATTTAACCATGACTCTTTGCCAGACAATAGGCCTTCATATGTTTTGCAGCTTAGCAGACACCAAGGAATTTTGTTTGGAAGTGATAGCTACTGTCTATGTAATATTTAGGACCGATTCATGAAGCATCTGGCAGAAAATAAAAGCGTTTCCTCCTCTAACATATGCTAAAGAAGGATGTGGTCCTATGCCTGCTCCTCCTCTTCTGACTTCTTGCAAATAGCAGAACATAAGAGACAGTTGTTTCTGGCTGCCCTGCTGCCTGTCATGGCTGTCAAGTGAAATCCCATGAATTATGGCTCTTCCAGATGTGAGAGATTTCCAGGCTGCCTTAAACTGCCTGTGGTTTGTGGTGCTGGAGAAGAGAGAAAGGAGATTAAACTTCATCTCATCAGCGCAATCTGAAAAGATCACACAGAGGACTAATAATCACAGCTTTTTCATTCCAAAGCTGGACCTGAGAGGCGTTCCTGTTTTTGTTTCAGGGTTATGTCACATTAAGCTTGTTCGGAGACATTGATTAAGGTCAAACCATGTTTAAAGAAGAACCAAAATTGAAAAAGAAAAGAAAAAGGGGGGGGGGATAGAAAATTAGCTATCCATTTTTTCCCATGTGTTTTGAGCTCTCTAAACAACAAGAAATTCAGTGCATTTATTTGCTTTTGTGCAGGGAAAAGTTTTAACTTTGAGAATGTATTATATTTGTATTATATTGGAAACTGTGTTTTGTTCTTTTTACGTAAGCCACTGTGAGATAGCTTCGTCATAAAAGGTGGCCTAGATATCATTCTAAACTGATGGTGCCTTTTATAGCACAAGCTTATTAGGGGGAAATGTTTACTTAAAAATAGGAATCACTCTTATTCAGAAGAATTGGAGTACTCAGTCAGGCACCACTTTATTTTTATGTGGAGAGGCTTGTGATGCTGTGGACTCTCCTCAAACCTTTTTTTTTTTAATTGTTGTTAATATCAATTTTATTTCTTAACCACCCTTCACCATAAGGTCTCAGGGTAGGTTACAATACCTAAAAACTACAACACTAAAAACATTTTCAAACTGTTTTTCTATCTCTCTCTTTTTTTAAATAGCCTGATCTGATATGATCACTGCATGCCAGACACAACCGCTTGTAGAATTTTGGATTAATCAGAATGCTTTGCTGTTTGTAACGTGTACTAATTCAGCCCGGTTTACTGAAATATTTTGAAAAGACTCCATATAAGCTCACATAAGTCATCATCTACCAGGGACTCCAGAAAGCAGCATACCAGTTTAACTAGAGGTTTTCATAACTGTTTCCAGAAAGATTCTGAAAATCAATTATGACCACTTCTGCCATACACTGTTTAAGTCCTCAGGGAGCAAACCTAAATAAGTCATTACATTCCCATTCCCTTTGATGTACAGAAACGTATACATAACACCTGGAAATTATAATTTAAATTATAGTTGGGACCCAAACTAACATTCTGCTTTTAAACACACACACACACACACACTTTTGTGAAACTGTTACCAAGAGAACTCAGTGTTAAGGAAATCAAGAGGCTTTACATTTTTTTACTTCAGCCCTATTAGAAAATATTAATTATAGATAAGAAAAATACAGTGCTCAAACAACACCTGGAAATAATTAAGAAGTGTATGTGTCTTAGATCAGACCATAATTGCCCTGAGTCGACCTATACAGCTTTTTGGAAAGCTGACGTAGCTGGTTTAAGTAATAGCGTTGGCTACCAGATGTAAAACCAGCCTGCGAGGCCAGCTTCCTTTTTCCCATTTGAGCTCAGGCGTTTCACAAAGGCTCACTAATGTGAGGGAATACCAGTAAAATAGTGATGAAAACCACAGGTACAACCGCCTGTAAGTGGCTCACATGAAAAGCATTTACTGCTTTTCATGTATATATATTAAACGATAGTGCGGGGGGGGTGCATTAATTATTTGACACTGGTTTTCTTCAGACTTTTTTTTTTTTAATTTGCAGTTGGATGCAAGAGAAAGATTACAGCTGGAGAGGAAAAAAAGATCATCCTACTTGAGGGAGGCTCACCGCGTCTTTTTTATGTTCTGTGTGAAGTTGTCTTGAACTGAAACCTCTGCTCCTTAAGGATTAAGGGATTGAAAAGCAAAGACTGAAGCTGCTGTAATTTAAACCCGGCCATTCTCTAGCACAAAGGTGCAAAATGGCCTAAGCCAGCCTGCTTCTTTGCTAGTTTGGCTAAGAAATAATTTCACCTTTTGAAAGTTTTGCACTATTAACATTCCAAAGGTACCATTATCTTTAAAGCAGTTTTTCCCCCCTTCTCCCGGTTTTGAGCAGAGCTGCAAGACACTTCCATGAGAGGACACGGTTTCAAATTGCAGTTTACTACATTGCTGAAAAATTCTATCTATGTGATATGCAGAGAGATAAACTTTTAAGGTAAATTTCATCAATGAATGTCACTGAGGTGGGTTTTCTTGTTTATAAATGTTATCTTGCCCCCATAAATACTTTCAGAGGTTGCTCTTTCAAAGGAGTTTTCAGTAACTGGAGAAACTTGAAAGGGATCAAATGAAACAAAACTTCTTCCAAAGACTCCGTGCTCAAGAGAAGGGAGGCCATTATGTTATATTGAAGATAATTAATACATTCACCAGACAGAAAAAAATACAGTTAATTACATGGCAACTGATTGTAGGTTCTGAGTTTCAATAACAAAAAAGGCTGAATCTACATTCCAGGTTCTCCTTCGGAAAGAAAAGAAAAAAGGCAAAACTTTGACACAGAGTACAAGTATAGATGATCCTAATTGAAGCAAACACTTCAAAATGGGCTTCTATTTTATTATAAAGGAAGAGAAGGGGGTTAATCTAGAATTATGGTTTGTTATTCTGCAGCTGTACGACACTTTTACATTGGGATTCCCTGTTGCTGGGTCCCATATGATGAGTAAGATGGGGATGCTGAGGTGGTGAAGTGAACTGCCCCACTTCTGGTTGTGGAGGGGAGAAAGAATGACTACTTTCAAATCCTCCCCTTTGTTTTCAAAAAAAGGGGGGGGGGCTCCTGCCAAGCAGAAAACTGCTGAGAATGTTGCCTTGCAAGTATTTACCCGCTGAATCTCCTGGGGGTAAGGAATTTCAACAAGATTTCTTGAGAAGAAAATGAGGAGGTAAATATGGGTTAATTTCACCATGTTAAAATCACAGAAGGACCAGCAAAAAGGCTGGAGGTTTTACTTCAAGCCAGTGTCTGCATTTGTGTAGCAAGTCGGGGCTTTTTTTTCTGCCAGAACTCTCTGGAACTCAGTTCCAGCACCTCTCTAGTGGGCAGCATTGCCATTCTAAGAGAAGAAGGGAAGCGTTCATGGTGAATTCTGGCACCTCTTTTTCTAGAAAAATAGCACTGAAGCAAGTGGTACGGGCAAGCAGCCATCAGTGTTACAGGGCTCCCAGCATTTCACATTCATAATTTCAGCAACCAAATATCGAACGAGCCACCTTTTCCAGCACAATTCATTTCCCACAGTTCATTCAATGGGGGTGGGAGCTCTACCAGCTCTGCTGAAGTTATTCCATGATACCGAGTGTGAGCAGTTTTCTCACGTGGGCAGCTGGTATGAATCCCCTTTCCACCTATTTGACTTCCAACTGCATTCAGGTCAGTCTTTTCGTCAGCTGTGCCCTCCATATATCCCCAAATCTTAAAAATCCAATCAATCCTATGGCCAGATCGCTTTTCAGCATGACAAGAGGATTGTAATGTTTCCTGTTCACCTCATCAAATACTGAAAAAATGGCTCTGGCTTTCATATGGAGCAACCAGCTGACCACTTCTCCAGATGGCCAACTGCAACACATTTTGAATTGGCTACTTGCCCAAGGCAGATTTGAGAAGAGGCGAACCAGCCATTAAACATAAAAGAGTCAGATTCAAATAGCTGATTCTATGCAAACTCACTGTGTCTCCCGTCCTACTTCCCTTTCTGTAAAATGGAAATAATAACACCCTGAACAGGGTAGGAGGTGACGGTGTTGGTTTGTCAGATACATCCTAACCCTGAGCACAATCTTCTCAATGTTAAACAGGGCAAAGTTCCATTAATAGCAACAGAAAGATGTTAAAGTATGCTTAATGCTATAATCCTGTGCGCACTTAGATTTACTCAGTGAGACTTCCTTCTGAGTAATCATACATAGGGGTGGGCTATACTTCTGTTTAAATTAAAGAGAGAGTTATCTACCTTTGACTGAATTGTGTCCAGGGCATTACAAAGTGAGGTTTTTCCCATTAAGGTTATAACCCTGAGCATACTTAGGGGTAGGTTAGGCTCCAAAATCAATAATACTTGGTCATCGCCATGTAGTCTTTGTTAGCTAATAGGTAAATACACTGATACACTCTCAATGGCAAACTCAGAATATCTTTTTACTAGGGCTATCTGCTTGTTTTGCTGCTATATTTAAAGAATCTGTAAAGGCAGTCTCCCTGTGTTTACAGCTTCTGTAGCCTTCTGTTTTTAATTCCCTAGCCTATAATTGTCTTAAACCCACAATGGCAAAGATAACTATTAAGACATTCTGGCAGTTTAGCAACTACTTGTAATTTGTTATTGCTTTTATGGTAAATGGTTCTCAAATACATCAAAGACACATTCTGAAATCCTGGACCCTTTATGCATTTTAAAATAGATATTGGAAATAGCTGGCCAGCTTTCCAAAGGTGCTTAGCTCCTGCCCTTTCCCAACAAAATCAGGCAGAGCAGGAAGTGTTCAACCTGCACTCAGTTCTTACCTCATAAAAATGGTTTCACTGATCAATGGTAATATGACAAATTTCAGAGATTGAAAAGTGCAGTTTGCTTCCTGGTAAGCTAGTCTCTTTCAGTTTTAGAGGAGTATGTATAGACAATTGCATTTTGTTTGCACTACTCCATTATCAGTAATTTCCTACTGGAATTTTTGTTATTATTTTCATGGCTCAGTTTTTTTTTTTATTATTATTCTGCTGTTTCAGTAAAAACATGCATTATGATTTGGTTTTTTTGTTTTACAGCTCTGGTGTGAAATTACAGTGATCTTTTGTGGTGTACTCATGCACTCTTTGCAGCAAACAACCAGCACATGCAAACTAAGGACCAAACTAGCTAAGGAAATCTCTTTCAAATAGCAGCTGTGAAGGGGCTGTATCTGGGATTGAACCACTGAAGAAGTGGGACTAACTATTTTCTCAGTGAAACCCCCCATCTTTGAAGCTGCTATTTACCGTGTTAAGAAAAACATGGGGACAGGCTTATTCACATAAGGTTTTCCCAACAGGGGAAAAAAGCAACTTTGTGAGCATGGGGTAGCAGGCTATCAAGAAAATAGCACAAGGGGGAGAGTTAAACTTCCCTCCTACAGAGCTATTATCCTAGTCCATATCCGGGCCCTTCCCCTGCAACTGTAGGGGAATGTAAAGAATTTGCAGCTATCTTTGTCACCTGTCCTAGTTTGGTCCTAGGAACACAGGCTCTAGGGCTGCCTTGTGAGATGGTCAACCTTTTTTTATTATTTCATTGCAGAGCAGAAAATGTGTCACAAATAGGGAAATGCAAGAGAAATCTTTCGTTTTCTTTTCCCATTCAGTTTCTTCTTTTTAAGAAGCATGATTCCTTTTCCATTTGTTCAAACTGCATTTATTTGTGTGTATGTGTGTGCGTGTTTTAAAAAATAGTTACATATCCCTAATCACATACTGCTGTTTTGAAACGCACCTTCTTTTTCAGAAGTGATTTGTCATGTGGACATGTGAGGTGGGTGGGCTGTTCCCAAGCAGCACCAAGCTCAAATGCTCCTCGTACACAAGGACCAGTTATGAGGTTTTGAGATCCTGACCTTAAGATGGAGGAAATAAATCAGGATTGAAACTGTGGCCCAAGGACTCCACATACTACATTTTTAAAAAATGTATATGATATTCTGTTAGCAATGCTATGAGAACAAATTAGGGCCAAATTAAATGTGATGTTAAATGTGTCAATGCATTTAACATGTAGGGTGGGTGAGTGTTTTTTTAAGAAAAAGAATGCAAATAGCAAATTGTCACTGAAATCACAACAGGCACAGAGTAGGAATTTAACCCTTCTCTCCCCTGTTTTGATCCTGAAGAAAACCTATCTTCTGAACCTGCTTTGGTGTTGTCAATGGAGGGTTTCTTCCCAATACAAATAAGCACCTTCAGAGGAAGGATTTGCCAACCTGCTGGAATCCTGATAACTTTTACACACATACGTTAATGCTATTTGCTTTTTTGAAAAATCCTGCATATTAAATGCAAGGACACATTTAACACCCCACCCTATTTGGCCCTAATACAGATAATGTAATCCCTAATAACTTTTATAATCCTCTCCCCCACTCACCCTACCAATAAATTGTAAACATAATAAATTGGGACCCATCTAATGAGAAACTAGACAGTACAAAGTTCTACAGTTAGTCCTTGTAATAGTTGTTTCATCTTTTTCCACTCTCTCTCTCTCTCTCTCTTATTATTAATGTATTACAATACACATGCAAATAGATATTGATCAAATATTCATCAGATAAGCACAAAATAGTAAATGGGCTGCAGTGAAACAGCATAGCAATGTGTGCAACATTTTTTTTCAGGCTAGGTTTTGGCTATCTGTAGGGTCATGAAGACATTTTTTTTAAAGGAAGAAAAGATCTGTTTATCCCAAAAGAGAATTCAAACTTATCTCTTGAAAATATTTTTATGATCCTCAGAGCTAAGGAAACTTTGTTGAAAAAACACTACTTGATCAAGTCCAAGCATTTGGTGTTGATCCTTTGTGTTCAAGGATAAATGGGAACCTAGCAGACTGCCATGATTCTCCTCGAAGATGGAGCCTTTCTGTTATCACACAAATATGATTGCATAGTAACTTCAGTCTTGTTTGTACACTGTAAACATAAACTCTGCAAAGAATATGGATTCTGCATTTCTTTATTTCTCCTATTCTTACCCTTCCACCCAAGATGCTCAGAAGGACATGCTTGATGTTTCCCATCTTTTACGTGCATCACCACTTTATAAGGTGGTTTGGCTAAGAGACCATGACAGACCCAGGCTCCTCCCATAAACTTTCCTGGCTTAGCAGGAATTTGAACCAAGGGTGTCTGATCAAGTCGGTTTCTCTATCCACCACATCATATTAGGCACAGAGTGTAAGCCAGTTCCAGGCAGCTTCCACATAATATCTTTGCCCATGCCTTAGTAAATGTATTAGGTGGAAGAGTAAATTGTATGAACAAATGCACCATAGATATACAACTTCTGTGATTGAGGCAGTGCCTTTTGGTACACCCACCATATTTCACATCGCAGTGTATCTGTAGAGCAGCAGTTCGTACAGTTCGCTCCATTAGTTCCCTAACCCCAGGTAAATTGGGAAGACATCTGTATCTACTGATCCTAATTCATATAAGTTACATAAGAATAAAAGAAAAGCTCGGCTGGATCAGGACAATGGCCCATTTAGTTCAGCATCTTGCTCTCACAGCGGCCAACCAGATGCCCATGGAAAGCCTGAAAGCAGGACCTGAGCATAAGAGTAGCTTAAGAGTGGCTTAAGAAGCAATCCCTCTTCCAAGAGAACTCTAGAAATTGTAGCTCTATGAGGTGAATAGGAGTCTCCTCTCAGCACCCTTAACAAACTACAGTTCCCAGGATTCTCTGGGGGAATCCATGATGGTTTAAAGTGACATGCTATTGCTTTAAATGTATGTGGCAGGTGGGGCCCCACTTAAGGTAAAAAAATGTTGTTTTCCCTCCCCCATGAATCTCTTCAAATATTTACACCTCCCACCCACCCCAATATTAGCAAAGTTCTCTCCCACAACTTGCTCCTTGCGTTTCACAACCACCCTACGGCCATAAGAAACAACCATTATGTAATGTGCTGTTTTCACTGGAAATAGCTTGTTGTCTTTCATTTGAAAAATGTGTTGAAGCTCCATTGCGCAAATGAAGATTCATGTTTTGTGGTGTCATTATGAAGTGTTTTTAATAAAAAGCATGCAAATCCATTAAACTCTTAACATGTGGTGCAGTAGAACAAATTTTAAGCAGTCTTGTCATTGTGGTGAAATTACAATTAAGAAAAGGTCTACGACAGTAGTCAAAGCCCTTCCAGAATGGGGGTGAGTCACATGCTTGAGCAAGTCTGGGGGCAGAATGGGTGCCATTTAATTTTGAGCTAACCTAGAGGACCTGGTTACAACTTCTGAAAAGCCTTCATCTGCACACCAGATACATTAGCTCAGCTTGACTTCGGTTGAATTATTATCAGTCACTGAAAACGAGAACTCCATCTATACCCATAATTATTTCAATATGAGGTATCGAATCCCAAATGTGTTCAGCACCAGCCTGGATAAAAAAAGCCTTGGCACTTTTTGAAAATGCAAAAATAAAGACATATATTTTAAAGCCTTGGCACTTGTGCAGGATCCCAAGTCAGCTGCTGGGGATGTCACAAGGTTCATTAGCCTCAGTCTCATGGTTGCAAGCATTACTACCAACTTTTAATTTGATCCAATATGTAAGAAGACTTCTAGATTGCTTCTGAATGCATGAACGACATTTGAATTTGTGATGTTAGTTCCAGTGTGTTCTATCCATGTTACCGGTTATTGCCTGTGGTTTGCTAAAAGCATTTACTACCCAAAGCAGCAAGTAGCCATTCATGGGAGAAAGCTTCCACATATGAATTTCCCTGTGAATCAAGACTTGCATATGCAAAAGGATGCTGCAGGCAATAAAAAGCCCAACAGCCAACACCTGTGTGTGCAATGAAATGACTTGGATTAGGTCCAAACCTGTGAAGCCTGTATCCCCCAACAGATTATTATCAAAGTCAATTCTGGCCACCTCCACGCATACCCACAACCACTTCCCTATAGTGCTGTTCCATATAGTTATGTATGTGAATGACTACTAAATGCTTCATAGATGGAGCTGATTCTGGATCTTTCCCACCTGATGCCCTCCCAGCAAGACAGTAACTGAGTGGGAAAGATCTGGAACAGCATATCCCAGAAGCCCCCTTCACATGTTAGCCACAAATGGGTGGTGGCTAGGCATCCCTGCAGCTCCCCTGGTTATCCACAAACAATTTTCAAGGCTAGGCTCTCTGCTGCTAGAAGGAAAATGTCTGCTACAAAATCTTCTTTCTCCAGGTGTCTTCAGAGGATGGGAAGGACTCTGTCCTATGGTTTGGGAGCCATTGCTATAAGGGCTAATTTCTTTTCCTGGAGCATTTTTTGACCCAATCTGCCTCCTGATAACTTGATTTTGCTCTCATCAGATTAATCTCAAAGGATGATAAAAAGATTATTTCTTCATTAGCATTTCCTGCATACAGGTAATATGCAATCAGGAGCAGCAGAGGAAGCTTTCATGAGTTGAACAGCTTCGTTAAAACAAAACTCACAAGAGTACAACTTCTATACAGGTAAATGGCCACAAGTTTCATTATACATGCATGCTTCTTAAACTTCACATGGGGGAAACAGCTGTGCCTCTGACAGATGTGTTGCCTAGTTTGATGGGGCTGGGTGAGCTGCTCTTGGTGGGGCCACAGTCTCTCTCTCACACACAACTCCTTCTACCCTCTGTGTTGTCTTCCGTTGTTCATATATAAGCTCACTACAAACTTAGTTAATGGTTAATAAACTATTTCTGGTGAGGCCTCGGAGCCTGCATTGAGTAGTAACCAACATCTTCAGCCAGGCCACACCACTGGGTCAGCACTCTAGGAGCAGGTTTCTCCTGCCATGCTGCTCCTGCCGCCTCACTTCATTTCACCTTTTGGGCAGCTGGACCACACTTCTCCATGACACCACTATTCCACTTGTTT
Source organism: Podarcis pityusensis (assembly GCF_964106645.2). NCBI lineage: Eukaryota > Metazoa > Chordata > Lepidosauria > Squamata > Lacertidae > Podarcis > Podarcis pityusensis. Next base: position 31,648,940 of record NC_138031.1, on the reverse strand, counting down.
GGGTTTGGTTTACTCTTTCCCCCTTCCTTTGTTTTAACCTTTTATGCACCTGGGTGTCAGTTCAGAAGCACAACTGAGACTGCTTTCACAAGAGTGAAATAGACATTTAAAACAATATACAATAACAGCTTATAGATTAAAATAGTCACATGAACACAAAAAGACCTAAGGTTAAATTAACTTGCAGGTTGCCCCTGGGACAGCCAGGAGGCCGGCTACGGCAGTTTTCCTAGCAATCTATTTGTTCCAGGGGGTGTTTTATGCCTACAAATCTGCATGCAGAATCTGGTGACCATCCGGGTCATCTTGTGATTTTTGACTAAGAGGAGAAAATTGAGTTTAGGCTTGTCTGGAAGGTCAGCAAGCCTCACCAGATGGGGGTAAATGATATCTCTACATGCCTCATTATAAAAAGGACGTCTAAAAAATAAGTGTTCAGGGCTTCCTATTTCCCCTAATGGGCAGGCGCAAAGTCTCTGAGCATACGGGACTTTTCCAAAAGATGCTTCGAGAACCGACGAGGGCAGAGGCAATCTTCTGGCAAGAGTAAAGGCCCTTCTTGCATTTCTGGATATGAGGAAATGGAGGTATGCTGCCGGGACAGCAACATATCTCTCATGTTCTGCAATTATGTAATCAGGGGACCTCAAGCAGTCCTGTTGTCTCTATGTCCATAATTCTTTCACCTGGGTATCATGAGCTGCAAAGTGATGCAGTGTACCAGTTGCGGACATGGACACCAGCCATTTGTGGCCACCTCCACCGGCTGCTGCTCACTCTCTGCCATTGTTAGGGCCTTCCTCGGGCTGTAATGCCCCCCAATATTTGGCCCTAAGGTCTATCCCACTGGCATCTCAGATGAACTGCTGAGCTGTGATAGTTGGATGGCCTGTTGAATGGCTGCATGCTCCTTCCCACCTCCTGCCCCCAAGAGAGCAGGTCTTTTTGTTGTCTAAGGGGGAGCCAATGCAGATGAGCCCTCTCTGTCCTTATTTGTTCCCCAAGTAATGGCTAAGCATGCACAAAAAGAACGTATCAATGGAGATGGAAGCTTCAGCATGATACATTTTGAGTGGCCTGTGGGCTGCTTACACCCTTCCTTTTATGTTTGCACACATTTCCCCCCCCCCAACCTTGAAATCGCTGGTGCTCAGCCAGCAGCCTTTATTACCGAGTTCCTCCACCACACCTTTGAGCACCTGACCATCAGTTCAAACAGCTGATAAGAGAAGCAGGTCCATACAAGAGATGGAATCTGAAGGAATCTCAAAAAACAGGCTTAACCCTTCTTGGCTGTTTAGCGGTGCTGTGCCTGAACAACCAAATGTGATTGAAGTGTACAGCATAGATTAGGCCTTGCGTTTCCAGGAACTGATGTGAAAAAAACAGAACTTCTAAGACGGACAGATTCTGTGCTCATGGGTAAACACATTTTACTGCTTCTTTTGACTTCCTTTGTGTTTCATGTGTCAAAAGCTTTTAAATGATACCTTATTTAGCAGTTTATATGCCTTGATACTAAACATATGATGATGATGATTCCGCTTTTTGCTTTTTTAAGAAAAAAGAAAAGTATAACTAGTGTTTTAATAGCTATCATGCCAGACAGCCAAATAAAGTAGCCAACTGATCTATGGCACAAGAGTCAGGGTGACTGTATTTCTAAGGAGGAGTGGAATTTGTTGTGGGAAAAACCAGGAAGAAAATAAAAGATGAGTTAGAAGTTCCCTAGGGGCGGAGGAAATCCCTGGAGCATGTGTCATAAGTTTAGAACGTGTGTCATAGTGTGGCAAGGGGTGTCAGCCTTACTAATCATCTTTGTGAACTTTCTTAATGTCTTTGAATTCTTAAAGTGGCATTCTGCCAGTGCATTTCATCACAGTGTAATATGACTTCCAATCAAAATATAGTTGCTTCATTCTTTTCCCCTAATATGCCAAAAGCACACTCTTTCCCTCCTTCCCTCCCTCCCTCCCACACACACACACATGCAATGGAAGGAGGAAGGGAGGGAGAGAGAGGGGGGGAAGGAGACAGAACCAGTGCTCAAAGGTTGTAATTTATTATTACATGTAAATTGCTCACTATGTTTCGATAACAATCTTCCTCGGGGCACTGCAGATGAATAACATATATAATAAATGTTAAAAATGAATGTAAAATGTAAAACAAATCAATACATGTCTGTGTTCAAATTACTACTTTTGAGCACCTGTTTCAGGTGTTGTGTCTCTCTAGGTTGGGTTTTTTTTTCCCCTTCCCCCAGGGTTGCCCTTCCATTTTTGCCTTTTGAATATACCATCAGTTTCCTTCTATGGGTGTAAAAATACAGCCTTTCTGTCATCTCCATCTGGCTGTTTACCGGGCTGGTGATGATGGGAATGGCTCTCTCTGCAACTACAAAGTCGTGGTCAAATAGAATAACAGCCCCACAAGGCCAAAGAAAAATCCCAAGCAGCCACTCATTGGTGTCTTCTACTTGGGATTTTTGTGACTGCCTAATAAAATAATATCTCTCCATGACAAATAGGTTGTCTTCTGTTCTGCGTCTGTGTGTGTGTGTGGTGGTGGCCTATTAATCCATATGCAATTCTTGTATAAATGACCATTCACTGTGAGTCAGCTGAGTCCAGTTCTAACTTCAGAAGTATCCGGAGGTGCACAAACAATTTAGAATCTGTATGCCTGCCAAAAGCATAACAATTGGCAACATATTGCTCTTGTCATGGAAAGATGATACTGAAATTCCAGAGCCTGTGAGTCTACTGACTGATAAGATCTGCTTATTAACACTTTACACATTTTTCTATGAGCATATACAGATGCATAAGTGAGTGACTTTCTCATCTTCATGCACCTTTGGACATTCAGTGGGCTAGTCTGCCCTTAATTTTATATTACAGCTCTCAGCCAGGAAAGAGAAAGTTAGGGGGTTTTGTTTTTTGCTCTTTTGGTTTTTCAGGATTGCTAAATATGAACAGCAGCGCTGCAGATGTGCATGAAGGGAACATAAAACCATTAAGAACATAACAAGCATTTTCAAAATGCAGAACTCTGTTGCTCATCACTTGTGTAGCCACAGAAAATTGAAAACTGCCTTTTCTGGACCATCTTCCTAAATATCGTCTCAGGCAGAAGGTCTTTCCCATCACCTGGTATCTGATAATAATTTTTTTATTTAAAAAAACCCCTGGAGATTTTAGGTCTTGTATGTGGCTGGGAGGTTTTGCTGGGTGTTCTTATATGCCATTGAGAGGTGATCACTCCCAGTTATATATCCAACAGATGTACATGCAACGACAATATTGTGTCTTTCCCGGCCTCCGTGTGCATCAGCGGAGCTTGTATAAGCACTCCCTGCCCTGTTATGGCCTGCCCCATTATACCCCACCCTGTTACACCCCTGTTACTCCTTCTTCCAGGTCCAAAGGACAATTGCGTGCCAATTGGACACACTTAAAATGGTTGCTGCCTGTATATAACTCACAATTACATTCCATTGACAACAACCATGGATACAACATCTAAAAGCTTCGACATCCCCATACCTGCCTGCCTTGTCCATATGACAAATGTTTCCATTTGAGTGCCGGGAAAATGTGATATAGCTGCCAGAGAAGGGCTTCTTTGATGGAAGGTGTCTGGAAGATCTCCAGCAACAAAGAAACTGTATAGAAAGAGGTTTGTCTCAGTATCTCATAATACTGGAAACTGGAGTCATCCAGCAAAGCTCAAGGGTGGAAGGTTCAGCAAGAGGAAGTACTTCTTCAACAGCACATAACTAGAATATGGAATTCACTAGGTGTCATGATGGCTGCCAATGTGGGCAGCTTTAAAACGGAATTAGACAAATTCATTGCAAATAAGGTTGCCCCTCCCACGAGGCCCCCAAGCCCTTCCCCAAGTAAATAGCTTCACACTGACACGAAATTTTGGTTTAAGTTGATGGGCAAAATTTAGGCCACAACTTTATTGATTACAGCAAAATGAGTGGTATTGGCTTAGGCATTGGCAACAGACTATAACTGACTGCCGCCTCTCTGGCTAGTAGTCTGAAAGGGTAAACACCAAACAAGGGAGCAACATTGATGAAGATCAACCAAAGCTCACTTTGGGGTTCCTGTGGTCCTGGCATGGCCCTAGCCCCTCAAGCGGACTTTGGATGAGATCCAGGACCCCCAGATTCCTTTACTGGAATACCCTTATTCATGGAGGGGCAGGTGATGGCTGCACCTCCCCTCCCACACACTTCATTAAGCCAATGCCTAACCGCCTAACCTTACAAAGTTGTGACGATTGCTAAGGGGGTAGTAGGCGAAAACCAAGTGGCCACTGCCAATTTGCCAAATAGAAAAATTCCTACCCGGCCCCTGTTCCAAAACAGGTAACCAACCAATATCCGAAGCAAGGCCAAAGCAGCAACACCTACAAACAGAGACAGGAGGGCGGGTGTTTGGCAGCGTGAAGCAAGTGCCTCAGCCACATCATGCTGCCGCTTTTATAGGCCCCCACCAATCACTCCACCTGCAGTGATTGGCTCAAACGACCTGGTGTGATTGTGGAGCCATACAGACAAGGCCAGGGCCACGCCCAGCACCTTCCACCTGGCGGGGGTTGTCTCAGGGGCCCATGAGCAACCAGGACCCTCATTAAAGAGGATCCCATCTATCATTAGCTACTAGTCATGATGGCTCTATATTACCTCTTGTACCAGAGGCAGAGTACTTCTGAATGTCATTTGCAGGTGAACATGAACAGGAGAGTGCTGTTGTGCTCATATCCTGCTCGTGGGCTTACCAGATGAATCTAGTTGGAGACTGTGGGAGCAACAGGTGGTATTAAACCAAGCTTGACTCACTTGACCTGAGCCACTTATTGGAATTAGTGGACCTAACTTTGTCATGTTCATTCATTTCAGTAGATCTACTCTGAGTAAAACTTAATTAACTACCACCCAAAATGTTGGACTGATATGTGGCAGGGTTCTTACAGTTTTTTTAGAAATAATGTGTATTGTGCTAGAAACCAGTTGTATGCACAGTCCTTAAGACAGTCCAGAAGACATATAACTGGGATGATAACTTGAACCTTGTCCTGACAATGAAGCTGACCACTCCAACCCCTGAGCCCTGTGGGCTCTGTCCTATGACAGCATATGCCACTACTGCTTATCTGAATGTTTCCACAGCCACAATGAACAGTCTGCATCACTTTCTGATGTTTAGGAGACTCCACAGCCTCCCACCAAGACAGCGCCCAAGAAATCCCACCTCAGGTGTGGTGTGGGGGGTCTATGAAACTTAGTTTTGTGTGTGCTGTTCCACTTGGCCAGCAGTGTGTCAGCTTGGCACAAGAACCCATTTGTGAGCTTTGGAAGGCTGGAGATTCTCTGAGCAAAGGTCACAAAAATAAGATTTGGCATAATGAATAGATTAAATGGAGAAAAGAGGAATGGAGCTAAAAGTAAATGATCCTCAATGGTGGTATTTAAGGCTAAAGGCTGCTCCCAACATTACCTTTTAAAGACATAAGAGTTCTCTCATGAGTCATTCCCATGTGGGTATAATTAATACAAGTAAGTTGCACAGAGGCAGTCTCTTCAATATTCATGTCCCTTCCCTTTAGGTGCATTAATTATTTCCACATGCTGTTTTCAGATACATGAGTGACATAACAGGGAGGAGTGCCATGTTATTAAATAGTAACATGAGAAAGAGCCCATGTGCTCCTATTTTGGCCTGAGTGCTTACGTGAGAGATTGATATTCGGGATGACTGGAAATAGACTGTCTTATATTTAGCTGTTTTGCTATGAAACATCCTGAGTGTTATGAGCAGCACAGAGAAGTCGTAAAGATGGAAGCAACATAGCTAGGAGTGCACAATGCTTTGTGCTTTGCCGAATATCTAACCACAACAAAGCCCTGTGTCAGCTGAAAGGCTATGAATTACACTTTGTTACTGTAGCCAGTGCACGCTGTCTTTAGTGCTACATTCCAAATCACCATTTCCCCCTTCTTAGCGGAGAAGCAAGCAAGCAAAAATTGCCACAAACAGCTTTGTTGTTTTCTTGTGGATAAAGGACCACGTATAAAAAGCCCAAAGCCTTTATTTTTTTAACCTGGAAGATGGCAACCGCATTTGACACACACACACAAACAAACAAACAAACAAACAAACAAACAAACAAACACAACAAACAACAACAACTTAATTGTACCCTACCCATCAGACTGGGTTGCCCCAGCCACTCTGGGCAGCTTCTGACATATATAAAAACATAATAAACCATTACACATTTTAAAACTTCCCAATACAGGGCTGCCTTCAGATGTCTTCTCAAGGTTATACTCATCTCCTTGCCATTTGATGGGAGGGTGCTCCACAAGCCAAAATGTAGCTACAATCCCATGTGGGTTGTGCGTTTGATTATTTTGATGCTTGAGTTGCTTCTCAAATAAACTAAGCCATCATATCAGCTGGTGACTGGCTGTTTGCGAAGGGACCAAACGACTGCTTGCTTGCTTGTTTTACCTTCATTTATATCCAACCTTCTTCTCCAAGGAGCTCCTCATTCAATCCCCACAACAATCCTGTGAGCTAGGTTAGGTTGAGAGGCCATGACTAGCACAGGGTCACCCAGTGAGCTTCATGGCCGAATGGGGATTTGAACCTTGGTCTCCCAGGACCTAGACCAACTCTCGAACCACTATACCACACTGGCTCTATAGTATGGTGAAGGAAAGGGAAAGGTGGCCCTGGAGTTGCAGAACCACAGAGAACGCTCTGTAAGCAACTTGCTCCAACAAAGGTTGAAAACAAAGTGAGCCTTTTCACGCCTCTGGCCCCACACCATCTCTTCCAGGCTCTTTGTAGAGAACTTAGTTTCTGATAGAGCCAGCCCTCTAGCCTGAAGGTGAACATTACCCCTAGGTTCCATAGCCTCCTGTGTGCCACTTAACCAGTGAGGTACAGTGGAGGGCATTTGATTCCTTAGACGAAGGCTCCTATGAGTCTCCTATGTCTTTCTCTATAGATCCTGATGCTACAAGGTGATTCCATGAGTTCCTGTCTGTTAGCATCAGGTTCGGTAGTCTCCCAGTCTTCAGTAGTGCATGGAGGTTGGAGCTGTGCACCTGCTGTTAAATTATTCTAATTTTATGCTGGAAATACAATTAATCTCAGGAAGCTTAATCCCTAAGCCCTTCTTTAAGATTCAAGCCCATTTAGAATCAGTACTGCCATTTCAGTAAGACCAGTTTGATGGTAAAGATAAAGCTTGCTCAGATGGCTGGATTCCAGAATCCATTGCCAGAAATCCAAATAAGCAAGCATGATAAAAGATAGAAATGTCAGCTTCTGGGATCAGCTCAAGAGTGCCTCAAAGGGCACCACATTCCACTTACAGATAAAATACCTGCCTGGTGCTCATATACCCTAACCCAATGAAAACTTGTTTCCTTGTATGTTTTCACAGAAGGGTTTGCCCCAACTCCAGTTTATTTTATATTCCTAAAATACAAATAGTACGTAGGAATCTCAGATGCCTATTTAAATAGCCTCCAGTAAGTAGGAAACATTTGAATTAACCAATAAAGACGGTTCAGCTAAACACTTAAGGGTTTCCTGTTGGGATGGAGGGGAATGCCTTGAAGAAAACATTGGCGTCCGAAGCTGATGCATCATGCATATCATCTTGAGAAGAAATATGTGAAAAATTACATTGATTTCCTATGATGGTTTTCAATCAGTCTATCAAAATTGTTAGGACTCGGAGTATGGGCAACCCCTTGGCATATGTAGACACTGATGCTACTGGGCAGAAGACCATGGAAGAGTTACTTACCAGCAGCACATTCGCATTACCTTTCCCCTGGTTATTTTTTTTTGGGGGGGGGGCACTAGCTTTTCATCAAAATTATTGACCTTCATAGGCTGGCCCCGAGCTGAAATAGACACCACCGCAAGCAGCTTTTACTATTCACTGCCTATTTTTGCTATCAGGCATGCAAATGCAAGGCCCTCCGTTTCCACTCCTTTAAAAGTGAACCTCCCATACTGTTTAGCACAACCACCAAAGCTTCTTTGCATTGCCTGAACCACAAGGCCACACTGTTCTTCTGGAAGACTTATCAAAAAGAACAATTGCCTCTGGAGAACCAACTCCAGCTTTGGGGGGAACTGTGGGTCCATCTCCTTGTAGCCACTGTCACCTTTGCCCTTCCCCTTGCCATCTTTTTCTGAGTCTATTTGCCAAGGCAGAGGCTGCTGTTTCTTCTCTTTGCTCCTTCCTCCTTTTTTTTTATCAGAAAGGTCAGGTGAACAACCTGTGACAACAAGAAGGAAATGTGGCTCTTGCTTTGTGTGCAAAAGGTCTCGGGTCCAATCCCTGGTGCCTCTAACACTCCTGGCCTCCGGAGAGCTGCTGCTATAAAATGTTGATATAATGATGCTAAATGGACCAATGGTTTCACTTGTATGAGGCAACTTCCTGGGTTTCTATATTCCTGAAGAGCAGAGAACTCCAGGAGCTGTTGGTGGTGCCCGACATTGTCATTGCCTTACAATGCCAATGCTCGGCACCAGTCTCATGCCTTGGCATCACCCAAATCAAAATGGCTAGGGCTGTCTGATGTGCCATCATTTCATTGAGCAATGACAGTTCCCCCTATAGCAATACCTATACCATGCCACATCAGTCATGCCTAAACAATTTGAAACTGGTATTGTTCCATGTGTATCTCCCACCTATTGCCATTATGTCAAAATAAGCCAATGCATCAAGACTGAGGAATACTCCAGGTAGACCTATTGAGTTTTGGCTATAGCAGTTCTGCAAGAAATCCTGCAAAGCCAGGATTCAAGTTATCCAGCAAGGCCAATGAAGGGAGATGTTAGCATAGCAGCCATAGCCCATGGAGCCAGTCAATAAGCAGGCAGGCACAAGAGACAGGGAGAATGGAACGCTGATACCAGACAGCAGGAGCTTTGGGAAGATGCAAAACCTGAATATCTGCAGTACTAACCCACCAGAGAGCCAGAGAAACCCAAGGTAGGAGAGCAAACAAGGGGCAAGAATTGAGGACTCACGGGAAGCAGCAGTGCAGGGAAAACAACATACTGAAAAGGAGATACTCTGAAAAGGCAGGAACGCCAACAGCAGAGGGATGAGGCTACACAACAGAACAGAATAGAGTAGACAACATCTAACTGCTCAGTCTGTCTAGGCATGTAATCCTAATTGAGATTGCTGCAGGCTGATCTGGTTGAATGATGCTGGGTCCATAAAGCTGGCAGTCAGTGCCAAGGGGATGAGAGGAGGGCATTTAAATATTTCATGTAAGATGACAAAAATATCTCTGTTTGGCACTGTTTGTACTGATTTTTGAAGACTGGATTCTAAGGCATCACAGGTTAGAATTTCATCTGAAGAAAGGAGAGACACTGGCGAGGAGGAGAGTCCTGCTTTAAAGAAAATCTTCTCCTAGCTTCTTTTGATTCTTTTTCTCCTAGCAAATTGGTCACTCCCTCAAGAAACATCTGTGACAGGCTCAATAATGTGGTTCCAGAGTTATCTTTTCAGATGACAGTGTAAACATACACATTTGCTATTCCAGGATGAATGAAAACGTTTACGGATCAACCTTCATAGATAATCAGACCCCTTTTTCTGAACATGATGGGGAAAACACATTAACGTAGGCCACAGAAATGTAAAAATTTCCTGATGCATGTGAACAAAGCATCATCTCTAAATTTCAATTTGGATGTGTATTGTTGAAATGGATGACATACGACAGAAAGGCTTTCATTTGCTGGGTGACTGAATGTATTTCTTTAGACTAAGAGCAGCAGCCTCTGAAGCAATGCAAGCTTTGCCATATGCAGAAATTAGGGGAAGTGACAGCCAACCTTCCGCTACAAGTTCAAAAGCAATACAAGGCCAAAGGTCAAGTAAAAGTAATGGGAGGGCACCAAAACCTGAATCAATGCTGACCAAAGACATTCTGCTACCTGAATTGGAGCCTCACTGCCACCCCACGTTAGACCTGCATGAAGGTCAACGCTTTGAGAAGTCTTGTTGCACCATTCAACACCAGTTCCTGCCTTCCTCTGCCCCCACCACACCCCAGTTTCACTTGAAGCAAACTGCATCACTCTAATGCACAGCTGGAGCAACCTTGGGCTAAATCATAGAATCATAGCATTGTAGAGTAGGATTGGATGCCAAGGGTCATCTAGTCCAACCCCATGCAATGCAGGAATCTCAACTAAAGTATCCATGACAAAAGACCATCTAACGTCTGCTTAGAAACCTCCAGTGAATAGTCCACAACAGGCATAGGAAAACTCGGCCCTCCAGATGTTTTGGGACTATAACTCCCATGATCCCTAGCTAACAGGATCAGTGGTCAGGGATGATGGGAATTGTAGTCCCAAAACATCTGGAGGGTCAAGTTTGCCTATGCCTGGTCCACAACTTCCCGAGGGAGTCTGTTCCACTGTTAAACATCTCTTACTGTCAGAAAGTTATTCCTTGTCATGAACTGGCAGGACAATGGGGAGGAGGAAGAGGATCCCAGCAAGGGGTGTAGCCAGGACTGGGACAAACCAGGACAAGCAGGGAATGGGGAAGGAAGTACTCACAGCATGATGGAGGCCAGGGGATGAGGGTCAATGCACAGGAACCAGAGCAGCAGAGCCCATCACCAGAGCCAGAGAAGCCCTGTTTCCGTGACCACAGCAGGCTCTGAAATGTAAGGAGCAGCAGGAGTGGCGCTCTAGGAGGCTGAGGGAAGCGAGGGCCTACAGCTCAGCTTACCAGCTGGCCAGCTGGGGTTCACTAGTTCTGGGAGGAGTTGTGTGATTCCTCAGCTGGAGGGGGCTTAGAACAGGTGAGGGTCACCTGCCTCATCAAGCCCAGAGGCTGCAATCAGCATTGGAAGTACAAAAGGGAAGTAGAGCTGAGGTGTTGTGTCTGCTCACTTGCCCATGTTGATGAACCTTGGCTTGGATGTTCCTGGACCTCTATGGGACTGTTCTTTGACTCTGTATTGTATCCTGACTGCTGGACTTTAGAGTTGGCCTATTTGGACTGCGTTTCCTGATCTTTGGACCTCAGGCATGTGGATTCATCCCTGGACTTTGGACTTGACATACTGACTTGCTGCCAGGTAAGCCAGGGGTTCAGAGCATACCTGATATTTGGTCAGAATCTCCCAGTGCTTTCCAGTGTCTTCATAAACAAAGGATGTATACATATTCTGCATCCAGTGCACGCCAACCACTGGTGTGGAAAGTAGAGTAGGCACGGTGTTAGCCCTAATCCATATCTATTCTATCACTTCTTATGAAACACTGGATCTTTATGCGTTCCCCCTTCCCCTGCAAATCCAGCTTCAATCAATTTGAGAAAAAGCACATCCTAGCTGTGTTTAAACTTTTTTGTTTTTAACTTGTTTTTACTTGTTTTTAACTTGTTAGGCTTATGCTGTATGCCTTTGTGTCTTTATTGTTGCAAACCACTTTGATATATTTTTATTATATAGTAAAGGTAAAGGGATCCCTGACCGTTAAGTCCAGTTGCGGATGACTCTGGGGTAATATATAAATATATTTATAAACAAAATTGCTGTTCTTGCTATGCCCTATTCATCTATTCTTATTTTTAAAAGGGCATTCTCTGTATGACTGAGAATAGCCATATCAGTACTGTTATATGCCATATCAGAGCAGTGAGAGGCTACAGCACTTGCCCAGAGGTCTAGTTCCCTTGAAGTGAAGGTCAGCAGAGACTGTGGGATCTTTAGGGTACATGGTGGTGCCTTTAGGATGTATAGTTTTATTTACACATATATACATCCTGAACATAAAACACCAAAAAAATCTTGCTTCTCCATTAGTCACAGCTTTGGATCTGTGCCTCCAACTTCCAGCCTGCTTCCACCTCTGCTCTCTGACTATTGTTCTCCTACATAATGGCTAGGTGGAATGGGGAGAAGGCATACCCATTTGTTCTATCTCACAGAACAACTTCTTTGGTTATGCTTATTGTGGTGGTGAACTAGCTAGTCAAAGCCATTTTCTAAGCAAAGGAACTGCTTTGGCAAGCTTCCCCTCATACATTGTACCCCCACAAATACAGGATCCCAAGAATTGGAAGGGACTTGGGGCATTATCCAGACTGAACCCCTCCCCCCACAAAACCCTCATAACAATACTGACAATCTGATATTCATACATTTTTGGGGTGTTTTCTTTTTCTTTTTAAAGAGACACAGTAACCTCAAAAAAGGGAAATTATACTGGCAATTAAGACATAAATGTTGAAGGTGTGGTTGCAGCTTGTGGAAGAAATGTATCAGTCAGCCTTTTCGGAATGTCATCTGTCTGTGGTCTGTCTGTAGTCTATGTGGAAGTGGGGGGATAAAATGGATAGCATGCACAAGTTTCTCTGTGGAAGAATTTATAAAATTAAATATACTATTTGGTGTAAACCAAGTAGAAGCTGTTATTTTAATCATTACTTATATGAAGAACCAAATCAATTATATCATGCCCCTTAACTACCCCAGGAAAACTGGGACGTCCCATTATTTTGCATGAGTACACGGTGACCATTTTGGGTGCCACCATCTCGCACAATCTCACACTGCAGTCTTAACCCCCCCCCCAAAAAAATAGTGTTTTTTCAGGGCTGAAATCTCATGCGGGTTACATGACTTGTGTGGGAGCATGGTCCCAGAAGATGGTATGTTATATTAGTTTGTGTAGATAAATACAATCAACCTGTTTACAGGCAATTCCATAAAATGGGCTGAGGCAAAAAAAAAAAAAAAAAAGGATCAGAGAGAGAGCTGATCTCACTCTCATGGGCAACCTTCCAGGAGCTGTATGCCAGAGGTGGGTGTGGACAGAGGCAGGAGTGGGCAGAGCAATAGCTGTGACTCTTATCTTTGTACAACAGACCACACAAAATCGGAGGTTTCTGGACACTTGCCCCCTTTACATCTCTCTGTCCTTCAGACAGGCAAGGAAGAGGTCCTATCACAGTTCAAGGGCACATTTCAACAGGAAAAGCCACTCAAGGAGGCAGCGTACAGGGCTTGTGAGGGTGTTTTGTGTGGCCTGCGGAGAATCCTGAGGCCTGGTAGATAGAGGCCTGAAGGGCCACATTTAGCCCCTGTGTATGAGGTTCCCACCACTGCCATACTGAATGAATAGTGAACAGGCCTAGAAGCTAGACCTGATTTCTGGAAGTAGTTGGTTTCCTTGAAATCAGCAGTGTCCTAGAAGGCCAGTGGGCCTTCACCGAACCTTGAATTGTGGGGTTTCTTTCCAGGGATTGAACTTCCTTTATGTGGATGCCACTAAGCTCTCTGCCTCTGCACTACTCCATGGAAAGCAGTTTACTATATCTGAGGGCTTCTCAGAACGAGCCACGATTGCCTGGAATAAAAATAACATTCCACAAATGCTGAAAGAAAAGAGAGCCATACTACTGTCAGAATAATGGAAGATACCTTTGAGGAAATTGTGCCAGTTTCTGACTTGGCACAGGCATAGCTGTGTTTAAATCTTCCTGGACAGATATGGCTTTAGGGTCAAGTATAAGGGTTTTTAAAAAAAAAAAATTGGGGTGGAACCAGGCTGGATTTTCCTTAATCCAAGACTGTAGTTTCATGCCAATGTAAAGCTTGGGCAACCAGTTTTGTGATATTCTAGGGTCCATAAATGCAGACTACAAACTTGGCATAAAACAAACTTGATATTTAATCAAATGAGTGACTCAGCAACTAATACAGCCATCCCAAGGCTTTCTACAATCTATTAAGCCCCAGTGGGTTTAGGGCATGTCATCAAATTACTGTCTCCTTAATTCTGTTGTCCAGCATCCCACATGAGGGAACGTCTCCAGCTTGCAAACCTTATTTCTACATGTCTGATCCCTTCATCCAGGGATATTCCATATAGCCCATACAATTGTCCATGTCGTATTTTCCTTGGCGTTCATCATTATCAAAATACTGTGAGAACACAACTCAACGGATGAAAGTTGCTCATTCTGTTGCTTTTAGCATTAGGTACATGGTTTATCTGCTTCCCAATAACATAAAAGATAAAGTTCTGAAAGGGTGAGAAGATTCCTTTTCATTCTTTAAACTAAAGTCCCTTGTGAAAGTTGCAAAATAAAATTTGGTGTTCTAAGGGAGTAATTTAAGATTAATATTAAGCCACCAGTGGGGAAAAATACTACAAAGCATTGCTGAGGTTGCTGTGGTAACTTCTCAGTTTTTCCTTAGTAGTCATCTAAATAGTCATGTAAAGCTTTCATTAGTGGCCAGCTCAAATTAGACCTTCCCCAAGGCAAACTGAACTCACAGATGGACTTCTATTAAAGCTTTTTAAAATTGAATTAGTGATTGTAGTTGTCAGTTGTTTTAAACAGCACAAGGATTTTTTGTTTTTGTTCTCCCCCCCCCCCCAAAAAAAATTTTTTTCCACCTTTTAACTTTGCTGTTCCTTTAGTACCACTTTAGGGCATCATTAGTGAACATTTGGGGCAGATGCTGCAAAGTTATAATCAAAGTCATTTTGCTTTTGTTTTTATGCATACATTTAATGTTCCTTTCATATATTTTCATGACCATTCTGACCACAGAGTCCCCATGCAATAAAATGGCAAATGCAGTTCAGTGTAAGCAGGGGCAATGTGGTATACACTGAAGCAAAAAAATAAAAATCTTAACTTCATGTAATGTATGCAGTTATGTGGTCTGAACTGATGGTGACTGGCCAGCAAATGGAAACTTGGTGGGTAGCTCAGTGAAAATGTCAACTAGTGTGCAGCAGCTATGAAAAAAGGTGAATTCCATGTTAGGGATCATTAAGAAAAGGACTGCTTTCAGTTCCTGTCACTGCACCTAAAAAATGATATTGTGGAACTAGAAAAGCTGCAGAAGTGGGAAACAAAAAAATGATTTCAAAGCTGGAACAGTATCCCTATGAGGAAAGGTTACATTTGGAGCTTTGGGGCTTACAAAAAAAAAATATAGAAAAGAGTACAGTAATGGAGGACATAGTAAAAGTGTAAAAAAAAAAATGCATGTGTGAAGGAAGTGGATAGGGTTAGGTTTTTCTTCCCCTCACATGGTGCTTGGTGGATGATTCTGGACAAGCAAATAGACATACTTTACACAGCACATAAACTCGAATTTTCTCCCACGAGATATAGTCATGGCCACCACTTTGGATGCAAATTCATGGAGGATAAGGCTACTGATGGCTGCTACTAGCCATGATGGCTGTATACTACTTACGGGAGCGGTTGGTGCTGTGGTCTAAACCACTGAGCCTCTTGGGCTTGCTGATTGGAAGGTCAGTGGTTCAAATCCATTCAACGGGGTGAGCTCCCATTGCTCTGTCCCAGCAGTTCAAAAGCATGGCAGTGCAAGTAGATAAATAGGTACCTCTGCAGCAGGAAGATAAATGGCATTTCTGTGCATTCTGGCTTCCCTCATAGTGTCTCATTACGCCAGAAGCGGTTTAGTCATGCTGGCCACATGACCCGGAAAGCTGTCTGTGGACAAATGCCAGCTCCCTCAGCCTGAAGCAAGATGAATGCTGCAACCCCATAGTCGCCTTTGACTGGACTTAACCATTCAGGAGTCCTTTACCATTTCCTTATATTACCCACAAACAGTGGTTTTCAACCAGTGTGCCGTGGCACCCTGGGGTGCCTTGAATGATGGGCAAAGGTGCCACAAGCAACACTGACCTCTGTTCCTCTTTCCTTCTCTTCCTCCTCTGATGCCCTCTCGTGTCTCCGCCTCTCAAAGGCTTGCACAGTTGTTTGCTGCAGCAGCCTTTGCTGCAAGCTTCACAGGCAAATGATGGCTCTGGGGCTGACCAGGGGTTGCTTCCCAGGCCCCTGTGGGGCAGTGTGAGGAGGCACCTCTTTTGGGGCCAGCTCAGAGAGCAGGACTGGTGGCAGCAGCTGCCCGGAGGACTCCCAAGGAGAGGAGAGGAGAGGAGGCTGAGGGAACACTCCACAAGGGAGGATATTTGAGAAAGGGTGAGAGGCTGCCAGCTCTGCAAGCAAAGGGTGATGTGACTGGGCTCCTGAGCCCCACAGAGGTGCAACAGAAAGAATGTAGTTGGTCAAGAGAGCCGTGGACTCAAAAAGGTTGAAAACTGGTAACCTGCAGTATTGGAGGTCTCATGCCTCTGAATCCCAGATGCTGGGTAGCCCAAGTGGGGAGCATGTTGTGGCACTAATGTTCTGCTTGCAGGCTTCGCGTAGGCAACTGACTAGCCACTGTAAGAACAGGCTACTGGGCTAGATGGGCCTTTGATTTGACCCAGTAGGGCTCTACTTATATTTAGAGATCTTCTTAAAAGAGGCAGAAGTGGGTGGAATAGTGGCTGCGTCTCTTGTCTTCGTACAATAGGCTATGTTCCAGTCATGCAAAAGTCAGAGGTTTCTGGTCTCACAAACCATGAAGACATCTCTCTGGTATCCATCCATCCTATCAACCAAGCAAGAGGCATTATCACAGTTCAAGAATGCACTCCAGCCAAGCAAAATGACTCATGGAAGGGGTGTCGAATACCAAGGAGAGACAGGGCCTGAGAGAGTACTAAGAGCAAGGCAATGAGTCCTGGAGGTTCCAAGCCCTGTTATGACCTCCGGACAGTCAACAAGTCAACCACATTCAGCAACAAAATGATCTGGGGGCTACAGAAACTCCCCTGAGAGGAAGGCTACGATTTGACTTCTTAGTTTGGAGGAGAGCAAGTAAAAGGCGGTCATGGCGTGCAGAAATTGGATTGGGAAAAGGTTTTTTTCATAATACCTCATCCACTGG
Organism: Podarcis pityusensis; assembly: GCF_964106645.2. NCBI lineage: Eukaryota > Metazoa > Chordata > Lepidosauria > Squamata > Lacertidae > Podarcis > Podarcis pityusensis. The sequence goes on along the minus strand of NC_138031.1, from coordinate 31,632,073 downwards.
ATCCTGCCCAGCATATTTGCTATTTTTTTTATCTTTTTGCTTGTTCATTGCATTTCTACACCTCCCAATAACTGACATTCTCTAGGCAGTTTACAATAAAGTCTGAAAGCAAAACAAAAATGAAATACACATAAAAACTAAATCAGGGTAAAATAGCACGTTAACAACACAGAAACAGAATAAAACAGCACAAAACTGAATAGCAACCTCTGGCCCAAGTTTAATAAAAAGGAAACATAATCACTGAATTTTTAAAACTTATATGAGGTCTTATAATTAACTTGCAATAATAATAAATATAAGGCCAGAACAGGAATGAAAGCTTTGTTTACCTCATGCCTTTACATTGCATGTGAATGGCATAAATATTGCTCACAGCCTTTTTTAAAAAATAACTCCACCAAATTTCACTGGCATGCTACAATATGATATTCAAGTCTCTTTTTAGAAATCCCATTTAACAGAATGGTTTATTAATACTCTATTAATAGTCAATCTTTTTTCTTTCTTTTTTCTTTTTACAAAAGTCTGATTAAAAAGTAGGCCCAATTCACTGTTATGAAAAATATTTTATTGATTGAATTCCTTGCGGCTGTTTAAGTCTAAAATTATAGCTAAGGGGTAGATTGCAGATACTACATCTTGTTTTAGTATTAAGATGAAAATGTTACTCAGATTTGTAATACTAATTAAACTATCCTCATGACCCTTGACTTCTAATACAAAAGTTGCTTCTGTGCTTGAAACGGATCATTTTCTTCAAAGTAACCTTTGAATTATGCTAAAAAATACACAGGTGACAGGCCAATGAGGCATCATTGCCACAGAATAATACTTTTCATTTCTCTTTTAAATCAAAAATTAAATACAGATCTTTGAGGTTCAGGTCTCAAGGAGGTTTAGTCACATGACTCCTATTAATTTTAATAGGGTTTGCATTGGTATATCTGCACTGGAATTCATGGGGAATTAATGTCACTAGTTTTCACTCTCCCCATCTTTGCTCTCTGAACGTTATTGCTTAGTTTCATGTAGCTTAAAAGGCCCTGAAGGGGAAAGAGGGCAGGGACAAATAATTAAACTAAAGACAATCAGATTTTCATAAGCCTTTGCTCATGAGAAAGGTGATAATATGTAGACAAGCCTCGTACGTTAGATTAAAAAGATAAACCTTACGAATAATTTCAACCCTGTAAACCTTTCCTCCTGAGCGTCACCTCTTTTCAGGTGAAGGATCTCCAACTGTAAATAAATACCTGAACTGGAATGAATGTGGACCTATACGGAGAAAATGGGAATGGTATGGAATGCTGGAAGTTCCTACCAGCAAGGGATCTACTTGATCTTGGTAGGCAGGGATTTTTGTGTTTTTGTTTTAACTTTTTAGCTTCCTTTTTATTATGTTGTTTGTTGTACTTTGTTTAATTATATTGAACAGGATTCCTCTAAGCAGCCCCATCAATGGAAGACCTGCTTTTGCAGCAAGCCTTACCCTCCTTTTCCTTCCCACACATTCTGAATATGTCTCCAGCTGGATGGTTGGAGGATCTCTCCATCTGGCAAGCTGAGAGGCTTGCACAGATTGAATGATGAGAAGAATGCAGCGTTGCATTTCATCCATTGTATTTATTCATTATGTGAATTGTTTTCACACTTTTGTACACCAGCTTGAAATATTCTGATGAAGAGTAGTTAAGAAATGCTTTAAATAAATAAATGTTTGAGTGTGGCCTGCTATTTTGAATTTCCTATAACTCAATACACACTCAGTCTTTTCCACAGTAAAATGAATATAAGGAAATAAGAGAACCACTTAATCAATTCATTTATTCTATGCTCAGGGTAGCTCTTGGTCCAATTAAATAGAAATGTTAGCATTTCCTGCAGAGTTACTCATCTTGAAGCAATACGTAAGAAAGGCTTACTTGGGTTTTTGTGTGTTAAGTCCAAAGCAAAACATTCTGTTCCAAGCAATGTTGCAACATCAGAAAGGAAGCATGAAAATAAGAGCTGGGGATATGATATCAGAACCACAAATGTTCCCGTTGACAGTAGTGCTGTACCAAATCTGTTTGAGGTTCGGCTTTCAAAGTGAGAGCTACCATTGGGAGGAAGAACAAAAGAGAGCAATGCACTTTCCGCTTAATCCCTGAGCATAGTTATTCTTTCCTTGATTTGATGCTGCATTGGTGCCTTAAAAAACAAAACAAACTATGATCCCAAACAACAAGGGATCACGTACTGACCATGATAACAACAGAGCATCACATTACCAACCAGTTTTTGCTGTGTAATGACATCAGTTAGGGTGGACAGGACCTGCCACAGACTTCATTCTAAAGGGAAGTGGGAAAGGGAACGTTACTTGGGCTATTGACTGTTGTGCCCAATTCTATTTGTATTGCCTGTGAGGCCAGCACTGTGGATCAGCTACCTTGGTCTAGCCTTCTGTGCACATAACTCCTCATAGGGCAGAATGTGAATGGACATGCACATTGGTTTGTACATTGCCATCCATATTCTGTTCCAATTAGTCAACCAAATCTGACAATGTGACATCCACATCATTTAAAGTGCCTTGAAAGCACAAGACTTCCACTGAAGAAACCTGGGAACTAAAGTTTAAGGGTGTCATCAGGTGAGTGCCATTGCTGTTATAAGAGAACAAGGGAGGTGTTCATGTTGAGTTCTGGCACCTCTTTTTCTAAAAAACAACAACAAAAAAGCCTAGCTCTGCTCAGTATTCTGGGCATTTCCACTGCTGGTTTGGGAAGCAGATAACACACAACATTAACCACAGTTCACATCTATCCTGTATCCATCTTGTCATTTATTATGAAATACTATGCTTTGAGACATTCCCTCCCAAACTAGCTTTGATCCAAATTGAGAAAAAGAATGACTGAGCTGTGTCTTTTTCCTTAGGTTATCATACATGCAACACATGTGTATTCTATATTTCCCCCTCTTTTAGTTTTTCATATTGGTCGAAAAAAATATCTGGCCTTGAACTAGCTTGATGGCAGAGGAAAACGAGTTAGCTACTACTAGTGCACAGCTAATGAGTTCAATTTTCCGAGAATCTATTTTTATAGGCTGGAAGTTTGGTTTTATTACTGCCCCTTTTTGCTACTTCAGAATAATTTGTTGGAACGGATTCACTTCTTGTGGCCTCCTTCCATGCTCACATGCTCCTGAAGACCTCGTTCTCCTTTTGATAGATTCAAAATGCTACTTGATTGTAGTTTGATATCCATCTTCCTTTATTTAGCATCTTGTGTTATTTTTAATGCAACAGCTTGCAGTAATGCTATTTAGCCTGAAAGTCTACTGAAAGAACAGGTTTCACACACACACTCACACACACACACACAGCAGAAGCATGAGGAACCAAGTACTCTGTTGTGTTTAAAAATGCAGGGTTTTTTATTCCAGTAAAAAAGATTGATCCTGTCACAGTATCCACAAAAATAAAAGCCTCTATGGCAGTTCCCATGCAAAAGATGCCCACTAGCACAGCACAGAAAAGAATCCTCATTTGGGGGAAAGACAAAGAATTCAACATTTTAAAAACCTAATTTGATAGCAACAATATCTGCACTGCATACAGTTTAGTAAGAAGCAAGGATTCCAGCATTTCAGCGATGTTCCTGTTCCAGATATTAGATGATGGGCAGCTCATGATCATCGTGTTTGTCTGATGAATATAGCAATCAACTGTTACATGTTCCTCCAACTGTGTAGACTCTAGACAGGGTAGAACATATGGATAGCTGAAGTGCCATTGGTACACTGATGATATCTAACTCTATTTCTCATTTTTACAGGTATTATTTAAGGCAGTGAATGTGCTGAATCAATGGCCCAGTTCATACATAAGTGTGGTGAATGCTGTTTTACCCGGGTCCTGTATGTGGGCTTCCCATAGGCTTCTGGTTGGCCAATGTGAGAATAGGATGCTGAGCTTTTGGTCTGATCCAGCAGGACTCTTCTTAATAATCTCAATTTGATCATCATGGTTTATTGGTGTGGTACCTGAACGTTCATTCCCCCTTTTCACTTCCTCTACAGTTTCCCATTTCATCCAAACCATGAAACAGCAGCTCTAACTTCTGACTACAAACCAAGATTGCAAACCATAGTTCAATCCTTGTTTGCAAGGCAGGATTATAAATGGTTTCCAGAGTGGTCTAACAATCAGTCCCTCTTCTCTGGGAACTCTGGGTATCATAGGTCTGTGAGAGGAACAGGGGTGCTCTAACAACTCTTTGCACCCCTTAAACAAATGAAAGCTCTCAGATTCTTTAGGAGAAGCCATGACAGTTAAAAAGCTAGCATAGTGCTTAAAATGTGTAGTGTGGATGTGACCTATATGTAGTTCAGGGTCCATAAGAGTGTTGTGTATTCTAGAACAATTTTAACATTTATATTCAGACAGCCCCTAATTCTGGAAGTAGCATTGAGCCTATGGCTTTCATAAAACTAAAGAAAGTAGTCTACGCAGATAGACATTAATGGTAGATCTGAATTATCTGAAATAGTTCTGTAATTCTAAGCTCACGAGAGTAGCAGAATAGAAAAGTCTCATACATGCCAAGCCCAAAATGTTACATACAGCTGCAGTTTGATGGCCATTTCTTCAGTTACATGCAAGACCATATGCTCTTACGCCATGCATATAGGATAACTATGGAAAATGCGTTGGCATTATTCATTCACATAAAATTGTCTGTACGAATTAATATCCCAGCTGGACTAATGCAAAACAGAAAGAAACTCTTATGCTGCCTTGCAAACTATACACATGTTGAACTCATGAGATAAAAAATTGGATGCAGCCTGAACAGCAGTGGGAGCAGTTGATGAGGGGAATGGGGTGGGGGAATCACCATTTGAGAGCCACTAAGAGTACATCAAAGAGGGAGATGTAGCAGGAACTAAGGTTACATACATATTATATATGTCTGTGTGTATATGTTTTAAAAATGTAATCATTACTTTTAGGATAAAGAAATGGTACAGACTGGCTTCTTTCTTTTGTTCTTCAGGAGGTTGTACTATATATTTATTCAAGATCTATCCAAACCTATCACGGGTTTGAGGTCTTTGACTTGCTTTGTATATTGTCAAATTACTGAGTGAAGCTCCAATGGAAATATTCAACTGGAACTTCTTCTTCTTGCCTAGTGGTAGTAAATTCTGGGAGATACATTGCAATCAGAGATTTATAATGCGCAGAATCTCAGACAGTATATGATGGAGGATATACACAGTTTTTGGAGCCCAGATTTCATAGTCCTCATGTTTTGTGAAGAACAGTTGGATAGCTAATGTGAAAAGGTTAGCTATCCAGAAACTAGAAATAGTACTTTTAAGCTTCTAGCCGCTACAGCCTAGGTATACCATTTACATTGTTCTCTGCTTTCTTCCAGACTCCCCCTCCCTGCTGCCACTTGTACTGTGTCCTATAGTGTAGAGCCTTGCACCCTTCACTTCCACCACTCTAGTCTTTGAATTTAAATTTAAAGAAAATCCTGGTGACAGGATTTGGAAAACCAGACCCCCAGAGAATGGCTTTGCAGTCAATATCACATGTAGAAGACATGCATTGTATGGATATTGTGACATTTTATATCCATATGTACATTTTGTCCACACTTGCACAACTATAAGGCTAAAGAGTGGTCATATTGTTTCCTTGACTATCAGGTTGCTGGTGCTAAAAAGCAGGGCCATAGTTCAAAGGAAGCACAAATGTTTGCATGCAGTAGGTTCCAGCTCTGCGTATCTCCAGCATCCAATCATAATCTAGTGAAAAAAGGGCTGAGTCTCTTAAATTAATTATTTGATTAACTTTACCCTGATGAAATTTTAAAGAAGGTCTTAACTTTGGATGGATTGGATCTATTGTTAGCAGAAAACAAAAAATGATGTTTCTTTTATTACTAACAGTCCAACATTCCAGATGTTAATAGAACATGTTAAATACATTATGTGCTATTGGATATTCATTATGTTTGAAAAACCAGGACTTAAGTCTGGAGGGGGCAGGGGGAGTGAATTTTCCTTTTAAATTGCATGAGATGTGAGCATTATTTTTCATTGCCCACTTCCAACATGTTCTATAGTATATCTCCAAAGATCAAATCATCTTAAAAGCATTCTTACTCAGCTAGTCTTGGTTTGGCCAATGAAACTTCACACCTGCATAAGAGAAGCAGAATTAGACCATGATATTCTTTGGTGCTCACTTTTATATAAAAACCTTTGCATACAGAGATATGTTGTCAGCTAGCTCTCCATTCTGTCACACTCTGGGAGAGAGCCTTGGAGTAAATTACTTAACCTAAAGTCACAATTAAATTACACTCCAGGTAGCTACACAATATCCAGTGGGGAATAGGCGTGTGATAAAAATTGTGGTGTGGACGGCAATAATACAGCATTTGTGGATTGCAGCACAACTGTGAAGTCAAATGTAATCTCTATGGCATGGAATGTTGCAAGAAGACAATAGCTGGGCCAGGAGTTGTAAGGAAGGAGATTTGGGGGGATTTGAGGTACTTGTGAATCTTAAGTCAAATCCAGTTAGTGAGCTGTCTCTTTCAAAAACAGAGTGAAATTGTGTTTATAGTTCCATGATGAGGCTACTTGAATGCTATCAACAGAATCCTGGAACTTGCTTCTGAATCTTATTCACATAGTCACAGACCTAATGAGCTTCCCAGTTTGGAACATAGGCAGCTGTCTTATACTGAGTTAGAGATTGGTCCATGTGGTTCAGCGCTGTCTAGTCTAACGGGCAATGGCTCATCAGGTTTTCAATCAGGAGACTTGCCTAACCATACTTGGAGATGCCATAGACTTAACTTAGGACCTTTTGCAGGCAAAAGATGGGCTCCTTCACTGACCTGCAGCACTGAGCCTTGCCCCACACAACCTGAAAGTATACTTTGGAACACATCTAATAGCTCTTCATGACTGCATGGCATGGAGGAAGTTCAGTAGTGGTAGGCAAGCTGTATTTCTAAGAAGTCCCGGGTTTCCTAGTCCACTGTTTGGAAGTGGATGAATCCTAGGAAGAAAGGGGACAACAAAGACAAAATTAGACAACAGATGCAACTCACAGGAATAGCCCATACACTGATCTTCTGACAGCTGGGAGTTGATTGTGTGAGTCTAGGTTACAGGCTCTTCCCTTAACTGGAACAAGGCAGAAGAAGATGCATATGCACCCAAGGGCTTGCTTATTGTACAGATGCTGATCCACATGACCAACTCTTCCATTGCTCTCCAAATGCTTCTGGTCCTTTGGAACTGATAGTGTAAGTCCAGGTTAAGCCCTTTTACTCAAGAGGAGAGCATGCAAAAATAACTGTGTGTATTAGGAGCCTGGCTGATCTTACACTTCTTTCTCTGTTTCCTTGCTTAAAAGTGTTTTTGTTACAACTTGTTTTGCTACCTTCTGTTAGGCTGGTAGGGCACTGGGGTGGGGAAGTAATCTGATTCCTCAGGCATGGACAAACAGTTCAATTAGCATATTCTCTACTTTTCTCTCTCTCTCTCTCCCCTTTGCTTTAAAGTACTCTCCATTCTACTAGTCTAAGATTAGCTGGTACTTGTAATACCATCTTTTTAAAAGAAGGTTATTATTGTTTGGAACACCAAGAACTTTCCTTTCACTGTTTCAAATATCTGTAAAATGTCTGATTTCTAGTAAAGATACTGTGTTGTCTCACTTGCTCTGCTGCTTGTACAATCAAGATAGTTACATTACTATGCCACATTACTGATTCATTTATCTTCCTGAATCTGACCCATAACAGAAAGTTCAAGCAACATAAAGCTAATTCCATCAAGTTCCTTTTTTAAAAAAAAAGTCTTTATTACCATAACCTATGTGGTTTCCTTCCACTTTAGAATGGTACAATTTTATGTTCTAGTTTGTATTATGTTCCCACAATGAACTGCCCTATCATAATCTGAGTAAATGCACAAGCAAAGAGAGTCATTTAAAGCAATGCCAGTAGTGTTCTGCAGCCAGAGAAGGTATCATTACACGTTCCTAGTCTCCCATTATCTAAGTGATGGAGATATAGAGATATATATACCTGTAGGTCAAAGCTAGTGAAAGCTTTTTTTATTTTATTAATCAAATGTGTCCTGCCTTTCTGCACCTAGTCTCTAAGATGGCTAAAAGTGTGGTCCTCTACATGTCTACTCAGAAGTAAATTCTATTGAGTTCAGTGGTGCTACATGTGAGGAAATGTGCAATGTCCTTATGAGCAAATAGCTATGAGGAAGCTCACAAGCAGATCATGGCAGCATAAAACAAAAAGTAGCACATGGAATTATATTAGCTTGGTTTTACAAGAAGCACACATTATCAAATCAACTAACAAAAAGTTTTAGATAACAGCAGTTCTTCTTTATTTCACATTTGTTTCAGTGCCTGATATCTCCTCATGGTTTTCCATTACAATTTCTTTTAGTAGTTTTGCAGCTTAAGTCACTGCTGGGGGGTGGGAGTTGTTGCAATACGTCCCAAAATGTTTCCAAGCTGCTGTCAATAAGACTTCTCCATATTTGAGCTGTGGACATTTTTCTGGCCGCTCCATGCTTCTCTAATACCTGTATAGAGAAAAGAAAAACACAGTGCAGTTACAAACCAATGCACAAATAACAGGAGAAACATCAGTTCAGAAGCAATCTTCAGATGTTGTTTTGGTAGTGTAAAGAGAGAAAAATTCACATTTTTTTCCCTAAACATACTGCTCCAAAGTGGTCTCACAGATATATTTCATTGGTGTCACAAAAAACAAGGTATTATCATTGCCATCTGTTGCTTCGTTTAGTTGCATTAATCAGGTGGCCCTCTTTATGTCACACTGTTGGCCATTGATATTTTTACTTCATACTAAACTGTCCTGAATAGGGGAAGCCCTAAAAGTAATAATAATCTGATTTACTAATGTAGCATCAATTTGTTTTTTCTGTATTTAAAAAAACCGCTAGGTTTAAGAACAACTAAGATGAATTGAATTTAAGATAAATGCAAGAGATAATGTCTTCACACTCTCTTGAATACATAGAAGGGACAAGGGTGCATAGAACATAACAAGGTCTACAGTTCGAGCTTTCTTTGTGTTTACACCTCTGCAGTTCTGCCTGTTGAGGAAACCCAATGAGCAGCTTAAAAAGTAGCTTCCTACTTCCAATATGAGAAAGTCAAAGTAAAATGAAGCTCTGGCTGCATGCAGTTCTCCCTTGTGTTTGAATGTTCTGTCTCAGAATCCCAGACATAGACTGTAAACATGAATTACTAGATGTGCTATACACATCAATCATATACCTCATTGTAGCTGCTGTGATACCAAAGGCTATGCATTGCTTCCGCACCCAACTTTTAAAGGCCTTAAAACCCTATATTACTGTCCTTTCCAAACTATTTAGTTGGCATAAGTTACACAGACCTGGGAGAAGGTGTTGTGCTGTGAATCCATTCCCTCAGTCATCAGCAGTAGGCAATGTGTGTTCTTCCAGATGTTGTTAAACTCCAACTCCCATCAGTCCCAGCCAGCACAGCTAATGGTCAGGAATGGTGGGAATTGTAGTCTAGCAACATCTGAACAGCTCCATGTTTGCTACTCAGGCTGTCGAACATGGCTATGATGCTCTTGGATGCACCAATGACAACAGATGCCAGAACCTCTATAAGCGTAAATATTTACCTGTTATGCTCACGGTGTGAATCTAATGGGTCTCTGTACTAAGTTTTTGCAAGGATGTTATTGAAAATGGAAATTCATATTTATATTTTAATTTATGAACACTGGAACCTGCATTTGTTAGTGAGAAAGATTAAGGCTGCACTCCCATGCATTCTTGCCATGAGTTCCTAAGTGGAACTCAATGCAACTAACTTTTGAGAATAAATGTATAGGATTGCAGTCAACATTTCCCTATTTTACTGAAGGACAATGAAAAATTTCTAAGTGAAATTCATGGTTTTCATTTTCACTAATAATGTTATAATAAACTTTAAGGTGGGATACAAATATTTTCGATAAATGCATAGAGTTTGCTTTCTCTGTTCTCGTTCTGCCTTACTGCTAAGAGCTCTGTCCTGCTGCTCCTCTTTCCCAGTGACTTTTCCCTCCAAATCAAGCAACACTTCTTATGGAGATGTCACCATAATGGCTGTTAATGGCATTGACATCATTGGGGCAGAAATTTGGGGGCAGAGGTCCGGGTCCTCACTCAGCAAAATCAGCAAGAGGAACGGCAAACGTAGCAGGGATGGCTTACATCATTTGGAAGTAAGCAAAGTAATGCACATTTATTTTGTTTTACTTAAAACATATCTATACCACCTTCATCAAAGATTCCAGGGTAGTTCACAACAAAATAAACACATCACCAGCATCCGCAGCAAACCTGGCAATGACTATAAAGTTCCACAGTAGCTCAGAGCCGAACTTTCATTGATCTGTGGCCCACCATTCTTGTTGAACTACAACAGATGGCCATGATCTGTACTTTCCAGAAATAATTAAATACAACTTTGTTTCAACAAGCCTTTCCAGGTGGATGAAAAGGTGTCTACCTTAGGTAATTCTTTTTGTATTGTTTTTCATCCCATTTCACTGTTTTTATTAAATGTTTGCAAATTGCCTGGACACACATGTAAAAAGTGACCGACTGATTAATTGTTCAGTCCGGAGTCTAAAGTTAACTAACTTCCACCACTGCCTGCTGGTCCTATGTGCCAAAAGAACCTTGGGCAATGAAGATTATGCTGCTTATGGGCTTTTGCCTGATGCTGCTGGATGAAGTAGAGAATGGGATGAAAGATTGTAGAAGAACAATGGACTGGGATGTCCCTAAGCAACTGCTGAGGAGCTAGGATACAGGCAGCCGTATGCTTAGCAAAGAATCAGATCAGGCTATTAATTGGAATAATGATTCTCCTGATGGTTTTGTTCCAGAAAGAGAGTGGCCTTCTTAGAGTATGGGGGCATGGCAGACTTCTAACATTAAAGTTGTTCTCTTGAAAAATAATATGTAGTTCTTGTTAGCAAATCACTCCTCCGAGGCTGCATATTGTGATTGGCCGTAAATCCCAATAGTTCTAAGCAATCCAGGATTTTTGTTTAGTGCTTCAGATATGATTTTTTTTTATTAAAATTGGGGCACACTCCTGAAGGTGTTTGTGTAAAACCAGTTCATCTTATTGGTTTGTCTGTTTGTCTGTCTGTTTGTTTGTTTGTTTTTTTGTTGTCTTATACCACCCTTCCTCCATGGAGCTCAGGGTAGCTTGTATGGTTCTTTCTTTCAACACATTTTAGTCTCACAAAACCCTTGTGAGGCTGGTTAGGCTGAGAGAGGATGACTGGCTCAATGTTACCCAGCAAAATTCCCAACTGAGAAGTGGTAGAACCATGAGACAAAGACTCTAAGCACTACACTACACTGTCTCTCTCACTTACCGGTAGGTTTCATGTTGTATTTAGGTTCAGGTGCTAGACAGTTTTACAATAAATGATCCTTGCCCCTTTGGGGGCTTTTGTTTTTGAGTTTGTTTCGTTGTAACTGTCCTTTTGCTGGCCTGTGCAAGACGGGTGCAATGTTCTGACAGAATCACAATCTCATGCTCTGTGTTTGTGTAGCTAAGCAACAACACAACTTTCATTTTAGTTTGTTAAATATTCGGTCATCAATTGGGTTGATTCTGGTTTCATTTCCCACCCCCACCCCCACATTTGTTTTATGTGCCTGCAGTTTCAGAGGCTTGAGTCAGGTGGCTCCTAACTTACCACCAAACCAGAGAAATTATTTACCTTTTTTTGGTCATTTAAACATTAGTGCCATTTGAACTGGAGAAAAGGCAGAATCATCCCAAATGGAAGTATTACTACAACAGAAGATACCAGCTGTTTTAAGAGACTGTGATTTGGTTTAGAGAATGTGAAGGACTGATGTTGAGATTAATTGCTTGTTGGCTTGCTAGAAAAGTCATGCTAATGATAGTTGCTTATCGCTAACAACCACCAATTATTTATTAGAGTTATTAAAAAAAACAGCTGATGGCACCTATAGTGCGTGAAGCACTCTCCAAACCTTTAGAATGACACTCTTTGCCATGCCCTGTCAAGCTTATAATTTAGGAAAGACCCATGTGAGTTTCTTGCCATAACATATGCAGATGACTATTACTTAAAAAAAAGATCTCTGTAACTCATAAATAAAGTAGATGAAAACCCTGCAATACAGGAAGATAGAAGAACAAATTCACCATATATTTATAATGTCAAACCATTATTTTCAAAAGGGAAAACACACAAGATGTGTGTCTTCCATGGGGCTTACTTCCTAAGTATATTGCCCACAAAGGAGTTATTCTGTGCATACTTGGGAAGTAAGCCCCATTGAGCTCAGTGCACTTACCTTTGAGTAAATATGTTTGGGATTGGGCTGGACAGTATACAATCTTAAATCTCGCCTCTTCCACAGTTGTTATACCTATCTAGGATTACTCTGGAATAAACTGTGATAGGATCATAGTTGTGCAGCATAGCCTACTAGATCTGTAAAATTAGAGGACCTGATTTCAGAAGCAATTGATAAACACATTTACTTGGAAGTAATTCAAATCAATTTTAGTTGAACATAACATTCTAGTAAATAAATATGATCTGCATAATATGATCTGCATAATAAATATGATTCTTGGCATAGTTTATGAGAAGTAAAGACCCACTGGATTCAGAAGTAACACTATAATCCTTACTTAGAGGGAAGACCCATTAAACTCAGTCAGACTTATTTTTGAGTAAACATGGATGGTTATGTGCTGTTGCTTCTAAATAAACACATTTAGGATGAAATAGGGCTGCACATCTGATTTAATCCAAGTACTCTACCTCATCTGGTTTTTGAATTACAGTCTGATGATTTTTCTCAGCAACCAATTGTCCCTTTTGTCGCTTAACAATTTGTATCGCCTTGAGTTAGACTAAGTATCGATATACAGACACATAGAAACATCTGCAGGGTATCTGTAAAACATTTTAATCACAAATCTATGAAAATAAAACAGAGTATAACAGGTGCTGACATTAAAATACCTAGTATCATCTGATGCTAATTAGATACCTGAAAGCATAACTTTCTTGAGTGACATTCTTTGCTTTGCTGTTACCTGCCATGTGCCCTAACGAAATACACCTTCTATAATTTGTAGTTTACAACTGCAAATTCTAAAAACAATATGCCATCCTGATGTCATATATAGGCATACTTCTAAAGGTCCTTTGAGTATCACCATTGCTATGTCCCATTATAAAAGAATACAGCTACCTTTTAAGAGCACTGCACTCCATCAACATCGCTGATAGCAAACTAGCCAAAATGTCTTCAGAATACCACCACATCAGTCTTCCTAAGTTCCTAAGTCTCATCAAACTAATATCTCTATCTAGATGTGTGCTGCCTATACATCACTTTTGCATGCTGCACCTGTGATAAACTTGTGATAGCTGCTGTTGCTGGCACAACAATACCAGTACACTGGAAAGCACTCTGATTGTTTCATTGCACTGACTTACCACAACCCTAAATTCTTTCTGCAGTAGTTTAAAGGATTGTATTATTTGGCCAGTTATGTGTAAAGGGAGAATAAAGATTGGCCTTGCTTGAGACAGATGTAAAAAATTTAGTTTAGCATCCTCCCAAAACTTGTCAGGAGTTATCCTTCAGCTGCATGTCTTGCATCATTCCTGGGGAGAGTTAGGTGTAACAGTTCTACTTAAGGTAGTATGAATGTGTGTGTGTGTGTTTACCAGATATTTAGAGACTTTAGCAGATAGCATACAAACTAAAAGTCTTCAAGGGGAATGAAAGAACTTCAGCATGAAGTTCTTGCATGCATATTGTGCAAAAGCATTAATAAGTTCTTGCCCATGGTAGTTGCACAGAATCTTTTCAGTGGGTCTGGAATGGGAACACTGTGCATCAGATTGCGTCCAAGGCTATTTAATCTTTCTTTTGTTAGCCTGTACTGGAAGAATATACGATAAAGTGTCAGTGAGTCTGATCAAAGGAGAAAGTACCTAAACGGAATTTTTATTGTGAATGCAGTAAACATTTATCTCCAACATTATTCAAACTGCAGAATTTGTTCACTGGAAAATGCATTAAAAATAGGACTGCACAATGGAAACCTAGTGATGAAGGGGGAATTTAGAAAATTGTTTAAAAAAAAATAATCACAGCTGCATATGCAACATTGGCATTCCTAGAATGTTTTAGAATATACATATATATATTTCTCCACCCATCAAACACTTAATAAAAGATGGGTGCTCTAGGCAATTTGCAAACTATAGTTCCATCTAGATATATGTCAGTGTAAATCAAAAATCTTCCATTCAGTTTTTCTAAACAAGTATGCCATAATCTTTCCTACCCTTGTTTCCATCAAATGCTCATAAATCTATTGCATTGCACTGTTTTCGCAGAATGAAGTCAAAAATCACAAATATTCTGAATATGGTTAAATACACATCCAGCAAGACTATCATCCTAGGAGAAGTGGGTAATTTTCTTCACCTGAGGTATATATTTCATTGTAACAGAACTTTAATAGACATCAACTAATCATGTTTAAAGTCTAGCTCTTTATTATTGCCCTTTACCCATAAACTGCTCTTTTGCTGACCTTAATATAGATGGTGAAAATAGCCAACCTTCCACATAAATGGTTATCTATATGGTCCACCCCCCTTCCCTGGATATTTAAGGTAGGACTAGTTGGACAAGACATAAGTAGCATTTTGTCAGTTTTAAGGTTCCACCCATTAATTTCTTTTGATCCAAGCCATCTAGCACTTTCATATACCTATAAACGGGTAACCCTAAGATATAGGGCTTTGCGTCTTTCCAAATATTCCTGTAGATTCTCTTCGAGTTTTAATCTGTTCAAAGCTGTGCCCATATAAAGAATTTTGAATATGAGGAATCACTTCTCTTGGATGTATAGTTTATAGTTTTGTATTTATTGAATGCATTTGTGGGCTCCCTTAGGATGTGAAATGTATGGAAATATATGTGCATTACTAAAGAAAGGCCTAAATTTATTCTTTCTTCACATCATGCTCTTCTTTTCAGTAGAGGTTTTTAATTCAACACAGAACTAGAATGAGATGGAGCCAATTTCCTGGTCTATATGTGTGACAAATGCTAAAAGTAGCACAAGATTAACAAATTAGTTGAAGGGTAGGTCTTAAAAAAATGTTTAACTTTGTCTTACAAATAAAGATACAGACTTTATTTAAAATGAAGCCTTCTTTACAGATGTGCAGGAAGAAAGGATCTTTTACTTCCCAGTAATTTAAGAAGAAAAGTTGGTATACGTGGAAAAGAAAGAAAGAGAAAAAACCTTCAGTAACCTGAACAAAATTGTATTTGTGAAAGATTATAAAGGTTTTATGGCTTTTCAGTGCAAATACTGTTTTCTCTTGAATGCTTTTAGGTTTAGTGTTTGATGTTTCATTCCATTTTTAGTGGTATTCATAATAAAAATAATTACTGTTTTCAGAACACATATTGTACATCTTACAAAAATAGGAGCTGTTGAGATACTGTCTTTTTTATTCATGCAGCCTCCCTGTATAGGACAGGTTAACCTGAAATGAAAGTAAGTGTGTGTGTGTGTGTGTGTGTGTGTGTGTGTTGTCAAGGGGGGTTGGGGAGAGATCATGCACGTACACAAGCATACACAGACAGAGTACAGGCACATGTGTCTTTATAAAAAGGCTTAATGGTGGCTCAAAATAAAAGGTATGGAACTTGACCTTTCTAGCTGACACAGTAATCACCTACTTGATGTAATCCAGATCTAACACCAAATAATAAAACCATATGTGACAACAGAATGATTCACATTATAAAATTATTTGTTTGTAAATAGCTATGCTTAACCATCATCATATATGCATGACTAAAATTTCTCTGTACATGGATGTGTTTCACAAATCCTGATTTTAAGTAGCTATTAACTTAGATTGGAGAGCTTTTTATGCCTGTGGTTCGGGATTACCTCATCCATTCTGCTTTTAGAAGCGTGTCATAGCCCACCTGTTTTGCTTTTGCCTAAATTACATCAAAATAATAGCATTCTTTACTGCGTACATTCCTACTTTCTGTATCCTAACATGATATCCACGTTTAAAATTCAAGTGCTGCCTTATTCAGGTTGTCTCAGTCATCCAATCTCCCCTTCACATATCTGTTCATGTTGACAGACTATGTCATAATACATCAACAGAAAGATCAGCACAGAAGAACAAAAATTCATCACCTGACAGCAAGAGGAAAACTGATTTCCACTATTAAATTAGTAGAAATATACCATTACTTCAGTACCAACGAGGAGACCAGGGTTAAAAGAATTCATGGTGTTATGATTCTGCAGGAGAATCCATTTTGTCTGTTTGAAATAATATTTACATGAAAAAATGGTAAGGGCCAAGAGCCAAGGATCAACACTGAAAGGTATAGAGTCAACTTCTGCCTTGTGTCTACCAAGTTTGAAAACGTTCATTTCCCCAAAAGAAAATTAACTGGGGACTTTTATTTCACAAAACAGTTTTCTGGGATTCTTTGTTTTATTAGTTCAAGACTCAGATCTTGAGATGCTTTGACTTTGGCAACTGGTTCATAGCTTAGGCAGAGTCTAAACATATATATACACACACACACAAAAGCTCCATCCTGCTTCCTTATTGGTGGAGATAGAATTTTTAATATACTATCCTGAGCCTTGGTGTTTCGGCAGGAATTTAACAATACCTGGAATAAATAATGTCTTTTGCAGCCTGGGGCAACAGCTGCCACTTATGCATTAATTCTGCCCCTGTTTGAACACTCTCCAACATATGCACTTCTCTTTTGTCTGTTATCCTAGAGTTGTGTTATTCCCAAATATTGACATCATCTACTTTTATCAGCACTAACTGCTCTGAAGCTTCCTAGTCTCATGCTCAGCTCTATTTCTCTCTATTGATTATCTTCCTCACTCCAGCAGGTACCAAGCCGGAGATGCTGTCCTGAGAAACAGCTTCCAATGACTTTATACGCACAATTTACACGGAATTGTTTAAAGAAGATATTAGCCTCAATACAAATCAGTGAACCTCGTTTAGTCAATACTGCACAATTCAGCTGTTGGCACCCTGTCACATGTTAGTCTTTAAAGTCAACTACCATACCCAATCTGCACATTAGCCATAGTATTTAGTTTCATATTAAAATGAGGTGAGGTTTTGTTTTGGTTTTTTTTACTCGACTTTTGGTTTAAATCTCCTCGGTGCCCTTTTTACATCACCTTGCTGAGCCATATGATAGTAATATAATTTTAAGTATAAAAACCTGAGATTAAATGCTTGATTTTTGACAGTGTCCTTAAATATAATAAATTCAAAGGGAAATACTGTTAGGTTAAAATGGAGTGTTTTTCATTAAGTCCAATCAAATGGTAGACAACAAAGGATCTTTTATTTGAGAATATGAAGTGAAAATGAAAACCAGAAAACCTTTACTAAGAAAAGGTCCGGCTAAATTATGTTGTAAGGAGCTCTCCAGAGTGAGCCTTGTTGTTTCACTAAGAGTGAATTAAACTAAGATGCATTATAGAGGGAATACTATACCAAGCGGCAAATCTTAGTGTTTCATGAAAATGAAAATAAGGCCCAGATTCATTCAGCACAGACAAAATGTAAAGGTTATATATGAAAATAAATACCGCAGCATCAAATCTGCTCTATTATAAGGACAAGGGTTGCAGATGAACATATTTCCTTTTGTGTCCCAAAGCAATCTATATTATTTTAAGTGTGGGTTTGTTTCCAGCTTATCCTCCCCTCTATTTTTTATCAAAATAGTATTGCAATAATAATGGTATTTGTCAGAATACTACCACCACAGTTCATATATAAATAATTGCCCCTTATGCAATCAAATTAAATATTGTTATAATATGTGTAACATTTTGAAAAAATCGATGCTACATTTAATAGCTTACTTTCACTGAATTGTACACTATTCTGAACAGCAGTGAAAAAGTGCTACTATTATAGTTTTGAAATGCAAATGCATCTTATGATCATTATTTATAGAGGGATTCTACACATATTCTGTTCCATGTAATATTTTTAAAAGGAAAAAAAAACCCACCAATGTGCACAAGATGTCAAAATCACAAGTGTGATCTATTTTCAAGGAAGGATGGGGAGTTTGGGAATCTGCAGAACAAAGAAAATAAACTCTTTTTGAGGATACTTGCAAGCTGTGTCTTAAATATTGATTTTAAATGTGTTCCAGCAATCCCTTTTTGGCAGAGTTAAGTTATGAATGTAACAAATTCCAGGGGTGGGGAAGCGGTGGAATACCTGGCATGGGTGTTTGGCTGTTTAAATAATATGCATTTTATAAGAGTCCTTTTTCCCTCTAAAGAGCTCAGTGAAGGACTCCAGTTAGCAGAGATATGTGGAAAGATGACCAGCCTAGCCTCCCTTATGGACACACACGCACGCACACACACACACACAGAGAGAGAGAGAGAGAGAGAGAGAGAGAGAGCGCTTCCTGAGACTCAGAGAATAGCCTTTTCCTCTAAGATTCAACCGACAACAATTCACATATGAAAAGGGGGAAATATGCAGGCAGGACTGAAATAACTACATTCTGAAGCAGCAAAAAGGCAGGTGTGATATAGGAATTTATTGTGCTTGTGGCTGCTGCTGCTGCTGCTGCTGCTGTGTATGTGTAAGCTACTTCACAGGGCTGAAGTCTATTTTCCATGAATCTAAAATATGTAAGTGTAAATATACAACTGGATGCAAAAAATTTGCCCGATGCTACTTGGTCCATTCATGTAGGTAGCTTTCCTTATTTTTAATTTTAATTATTTCTATTATATTCTTCTACTGCTTAATCTATATGCCTCTATCTGTATATTAAATATTTCTTCAATTGCAATTTCATTTTCAATTCTTAATATCAATATTTTTATTTAAAAAAATACAGTCTATAGAATGGTAAAATACAGCTATACTGCAATCCTATGCATTCCTACTCAGAAGTAAGTCCTATTGAGTTCAGTGGGACTTACACCTAGGCAGGTGGGTATAGGATTGCAGCCTTAAAGTAATTTTGCACTGTGCTACTATTATAGTAGCAAAAGAAACACAAAGAGCACAATCCAATCATAATTGATTTTAATCTCCATTGCTTTCAACTAGAGAGTTCAGCACAAGCTGTGAATGTTTCCTATTGAAACCAATGGTACTTAACACTGCTTAATATGGCTGGAGCATACCCATAAGCCAATTATATATTGTATGTTTGATGTGCCCTATGAGAACACATTTTTAAAAACTATAAATGGGCATGAAGTGCTGTATTGCTTTTTTAAAATTATATATCAGCAGATGCTGGCTTTTTACAAGTAAGGGACAATACATAACCTTTACCTTTATATAAGGTTTAACTTTTTATGTAATGATTAAAAATGTCTATCAATATTATCATGCTTATTTTTACCATAAGATGATTTAATGCAAAAAAATATTGTTACCTATATGCATTTGCTTCTCAATAAAAGCAACATCAAGTTATGGTGTACTGTACTTAAACTCTGTCTATGTGGGACTACTCAAAAAGGGAAGGAACTGGGTTTTGAAACTGTTTCATACTATTGGGAGGGATTTCTTTTTTTAAAGAAAACTATATATATCTTTTCTTTATTTGGGGGGGGGTGGAACCATATTACCTCCATAAAATCGAATGTTTTCTTAGAACTAATGCTTCAGATCAAGTTGCTAGGTTGTTGCTTTTTTTACATTTACCATTACCGTTGGATAAATTAAAAACAAGTTTACCCAATTTTCTTGTTTTAACATTAGGTTTCTAATATATATTTGAAGAAAGAAAATTGCCTAAATTGCAGGAGATTTCCACCAGCAGATGCTGCATTATCAAGATACCATCATTGGTGTTGTTTATTAGCAGAATGCTGTTAGCCTTCTTAGCTTACTGGGTTGTTTTTTGTTAATGCTTACAAATTTAATCTCAGATATGTGTATCTATGATTTAGACAGGTGTCAGTCAGCATTAGTGTGTCAATTTTTCACAAGAAAATAGAAAAGAAAGTCTAAACCTCTCCCATTAATGTAGCCAAGTTCCAAAAAACCATATTATTAAATACCATTTATATCCTTAAGGTAAGAATCCACTGAGAAAAACATCACACTGTTTATGATATATCTAAAGCCAAATTAGGTATAAAGCAGTCTAAATAGTTTCCTGCTTTCTTTAATCAGTCTCCATAGGTGTTCATACAGTGAAGTGAATAGGGTGAAGCTATTAAAGGAACTGTAATTGCCTTCCTGAAGTAATAATATATCTGGTACAAATGTCAATATAACCCTCAAGAATTCACGGGTTCTGTGCCAATTGGAATGACTCAGTTTTACAGCACAATCTGCAACTTGTTTACTTGGAAGCAAGTTTCCTTGATTTCAGTATCACTTACTTCCAAGTAAGCATGGTTAGGATTGTATCCTTAGGATATTATGCTAGCCCATGGTTACACATAGTACAGCACATTATTGTGTTTATACTAATACGTACATGCATACAGAAAGAGGACAGAGGAACAAATGCTAAATGAAAGGATTTGATACAGTCATTTTCATCCCAGAGAAAATATACGAACCATTCAATTCGGTGCATGTTTCCATGCAGTCTCACTGTGTGGTCAGTGGGTCTTACTCCCAAGTAAGTATGTACAGGATTTCAGTCAAAATTAGTAAGTTGGAATTCAGTGGTACCTCGGTTTAAGAACAGTCTGGTTTAAGAACAATTTGGTTTATAAACTCCGCAAAACTAGAAATAGTGTCCCGGTTTGAAAACTTCACCTCAGTCTAAGAACGGAGTCCGAATGATGGAAGGGCACTGGCGGTGGGAGGCCTCATTAGGGAAAGCACGCCTCAGTTTAAAAACAGTTTCAGTTTAAGAATGGACTTCCGGAACGGATTAAGTTCGTAAACTGAGGTACTACTCTAGATACTAGGATATATTATCTCATTGATTTTGGATCTGTAAGTGAAAGGAGATGGTATTTTTTTCCTGTTATACAGGGGAAATCCCAATGCTCTCCTGCCCATGAGCTTTGAAGCTAATGTAGGTAGACCTACTTAAAGATACACTTGCTGCAGCAGTTAATGTAAGACAATTTTGTATAAACCCAAGGGCCAATTCATGCAGCCCTTTTCCAAAAGGGGGCCAAATGGTGGAATAAGGAGCCAGTGGTGAAACTGGAAACTGTTTCACCATGGATTTAGGGTTGACAACTCATCTGGCAACTAGCAGTTAACTTTCTAAAATGGGCAGTGGAACTTTGGAGGGAGGGAATATGCATACAAGCTGACATTTTACACATAAAGGGACTAGTGTACATGTATGAAAGTGTGCGTACACACTTATCAGGGGAAGTATTAGATTTTGACGCATGGAAGTAAAGAAAAGGACATTTGAAATGCTGATACTTGTGAATATTTATACTGAAGTGGGTCTGACAGCTAAAAGAGAATTACTACTTATGAAATTCAGTTTTGTGAATTGCATGAGAACTAAAAGGGATTCACACTGCCAGGTTTTTGTTTGTTTGTTTTTTTACACGCTGTTGACAACTATTACATGATAGTTTGGTCATTTGAAATGTACATCATGTGTTGACTCTCTGTGACAGCTGTTTCAACACACACAAGTAGTACCTATCAACAGGATGAAAGCTTGCCTTGAATGGGCTTAGCATTTCAATCCAACAAAAACAAATACTATTCAAGGAAATATTTAAACATACAAATATTGATTTTAGTGTTTTGCGTTCTTTTTTTTTTAAGTTTGAATGAATACTGATGCTATGTAGCATTCCCCTCCCACTTTTAAATCATTTTAGGAAGAAATCATACACAAGCAAAAAAATAAATAAAAAATACCATGTCTTTGGCAAAAACAAAAATGAAATGAAATATGGCAAACCTACCCAATACAGAACTCTGCAATTGCTTCAAGGTGCACATGTCATTTCTATGCTTACGGTAGTGAATGGGCTTAACTTGTGTACATATGTGAGCTCAACATGTCTCTATACTGAATTTAAGTAGTTGGCATGAGCTGTGGTTCAGTGGGAGTAAACTCCTTTTATATCATTTACATAATTAAACTGGCCGATACTTTAATTCTGCGTAACACAATTTCATTGGGCCAATAGTCTGATTCCATCCCCAGCAAATAAAACTTCCAAATAAACTGTAAAGATGTAGGGCACTGAGCCCTATGACTCCTCATAACAACAAAATTCCAATACTGTAGAGATGTTATTCCAGTATTCCATTCTGGATTTGCAAGAACGAATGCTTGAGAGCTACATAACAGTCTGTTTAAATGTTTGAACAGCACTGGATTAAATGAAGAGGCAATTAATTCTTGGATTTTTTGTAGGATACAAAATATGTGGGGCTCTCAGCCACTGATAGCCTCATGTCCAGGTATTTTGCCCACCATAGAACCAGGTGCTTAGTTTCATGGATGGAACCACTTCATGTTCTATAAGATCACTCTTTGGGAATCCATCAGTAAGTATCCTTTAATAGAGTAATTTAATTAATTTAAAGCATGAGCAGATATTAATATATTCTAGGCTGAAAGTATCTGAATAAAAAAAAATCCAATAACTAGTCTTTCATGCTGTTGCTTGTACTAGATTCAACACTAAGGGCAGTGTCCAATACTAAGGTAAAGGTAAAGGGACCCCTGACCATTAGGTCCAGTCGTGACCGACTCTGGGGTTGCAGCACTCATCTCGCTTTATTGGCCGAGGGAGCCGGCGTACAGCTTCCGGGTCATGTAGCCAGCATGACTAAGCCACTTCTGGCAAACCAGAGCAGCGCACGGAAACACCGTTTACCTTCCCGCCGGAGCGGTACCTATTCATCTACTTGCACTTTGACATGCTTTCGAACTGCTAGGTTGGCAGGAGCAGGGACCGAGCAACGGGAGCTCACTCCGTCGTGGGAATTCAAACCGCTGACCTTCTGATCGGCAAGCCCTAGGCTCTGTGGTTTAACCCACAGTGCCACCCGTGTCCCGTGTCCAATACTACCCCTCCACTAATGGGTAACATCCTTCAGACGAAAGGGTTAAGGCATTTTTTATTTTTATTTTTTTGCTGATTACTGTTTCCCCCTGCAGCCCCTTGTGAGTACCCACACTCTCTGAATCTACTTCAGAGATTTCAGGAACCCATCAGAGCAGATTCCAGGGTAGGGGAGAGGGCTTTGGGGAAGAGAGCGAATAGGCAGAAATTGCCTGTCCTCATTTTCTGCTGATGGAGGCCTTCTGTCAATAGAGAGGACAGTATTAGATACCATCCTAAGCTTGCAAATCCTGCACCTGCACCTTGATTTCAATAAAATGAGCATGTGGTGCTCTTGACTGAGTTGTAACTTTAAATAATAGAGGGAACACAAGTAGCATTGTAAAGTTACAAATGTTTCCATTTTAAGCCAAGCAAAATGTAATAACCATCCATTTCAATTTTGGTGATACAGTATTTACAGCTATGTAAATAAACCTTTACATACATGGGACGCGGGTGGCGCTGTGGGTTAAACCTCAGCGCCTAGGACTTGCCGATTGCATGGTCGGCAGTTCGAATCCCCGCGGCGGGGTGCGCTCCTGTCATTCGGTCCCAGCGCCTGCCAACCTAGCAGTTCGAAAGCACCCCCGGGTGCAAGTAGATAAATAGGGACCGCTTACCAGCGGGAAGGTAAACGGCGTTCCGTGTGCTGCGCTGGCTCACCAGATGCAGCTTGTCACGCTGGCCACGTGACCCGGAAGTGTCTGCGGACAGCGCTGGCTCCCAGCCTATAGAGTGAGATGAGCGCACAACCCTAGAGTCTGGCAAGGCTAGCCCAAACGGGCAGGGGTACCTTTACCTTTTTACCTTTAAATAAACCTTCAAATTATAATCACTTTAAATAAACTGAAGTATAGCCATCTTTTCTGAAGTAAATCTATTTAACTAGCTAGTTTTGTAAAATTTCTTCAAAAACTGGACATCGCAACAATTTAGCATTGCACTTTAAAGATAATGGTATGTATCAAGTTGGTATCCTTGTGCAAGCGCAAGAACATTTGCTCCAGCTGAAGCCATTTGCTAACACAGGAAGAGGAAATGTGATTGTTGCTTATTTTCCCCCTGCAGCCATGATAGCCTCCTACAATCTGTTCTGGAAGATTTGGGAACCCTCAAGAACAGATTTTAGATGGTACTGGGAGCTACAGTGGAATGGAGAATCAGCTAAAATCTTCTGTCCTCTCCTTCCTCCGTTAGCACCTTCCCTGGAGTAACAGCACTAGGAGAACAACTGGATACTACCCATTTTTAAAAAGAAAAAAAGATGTTTACTTCTAATCTGATAATGATGCTTAAGATAGTACAAAGTCTGAAATGAAAATTAGTCATTTGAAGAACTTTATTGTAACAGATGCAAGAGCAAATATTTGAATTCTATCAAGAATTGTTCCTTTATAAACTCATGGCAGCAAAACTTGGTAGACTGAACTCTTATGCTCTGGTCATAAACAGTTGCACATGCATTGTTAGGGGATAGCTGACAGGGTCGGCACCCTCGTCTTTTGTGATGAGCGCCAGGTATTCTGCCTTATTCCCTCCTTTTTTCCCTTTTAACTGAATTTGTTTTTCTTTGCTCACAGGGTGGTTGGGTGCACTGTAAAGTGCAGAGCTGTTGGGGCCCCAATCACCTATCATCTTCATCTCCTCCGGAGCCTAAATGCATATGAATTAAAATGTGTACATTTTATGCAGCTATGTGACATGGGTCTTTTGAGTACTGCATGTAGCAATATCCTGAGAACTGCACCAACGTACCATCAGCCATTGTACTACAGGTATAATGTTGGGTTTGCCTTCACTTGTAGCTTGCAAATGGGTGACGTCCTTGGACTAGCCACATGGTTTTCCTATTATTCTTCATGCTGTGCTGGAACCTTTGGGATGAGGCATCATTTACCTTTGTCTTGTTTTTCACCATGATATGTGTTGCTCTTTAACAGTGTGAGATGAATGTGGCTGGTGTATGAAGAATGCTGCCTTAGAACTGAGACTTCATCATACTGTGCTGCACTATTGGCAATTTAACTACATATCTAAATCTTATCTGCTCACAAAAGAAGCAGAAGCCCTTAATATACGTGGAGTTTCACAGAGTAAAACAGGAGTTTATGTCTCTGTCCCAAGGAACCTACAATCTAAATTTTGACACATGAGAGGCAATAGGAGAGGATAATGAAGCTGAGGTTTAATAAGGAAAGAATATATATGCTGTTGATTTGTGTGAATTTATGTGTATGGGGACTACGGTATCCTGCCAAAGATGTTATGGAAAAGATGAATTCTGGTAAGGGGAAGGAAGGAAGCATCACAAATTACTCAGTAGTAGAGCAATTGCTTTGCATGTAGAAGGCCATAGGTTTAGTTCTTGTGTCCCTGGGTAGGGTTGGGGGAAAGTCCTTTCTGAAGAGTCACTGCCAGTCAGACTAACTACTGGGCTTGATGAACCAATGGTCTCACTTAGTTTGGAGCAGCTTCCTGTGGTCTCAGGGGTTCTGGAAGGCATTTTCAAATATAAAGGGCAACAAGGAAGAATGTATCAAGTAATTTAACTCCAAATGATGTTTTCAGGTGTCAGAGAACATCTCAGGAAGAGAAGCAAAGATGATGGGTAGGCATATATTGTGATATGAGGGCAAATATATGGATAGGAAAGACAATAGAAGGCTCTGAAGATAAGGATGAGGAGGCTTTGGTTTGCAGAATTTTGGAATAGACAGGAAGTCACTGCAAGGATCTGTGGAGGGTGTCATGTGGTCAGAACAACAAAAGGGGTGAATTGAGGACCGAGCTCCAAAAGATATGTGTCTTTTTTTAAAGAAAGAAAGAAAAGAAACGTGTACGCTTGGATTGCCAAATTATAATGAAAAATCTATTAAGTAACATCACAAGAATGAAAATACTTTTAGGATTAAAATGTATACTTATGTTTGAGGATGAAAAGATGGAGATGGAGCTGTTCCTTGCCTCTACAAAAGGCTTTGGGTCTAATTATTTTTAAGTATAATTCAACCAACATCTTCTCATGCTTAGCTGCACTGAGTGACACTATTTGTGCTGCTGAAACTGAGCAGGTTGCTGTCAGTTTAAAAATGACTATAATAAAAGTGACCATGAAGATGGATCTTGTGATTTTGCGTTTCTAATCAGTCATCTGTGAAGAACACTTTTGCTTTGATTCAGCAGACTGGTGACAGCCATGATTGATAGTGCATGAGGATGAAAAAAGGTTATTAACTGTCTTCCTATTAAACTCAATGTATTACCCCTCTAGGTGCATCTCATACTTTAAGTTAAAGTACTTACTCAGGTAAGGTCAAGAATGAACTCTATAAACACCATATCCATCCTGTTGTAGATGAACAAGGAACTCCTAATATTAATGTTTTTGGAGAGTTCTGCATTAAAGGATATTTGAATTCTATTACTATCATTATATAGATTAATACAAAAGTAAGTAGAAAAATTGGAAACGTACTAGAGACAACATTGCAGCATATAAAATACAATGACATGAATCCTGATAATAGTGCATCAAGCCCAAGATTATCCCCCAAAGATGCATGGCAATGCACTCTTAAAAATAACTGCTTAGTAGCAATATCAAGGCTTCCATTAAAACAGATTTTAACTGCAGTTAACAAAATATGAAACCTATGTTACAGATACAGTAATAGGAAAAATTCTATGTTTTGAAGCACTACCTCTAAGAGATTTGTTTAAAATTGATTTTAGTTTATCTGCTCGTGTTTTCATGTTACCCATATTCACAAATTTGGAGTTGAAGAAAAAGTCATATCCAATGAAATAGATAGACAGATGGATATAGATGATTCCTAAATTTTCTAGAAAGGCTTGGTTTTCTAAAAGTGATGACTATGAAGTGACTAGCTTTGAAGAGGGTGAAGTACTATGTTCTCTTTTGCATTTCTATCAGTGACATGAAGAAGAAAATTCATTGAAAGGCGATATAATAGTACAGGTAATATAAATATTCATACATGAATTTATTTTCAAAGAATATATACTAACTGCTTTTATGTGTAATTTAAAGTTTGCTACATATTAATCCATCTGATAAATTATCATAAATTTTAAATATTCTAAATATGTTCAATATTTTTACATTGTTTTAAATACTTCACTGATATTTTCAATAGACAATTCCTTAGTAAGAGATTTTTCAAACAAAGAAACCAAATATTCACCTTCTTCTTTAATGAAATGTATAACAGGTTTAAAATAACCTTTTAGCATATCAAATAACTTATACAGCACCCCGTCCCCACCTGCAACAAATATATTTCTCATGACTATCTTTCAGAACATGTTGGCATTTTACAATAAATTTTAATTCAGTATTTTAATATGTCTTAACTTCTTCAAATAAGACTTTTAGCTCACTCTAATTTAAAATTAAAATTCCAGCTATTTTAATTGTAAAGTGATTATTCCAAGCAAACTTGCTTTAAAACAAACATCTGCTACAATCATTTAAATTCTTTATATCAAATACTTTTGTTATGTACCATAAAATATTGAAATATTTCTCTCTCCCCCCCCCCACTCCCTATTCATAATGTTACCATAGTTCTGTAACTGAGAAAAGTATTTGGTATAAGACTAAAATGAGCATCAAGACTAAATGTATACTGTCTAGTACCGACATGGTATCATGTTCCTTCAGAAAGAATGTATAAGGAGGAAAAATCTGTAAGGTATCTGTTGCTGTAACATGTGTTACCCTCAGGTGTGAATTTGGATATATGAACAGGTTTTCCTATATGTTTTTTTATCAGTTGAAATCCTTTCTTAATCCCATGTGAATTTATAACTGGGTATGCCTTCATTCAAACAATTTGTGAATTGTCTCTGGATGTTGGTGAACAACAATTTCAGGGGTGAGGGGTGTCATATAATTTAGCCATCAATATTACTGCACATTTTTGTTGTTGTTCAAAGGACATTTCTATACTGGACTTCAAATAAAGGAAAGAAATGAAGTGGTATTTTAAACCTGATGAGAGTCTTCTTAGTTTCACTCTTTTTAAATGTTTATTTTCACATGTGCCCACATATATATTTTTAATTATTTCAGGGGAAGAGAAAATATATAATTCTTCCCTGGAGAATGCATAATGCATTAAATGAATAAAATTCCAAAGATCACAGAGGAATCCAGCTAAAAAATAGTAAACAATAATTGTTTTAGGCATGTAAAAGCATTTTGGAGGGGGGACAGGACTGAAAGAAGGTAGGATTATCTGGATTAGCTAACACAAATTTATATGAACCTATTCCTAGATTACCATTGGAAAAGAGATTCTGGTTGCATCTCTTTGGTCAGAAACTGGATAGTTACTTGCCTGAACGACCAGTTACAAGCCATGCTATATTTGCTTCACAAAACTATTTCTAGATTTTAAAAAAATGGTTGCAGACTTAAAAAAAAACCCCCACACACATTCATACTAAAAACGGTGAAGATGCTGCCATGAAATCCGGAAATAATTAATCAAGGTTATTTCTCCATCCGTTTCAAAGGAATGCTCCAGCAACATCAGAAAACAACACAGAAGCCATTTAATGTGAGACACCATTCCCCTGTTCTATATTTGGAACCTAGAATAGGCCACAAAAACCCAATGAACTGCACTTGCAGAGGCAATCATGGGGGCATGTTGTTACTGTCAACCAGTCAAGGCATGATTTCTGGCATTCAGGATTTAAATGACTTTCAGCACCATTTGCAAACTACTGAAAATGGCATTGTGTAAAGTGAGCTACAGCTTATCCCACAGCTTTAGCTGCAATGCACATGGTTGCTTGCATTACTGCAGCTAAAATTGCATTCTATACTGCATTGTTGTGCTGCCCATTTAAAGCTCTAGCCCTTTGGTTGATTATGGGAAACTGTAGTTGCAGTAAACCTTAGGACTCTGTAACAGTGACTCTCTTCATCCCAGCACAGTCAGATGGGTCAGCTGCAAAGGCTACAGTAAATACAGCCATGTCATTGCCATTCCTGTGCAGCGAGTACAAGGATGCTCTGGAGAATGGATCTAAGAACCAGTAGGAGGAGACTTGTGGAATTCTTGCTCCTTCACTGGGACCCTAGTATAGTGCTTGCTCAGATTTTGCAGAATCAAGTAATTGGCTCCATTGAACTGAACAAGACTAGCAGTGCAATTCTAACCATGGGGAAGTGATAGTAGTTCAGTGATAGAGCACAAAGTGTCAAGTTCAATTTCTGGCATCTCCATTTAAAGGAACTGTGTAGCAGATGATGTGGAACACCTTTTGTCTGAGACCCTCTGCCAGCCAAAGTATGTAGTACTGGTCTATATGGACAGGCTAACCTAGTATAAAACAGCTCAGAAATAACTTCCAGACTATTTATTGGAGCTTATTTGCAGATAAGCATACATAGGATTGAAGCTTAAAAACAGCTAAAATTGCAAATACATTTGCTTACACGGTATATGGATTACATCTTTTGCCCTATAGGTTGCTCTCTATGGAGAGTTAAGGGCATGAAGCAATGGTGTGACAAACTAAAATTGCTCTGCTCCGTATGGCATTTGTTTTCTCTTTTACAATGCAAGAGGTCACTTTCACTGTGTTCAATGGCACACTTACTCCTTACTAATATTCGTTTAGGATTCTAATTTTACAGGGCTATCAATCTATTCAAACGTCTATTGAAAAGTAAGTCCCATTAAATTAAGCAGAACTTACTGTCAAGTAAGTGTGTTTAGGACTACTGCCATAAACTCCACTTGCCACTTCAATTAAGGGATTGGAGAGCCTATGGGAAGAATCCTGAAACCACTCCCAGTAGCTTTGATTGCTATTGAAACAATCTACCAAGTATCATACAATTCTCTGTCTCACATCTGATGAGATTGAATTCCAAAGCAAGAAAACTTATATCCTATGAGACAAATAAGTAATATATGCTACTATGATATACAAATTTGGTTCTCAGTAAACAAGTGGCATGTATTGTGTGCTTTATACATAATTAGTATCCAGTACTAAAGAGGTTAAGTTCTAACCTGATTGATGCAGAAGCTATAGTAACTCACATTATTTACAAAATCTAGCCTCATAAACACAGGTTGGATGGTTTTTTTTTTTTTGTTTTTGCTGACTTTGCTCGTTGTTCAGTACAGAAGCTAATGCACTCTGCATATGCTCAAACACCCTCTTGTGATAAAATTATAAAGCTTCCTTGCTTTGTTATATTATTGCTGTATTATATTAAACAGGGACATTGGGAATCCATTGAACGTTGGAACCACTGGTGTTCCTGCCACCTCTTTAATTTGTTTAATGGTAGCCCAACCAATCCTGAAAGGTGGGCTGTTCAAAAATAATATTTAAAAGTAAGATAACGTTTAAAAGTAATGTTTTTAAATGTTTAAAAATAAAGACCCCTACCATTAAGGCAGCAACAAGAATAAAAAATATTGTGAGGGGAGAAAGGATATGTTTTAATGTGGCAAATTGTGCATTACATGCATGAGTCCTAAGGACAATGGTACACTATAAACGGGACCAGGTGATGGGGGAAGGGGAAGGTTTTGGCACAACCTTTATCCAAACCTTTACAAGTTAACCTCATTCCACAGTTGAGTGAAGAGAAGCCCCTGAGAACTTTTCTGTTGCCCTTGCAACCCTGCTTGTTGTATAGATGGTTATCTGCAGTAGGCTCTCTCAGCCTGAAAGGTCACACAGTGGAAGAGATTGGTGGAAACATTCTTTTAAGAGTGAAGACACAGAGAAAGGGACACACAAACACACATATTCTAAAAGTCATCTGAAAACACCAAGCTACAGTTCCCAGCATCTTTATCACACTACAGTTCCCAGGGTTCTTGGGGGAGGGAGCCATGTGCTCTTAGGACAGAGG
Organism: Podarcis pityusensis; assembly: GCF_964106645.2. Taxonomy (NCBI): domain Eukaryota; kingdom Metazoa; phylum Chordata; class Lepidosauria; order Squamata; family Lacertidae; genus Podarcis; species Podarcis pityusensis. The sequence goes on along the minus strand of NC_138031.1, from coordinate 31,600,898 downwards.
ATGGTTGTTCGAGCATATGCGCCTCACAGAATGGCTGTCTTTGCCATAAAGAATGTATTGAGGCCCTGGCCACACAGGGGCAGGTCCTGTTGCCCTCCCCACTCATGCGCCATGCTACTTGACTATGCCCCAGCAGCATCATTGGGGTGCTCAGTTACCTTGCATAAGGAGGCTATGCAAGGTGAACGCATCCTCCAAGCATTTAGCACTGGTTCAGGTACTGCCCTGCCTTATACTGAAAGGGCTACTGCCCTATACAAAATCACATCAGAATATGTCCCAATGGACATAGTGGCACTTGCTACTGAGTTAATATGCACGGCTTTTCACTATCCATACTGCCAAACTCATCCCCTGCATCCAGACTTTCAAACTTTGCTCACTTCACATGCACCAAACTTTTGCTGCCTCCCTATTTGCAAGCCCTTTGCAACTTTACATTTTAGGTGTGTATAGACCAACTTCCAATTTTCATTCAGCAAAAATTTACATACCACTTGTTTGGTAAACAAAACAAAACAAACAAACCACTACACCGTTTATTTATTTATTTTTTTAAAAACCCCAGTTGTCAGCCAAACATAAGTCTCCAAAAGTTGAACTGAGCCCTGAAAGGCACAACAAGGCCTCTGTCGCCTACTCTGGCTACCTATCCCCATCTCTTTGAAGCTTTCCCTCTTTTCTTCTAAAGGAAAGGGAAAGCAGAGGAAAGCGAACATTGGGGTGGGGTGGGGCAGAAGGAAGCTAAGCAATAGAAAGGAACGAGGCGGCCATTTTTGGAGGCCCTCGCGCGCTTGGCCGCGTCACCTCGGCGCGAGTTTTGATAGGTTCGCTTCGGGGCTGCCATAACCTCGGTTTCTCGGCCCTTGCCCAATTCAGCCAATGGCGGCTGAGAGGGCGACGAAAGCGGGAAATGGCAGCAGGAGTTGAAGCGGGAGAAGGCGGCTCTGCCCTTTGTCAAAGAGGACGCCATGGAGTGTTTGTGTGTGGGCAGAAATAAGCCCCCGAGGAAGAGAAGGAATGCGGGGGTTAAGTAACGAAAGCCTAGCCTCACAAAAAAGCTACAAACCGAAGCGCCTCTCCCTCAGAGCTGCCATGTTGTCACAACTGACCACACCAGAGGCCCTCCCCCTTCCATTATTATTATTATTATTATTATTATTATTATTATTATTATTAAGGATGGCGATAAGGAAACCTAGATAATGGGTTCCTAACCCAAACCATAAGTGTGGAAACCGACTATACAGACCGCGAGTTTTGCAGGCTCTGTACAGGCTTGGGGGAGCTGAAAGACAGCGATTTTTTTTTTAAAAAAAAAGGTTAACCAGATTTAAACACACAGGAATTATATATCTGAGGAGGGGATCCTATATTCAAAGCATAGAAGACTATGGGGTGGGGAGGAAGCACACGCAAGTTTTTGAACGCTTCTCCCCTATCGCGAAGGACAGATACTGAAAGGAACTAATGAACCTCAGACGACCGCCAGGGCTATATTTGTGCCCCAAACCATCCATCTCCTATGAGCAGACCGAATGGCTTTCAGTGGCACTTGCAGCCCGGACATTTACTCCGAAGTAAACTCGCAGCCGTGTGTGAGTGCAGAATTACAGCTCATCCTAAACTGGCTGGGATCGCAAGCGCCAAAGTTCAGTGATTGCAATATATTGCAATACATTGCGACATCCAGCCAGAAGGAAATCCCATGGAACTCAGTGGGACTAGCTTCCAAGTAAAAATTAGCCCGGCTTGGGCGACAAATTGATTTAAACACCGGTGACATTGGGGGATTAGACGGTCCCCATGGGAACGAGCTGTTTTAATTGGCTGGCGCATAGGCTTAAATATTTTGTGGATCGTTGGTAGTTTGGATTGGTTAGAAAGGTTGGAAGATTATATTCACAGTTGGCTTCAAGAAAGGAAGGCTTGGCCATGCTTTCTTGGAAAGGAATCTGATTGAACGCGGTGGAGTTGACTTTCAAGGAAATCATGTTTAGGATAGTGCCGTCAGGGATGCTATTCGTTGCAGGGGGGGGGGGGTGCGCGCGCGCGTGTGTTTCTAAAATGAGAGGTTCCTGAAAGCCGTGCCTTCTGCCATAGAAACTCTGCCCCCTGATCCGAAGGGCGTGGGGCTTGCTGTGTTTTCTTCGTGGTGACAGAGGCACTCTGCACATGTAGAAAAATACTCTGTGATTACTTCTAAAGGCTGGTCACCCCTGGCATTTAAAAATAAATCCCTGGCTGCCAACACAAGCCGCTGCCGAGCCTCCAGGATTCACCCCACCCACCCCCAAGGCTGGGCAGAGCGAGAACTTGGAGGTGGAGGGGGGGCGTGCAGCCCTTCAGCCGGGAGGGTCTCTGAACATCCTAGCTGAGAAGTCAGAGGAAAGGGAGGGCGGATGCGGTGGGGGTGGTGGAGGCAAGATAATGAAAGGAATCGGTGGGGTAAGAGGAAGGCTGCAACCCCAGCACGGGGGGTGGGGGGGGGGCGGAGAGGGATGATAGGGATGCCATCGGGAAATTGGAAAGGGAGAGACCGAAGGAGGGAGGGATAGAGGGAGGAGACTGTCAGAGAGGAGTCCCCTGGACTGTGGAGAAGGTGCAGCAGCGAGTGTGCGAGTGTGTGAAAGAGAGAGAGAGAGAGAGAGAGAGAGAGAGAGAGAGAGAGAGAGAGAAGAGCTCAGGCAGAGGGTTAGGGTAGATTTCCAGAGCTCTTAGAGCTGATCGACCAGCCCGCTGGAGTCACTATTCAACCCGAGTCCCAAACACACGCCTCACTAACTACTTTACAGCCACTTTCATTGATTTTCTTTATCAAATAAACATAATACCCGTTACAGCAACACTTCCTCTTCACGCAGCCAGAATGCCACAAGCTCTGATTGCTGCATTGCCCCGGATTGCAACCCACCCCCCCTCTTTTTCTTTTACCTAAATAGTAAAATATATTATGGCTTGCAATTTTTTTTCCTGAGATCTGGAAAGCGCGATATGGACTACATAAATGGATTATTAAGGGGGAAAGCGCCCCCCCCTTTCAGTCTTAACCACCTCCTTGCAGTCTACCACGCAGGCACAAATTTGTTCCTGTAATTCAGATGGGGCTGGTATATTTACATATTTATTTTTACTAATAGATAGTAACTCGATTGAAAGGGCAAAGCTTTCTGTGAACACTGGTCAGGGTTTCTTTTGATAGAGGGAGAAATTAGCATAAGTTTAGCAGTTCCCCCTAAATTGTCAGTCTAGTTGAAAATGTCAGTTTTTAAGTCAATTTCTCTTAATAAAATGTTTTCCCCCTAAAACTAGGTCCTCTCAAGAGCTGTTCTGAATCAGGTTTTCTATATATGTCAAAGGGCTGTTGAATTATTCATTATTATAATTACTATCATCATTGTCATTATCCCTTTCCATGTGGAAATAATTTTATTATCGTAATTTGATATCTGAAGAATTTCCTGTTAGTCGTTTGATAAGATTTTTTTCTGCCGAAAAGAAAAGTTTTGTTTAGAAATGAGAGGGAAATGTTTTAAATGCCTTTATGTTTGGTATAGATTTCCGTTTATCTAATCGATCAGGATGCCAATAAATCGATTAAAGGTTTAGTGTTTTACAAACAGCCGTTTTGTGCTTTTTGATTTTATGTTTTGAATGATTTTACTAAAGCCAGTGGTTTTTCTAATCGCTTGCTTACCCAAACCCTATTATTCTATCCTTTTTATTATTTGCACTTGCAGTTTAAAGTGCATCTAATGAGAAAAAAACACAAATGAAAAAGAACTAATCTGGTTAGATGACTTGGTGCCCATAGTCCATGTATTTACGCAAAGCCCTTTAAAATCTTGGTGAATTATATGCGATCATACAGTGATTGCAGAATATTAAATTAAACTTAGATAAATCCGCATTGAAGGAGGCAGCACCCAATCCTGAATTTATTTCCCATTTTCTATAACAGCATCACTGCGCTCCTCTCTTTGCAATGACAATGTGCCAAATCTAGGCATTTTGAAAACATTTTCCATATGCTTTAACTGGAGACTGATAGACAAAGAAGAAAAGGAGATGGACTTTTTCCTCTTGAGGTATATTTTCTTTAACTTTGTCATCAGGCTTTTCTGATCGTCATCAATTTTAAACAAAAAACTGAAAATCGTTAGAGGCTTGTTTTTGTGTGTGTCCCCCTCATTTTCCCCCTTGCTTTGCATCCCCCCTCCCATAATCAGTTCCTGAAGAGTAGAGTTTCAGTTAGCCTTTAATGCAGGACTATAAGAATTGTCATTTCTATACCTTGGCGGACAACATTTTTGAGAGAAAGCATTGATTGATTTACTTTTCGCTTACTGCTTTTTATAATTAAATGTGGTTTAAATTATCCTCTTTTTTTCGGTAAGTCGGATCAGATGTTGCTTGCTGGAGGCTTTCTTTTAACGGTACTTTTAATTTATGTGTAGTTTTTACGGACAACACAGAGGTGGTGGCTTTTATTTAGTTGTAAAATCTACACGTTTTCTTTTGAAAACTTGGCTCCTTGGGCGAAAACAACTTTTTCCTGGGCATTTTATAATCACCGTTTGTCGCAGAGGTAGTTTAGCATATTGTCTTTAACACCAGAAAGATTCCTGTTTTATGGGCACTGTGAACTGTTGGATCTAGGTATAAACTTACTTTCTTGTCTGTGCGCTAAGGTGGGTAATTTTATTGGCTTTTGTTATTGTTTGTCCTTTTCCTGATCCGATCGCTGGAGTTGGGGTCTCGCTTCCTTCCCGCTTCTCTCTCTTTCCCTCTTTCTCTCCTACCCCCCTCTCCACACACCCCCGTCCCCGCCGAAGAGAAGACAAAAACGTTTCCCTTGGCTCTGGCCACTGTGCCGGGAAGAGGCTTGTGGCGCCGTGGGGAAGGGAAGGGGTCCTTTGGCCAGGCGTTGGGTCGTTCTCCAGGATTTGCATAAGAGCTCGCGAAGTGTCTGTGAAGTTGGCGCATTGCTATTGTTTGGGTCTAGTCCTCCTGGGCTGTTTTTGTTGATAAACACGAGGGCGGTTGCCGCCAGGGGAAAGGGAGGTCAAAGCAGTGTCAAAGCTCTGACCTCTAAAAGCCCAGAGGGCGCCCGGCTCCTTCACCCACCTTTCTCAGTGCGTGTGTCTGGGCGAGGGGGTGTGTGTTTGTGTGTGTCTGTGTGCACGCGCGTGTGTGCGCCCGCGTTTCCCTTTCCCATCCAAGCCAAGAAGCTCAGGTTCAGGGTATTTAAAGCCCGCGACCTGCTCCAGAAAGCAGCTGAGCCGAGAGCTGTTTGTTGTCTAAGGGCTCCCGAGGAGCAGGAGGAAATGCTAGCGAGAGCAGCTTTGATTTCTGGTAGCGTCGGGGACCGGGTGGGGGTTGGATCTCTTTTTTTCCCCTTTTTGCGCAGCTCAAGCCACCACCATCACCTCCCCAAAAGGCCAGTCAGGGGCTGGAACTCCGATGGCAGGCACGATTTCGTCGGGATGCGTGGCCTGGCCGGATCTGATCGCAACCTCCCTCCCTTTTCCCCTTCGCGTCGTGGCGTAACAGAGATAACTGCCGTCGTAGAACGGGCTGGGAAATGGACAGTTATATTAAATGTATATGGTTACGTGTTGTTGTTGTTGGGTGTGTCCCCCCCCCCCAAAAAAGAAAACAATGCAAAAAAGAGAGCTGTCATTTCACCTAATCTGACTAAAGAATCTGCAGAGTTCGGGGGCGTTTTTCTTTCTTTCTTAGACTGACAATCCTTGTGGTTTCGCCCCTCGTGTCAACTTCCCCTCCTCCCCCAAAAGGTCCCGAAGATTGCTCTCAGGTTTTGTTTTTTTAAAAGCGTGTTTTGAAACGAAGTTGCTGAGTTAAACAAAAAAATGTTAGTTAACATACTGCCTTTGTCAAATAGCCCCGGGAGGAGGAGAGACAACAAAAAGGCAGGAGGAGGAGGGGGGTCTCGGGATCTGAAAGTGTCTGTAGCTCAGATAAAGGGGTCTCTAACACGGAGATCTTGTAATACCTCGTTTCAAACTGAGCTCATCTATAGACTCAGGGAGCGCTTTCAAAAGGCACGGATCCTCTTTCCCTTGGGCTGGAGGGGGGCAGGGGGAGGCGGGCCGTTTATTAGGGAATTATGTCGGGTTATTAAAAAGAGGGGAGGTTGTAATTATGTATATCCTCCTCCTGGCCCGGGTGCGTCCTCCGCGCCGGTTGGGGCGAAGGCAAGGCGACTCGGAGCAAAAGTCTGTCAGCTGCCCTTGGCCCCGTCTTTGTCTGATCGGGAGAGTGGCCAGAGCTGGCTCTGAAACCCGCGTCCAGGAAGTTGCTTCTTCAACTCCTTGGGGCTGGCATCTAAGACGGGGCATGCCCACCCCCCGCGTGTGAATCCAGAGAGCATCATTACCACGATCTCTCTTATCTATGTCTCTCGGGAAATGATAGTTCTTTCTTTCCCACCCCACCGCACCCCTTGAGGAAAGGAACCCCCCAGTGCCTGGGTGGGTTGCCCTGAGGATAAGTATGCCTGAGAGGGCTGCTCGAGGGACCGGGTTGGGGGGGGGAGGGAAGGAGCTGGAGAGGTGAGGCATAGGTCTTGGGGGCGATTAGCTGAGCGAGCAAGAGGACGAACGAGCCAGTCAGGGAAGGGGAAGCAGCTTGCAGCTCTGGCCGAGCTTCTGGGGGAACCCTCTTGGAACAGCCAGCCAGCCCACCAGCCCCCGGGGTGCTCCTGCCAGAGCCGCGCTCCGCTCTTATCATACACACACACACACCCCGCCGCCATCCAACCTGCTGCTGCCTCTCGGAATTAACCTCCTTCGATTTTTTCCTAGCTACGTGGCTATCCCCGGGTTTCTTCTAAACTGTTAACATCCCGGAGTGCCTTTTCCATCCAGATAGCTAGTATTTTGGGGGGGGGGGGGGGACGGACGGACTAGGGGCTGAGAACACAAAGCCGAAACAGAGGTGAAGGGGTGGGGTGAGCGAAACAAAAACGTTAGGAAGGAATAAACAGTACTGGAAGAAACCTGGAGAAAGTGGACTATCTTTCCTCAATTGCTGCTCGCATCCCCCTTTGTTCCTTTAGCTGGAAACCGCCACTGTTAAAAAGAAACTACAATCATTCTACGAAAGGAGGGAAGGAGAAAATGTGCATCAAAAAATGCCCTGTGTTGTCAACAGACCTTCGGAGCTTCTAGCAGCCTTGCTTAAAAAAAACAAAAACAGTAGAAATATATAAAACAAGGATTTTTGCAACACCTTGCTCTTCGTTTCCTTATGCTCCTGCTACGTAAACTGTATCTGTTTCTTCACTTGAATCTGAACGAGAGGCATTGTGCTCAGGTGTTTCTTCATCAGACTGGATTTAATTGTCTCCAGGGCTAGGAAATGGACTGCCATCCTTCAGACATGTCTTTGAATGGCCAATGCATTCTGCTAGCTTAGACTCCCCTTCCGCTTCAATAAGAGCCAAAGAGACCTCTTTCTGTCCTAAGTTCCCCGATCTTACTGAACGGGGTTGGGAAATTTCATTTTAGTCATTGTTAACATCGCTGGTCCCTCTCTGCAAACAACGATACAGACTATCCCTTCTTTTGAAACTCAGCTTTCTGATACGCGCACAAAACATGCCCAAGTACTGTTTCCTTTTTATTTCATTGATGAGTAGGTATAACTCTCGAGCGAAAACAAGTTACTCTCCAAAAGCCTTCTACGCACTGTCTTTGACATTAATCATTGGGCTCAGATCTTGAAATTTGCTGGCTGCGGTTACTTTCCACTCAGTTTCTACGAAGTTTCACCATGTTTTGGTTACCCACGGAGAACTGGACTTCCATGTGGGCATTTCCTCCTCCTCTAAGTCTAAGGGACCTTCACCATGACCTTAAAACATCTGTTTTTCTTATTGCGTCTCCCTATCTCTGGCCTATACAGTGTCTTTCCTGGCAGGCCCTTCATTCATCATCAGGTGGATATTTCCCTCTTAGTATTAGCTCCAGGATTTGCCAAATGTTTCTCTAGATCGGACGGTTTAAGGCCCCTAAAAGATGCATATTTATACCTTGTTTTTATGGAGGATTGTGTTAAACCTTTCTGTTGGTATTTAGTGCTTAAGGCCTAAGACAAGGTTTTGACGTGTATCCCAGGAATCAGGAACTTCAAAGGCACGTCAGCACGAAGGTTATGGTTCACCTGCGCAGGGTCTTTGGGATTGTAAATATCCTTTATATTTAAGTCTTAGTTACTGATCTTTTCTGGCCTTTCCATTTCTATAATGTTGGGGGAGGGGGAGTAGGTGTCCCTGCGGTGTGTTTGGATGCTCTTTTAATAGACATGATTTTTAATCTTCACTAGGGGGTATTTAAAAGTATCTGGATTCCTACTTTTAGTTAATTATATTTTAATGAAAGTGTCACTCATATTCACATCACATCTGTAGTATTAGGTTAAGATAATTAGATTTTCAAATGAGAAGCGATTGCTTTCCGTCCCTTGCAAGGGAAGATTTCTAGGAGATTTCTATTTATAATGGTGTCGGTGGATTATTGTCTATAGACCAATACAACTCTTCCTTTTCATATAAAGCAGTATCTCTGGTAAACCTAAGGAGAAATATAGACCCTCTCTCTTTTTTGCTTCCATAGGGAAAAGGCAGGTAGTTCTGCTGGAGTAGCATTTGTTTTTTAAAAACCTATTTACTACTGGTATTACACTAAAAAAAATCCTGTTTGTTATTATAAACTTACTTTTGTTGAGTTGTTGGACCAGTTACACCAGGGAGATTAAACTGCCATGTATATATGCAATAATGCATATATCATATGTGTATACATGAGCTACAGATGCAGAGATATATAATGTCACCGTATGCACAATATGTGTGTGCAAATAAATCCTCAATAATATGTAAATGATTCTCTATGGCTATAAGAGCAGAAATTTCCGATCTCAGACTCACTCTCTTTCCATACAGAGGCGCATTCCACATTCATTATCCCAGGCATATTTTCTTCCTTTAAAAAAAAAAAAAAAAAGGAAGGGGGGGGGAGAGAGAAGAGAGAGAGAGAGAGAGAAAGAAAGAACTTCCCTGGTGGGAGGAATAATTAATTTGCACCCATATCTTTTCACATTCCTGAGCAGTTATGAACAGCAAATCTTCTTTCCTTCCCCTCTGCCTCTTCTCTCTCTCTTTAATTTTCCCCAGCCATCTACTTTGTGTGTCTGTGTGTGTGTCTGTGTTACTAATGAAGTTTGCAGACTTGTGTTTGTGTCCACGAGCTGCTTCCCTGCTGCCCGCTCTGCTTTAGGGCCAGTGGTGTGGCTCCCGCAGCCCCTACGAGCCCCCAGCAGCAGCGGCAGTAAGTCCGGGCTGCGCGTCATTTGCAGTCTGGAGAATGTTGATCACCTCACTAATTACACCTCTCTCTCTCTCGCTCGCTCGCTCGCTCTCTTCTCTCTTTCTCTCTCCCCCCCCCCCTCTCTCTCTCATTCCCAGAGTGCATATCGGGAATAGACACACAAAGACATGCGCACTCAACTTAATCAGCCATTTTTTTAAACAGGGCTAAAACGATAATAATTAGCAGAATAAAGACATATCGGATTTTCATTTCCTTTCCTCCTTTTCCCAACCCCTTCACAACCAAACAGCGAGACCGCGGTCGCCACATGCTTTAACAACTCCCGGACCCCAAAGGACCGCTCCATGCCCCCCACTTCTTGCTCAATCATTTTTATTTCCACCCAATAAAGTTGGAGGATTATTTTTTTTTATTTTTTAATGAACCTTCTGTCGTTTTCTTGGATGTGATCAGCTGTTAAGTAAATAAAGCAAAACAAAACAGAGAGGCGAAGATCCAGCAAGAACTGCGAGGGGAAATGGAAAGTAAGTTTTTTCTTTAACTTTTATTGAGTAGTTTGTGTTAAATTTAGGTCGAGTATCGATTATCTTTCCAGGCTGATCTTGCACAATCTTTGATATTTCGCTCTCGCTCTCCCTCTCTGCCTGCCTCTTTCTCTCCCTCTCTCCCTCTCCCTCTCTCACTCTCTCGCTCTCTCTCACACACACATACACACACTCCCATCCCCAGATCCTCTCTATCTCTCCCTTTCTCGCCCCCCTTTTTTACCTCTTTCCCCATTTTTAGGTACCGCTTTACGGGAGGAGGGGTTCCTTCTTTCTCCCTTTCTTTTAAATTCCGGGAGGGTGGATGGGGCTCGGGCGGGGGTGTCCGGGGTTGTTTTTTCCCCCCTTTTCACGCTGTAACTTTCGGATTAAGTGAAGGACCTTAGACGTTTTGGCGGAAGAGAATCTTTTCGGTGGTGTCTCTTTTTTCCTTTCCTTTTTTCCTTTTCTTTTAATGAGCTGGGCAATGGTCTTATTTGGAACCACGACACGGCTGTCAAAAGTACTTGCCTCCCTGTTCCCTTCTCCCCCTCCGACCCCCTTTAACCCCGGATTCCGGAGCGCGGTGCCTCTGGGGAAAGTTTGGGGTGCCTTTGGGGTCAGAGACGCGTCTTTGGCTTTCGATGCGCGGGGTGTGCGAACGGCGCTGGGCTCCGAGGGGCCCCTCCGTCCTCCGCGTGTGTTTGGGTGTGTGTGTGTACGCGCCGGAGATGCGGGGTGCTGTGCTTTGCGGCAGCCGGGCTGGGCGAGTGCCTCGGCTGGCAGCGCGGCGAGGAGCCCGTTAGAGGAGCGCACCGCCGCTCGCTTCCCCGGGCTGCCCGTCCCCAGCGCGCTGCGCTGCGCCCCGCCTGCCCACACCCGGCTGCGGAGCTGGCTCGCCGGAGGAGCTCCGCTCGCCGCTGCCTGCTGGGGCTGGGGCAGCTTCGCCCGCCGCTTTCCTTTGTGAAAAGGCAGCCGCAGGCTTCCTCCTTCCCTTCCCTTCCCTTCCCTTCCCCTCCTCTCCGCTCTCTCCCTCCTTTAGTTGGGGCTCCGGCGTTGTTGGGATCGGACCCTGGCCAATTTTTCCTTCCTTTTTTTAATGTATAAAAAAACCATCGCTTCTTCTCTCCACCCCCCCAACCCCACCCCACCCGGCCCAATGCGGTGTGTGAGCCCGGTCCGCCCCTCGCCCTCTCCCGCAGCGGCTCCGGGTCTGGCTCGCCTCGAGTGCATCTCTTCTCCTTGCGCCGCGGCTCAATGGCAGGCGCGCCTCGGCTTCCCCTCCCTGCGTTTGCAACCTGACCATCGCCTGTAAACATGGGGATCGGGAAACTTTGCCCCACCGCTGGCGGCTGGCGGCTTGTGGCCCCTCTGCCCTGCCCTGCCCGCCCGCCAGCCCCCTGCCCCTCGCCCCCCGAGCGCACGCTGATGTCTTTCTTTTGTTACCTGCTAGCCGGAGGGGGAGGGGGGTCTCGATCTCACCGGCTGCTCGGGGCACTGGGCCCAGCCGAGAGAGGAGGCTCCGCGAGCCGGGTTCAGCCTCCGCGCCGTCCCGAGGAGGCTTTTTCGCTCCCATTCAATAACGCACACCCTCCTCCTCCTCCTCCTCCTGTTCTCCTCCTCCTCCTCCTCTTCTTCCACCTTAGGTACCAAGACATACATCGCAAACATAACACCCCCCCTCCCCGCCCTCCCCACCACAAAAAAAGCCTCTCAACCCAAAGACAACTTGCCAGGCTGAAGATGGTGGATTTACATTGAGCCAGACCCCGCCAGGGTCACCCAGGAAGTCTGACTATCCCTCTATCTGACAGTTGCATTTCCTCTCCTCCATTCCGATCGCCTTTTTCATATTATTATTAACCCTGTTCCATTTTTAATCAAGGATCAGGTAGCTGGCAAAGGAGAGGGAGAGAGAGAGAGAGAGAGAGGAGGAAAAAAAAGGAGAGGGTTGATGATGGTGAAGGTGGATAAATATCTCCTATATTTATATTTGAAATTGTGATTCCCCTTTGGAAGGATTTCCAGTGGCTCGATCCTTAGGAGCGGTGGTTGAAGAGCAGATTGTAGTTTATTCTCTCTTTGAGAGTTTGGTGGATGTCTCAGTGGATGGATGGAAGGAAGAGGTAGTGAGCAGCAGCCTTGGAAGCCCTGCCTGTTGTTGGTTAGATTGAGGCAGAGACTTGGCTGCGATTGGGACACCACTGTGACATGGGCATCGATCGCTTCCATTGAGAGCAATGCAAAAACACAGTCTGGGTATGTAACACTCTCAGTGCCATCAACCCTTGTTTTACTTTCTATTTACTGACAAAACTGACAGAACAAGGCAAGTGAGAAGGGACTTTGCTTTTTAAAGGCTAGATAGGAAAGGGGGCAATGGAAAAGACTTAAAATAAACAGGACTGGAGGGTTGGAGAAGAAAAGAAAAAAATATTTTTTTAAAAATATGATTGTTCCATTTTCTATTCAACGCTACTTTGAAGGAATTTCTTTCTCTTCTGTGCTATGGGATTCTAGAAAAAAAATAGAATACAATTGCAGTAACTGTAATACTGTAATAAAAAGCAACCCTTGCAACAACAGTGAATATCTATATCTGTTTATCTGTATATCTATATCAGGCTGTTTCAGGCTGCAGGAAGGCACACCAGAATAAAAGATGGCTAGCCAGCTGTTTTTAACCTCTTGCACCTGGCTTGAGAGCTGGGACTCACTTGGATTATTCAGTGAGCCTGGCTGAATATTCATACTGTAGGACCTACATGCTGTGGCTGTAGCATCATCTATAGGCATTGCCTTGGGCTTTGAAGGGTTTCTGCAAAGTAAACATGTATTTAGTTGTTTTCCTTCAAATGGCAATGAACATATAGGGCCAATTAAATAGAATACTTATAAATCTACAAAAGTGAAATCTGCTCAAAGAACAAAGAAAGGTCAAGTAAACCATCTGTATAAGTCACAATAGCAGTGGTGGTAGTACCTGCTGGTAGGATTAGGAGTGATACTACCTTAAATGCAAGCTTGTAGGGAATACATCCCTTGTATCTTTCACAATAGACATAAGGTTGTGTTTATATAAAGATTTTATTGTTCACCAGCAGAGACCATGTAAAGAACTATTGAGAAAATCACTGTTTAATATTGCAGAATTTACTGCTTCTATTCTGACTATGAGCCTAAATTTACACAATGGAATTTGATTATCTCTAATAACAGTATTAGATCCTGCACTGGATGGATGAGAATTGAGGTGGTTTTGTTGATTGCAAGGGTTTAATGTTGCATTTCAGAATCTGATGTGGTTTAGCCTTCCTTCCATTAACTGGAAAACCCCTGAGGTTTTACAATTATTTCTTAAAGATAATACATTTAAGATTGCATTGGTAGGCTGGAGAAAAGTCATATAGGCAAGAAGGGAAGCCCTTAATAACTCTTGAGATTCAGACATGTTCAGCAGTTAGATTGGCTCTGACTTCACCAAGGGTCGACAATGTGTCATTTCCATGAAGCCAAATTGCCCTCTGCCTATATGATATTAATGTGCAAATCAATATTTCAGGGATTAAATTTCCCTTCTTCATTTTTTATGGTTTCTACCTCAATAAGTCTCAAGTCTATTAGAAGAGGCTGGATGATTTAAAATCTTTCACTGCAGAATGGCTTGTTGTAGCCTTGTTTCACAGACCATTTTTGGATTTTCGCTCTAAAAGACGAAAGGCTTTGCAAAGAAGTTCATAGTCAGTGTAGGGGCATGCGCAATACTGTAAAACCCTTTTCAATTTAGAGATAAAAAGGTATTGAATATATGCATATATATGATATATACATTGTGTTGCTTTAAAAATATTGTGTTAATCACTTATTGATTTATTTTGAAATCAATTGAGGCTTCTTTCTTGTTAGTGATTTGTTTGCATTTTTATGCATTTTCCCCAACACCACCAGCATGCTTGGATTATTTTGCAGTGAGTATTATTTAGGTCTTCTTTGAAGAATATCTAAAAATAAGCATGTTAAGCTAGTTAACATAAGTGATATTAAAAGTCTGCTACTGAGGCTGAGTGATGTTAGTTGCATTGAATTAATTAAGAAAAGGGATCTTTTACTGAGATGTTAGTCTTTTAAAGTGGATGTGCATTGGTAGTTTTTATTGAGTGGTCTTTTGAATATTCATGGTTAGTTAAAAATGGAAAGCGATCAAGGAGGAAACCATACATGGCAGAAAATTTAGGTCACATACAAGGTTGTGACTTTATCGCATATTGGGAAGGCCCTACTGTCTATCATTTTGATGCTGTTTTATAGGCTTAGACCATCTGGACCAAGTTCCGCACAGCTGCATTGATTTCGTATGTGATAGAACATTTTTTCCATTCAGTGTGAAATGTTCCTTCCTAAAAACATACACTAGACTCGCTTAATTTAGTCTGCTAAAAGAAATGTACATGAAAAAAGGACAAAAGGCTCTTTAATCTTTGCAAGCTGTTTGTTTTTCTTCAAGATTCCTGTCTGGGTTTGAAAAGTCGTGTTTATTGAGATGATTCTGAGGTGTGACATTAAAATAATATATGATTTCGGGGGTCTGTGCTGAGTCCTGCTCTTCTCCTTGCCTGTCAAAACACAGTTAATCTATTCTTATTTACAATTAATCTCAATAAAATTAATCTTAACTGTGCATTAGTCAGTGGCTTAAAATATCTAATTATATTCAATTAACTGCTGTCATAGTAATTAACACTGCTTAATTGCTTCAGCATATATTTATGTAAAGCTCATTAGTTCCTAGCTGCTCTTTTTCTCCTCTTCTCATTCCTTTTTTATTGCTGTCACAGCACTGACATCAAATCCAGGCTCTCCCCCCCCCCCTTTTGAACTTTCAACATATGACAGTGACAATAAATGAATCTGTAACATTTTATTTAGCCTAATCTTGAGTGCTTTCATTTTTTAAAATGTAGCAATGCTGGGGCTTTAGAGAGCCTTCTCTCCCAGCATATTTGAAAATATTTTCTCTCTCTGTTGATGGAAATATGAGAAGCCAGGTTAAGCGTTGTATTTATAAATGAAGAGCTTTTCCTGCATCTGCCTTGGGGCTGTACCCACAAGGCAGAGCTTCCCTATTCCGAAATAATTCAAAGGGTTAAAGACTTGGCCAAGGTTCAAATTGAAAAGTGCCCAGGGAAAGTGCATGTGAATATGTACAGGTTTCATGTAATTAGTGCTTAATTATATTAACATATGCAAATTGTCAACTTTGGAGCTTGTTGAGCTGGCAAAGATCAGCCTGGCACAATTGCTGCATTGTTTTGAGACAATAATGGATTTCAAGTTGGATTGTGGAAACACATAACTAGCTATCTAATTTAACTCATACCATGGTGAAATTTCATTAGTCTCCATGGAGACTGGTTTAATTGTGCTGACTAATGTTCTGGGCTGCAGAATGTCCTAAAAAGAAAGCGTTGTTTGCCTAATCCACCTTACAATGACACTTGTTTGTACATGTTTCCTTTGTGTGACAATTTGCATATGCAAATAAATAGTTTCTCAGCCCCCATTTGTCACGGCTGTTCATTACCCATGAAGAGGACATTGTTACTAGGCTGTTACTGAGTCTCCCAAGACAGGGTAGTGTCAACCAGTCCAGCCACATTCTTTCATAATTTGTTTCTGATTAATAGACCAGAGTGAGGCTCATTCTATTCAGGCCTCTGCAAAGGGAAGGTCAGTTCTGTCACTGAAAGGAGTTTCCGCAGCAACTGAAGTCCCCCCCTCCCCTTTTCTTCTTTGGCTTAACAGAATCATATTTAAAATATTGTATTCTTGCTCTAAGGAAAACATCTTCTAATAATCTCTAGTTTCCTAAAGCAAAAGATAGAAAAACAAAGGAGATTCGGGTTTTGGAATATTAATCCTGTTTTTGACAGAAAGGTAAACTGATATAATTGCTTTTCAGTGGAAGGAATGGGGGTTTATACAAGTGTGAAAGCATCGGAAAGGATTAGCATTTTTTTGCATAATGAAAAGCTCTGCTGAATAGGGCACTGAATGGTTGACTGAATGACTAAGATGAAAGGAAGATGAAAATGCAAGCTTCTCTTTCTTTATGCCTCTGCTCAGCTCTCCCTAAAGTTATGTTTGTCCAAGACTTGAGAAAACAAGCAGAAGCTCAGATTTCAGCAACTTTATAAGATGCCTTGAATTTCCATCATCATGCTGATGAATATGTATGATAATGGTGCAGCTAGAAGATGATAGACACAGGTTTGTAAGTAGTAGCAACATTACAGACTAATCAAATATTGACTATTGGGTATCGAGTCTTCTCAGGGCTTTGCTTCTGGGGAGGGGCAAAGGTGAAAAAATATATTTTTAAATCAGAGGAATGTGTACATCAAACAATAGTAATAAGCTAAGTTTATTGAAGCTGTTATATGTAGGCATAGTTTTTAAGTTAATAAATGTTTTAATTGTTTTTTAAATTTTTTTTACTGTGTTTGAACTGTGTATTAAGTGGTTAGTACCCATTTCGAGGATACAAAATAGGAATTGCATCAGTTTGATCCTGTCGATAGATAAAAAATACTTTAGATAGAAATTAGGCTGTAATGAGGTTGATTCTTAGTGTGCTTTAGTGCTCAGTTTTTGATATGTTTACAGTAGGGTCGTAAGTCATGTCACTAAGGACCCAGTCCCTACTCCTAGCAAAGTCAGTGATAAAATATCTATTGACTTAAATGGGACCAGGAGGAGGCCTAAAGCTATGACTGTAATTGGTTAGCTGTTGACAATGTGATCTGTGCTTCTAATTATGTGCTCTCAACAGTAACCGGGACAGTTAACGTATTCTATGTGTTGATGCACTTTTACAAATTAAAAATTAGTTCCATGGCACATATGTAAATCAGATGTAGCATGGAAAAAATGATTATTTATTGGTTTGCATGTAAAATAGTATCTTTTTCATATCCCTGTAATTGTATTTGAAGTCATCAGAGAAAAATACTTTTGAATGCACCATATAGCAACTTGCCTTATGTGTTTGTTCAAGGAACCTGTGTGTGTGTGTGTGTGCAATTTGAGGACTATAGATTGTATCCAAGTAAGTCATACTAAAGTAGATCCATTTAAATCAATGGGCATGGCTGAAGTCTATTGATTTCAAAGGATCTACTCTGAGTATGACTTGGATACAACCAATATATGTAACTAGTTTGGTGGACTATTGCACATTTACAAAGTAAGTAAATATTTGTAAATAGCAGAAAGTTGACAGCTTAGTATGGAAATATTGTCAGAAGAGGTTTGATCTAAGATGACTCATAAAGCTTTCATGTCAGGAAAATTATTTATAACTTTGTAAACATTTATTGCTAATGTTTGTGGATCTTTGAAACATAGTTTAAAATAATAAGAAAACTGATGTACCTTCAAAGTAAAAGATGCTTTCTGAGAACTTTGGGGAAATGTGTTAATTAAAACACATTAATTTATATTGTTAAGCAAGCGACATATGTTCTAACTGGTTGTTTCCCAACCATTGCTAGCTAACACATGGTTCATGGTAGTTTATGGGATGGGACATCTGCATTCATACTGAGGATGCAGAAATCCAGGCTGCCCATACAGTAGGAATGTACATTTACAACCCCACTGAACTCAGCCTGAAACTTACTTCTGAGTACAGTGCATGGAAATTATTTTGTTGCATGAGAATATAGAGAGTGAAATACAAACTCTTCAGCACATGTCTGTTAAGTGTAACTTCTATTGTGAAAAGTAGAATGTGTTCCTAAGTAAGTAGATTTTAAACCTTTTTTTACTGAGAAGCAAACCACACTGAGTATAACTGAGGTCATCTTCTTGTTTGTATGTATGGCTAGCTTTGAAATCTTACTACTATAATAATTAAGGGGAAATTGGAAATGGTCAGGTTCAATAGTCTTCATAGATCTAAGTCTTGCCATCCTTATAGAAGAAAAATGTCTACTTGTGACTATATAAAGTAGTTTAGGATATGCCAATTAATATGGATGTATTACAGTCTTCTGTAATAGGCACATTTTATTATTTTGTTATTCCAGTGTTCTCTTAAGTCTTTTTTGTTCTTTTTGCTTTAATAAGTTTGCAGTCATAAAAGATTGGAATGCTAGAGTTGTCTAGAGGGAGATACTTAAAAAAAAAATGAAGAAAAAGGAATTATGTTGGAAGAATGGTTGAGCTGAGTTTTATGAGCAAAATGTTTACCATTTTAAGACACATTTAATGTGCACATCCCTTTTAATGAGCTTTCAGCTTTAAAAATATTTGTAATGTAATTTGTTTGTAATGTTTTTTCTAATTCTGGGAACTGATTAAAACCTGCCTGAACATTATTAATTTTTTTACATTCAGGCATAACACATTCATAGCTGTCACTGAACTGGGTGGGCAATATTAGTCCCTATAGCAGGGGGACATTTTTCTGTTGAGGGCCACATCATGGCATAGATAATCTGTTGTGGGCCACATACCACCAGCAGGAGGGGCCAAAGACAGGGATGGACAGGGGGGTTATTGTGGAAACCGCTTGTGATATTTGGATAAAGGAAGGTTAATAATAATAATAATAATAATAATAATAACCCATTATACATGACTAAGCCATTTCTCACCTTCTCACCCCTTGCCTTTTCCTGTTAGACCTATTACAGTCGTTAAGAGTCGTCAGCAGGCTCATCTCAGCTATCTGCCAATCTCCCATTCCCACCACCCTTCTGAGTAATACCCCTCCCCACCTTCTCACTATATAAAAGGATCTGGCAACTTCTGTTTCAGTGTATCTGAAGAAGTGTGCTTGCACACGAAAGCTCATACCAAGAACTAACTTAGTTGGTCTTAAAGGTGCTACTGGAAGGATTTTTTTTAATAATAATAATAATACAGATGTGAACAAGCCAACCTCTTCTCCCTCCCTCCCTCCCTATTCATCCTCACCTAGTGGGCTGCTAGGGGAGGGACAGATTACTCTTGTCAGAGGTCTGAAGTATTCACTTGCAGAGGGCCTCCCCCCCCCCCCAATTATTGCATCATGAAATTGGTTTCTTCTTCCATTCTCTCTCTCTTCCCACTTGCCTTCCAGGATCACCTCATTAAATTTATTTATGACATTTCTATCCCAGCTATCCTCAAAGCAGCTCAAAATGGCATACAGTACACTGTTCTCCCTCTACTCCTTTTATTCTCAAAACAATCCTGTGAGGTAGGTTAGTCTGGGAGAGTCATCCATTGAGCTTCATGACTACGTTAGGATTTGAACCCTGGCCTTTGCTGGATTATAGGTGTACCGTCGACTAAATCATGTGACTATATTTTGAAGAATCATTTCCCTTGTTTCTGGCAAACACACAAGAATCAGATAAGAAGAAAGAACAGATACGCTTTGGTTGGACATCTTGCAGCAGAGACCTTATCTAGGAGACAACCCATTATGTTTTCTGGATCAGTTCTAGCTTGTTTTCAGCTTGACAAATGTTTTCTGTTTGGTTTACTTTCTATCAGTGAAAGACAGTACAACACTGGATACCTCAGTTGGTTAGATTAGTGCTGGTAACACAAAGCTTGCAGGTTTGATCCCTATATTCCTGCATTGCAGAGGGTTGGACTAGATGATCCTCAGGATCCCTTCCAACTCTACAATTCTATTATTCTATGATCTAATAGTTCAGTTCTTGTTTATGTAGGGGAGTTCAGATATTCACATTATGATGTAGATTTGAACATGTAGCCAAGTGATTACTATCTCTGTGATATTTTATCCTAAACTTTATACATGATGGAAAATCCAAAACAAACAAACAAACAAACAAACAAACAAACAAACACCCTTTAAAGTTGGAAGAGACAGAGACAAGGGATGTTAACAATTGTATGTTAACATCCATACAATTGAATTATCAGTTGTATGATAATTGTTAGTTAACGCTTGATGTACCAGGTGTTAATAGAATAAAAATGTGTGCAGTTGCAACAGTATTTAAGTATTACACATACCATCCTCTGTGTTTACAGATTCACTTTATTACTCCCTTGGTCCTTCTTGCCACAAAGCTTGGACGCAAGAGGCTGTTCCATACTATATTGCCTGGAGTCTGCAGTGCTGACCACTGCCAATGCAGCCTAACTCTCTTCTTAATGAACAGCTAGCTATATATATATATACCAGTATTTAGATCATAGGTTAGAAAGGAAAAGTTTCAACACCAGCCTTAAGATGTACAGTGTGCAGGAATGCATCCTTGCAATATGCAAAATATCCACTATTTCTTCTGCCACCATGTTGCTTTTCTGTCGACTGCAACCTTGTAGTAGGCCTCTATCCTCCCTCTAACTTTCCAATATAGGAAGATCTTTTAGGATGTTGATTTTTTTAAAATGCGCTTTTAATTCCTTCTGATTGGGTTAGTAAAAAGTGCCACCACATCATTCTTAGGCGAATCCTATTTGAGTTGATAACCTGCATTTATTTATATATATTGTTCCAGATCAAAATGAAACGGAATAGAAGCTTACAATTTTTCAGGTAGCGATAAGAAGGTTTCATTCACCTATGAACCATGTGGACACTGGAAAGACACATTTGTCATATAAATGGAAGTGGCAGTTCATTTGTATATTGTAAAACAACATAAAATCACGTGATATTTAGGACATGTTTTGCCTTTAAACTAACTTTTGTATGCTTAGTTCAAGTCTAAAAAGGTCGTGAAAAATTAATTAAAATCAAAAGCCTGCTTCTTTAGCTGTAAATTCAGTTCATTCATGCTAGTGTAAACCTAGTATGTGACAATATAATAATTGAATTTAGAAGTCAATTTAGAATCACTGAGATTCACTTTGCCTTCAACATCTTTTTGTAATACAGTATTGCGATGTAGGACTAGATTGTGGGCCTATATGACTGAGGCTGAGGCCTGGGCATGGCTGGCTTTTATAACCAGGGAGCAGACTAAAGGGAAGTAGTTTTCCCTTTGGCCCACTCCCTAAACTGTGCCCCCACATTCACTTGTGATTGACTGCAATCTCAGACAAGCCCCAGCAGCCAGCACGGCCAGTGCAGGAGGACATGGTATCATCCCTCAGCCATGCTGAAGCCAAAATATTGTCCTACAGTGGCAGCCATGCCGGACCGCAACTGCCACTTCCCTCCATCTGGCAGGTAAGTGGTCGTTACTTTTGGTGGATTCACCAATACTCCACACCTAGCTTGCGATCCTACTTGATTTTGGTCCTGTTTCTGTAAGAGAACACAAAAATGGTCTTCTTGAGTTTTTCCCATGCAGAGAGATAAAATGGTGAGGAAAAACTTCACTTAACTGAATGCATAGTTGCTCTCAGTGGCACAGGAGTAGAGCCAAGAAAAAGCTGGCAGCCCTAGATCCCACTATTATCTGCTTTACAACTTCAAAGGCAGAGTCTTCTCTGTTGCATCCAATTTGAGGTCAAGATACAAAGGACTCAGAACAACAAAGAAAACCAAACTTTTCTAGAGTTGCTCTGTTGTTAAATCTAGGTGAAAGTGCAGAACAACTTTCACTGTGTGACCTTTTACGTCTGGGCTCTCTGCTACAGCCATGTCCATGAGACACAGTTAGGCCTCACGTTTAGTCTCATTTTTTACTCAATCAAATAGAATAGAATTGGTGGCCCTTCTTTCTCAATGCTACAGCACTCTGAAGAAGATGAAGCACATTCTTGGTGAAGTCCCTTTATTTTTAATCTTTGATCTGTCAACGGTATTTGTAGCACTGAAGTGAAACTCTGATCTACTATAGTTGAATCAGGATGTCTTTTTCATGCAGTTGGAACTTCAAGCTTCTCCTTGATAGGTTCTGTTCAGTTTCTGATTCATCACAGTGGTGTAAAGTTTATGAAACGTAGAAAAGCATGGGCCAAAGTGATGAGGATGGTCAGTTTGTTGTATATGTGATGAAACCCTTGGGAAGTAAAGCTCTTAAGGC
The DNA here is from genome assembly GCF_964106645.2 of Podarcis pityusensis. Taxonomy (NCBI): domain Eukaryota; kingdom Metazoa; phylum Chordata; class Lepidosauria; order Squamata; family Lacertidae; genus Podarcis; species Podarcis pityusensis. The sequence continues at coordinate 31,579,016 of NC_138031.1, read as the reverse complement.
TACATTCTGAAAGTATAATTTATGTTTCAGAGGCAGTTCAATATCATAGTTTAAGATGTAAAACTTAAAATACAAACATTAGTTTTATTACTACAGTGCTGAACCTTAATTCTTAAAATCAGTGGTGTTGTCAAATACCATAAAACGAGCTCAGAGCATTCTGTTCATTTCTTGTATGTTGCAATAGTTTGCCCTAGTCACCAATGCTGTAAATTAAAGACTATCTTCTGACGTGTTAGCATTCGCCCCGACTCTTCATTTTTGTTATTTAAAACATAGGGTTCTCAGGATGTTGTATTTGATTTTAAAAGCAGTTGACAGTAGTACATTAAAAGGATTTACAATATTCATTCTTCGATATTTCAAGAATTATGAGAAATGTTAGCATAGTTTGTGATTGAAATTTTAAGTGGTATAATAGTTTGTTAATTACATGGGCTGCAATTCATAGTATTTATTTATTTTACTAGCAGTAGTTGATTTTCCTATATAAGATCTGCTTTATTTATGCAGTTTTGACATGTGAAATGGGACAGTCCTGCTTCTAGGAAGGTGGCACAAAAGTTATTCAAGAGGTGAAGACTTGAGGAAAAATAGGGTGAATCACTTCTTGTCTGAAATGAAGCAGGGTGCAGATTAGGAACTATTAAGAATTGCCAGGAGTTGCTGGTCCTAGAAGCCTGTTTAAGTGCTCACTGTCAACAGGAAAATCACGGGCGGCACTTAAAGTGGCTCACCTCTGATTTATTCATAAACCACACATGAGCACTTGGCTTTGTTCTTGCTCTAGTAAGGGGAACTGATTCCAATAAGAACAGGGATAAAGAGCTTCTTGCATGGTCCAGAAGTGAATAGCACTTTACCTCAAAGCATGACCTCCATTCCCAAGATCTGTTGTGTTACAGTTGACTCTGTCTCTATGTTTATTCTCAGTTGAATTGCTAGGAGAAGTTACAACAAATACTTTGCAAAGCTTCTAGATTCAATGAGAACTCTGTAACTGGGACTTAGGTTCTTCTGCCTTGATGGAAAAATTGCTCTGTTTATTCTGGACCTAGTGATTTTCTTTCATAACGTTTTAGCTTTGGTGCTGCAATTGCTAATTTAGAGGGATGAACTGATTTTACCAAAGCTGAAATGAGAAAGTTTACTTATAGAAAATGCAAGTGAAGTTACATTACAAAAAGATAGCTAGTGTCATCCTAAGAGTCAGAAAATTGGTTCCCTAATTTACTAGGCATGTTTGATTGATTCACTTTATTTATGTGTCTCTAAAAATGGGGGAAGGGACATTTAGAAGACTTTTAACTGGCATGTTTGCACTAGGGCAGAGGTTGAGTACAGTTACTTAAGTCCCTTGAGAAACATTTAGTTAATAGTAGTCATGTTCTGATCCTGTCCATATCTGCCCTTTTCTTATTTAGTGAAGCTTATTTGTGTTTACTTAGGTTTAGATACGTTAAAACTGACTTGCATTTTCACAACAAATTTAACAAAAGAAGAATCATAGTGGAAGATAGTGATGAGAGTTAATGATATGTCTTTAGATAAAGCAGTACTTGTGTGCAATCTGATCACTGCTATCAGCTCATTTGTCATGGCTGAAGTGAAAATGTCAGGACCAATGAGCGTATGAGTGCTGAAGGGGGCGAAAGGGCTTTTGGAGACACTTTTGTGCTGGGAGTGGGCTATAGCTTAAATGCAGCTCTAGGGAAATACTTGGATTAGCAAACTCTGTGCACAAATCCCTAGCATAACAGAATTAGTTGGGAAAATGAAGTTTGTTGTTGAGGGGTGGGGGAAGAAGGGATAATTTCTGTCACACAGCCCTCGGCAGCAGCCCCATAACTGTAAAATAGTGAGGCATTGTGTTAACTAAATTTAGTGATGCAAATTTACACGTTCCAGTAAAATGACTGATATCCAACATCACAGCCTGGTCTTATTCCAGTTTAGCAATTGTTTAGTTTAGTTTAGCTCTATGCCATCATGTTAAAATGCAGAATATCTTTTACATTCTGAGAAACTGCATCTTAGTGACTTTTCAGCTTTCAGTTGAGAGTTAATTCTATTAGGACATCTGTGGGAGGTAGTGTAACAAAAGAACCATCAGAGTTGAATGACATTTATCATTCTTACTTCCTATGGATAGTTTTCTCTCTCTGAATTTTTAATTCACAGTATCTAAACATTTCCATGGAGTAGCTCCCTTTCTTTATATTGCAAACCAACTTTCATCTGGCTCCAATGGAGCCCAGACTCTTTTTCCAGGGCAGTTGAGAGACTGGCCTCCTTAAGGCTGACTTGTATGTTACAAAGAAGCAGTAGGGGCAACCCACCCTACTTCCTATGTCATAACAGAAGCAGGGAAAGAAGAAGCTCAAGTCACGTACACTACCTTTTTGACCATTTATTTTTTAAGTGTGAAGCAGCTCTCAGTATCTATCCATTCTCTCGCAGAGCCTAGGGCTTGCCGATCGGAAGGTCAGCGGTTCGAATCCCCACGACGGGGTGAGCTCCCGTTGCTCAGTCCCTGCTCCTGCCAACCTAGCAGTTCAAAAGCACGTAGTGCAAGTACAGTGGAACCTCGGGTTGCGAACGTGATCCGTGCGGGAGGCACGTTCGCAACCTGCACCATTCGCAACCCGCAGCACCGCGTGAGTCGCGATTTGGCGCTTCTGCGCATGTGCAAAGTGTGGCATGCGCGAGCACCGAAACCTAGAAGTAACCCATTCCAGTACTTCCAGGTTCAGTGCAGTGTGCAACCCGAAATCGCGTAACCTGAAGCGTCTGTAACCTGAGGTACCACTGTAGATATATAGGTACCGCTCTGGCAGGAAGGTAAACGGCGTTTCTGTGTGCTGCTCTGGTTCGCCAGCAGCAGCTTAGTCATGCTGGCCACATGACCTGGCTCCCTTGGCCAGTAAAGCGAGATGAGCACTGCAACCCCAGAGGTGTCCGCGACTGGACCTTTACCTTTAATTAATGTCAATTGTGTGTCGCCTTTTTCAGGGCCCAAATGCTAATTCCTAGGCTTGCCATTTGAAATGTGACAGGTAAAGAGGCAGTTCAGATGGTGATTATTTCGTAGCGGAAACACATAAGCACTGTCCTGGAGTTATGCACCTTTGCTTCATATTCAGAACTGCACAGCGTCAGGAGCATGCAGTTGTGGTAGCTCTTAAGTGTGATTTATTCTTCAGCAGTGACTAATTATCCAAAGTTTTAGAATTTCAGTAGTTGAAAGCATAGGAGCCTTGATGGAAAAGAATGCGACAACCTTGTTGCAGAGATCAAATGATAAAGCACCTGCAGGAGATTTTCATGTAGATTGTTTCTCAAACATTTGTGACCGTTGAGCAGTTCTGCTGTGTATATTCTTTGGGCTGAGTTGAAATAATGTTTGTTAGGCTAGCCAGCAGTAGATAGCTTCATCTGGTTAGCCCTCATTCTTATTACTAAATGGTTTTCTGATGGTTACTTTTCCACTCCTCTGGACTGAAGATAGATTCAAGAATGGTCAGAGCTGAATGTCTGGAACTTGATGGTGAATATTTAGCCACCTTTGGCTATCCATCTTTGTCTCACAATACTGTTCATAACAATAAGAAGGGGAAGCGGAGACTTTGAAGTTGCCCATCAAAAGTGAGCTCCAGAACAGCAGACTGAGCAGGCACATAGGTCACCCAGTCAGAATCTATTCCACTATGTTGAGATATTTTGTATTTAAATTTAAACAGTAATTATTTCCAAATGTGTGTCTATCTACACTCACACAAACACACACAAGCTTATGCAAATTTTATGCAAACCTCTATCCTCATTTTTTGTTTAGACCAACATAATGACCAAACAAATGGTGCATTTATTTATTTACTAACACAATTTATATTGCTCTCCTTCAACACAGATATGTTCTCAAGATGGTCAACAGTGTAGCAAGGGGGGGAGGATAATCTAAGATATGATATGATAGTAATAAAGCATTCAAAGATCAAATCAAAACAATGAGCTAAAACAACAAAACTGAAAAAGATGGCAACCTGAAATAAATGATAAAATTGCATTAAAAATGCTTAAGGAAGTTAAAGACTTGTTAGAAGTCTAGAAAACAGAAACGTTTTCCATGGTGACTAAAAGACAGTAGTGAGGTCTGTAAGCAGGACTTCTTCAGGAGAGGAACCATCACAAAAAGGGTCCCTCTGCAGTTGCCACCTGCTGCATGTCAGACAGCAGTGAAACCCAGAAAAAGAACTCTGGTGAAAGATCTCACCAGCAACCCAGCTCAGTGTTCTGAACTAGCTGCAGTTTCCAAACTGTCTTCAAATGCTGCCCTTTGCAGTAATCCATCTGTGAAGTTTCCAGGTCATGAACAACTGTGGTTAGGCTATCTCTGACTAGGAGGGATCACAGTTGGCTTATCAGCCTCAAATGGTAGAAGATCCTTTATGTCACTGAGGCTACTTGAACCACACAATTCACACTTGGCTGCCTGGGTAGACACACCGCTGATCATCTCCACTGCTGATCACCTCCATCTTCTCAGGACTAAGTGTCCATTTATTGACCCTTGACCACTCTATTTTTGTTTCTAAATATCAGACTGGCACTTCTGCCTCACCTGACTCAGCTTGCCAAGAAATAACTTGGGTCATCAGCATATTGATGACATCCAGCTCTATAATACTCATTCAACACCTTCGTATAAATGTTGAACAACATAAGGGGCAGCTGAATCCTTAGACATCCCATAATATTAAAGTTATGGGGTAGACATCCCACAATGCCCGCTTCTGTAATCCATCCTCCAGGTAGGAAAACAGCAACTGAAAAACAATGTCTTCAATTCCCAATCCAGAGCACCTATCTAGAAGAATACAATGATCACTGGTGTCAAAAAATGCCAATAGATCCAGAATAATCAACTGAGTTGCATTTCCTTTGGCTTTCTCAGTGCAGGTCACCCATCAGGGCAGCCAAGGCAGTTTCAGCTCCAAATGTAGGCAACAATCCAGACTGAAATGAATTCAGAAAATCATTTCCACCCAATAGTGTTTGGAATTGCTGGCAACCACTCAATCTAACACCTCATTCGAGAAAGGGACTAGCTTTGGCAACTGAGCCTAAAGGTGGATTGTGTCCTACCTTGTTTATAGTTGGAATAACAATAATTAGGGGTGAAAAGCAGAGAGGTTTTTTTGGGTTTTTTTAAGCCAAGCGGTTTGAAAGAAAAAACAGGTTTGAGAGCAAGTAGGATTAAGAGCAAGTAGGATTCTGACTGCATGCATTTGTAAGCAAACGGCTTGCAACAGCACCTTGGGAGCTGGCTTAGTTGGAACCAGAAGTGTGATCAGAGTTTCACTTGTACAATGAAACTTTTTTCCATCCTCCTCAATGCAGTTCCCTACTGCCCTGGAAAATTTACTTTTGAGGGTGAGGAGACTCTTGTGAATAGTGTGTGATATGGTTTGACCAGCTGCAGTGGGATGAAGGAATCAGTAAAATTGGGGGGGGGCACCTTGCATGAGTAGAAAAGTATTTCTGTTCATGCAATATGCCGTTGATTCCAACCAGATGTAATATCTATGTTCTGGTGTACGTTTCTTTGGTTGTGCAGCTAGATGTTGCGTTTTCAAGAGTGTTCCATCTGTGACAGTGAGCTTTAACAGCTAGAACTGGACCTGCCAAGTTACCTTGCCTCTCGTGTAGGAGTTTTGAATAAAATTGCCACAATGGTCCTTAAACCTTAAGCACTTGCCTGCCTTCTTATGTGCCATTTTGAACTCTATCAGCAGAGTAATTTATTTTGTCTAACCAGAACTTATCTTTGTAACAAGTAGTCTCTACATTTCCTCTGTTTCATGTTATTTTCAGATACCATACTTGTGTACTTTTTGGGTGTGTATGTTCAGTTCTATTGATTTACAGTGTGAAATATCTGATACCTGTTTCCTGCTCTTTTGGTATGCATAGTCAAAGGGGACTGATTAGATTCTCCTTCCCCACCAGACACTGGGATGTTTTAAATGTATAATTATTGTTGCATGTCATTTGATAGCTGTACTAATTGCTGCCAACCATTGTCTGTTTGCACTTAATGCTGAAACCTGATCAACATCCTGCTTTGGTTGATGTTTGGTGGTAAACTTTAATTAACTCTTATTGCATTGAAGAAGAGCTCAGCCTCAGTGCTAACTAATCATTTACCTTCATTATGCCCTGACAGCTCCACTTGTTCCTAGTCTTAATAGATACACTAGTCAGTAAATAAACCTCCAAGTCTTTATGCCTTGAAGTTGTTGCACATTGATATTTTGTTGCTTAAAGTATAAAGATGATGGGCTAAAGAACTATTTTAGTTAGTTTTGTATCTGGTATTAGCAGATATCACTCGAAAATGGCTTTTTTATACCGGGGCATTTTTATTTTCATTGGAATGGTAACTGTAGATTTAAGATAGCATTGCTGCTTAAATGCGGTTCTTATATGCATGTATCTTTTGAATCAATACAATTAAATCTGTCTCCTGTTGGAATTCTTGTAATTATTTTTACAGAAATACTTTTCATGTAATGATATTGAAGTTAAGTAATCAAGTTACTGACAGATCATGTAAAATTCAACTCAAAATTGCTGGCTCCTTGATTTTAATTTGTCTGACATCAAGTTTGTTTGAAAAGGGATAATATGTAGTTAAAGCAAGGAGCTCATAATTACAGCTGACGTTTGTTTGTTTATAATGAAAACTAATTAAAGTTCATACATTTTAAAACACAAAAGTTAATTACTGAATTGTTCACTTCACTTATGCAGAGCAGTCAAATTAACTTGCGCTGGAAAAAAATGACAAGAGGCTTTGCATAATAAAAACAAATGTCCCAGCTGATCTTTCACTATCCAAACAAAATTTGCCACTAGATTATTCTAGAACAATAGGTGGCTTATGAATGGCTAAGCTTTGTTTAAAACCTTATTCTAGTGACAGGCTAGATGTCTAATATGAAATCATATTGAATGCTACAGTCCAGTGCACAGTGGCATATGTTAGGTTCTACTGAAACCTGTGCCATTGAACACAACTCTCATTCATTTCTAGGGACTCTACAGGAACAGTTCCTTGTGGACTTGCTCCTTAAGTATGGCAATGCTCCAGTCATAAGTGGTATCATTACTTTCATTTTGTACAATCTTCTGTATTGTACTTGAAAGCCTCTTCTATATTCTGCTCCATTATGATCTTTACTAGCATTGTAGTATTGCTAATTACGCAAGAATTGCAGTGCTTACTTAAATATCTGATAATTATTTTTTGGAAGAAAACTACTACAGTATTGTTATATAGCACTAAATGCTTTAAAAAGTATTTTCTTTTTCTTCTGTGTATTATTAGTCTTAGTAAACTTAACCTGTGTGCCTAATCAAATCTGCAATGGTTTTGAATAAAAGAGTTTATGATATTTATAAAGTATATTAGGATGGTAATAGACAATTATGTCAAAATATTTATTGTCTCATATTTACATAGTAAATACAGTTATGAAGGCGTTGCTGTTTCAGCTTCAGATATTAATTATTTGTTCATTCTGACCCTAAACATATGTATTCAGATACATGCCTCACTCAACCAAATGGAATCTATGTCTTAGTATGCATTCTTAGCACAGAAAATTGCTAATTTAAGTGACAGGTGAAAGCAATATATTTTCTCTTTTAACGTGTACAATTGTTAACGTCCTTTAAAGCTTCAACCCTATGCATGCTTACTTGATGGCAAAATCTGATTATTTCAGTGGTACTTACTTCTCAGTAAGTGGTATGTACTTCTGAGTAAATATGATTAGGATTGGGCAGCACAGTATATGATGTATATTAATATTGGATGCAATGAAATAGATTAAATTGTGACGGTTTTACAAATGGAGGTCATTGATATTTGAATAAACATAGTAAATGTGACCAATAAATTCCAAAATAATAAATGTAGTGGATTTTAAAGGAAATAAATAAGACCTAATTGATCCTGTGGTGCTTAAGCTTTTGTGTTGGGCAGGATTATTAACTTGAACTTTCAAATCTAATACAGATTTTGGAGTGAAAAGAGAAACATGGAGCTCTTTTCAGAACATGCTTGTAAAAATGACTGTAATTTACATAACCTTTCATGGAGTATGTTGTGTGCAATACAATAAAGGGCTTGATTGATTTGTAGATTAATATTTATTTAGTAAAGGAAAATCAAAGGGATTAAGCAGTCATCATTGTTACCCTAATCCTACTTTGCATAGATAAGACAAAGGAAAGTGATTACTGCTTAAAGCTCACTAGGTCACTGCCATTCAGGTGCACTTTTGTCTAAAAGAAAGAAATGAGGAAAAAGTTGCTTTGCTCTATGAAGTGTTTTCAAAACTCCAGACTTTTAGCTGTAGGTTAAGTATTTAGACTTCATTTGTAATGCCAGCGCTTCAGCTAAACAAGGAACATGAGAAAGAGATATTGTCAATTATCATGATTCACTTTCTGGACTGACGTCACTGTGAAATATTAATGACCAAGCCACATGATTTGAACTCTGAATCTGCAGGTTAAATGTTTTCAAGGATAATATAAGAAATAAGGCCTTTGTTATAAAATGATTCTCAGGAGAAATCAGGCATACTCTGCAGTAGTTTGATTAGTGGAGAGCTGCTGGTCTTGCCCCAAAGGGAGAGCAATTGCTGTGGTTTAATGGAAACCGTTGGAGAAAATACAGGAGACTAAAGCAATGGTATTTCAGTCTTATAATTAAATTAAAAATTCCAAAGCCTGTTATCTTGCTATCGTGTATGCTCTCCCACTGATTCTTCAGTATATAAAACAAAGAAACTATCCTGAGAGGGAGGACGAGCTCATCAGTCACACGAGCTTGCATTAGAATATTAGTATTAAAAATCCAAAAGATAGCCTTTAAGGATGATAAAGGAGAATGCGTTGAAACAATATAGTGATTGAACAGCCAGTCTGGGATTCAGTTTGCAAACTTTTCTAGTTTTCTTTTTAAAGTGCTATTTTAAGTGCACGGTATATTTGGTTACATCCCTTTATTCAAACTTAATTACCTTCTCCCCTTTGTCGTGACATGGGTGGAAAGTTTTTGCCGTGTCAGGAGAGGTCGTCACACATTCTTTTGCAGTTCTCTTCATTAATTCCTTCTTGCAGAAGCATTTTCTTTCGTGCTGGGAAGGTAGAAGGGTGTAATAGAAGAGCCCTGAAACATCAGCAGGAAGCTCTAAGCTGGTTAATGCAGTATAATTGTCTGGACATAGACTGGTCTTTGTTTGTGTCGTTCACTTTGAATCAGCTGTAATTAACTCCAGAGTGTTTCCAGATTGCCAGCAAAGAAAAATTACAGCTTTTCTGTTTTAAATTGGAAAGCTCACAAAGACATTAACTATGCATATTGCTTTTACTTTGATATAATTCTGTTCTGTGAAAGGGGGGGGGAAGCATATTTGGCACCCTTCCCCCAACCCTGGACCCTCAAATCATACTATTGTAAAGCTGTTTGATTTAGGGTCTGTTAGAGTCTAATGGCTACTTAGTACTTTTGGTCTGAAAAATGTTTTCCTTGTATCATACAACTGCCACAGTATGTTGCAGTTGCTTCAATGGCTACTTTGGTTCTTCAGGGTTTTCGTTCATGTGCTGGAAGCATGTTTTAGATGGATGTACAGAAAGCTTCCCACATGCAGCTAGGCTAGAATTCCATTATAGAAGCAGCATGGTAAGTTTTCTCTCTACTATATTTTGTACTATCTAAAACAATATTCAGTTCGACACTTAACATTTCTCTCAGAATGCACATTCATTACTTTTGTGCAGGTAGTTTTACCTGTCTTTGGATATTCTAAATACCCAAACTGTGAGAAAATGGACTGTTTTTAAATCTGTTTGACTTGTGGTCAGCCAAATGCCTGCCACACCCTGTTTAAAAGGTACTCTGTACAGTACTTTATAATTATGGATTCCTGTATGGTCTAAAATGAGTGAGCTGAGTGAGCAAGCCTCTAGCTAATGCATCTAATAATACAGCGCTGTATACAAAAGATCTGTCAGCAACTGATGCAAAAAAAGTCTAACCAAAATCCCCCCCTTTCTTCTGAATTTAACAATAAGGAATTTAAGCCTCAATGTGGCTTTAGCAACCAAAGAAAAGAAGCTCTTGGTGTCTGCATAATACCACTTTGATGGATTTTTTCATCAGCTCTCCGTACGTGGTAACAAATAAACAAGTATAATTATACTTGTGAAGGCCTATTCATTGCTTTGTCAGGATTAGATATATGTGCAGTTTTCACACTGAGCCTCTCTTTTGTCTTTGCCTAACTCACTATGACATATTGATAGAGGATCTGGGATGGGGAAAAGGCCACAGCAGAGACAGTGATGACCTTTTGGAAACTTGATATAATTCAAGGATTTTTATTTATTTTCTATATATATGTGTGCATGTGTGTGTGTGTGTGTGCGTGAGTGTGTGATTTGCAACTTGTTCCCAAATTCTGATATAAGTGAGCAACTTTTAACCCATTTTTAGCAGAGTAAATAAATAATCAAAGTGTTCTAAGATGTCTAAAGAGCAGATGGGAATAAAAACAATAGGCTAAGAAGTCTCTTGGTCTTCTTTCCCAGCACTTTGCACTGTGGCTAACCTAGCATTCCTTTCCCATTATTCTATCCTCTTGATCAGATCACGTTCTTTTTAATCATTTCACAAACACTGTCTCACTGGACCGTAGAAGAGGGCTGGGACAATATCAATTAAAAAAACAGAGGTAAACTGGCGTTTCTGATTCTTAGCTCTAATGGGAACTCTGCATTCTAAATGCAGAGGAATTCTCCTATTGTTCAGAAAAGCACCCCCTTTTCATTAGCAAAGCTGGCTGTAGGTGGGTTTTATAATTTGGCTGAGCAGAGTTTAGAGAAGAGTTTTTCCAGGAGGAATACAGAGGTTAGTAACGCAGGTTTTTGGTGTATTGTCCGTCTGTTCTGAAGAAAAGGAGTTATACGATCCAAGTCATTGGCCTTGTGAATTGCTGACACAATTTAACATACTAAGCAGGTTAGCAGGTGCGTATTTATGAACTCATATGATAACAACTTTTTAAAAATGCTTTCTTCTTGTTATTTTTCGTGATGTTTGTATTGCAGAGGAAAACTGAGTTCATTTATTAGTGCTTAAGGACAGATGTGAAACAAAGAGCTTAAGTTTTAATTTATAAAATGGGCTGAAATCTTTTATGTTGTAGTGGGGAGGGAGAAAAATACTATTTTAGGTTAGTGTACATAGTCTAGAGCACAAAATAGAGGGGGGCCCTGCCCACTTTGATGCTGAAGATGTTATACTAATAAAGTTCGTATATCTTCAGGCACCTGATGCATACAGCAACTCTAACATTTTATTGTTCATTAATGTACACACTGCACAACTTCCTCTGATATAACATCGATGATAAGCAGCTAAGAACTAAAAGATTTATATTACAGTTGTTGTGTATTGTGGTCATTGTTTCTGACAGTTGGCGTGCAACTGTTAAGATTACCTGGACGGACTTACTTGTTGTTTCGTACTATTTACTCTATGTTTAGCGGGGGATTGGTGGATATAATCCCCACCCCTCAAATCAGTTCCTGTAAAATCATCAAAAGGGGAAATGTAGCTGAAAGACTTTCTGAGATGGTGATTAGATAACCGACAGCCCAGATTTGTATTTGCCTAGAATTATTCCATGTATATTAAACACCAGCCCAGTTTAGGTATAACATGCATAGTTGTGTGCATGGCACATTCTTGGAATACTTTTAAACTGCTGTTTACTACAGATCCTGGTTCCAAATGTCCTAATGTAAATCTACAGGCATAAGAACTGTGGAACTTATTCTTTTATTATTCTTATAAACATAATGGCATTCCTTAACATTTAGTTTTGGAAATTTCTCAGCCTGCATCCTAGCTCATACTTGCAAGCAGGGGAAGATGGAATAGTTACTTTAACACTGATATAAGATTTCTTTTTCTAGACCGCTTTAGGTAGACTTTATGAATACATTGTCTACTTGGATGCATGTATTGGTTGTACAAAATGGCATATGCAAAGGTAAACATGCCCATTTTGGGGCTAATTAGAAAATTATTAGGTTTTCATGCTTTTGTGATCAGTTTATTTCAAAGGAATTTTGGACTGTATGCATGCCATGAGCATAATTAACCTGGAGCTCATCAATGATTAAAATTACACACTAAGCTTTGTGATGTTTGATTCAGGAGCAATTAGTCTGTCAGTTGAGCCACCTCAGATACCAAAACTAATTCTGATTAATTTTTGCACTATGACAATCTTCTAATGTATCTTAAACAGATCACTTCTCTCTTTGATGGTTTGCTTCTAGGATTATATTTGATTACATTTATTTCTTTTAATTAAGTGGCTACACTTTTTAATATTTTGCTACCTTTGCATTTCCTTGTTAATTTTTTAAATGGAAAAAAAAACCCTATTAAATCATACTCAGAGGAGAAAGATTGCTTTTATCATGTCTGATACATGAGACCATCTTTTTCTTCTAAATGAACAGTCCAAATAAAATACAAAGACTTACTATAGTTCAAATAAGTTTTTTATTCTATAATCATTCCAATTCCTGTTGTTGGATGGAAATGTAGCTAATAAACTGAGGCTTGTACAACTAGCAAAGTTAATGACAAATATCTCTGAAATGATGAGGATTACTTCATAATAGCAAGAGTAAGCTTGTATCATAGGCTGAAAATAAACCCTAAAGTTTCAGATCACTCAGCTGTTGTATGTAGTGGCATCATTCTGCAAGTGGAGAGCTCTGCAAGGAATGAGTGGTTTAAGCTATAATCTAGCTACTACTACAGTGTCCTTGCATATACCCCAACCCCAAAAACAAGAGAAGCAGAATTTTAACTAGTGTGTGCCCAACTTTCTGGTGCTTTGCTCTGCTGCCAGAAACTGATATGCCTTTTATAAAGTGCATCTTGTTCTCGACAAAGGGAGTTTATGGTCTAAGATGCCTGCCTGCAAGAAATGATTGAAGGATTTTCATCAGTAGTGCTTGCTTATGATTTGCTAAGCTGGGAGAGATGTTGATTGAGGCACTGGTTGAAAGATGGGCAACTCACCA